>NW_017728910.1:26096127-26108962 GCF_001723895.1 Crocodylus porosus | reverse complement strand
GATTGACTCTTCCTTTCACGAAAGATTTCTCTGTAGCATGCGATGCTGTTTGATAGCATTTTACCCACAGCAGAACTTCTTTCAAAAGTTCACAGATCACCATAACAAATATAATAATAATGAAAAATTTGAAATATTGCGAGAATTACCAAAATGTGACACAGAGACACGAAGTGAGCAAATGCTGTTGGAAAAATGGAACCGATGGAAAAATGGCGCTTATAGACTTGCTTGACGCAAGGTTGCCACAAACCTTCAATTTGTAAAAAAAGGCAATATCTGCAAAACGCAATAAAGCGAAGCGCAATAAACCGAGGTATGCCTGTACACGGCTCCAGAGCAATGGTTCTCAACCTTGTTACTTAGACTCCAGCCTCCCCCTGGGGCAAATGCCAGCTTAATTTTTGACTATGGAAAAGTACCAGAGCAGTTCTTCTCTTGCAGAGAGCTCAGCGGGGCCGCGCCGGGGCAGGATGGGTTTGATGCTCTGGATTCCCGTTTGAAACCTCGGGGTTTCTCTTGTGAAACCCATGGAGAGGCTTGCACCCCTGTCATGGCACGGCACCCCAGGCTTGCTGCACGTCCCTGGTGGAGAAGTGCTGGTCTAGAGAGGGTCCCGTTTTCCAAAGAGCCTCAGCTTTTCCCCCACCGTGGCCAAGTTCAGCCTGCATAGCATTGCTTCTCGGCCCGCAAGGAAGATCGCAGCAAGCCTGTTCCTCTGCCCAGCCCTGAAGGCACCTGCGCCTCCACCAGTCAAGCCCCCCAGGCACCTCCCCGGCCCTGGGGACGTTCGCCCACCCACCTCCTCCAGGGCTTGTGTGGGAAGGGTCGGAGCGCAGCCAGGCCCAGCTGGAGGAGGGGAGCAAAGGGAGACCCGGGGTGAGTCCCATCGCTGCCTGAGCTGCAAGTCTCCCCGCAGGGCCCGGGCCCTGGCAGCTCCATCTGCCTCCAGAGCCTGCTTGCAAGGGGTCGGGCACAGTGGGGCGGTGCTGGTCTCCGTGCTGCTCGGGGGCTCTGTGCATCGTGGAGTGTGCACCTCTGTGTTGCTTCCCACAGGCCTCAATCAAGCCCAGGTGCGGGCGCTTGATCAGCTTCTCGTCCGGCGGGGAGAACCCGCACGGCGTGCGGGCCGTCACCAAAGGGCAGCGCTGCGCCGTGGCACTGTGGTTCACCTTGGACCCTCTGTACCGGGAGCTGGTGAGTGCATGCAGCCTTGTGTGAGTCCCGTCCCATGGGGGAGGGCGGGGAAAAGGCACTCCTGCCTCTCCTGGCACCCTCATGGGTACAGAGAAGGGCTCCCCAGGAGACCCCGGCTGGTTCCCTAGGCCGGCGGGACCCACCTGTAGCTGCCTCGGATACCACAGAGCAGTTCAGGATGTCGTGTTAGAGATGAAAGGATATGCCCAACCAAACCCAGTCCAAGCAGAAACCCCACAAATGCAGGAGTTTTGCATCCTAGCACTGGGTTGTATCCTTGCCACAGACTCTCTTCGTGGCCACGGGCAAGTCCCCTAACCAGTTTGCACCTTGTTCCCCCACCGGGGGAAGGAGGACAAGCTCCTGCACAGGGGCTGTGGTGAGAAGCTCCTCCATAGTTCAGGAGCTGCCTGGTTTCAAGGCAATGCAAACAGGGAGGTTGCACAAGGCTCCCCCGGCCTTAGCAGCCATGACATGGGCCAGCACCTGGCAATGTCACCGCTGCTCTGCGGGTGAGCGGGGAAGTCGGAGCTGGATGCTGAGTCTGGGCATTGGGCCCCCGGGCAGGGAAACACCCCTCTGCCCACCTCGTTTGGGACCCAGGTTGGTCCCTGACCCCGGCTGCTCTGGTGCCTCCTGCTCCCCACAAGGTCTCTCCTGCCCCACACCCATCATGGGCTCTCTAAAGCCAGCAGACGCATGGTGCCCATGATGCGAAAGGGCAGGGATAAGAGGGGCATGCCCGAGGGTCCCCCCAGCCAAGACGGGGGCAGCAGTGAGTGCTGCAAAGCGGTTTTGCTTCTGGGAGGATGCCCCGTGGCTGGTGGATGTAACATCCAGGGACGAGTCCCCGTAGACCCGCACAGGAAGACAGCGCTTTTGAGGAGCTGGGCACTGTATTTAAAGGTGGATGCACTGTGGCTTTATAAGGGGCATCGTGATACTTTCCAGGTCCCTCCCGACATGCCCTGGGCTCGTATCTAAAGCATCTTTCACCATCCCAGCCCGGCTCCAGGATGCAGGCTGGCACTGACGCTGCCTCTCCCTTCTCCGCAGGAGCGGATCCAGGCGGACGAAGTGATCGCACAGTTAGACCAGGAGCACCCGGGCACGGGGGAACTGAACATCAACCCGCGGGACGAGCTCTGAGCCCCGCTTGAGAGACTCTATTCGCTATTTATTTAATATTGCTAATCTAATGAGAACCCGTCTATTTTTGTACAGAGCCTCAGTATCAGTTACCGGGGCGGGGGGGTTCGGGCACGTCTCGCTGCCTGCCCACGGGCTCGCCTGCCTGGCCCCGTGCTGCTTCTTGCGGGCACGTGCCACTGCCCAGGAAAGCGGCCGCGGGGGGCTCAGAGAGGGACAGCGGCCTGGTGCCTGCAGGGCCTGGGTGAGGGGGCACCGGGGGGTTGCTGGAGCTGGCTGTGCTTTCCGGACCCTGTCCCTTCCCAAAGCCTCCGCGCTTCGAGCACTGCTGTCTGGGACCCCCAGGCAGAGCCAGGTGATGGGCTCCAGCGTTGTGCATGGTCAGGCGGAGGAGACGCTGCCTCGGTGAGGGTGCTGGAGGAGGGGGCATGCAGCGGAGCTAGCACAGCACGAGGGTGATGCGCACCCTAGAAAACTGTAAAGTGGTCCTGTGCTATGTACAGCACCTGGCGAGGGTCAATGCAGCACGGACCCCCCGCTCCACACAGCCCTGTGGGCATGGTGCCGGGGCTTGCGATGCCCCCGGTTGCTCTTTCCTTCCCCCTGTGCCCCTGGCTCAGCACCCTCCTGCCAGCATTGCCGAGCTTCTCGGCACCCGGAGCCAGCCTTTTGTTTCTCTGCTGCTAAGCCCGGTCTTGTAGCAGCATCCTGCTTGGAGCAGCTGTGTGCAGAGCGACCCATGCACGGGGGGGTATTCCCAGTACTCCCAGAGCCCCCACCCGCAACGTGCAGCCATTGCAGAGCTTGCACCACGTTGGTGCAGGCGGTCTGGGCTTCGTGCCCCTGCATGGACCAGGCAGCTAGACAGGAGGGCCGCAGGCTCTGGGCACAGGGGCAGCAGCCGTGTCCCTGATGCCAGTCGGAGCAAGGACACCCCAGTCCCCGAAAGGCTCTGACCACGGGGCTGCTGCCATCAGTCCCCAAGGTCACACCTTAGCTGCTGATGGGCTCCCCCCAGCCCAGGCCTGATCTTGGGGAAGCGCCTGGCACACGGGAACAGCCTGTGCATGGGACGCACTCCCTGCTCGAAGCCGCTGCATTACCCTCGCGCACGGGGCTGTACGTACAACTCGCTGCTGGCTGACTGACACCACAGCCGCACGGTCGAGGGCTGTGGTAGCATGCACCCGCTGCATGCCCGCACCCAGCTGCCTCTGCCCTGCACCCAGCGTGGGGAGGGGCACAGCCGGGGCTGTGTGGGGGAGGCTGGAAGCTGGCACTGAACCACAGGAGAAATAAATGAGCCCCAGTCAGCAGGCGTTTCCTGGTCTGATTGATCCCAAAAGCTGCGGCAACCGGGACCATGGGCTGGCAGGAGCAGAGAAGTAGCTGGGCCCACCAGAGCAGAGACTGGTGCCCACCCTTCAGTCTCCTGTAACAGGTCCCGGGGGTGTTTCTTGAGCCCCACTGTGCTCTCGCTCCAAGCAGGAGCCACCATCCAGGCTTGGGGGCAGGACTACAGGAAGCCTCCGGCCCAGCACCTGGCTGGGCAGCAACCCCGCTGCATGCACCTCCTTGGTCAAGTCCCCTAACCCATCTGCACCTCAGGCTCCCGTGGGGGAAAGGAGGATGACGCACAGGCAGGCCACATGGCTGGATGATGCAGTGAGTTTTCAGTGCGCTTGGTCTTTGCTGCCTGCTCACCCTAAAAATGCAGGAACATGACCAGGACCCCCAAACCTCAGTGTTCCCAGCTGCTGCCCATCATGGACACCTGCGCCACGCACCCGCCCAGGCTGCCAGGGAGCAAGGCGAGCTGTAAAGTCTGAGTTTAGCTCTGTTTGCAATGTTAGCATGCAGGGCCAGTGTTTTTGGAAGTGGGGGGGGGTGACTGCACCTACTAGGATAGGTGACTGGGGCACCAGGAAAACCTCACCAGTCACATGCAAACTCCTCCCGCCTGCAGCCAGGAGCTCCTGCAAACACCCTCACTGCTGGGGCCGTGCCAGGATCCCTGCCACGGTGGAGATGGACAGCCCTTGGCAAACCTGGCCAGCTTCAGCCCTGCCGCCAACAGGCCTGCACCCCCGAGATGCCCAAATTAACCCCTCCTGTGCTGAGGTACCCCAGTTACATGCTCTGGGGCACGGTTCCTGGTGCTTCCAGTGTTAAGCATTGGCCCCTGGGGCTGCTAGCCCGCTGCTGCAGGCCTGAGCAAGCCCCCCCCGGTTCCTGGTGTGAGCTGCTGCAAAGTGGCCATTGCCAAGTTTGCGTATTGCTATTGCACATGGGGTCCTGCCCAAACCATGCTTTGCCCTCGGCAAACAGAGGGGCAGCAGCACCCAAGCCCTGGCAGGCAGCCCAGGGTGTGCCAGCTGCCCCTGGCATTAGGTGTGGTTTGGCGCACGGGGCTGTGCGCCTTTGTACGTGGTGCTGTACCCCTCCTAGCACATATGGCGGGATTAGCCAGGGCTGATTCATGGCTGCAAAAACACAGCATGGAGGAAGCTGCATGATAACAGCCTGGGAAAAACTCAGCTGGGCCCAGCAGCTCAGGCAGGGGCACAGGGCATATATATATATAGTGTGTGTGTGTGTGTGTGTGTGTGTGTATAGTGTGTGTGTGTGTGTGTGTGTGTGTGTGTGTTGCTAGATGTATATCTCTAGCTCTCTATCTCTAGCTATCTCTGTCTCCCTCTCTCTCTCTAGTGGGGAGGGGACATATGGTAGCGGGCTCTGGGCTAGGGGCTTCTCCTGTTGCATCGCCAACCTGGCCAGAAGAGCTTTCCCCCGGAGGGATGCACACCCCTCACACCCCGGGCTAAGCTAACGCACACCAGCTGTCCCCAGGTCCAGTGGGGCTCAACCTTTTCAGCCTCAAGACCCCTGCAGCCAACTCAGAAAATGCCAGCTCAGCTTTCACTCTATTTCTGAGCACAGAAAAACAGCGTGGTTGTGCCGCTGCAAAGACCTCAGCAAGCCCAGAGCTGAGCAGACTATCTGTGACCTGCTGGATTCCCATCTGAAGTCTCTGGGTCTATCCGGCGAAGCCTCATTGGTCCCCGAACACTGCTGCAGCAGCCTGGGAAGGCTCTCGAGGCACCCCTGGGTGCGCAGTCCCCAGCTGAGAGTCATAGTTTCATAGGGTAAAACGGGGATGGAGAGGAGCTCAGGCTGGCTCACATCACTGCCCCCCCTTATACGATCAGGCCAGAGACAGCGTGTCCTGCTGCTGCCCACCTGGCTACAGCCCCAGCGGCTGCTTTGCTCTTCCAGCTGCCCGGGCCGTGCCTGGGAGGGAGCCACGCGCTGGGACCCGAATGAGCCCGGCAGTGCAGCCGGCCTGACAGCAACCCTTGCGGGGATCCAGGCCAGCTGGGGACTGGGGAGCAGTAGCTCAGGCTGAAAAAAGGAGCCAGACGGAGGAGAAGCAGCCTTAGCCCCCTCTTCATGCTGCCTCTCATCAGCGCTCCCCAGAGCAGGGCGCATCACCCATGCAGCGCGCCAGCTTGCTCTCTCCCAGCCCAGCGTCCCTCCCCGTCGTGAAACCCGGAGCTGGTTCTCTCCATCTTTCCCCGCCTTGCAACACTGAGCCTCACCCAGCCCCGCACACCCCAGACCGTGCCCTGTTAGGAGAAGGGAGATGTGGGGTGCAGGAGGAGCAAGCTCGGCACCTTGGGGTGAGGCCTCCAAGGTATCCAGGCCCCCAACTCCTTGGACAAGAGGACCGGGGCCTGAGCTCTGTCCCAGCTCCTGCTGATGCTGACAGGTAGTGACTTTCCCTGTGCCAGTATGTATGCTGCAAACCCTTCTCACGCCCCCACTCGAGCACCTCTTTTATAAACTGAACAAACCCGGCCTCTCCCATCCTCATGCCGAAGCCCCTCCACACCCCTGATCATCCTGCTGCCCATCGCTGGACTGTCTCTAGTTCTTCCAGATCTCGTTTCTGCGGCATGGGGACCACAACCCGGTGCCGTGTTCAAGGTGTGCATGCATCCTGCTTTTTGTTCACAATTCCCTTCTTAATAACCCCTAATATTTTGCTTGCCTTTTTGAGCCCTGAGCTGTTGGTTTTAGCAAGCCCTTTGCAAAGACTCCCAGATCCCTCTGCGGGGTGGTAGCCCATCCTAACATAGCCTGTGCCCTTACCAGCCACGGCTGTGACAACACGGCGCAGTGATCGGCAGCTGTCTCGCACGTGGGAACCTCGCTGCTTGCTCAGAGGAGGCTTCAGGCCGGTTAAATCTCAGGAGCTGCCTTTTGGGATGACCCGGGCATCCCTGGCTGTGCCAAGAGACCCGGCGCCCACCCAGGACCGAGAGAGACAGCCATCATGCAGTCAGCAGAGCTGGCAGGCGAGCCCAGCCCAGCCGCAGTCCTATTCCCAGGGAGGTGAGCAGTGAGAAATCCCACGTACGGCTATGGAGGAGCTGGAAACCCTCGTGCAGCCACACATTGCAGCTGGCGAGGTCCAGGGCTGCACTCTCGGGCACGGTTTGGCACTCGGGACGCTTGTAGGCCTTGCTCGCAGGCCTCTTGTATACCATACATGCATCATTGCACTGATCTGCTCCTGCATTTCGAAAGCCCCAGCACAGGGTGGAGGCACGAATGGCCAGCGCTGACTGCCGGCTGGACCAAGCGAGCAGATGCTCTTGTAGCACTGACCAGCCCACTCGGGGCTAAACCCTGCTGCGCCAGCACGCGGTGACATACAACTCCGAGCACCTCGCGTGGCTGAAAACGAAGAGGGAGCTGTCAGACCCCCAGTGCCTTGTGTGATGTGGGGGGGACCGGGTGAGAAAGCTGGAGAGAGAAACCCTCAGGCTTGTGCTTTACTCCCGTGCTCACGAAAGCTGCGGAGCTGGCGATTCCCACAGACCTGCAGGGTTTACTTGCATGGGTTTTGCAAGCCACTAACCCCGGGCACAGCTGCTGCCTTCGTGCCCAGCCCAGCCCCGCCTGGATTGCGTTTGCCAGCCTTTCGCACGCTCCGGGAGAGCGCCATGCCCCTCGCAGCAGAGAAGAGCCAGCTAGCAGGGCCCTCCGGAGGTCATGCCTAGTCCAACCCCCAGCACCCCTGTCTAACCCACCCCAGAGAGGTGTTTGTCTAACCTGCCTTTAAAAACTTTGCGAACTCGCTCAACTGCCAGGCACCCTGCCCAAAGCATCAGACACACCCCAGCGTGCCCCAGGCGAAGCAGGGGTGGCCCCTGTCCTGCCCACTGCTTGCTGCCAGAAGCTGGGCGCACACTGTAAAAAAGAGCAAAACAGGGGGGACGGGAGGGTCCCTCCATGCTTGGCAAACACAGACTGGAAGCCCTTTTCCTCTACTTTGCAGCTAGGGAAGAGCGCCTTCGAGACAAGCTCTTGATCCACTCGCCATGCACTTGCTCTCACGTCTCCCCGCCGCCACCCCAGGACTGGGAGACGCTCCACGGTCCTTCACGCCCAGGGCACGCAACCAGGAGACCAGCATGTCCGTCACCCGCGTGCCCTGCCATGCCCCCCAAAGAGCCATCGATTGCAGGCAGAGCTGGTACCCCGAGACCCCCCACAGGGCTGGCACGACCTTCAGCACATTGCCCTGAGCCTCGGGGGGTTGTTTGCTCATCTCCACTCATTTCGCCACCTCCGCCCCTGTGCGGTGAGAGGCTGGGAGCTGGCATCTCCCCGCACCGAGCATGCCAGCTCCGGGCTGGGTTTATTTGATTTACCGTCCAGCCTGAGTGGATGGGAGGAGGCATCCTGCCAGTGCGTTTGCAAAAGCCTCCTGGCTCTGGGCATGGGAGGGGAGGCTAAGCACCTCCCGAATGCAACAGTTACATGCCTCCAGCGGCTGGGCTGTGGGGGCACAAGCCAGAGCTCGCCCGCGTCATGCAGCGAGAGCTGGGGAATGGGCACGAGACCCCCCCCGGGCTCCCTGCTCAGGTGTCCCGGGTCTGGAAGGTGCTCCCGAACCTTTCCACCACTGCTTCCCTTCCAGGTCCCGCCTGGGCGATGGCAAAGCCAAGCCCTTCCTAAGGGAATAGACCTTAAAACCTGCAGGAGCGTGGCCTCCTGGAAGGATGCAGGAGCGAGCGGCAGTGCACCCGCAGCTGGCTCGATGGCGGTGACGACTGGCAGGTCTTTTCCAGGCCTAGATCAGGTCCCCGTTGAAGCCAGGGAAATAGGGGACACGTGCTCCTAAATCCCTGAGGAGCTCTTTGAAACCCCCACCCCAAACTGGTGCCTAAAGAAGTGATTTGGGCCGCCTGGTACCCGATGCAGCAGGCCTGAGCGAACAGGCAGCGTGTCTATGCTCCGAATGCTTCCCCGTCCGCTACTTTGGCCACGCCAGTATCTCTCAGAGGTGAGGAAGGGCCCATCTCACCGATGCCCGAGCTGAGGAAGAAAATAGGTACATATTTTTGAGACCTCCCAGCCCCGTCCACGCACCCTCAGCCCCCATCCCAGCTGCCTCAGAGCATCGAGCTTTCCCGCTGCCTTTGCATCCCAACCACCCGATGTTGGGGCTGGGGCTCAGCCCCGGGCATCCCTGGTATGTCCCTACAGCAGATGCTCCCCCCAAATCTAGTGAGGTCTGGCAGCTCAGAGAAGGAGCATGAGACTGAGTCACTTGAGAAGAGAGATGCTTGCACGGGGCATGAGAACGGTTTGCAAAATCTGAAATGGCAACGAGAAAGTCACCAGGGATTTATTATTGACCATCTCTGACAACACAAGAACAAGGAGTCGCAACACAAAACTAGTCAAGGGAAGCTTGAAATGAGCAAAAGGAAGTTCTTTTCCTCACCGTGGATGAGTCAAGGGTGGAGCTCGTGGCCACCAGATGTGGCGGAAGTTGGCAGTCCAGCCAGATTCGCAAAGGGCCTGGACACGTGGTTGGAGCAAAGGGGCATCAGTTGCTATTGAGTCTCAGAAAATTCAGGTTGGATGGGACCTCGGGGGGGTCACATCTAGTCCACCCCCTGCTCCAAGCAGGACCAGGCCCAACTACATCATCCCAGCCAAGGCTTGGTCTACCTGAGTTTTTGCAAACCTCCAAGGATGGCGACCCTACCACCTCTCTGGGGAGCCTGGTCCAGTACCTCACCATCCCCCCAGTTGGAAAGTTTTTCCTACAGACCTCGCCTTCCTAATATCGAACCTAAACTTCCCTTGCCGCAACTTCTGAGTGCACAAGTGAGGGGCACGGCCTCTGTATCAGACCTTCCTGGACCTCCAGTGCGGGAGGTCGCGAGAGAGAGAGGAACAGGGGAAAACCCTGCTCAGACCCAGTTGCTCCCTTCCAGCCTCTGCTCGCTGCCCCTGCATGACGCAGGAGTCAGGGCAAGATGGCCCTGGTCCGACCCAGGACATGGCAGCTCTTAGTTTGTAATGCAGGATAATTACTGCCCCTTATGATGCATGGGGTCCAGGGGATGCACAGTGCCCCTGTGTCACCTCCCAGCCAGCAAGGGCAGGGGCATCTCTGCCCAGCTCATGGGCACTGCCAGGAGCTCATTCGGGTCCACAGCCCAGGGAGCCCCAAAGCTCAGGCCAGCAAACTGAAGGAAGCTGCTGGCACTTCCTTGCATCTTCTGGGGTCTAAGGCAGCTGAGGCTGCAGCTGAGGTTTCCTCTGCTGCCCACTCCGCCATCCTGCAGCAAGCGACCAGACCGTGCCCCCGTCTCCATAGCTCTGCAGGCCCTGAAAACCTGGATGGGAGACAACACACAAATAAGAATCCCTCTTCCCATCTCTCCCTGGCCCCCGGGTGGGAAGGAGAATGGAGCTCAGAGCTGCCCGTCTCTGGAAGGCCCCGAGCACACATCTGGCAACATCTGTAGTGCTGGGAAGTGGCTGGGATTGCACTGGGAACTGCTGGGGCTGCCCTCTCCCAGCTGCCTCGGGCCAATTGCTAGTAGCTCCCTTGCCCCCGGCTCAGCTGCAGCCACGTGATGCGGGTGCCAGGTACAGGCAAATCAATCCTGGGGCCTTCGCCCAGCTGCACTCCCGCCTCCTACACTGCTCCCAGCCTGGCCTCTGCAGGCCTGTTAACTGCACCATTGTCACCCCCAAACATGCAGAAGGGCTTTGCCCGGCCTCTGGTACCCTCATCGGGGTGGGGCAGCAGGACCAGGCCCCCAGGTCACTCTGTAGGATCAGGGCAGGGGAGAGGTAGGAATCTGTGGAGAGATAAAGGACTCAAGGATAATGGTTTAAGGCAACCTGGGGCCTGCCCCCATTCCCCAGTTCAGACAGCAGCAATGGGTTGGTTTCCATACCTTTTGGCCCTGTTGAGTGACAGTGGGCATGTCTACATGTGCACATTTAATGCGCATTAGCCTGATTTAAGGCATATTAAGAGCACGTATCTACACGTGCACACACTTAATATGACTTAAAAATTGCATTTTAAGGCTATTTGAGCCTGAATTTGATACCTGCATAAAAAAGGTATCAAATTATGTGCAAATAGCTAAATTGCATTAGTGAACATGTAGACGCAGTAATGTGCATTAACATGGTGCGTGTCCATTGACTTGGCGCTAACTTTAGTCGCAAGTTGGTCTGCACACCCACATTAACGCGCATTAGCCCGTGCACGTGTAGACGTGTGCCTAAATCTCCTTAATGCACATTAGACTAATGTGCATTAAAGCATAGGGGCACGTAAAAGCATGTGTAGACACACCCAGTGTGTCACATTGCCCAGCACCTCGTATGGCACTGCATGCTTCCATTGTCCTGCACAGAGATTGTCACCATGACGGTCGTGAACACGAGAGTCAGCGCTGATTTGGCGATAGCTTGTCTAGCTGTACAGCTGGCAGAGACATCAGATGAGCTTCCGGGCACCAAGTGCCCCTTCTGCAAGTGCCTTCAAGCTTGTCTAGCATCGCTCTCAACTCTACAGCTGGTCCAACACACAACATCACCCCCAAACTCCTTGCTTCTCCTGACATCCTGGCTGGGCTAGGTTTTGCAGGAACCTTGGCAGTGTCCCCTTGAGTTGTATGATCTTGGTGCTTGACGGGAACTGTTGTCCAGTCAAGAGGCCAGCCTCGGGTGCTGGCTGCAGCCCAGGCTGGGGATGGGCACTGGGCTGTGCCAATGCTCCTGCTGGGACCTGAGGTTCCTGGCTAAAGGGTGTTGTCCATTTGCTCAGCGTCAGACCGATGCCACATTTGGGGTCAGGAAGGAATTTTACCCCGGTCAGGTTGGTACCGACTGGCTTTCTCTGTAGTGGGGGCACAGCCTCGACCTGTGATCTCCGAATCGTACATTAACCACCTTTTTACAGAAGCGGGACGTTGGCCGCCGAGGTTCCCCCGCTTTACCTGTGGCAGGTTTGGGGGTGACGTCTTGTCCCGTGCCAATAATTTTAAGAGGTTAGATGATGGCTTTGTCTGGGGTGGTTTGGACAGGACTGATGCTGCCTCAGGCTGGGTGTTGGGCAGGATGGCACCTCTGGAGCTCCCTGCCAGCCCCACTTCTCTATGCAGACTGACCAGGGCACACAACGGCGCTGTCCCTACCTCCCTGCCCTGCCCTATGGCCTCTTGTTATTCCTGGAAGGGACTTAAGGCATGCAACGTTCCCGCCCCCAGCCCACGCCCGACATCCTTGGGAGCAGCTGCAGCCCGGGGCCTGGCTGGGGTGCCCCACACCTGCCTCCAAGGCTGCTCGCTCACGCTTCCCAGTGCCAGGTGGAAGCCGCCGGGAGCAAGGGCATGATTCAGCCTCGCTCCCCTTATGCAAAGCGAGTCCGTGGGTGGCTTGGTTGTGTAATTTGCTACTTTAATCCCTCTGCCTTCACTGCTGACTTCCAAATACCTTTCTGCTGATGCGCCTCAGTGGGCCCGGTGCTGCCACTGAAGGAACAGGGTGGGTAACCAAGGATTTCGGAAGGTAAAGCTTGACGCTGGTCTCAGTAGGGGCAGACGACAGGACAAGGAGCAATGGGCTCACGTTGCAGCAAGGGAAGGTGAGGTTGGATATTAGGGGAGACTCTCTCACTAGAAGGGCAGTAAAAACACTGAAACAGGCTACCCAGAGCGGTGGTGCAGTCTCCATCTCTGGAGGTTTTGGAGACCTGGCTCCACAAAGCCCTGGCTGGGATGATGGAGTTGGGGCTGGTCCTGCTTGGAGCAGGGGTTGGACTAGACGTGACCTCCTGAGCTCCCTTCCAGCCTGAACTTTCTATAATTTGACAATAAAATTGCCATATAAATTATAATGCTCCTAACAATACAAACTGGCTAGCGACATCCTACACGTATTTACTGATGTCTTCAGCTCGGTCACCTTTCTGCCTTGCATGCCGGCTGGACAATAAGAAAAGGTTGTTCTGTTCAGCTCAGGCTTGCTTATTAATTCCATCTTGTTAATTAAGTTTAGCATGCACTATCCAGACAGATATGTTTTCAGAGCGGCGGGTAAAGGGTTAACATTTTAAAGCAATCCAGAGTTGAGTTCATTTTCTATGCACACAGACACA
>NW_017728910.1:26090558-26096027 GCF_001723895.1 Crocodylus porosus | reverse complement strand
GCCCGACATCCTTGGGAGCAGCTGCAGCCCGGGGCCTGGCTGGGGTGCCCCACACCTGCCTCCAAGGCTGCTCGCTCACGCTTCCCAGTGCCAGGTGGAAGCCGCCGGGAGCAAGGGCATGATTCAGCCTCGCTCCCCTTATGCAAAGCGAGTCCGTGGGTGGCTTGGTTGTGTAATTTGCTACTTTAATCCCTCTGCCTTCACTGCTGACTTCCAAATACCTTTCTGCTGATGCGCCTCAGTGGGCCCGGTGCTGCCACTGAAGGAACAGGGTGGGTAACCAAGGATTTCGGAAGGTAAAGCTTGACGCTGGTCTCAGTAGGGGCAGACGACAGGACAAGGAGCAATGGGCTCACGTTGCAGCAAGGGAAGGTGAGGTTGGATATTAGGGGAGACTCTCTCACTAGAAGGGCAGTAAAAACACTGAAACAGGCTACCCAGAGCGGTGGTGCAGTCTCCATCTCTGGAGGTTTTGGAGACCTGGCTCCACAAAGCCCTGGCTGGGATGATGGAGTTGGGGCTGGTCCTGCTTGGAGCAGGGGTTGGACTAGACGTGACCTCCTGAGCTCCCTTCCAGCCTGAACTTTCTATAATTTGACAATAAAATTGCCATATAAATTATAATGCTCCTAACAATACAAACTGGCTAGCGACATCCTACACGTATTTACTGATGGCTTCAGCTCGGTCACCTTTCTGCCTTGCATGCCGGCTGGACAATAAGAAAAGGTTGTTCTGTTCAGCTCGGGCTTGCTTATTAATTCCATCTTGTTAATTAAGTTTAGCATGCACTATCCAGACAGATATGTTTTCAGAGCGGCGGGTAAAGGGTTAACATTTTAAAGCAATCCAGAGTTGAGTTCATTTTCTATGCACACAGACACATACCTGTGAAAATCCTTTCTGCTTCTATTAAGATTTGCAAATCCCCTCCCAGTTTCTTAGCATAAATTACCTGGCATTGTCTTTTCATTACTGAATCGACGCTTTTTTTTTTTTTTACATTTCACCATGACTCACGGCACGATGTAATCGCACACGCTTTTAATTAACCCAAGGTGTTGTCTTCAGGCCGACTTTGCAATATTTTTGTTGCCTAACAACTCGGAGGACAACAGGTTCTGTTGTAATATTTCTTACTTAATTACTGCTGGGATGGAGAGGCAGCTCTCCGGCAAGCTGGGAAGAGGTTGGTTCATGCGGCAGCAGTAGCATGGTCTCTGGAAGTTGCTTCCAGTGAATCGGGGCCTGCATTAAACGGCTGCGTGGATGGAGACAGGCAAAAGCTAAAGCTAAATTTGGAAGGCAACACATAAAGAGCAAACAAGTCGCCATCAGACTTGCTGGAAGCCTTATGAGGGGCTCAGCAGAAGTGGGAGGAAATCCAGACAGGCTCTGCAATCCCTTTGGCTGCGGGGCATCTGCTCTGGGACATTGCTAGGAGCCACTTCATGATGCTCCAAGGGTTGACACCTGCAGTGGATCATCCCTTTAGGCCTTATAGCCTTCCTGCCTTTCCCTTGAACTTGCAGGCTTCACGGTGCAGAAGCAGCCAAGAGGACATTATGGCATGAAAAATGGACACTAGGCTTGTGCTTTGAGACAAGCAGCTAAAATACACTTCCGACCCCACCGTGGTCCTCCCTGCCCACTTCTGACTTCAGCTGTGGGTGACAGCAGCAACGTAAACCAAAGCTCGAGAGGGGTTTTTTGCGGGAGGTCTTGCAGAGAGAGGACCCATGTGTCCTAGCCACAGCTTCTGTTAGAGGCACTTTTGCAGGTGGCATCCAAATCAGTGGACCCCGGGACTTCCCTGCCCTGCTGCTCCACAACGCCAGGCTCATGGAGGTGAGCTGCTCCGGCGGGAGGGCTCCCAGCCGGGTGGCTGGAGGGGATGCACCAAGTCTTGCGCTCATGGCTGTTCCCAGCTGCTCCCAGCCTCAGCACTAGGTCTGCAAGTGGTTCATTGCTCCATCGGCTCAATTGCGTCATTACCCTGACAGAGGCAATGCTCTTGGCTAGCAGCAGCCCGGGGTGGGCGAATGCTGGGAAGGACCCAGAGCTCTGCCAGCGTCTTCCCACCGCACGTCTGACACGTTCCAACCCTGTCCTCCAGCCCCTCGAGCTCCCCGTCCTCCCTGCTCATCTCGCACCCCGTCGGCCGCCCCAGGCTGCACCTGCTTGCCCAGCAAGGATGCTGGCAATTGCACAGGAACGGGGGCAGCAAAGCCGGGCTCAAGAGCCGTCCTGGTACGCCGGGGAGTGTCCTGGGGGCAGCTTCTGGGTTTGGAAAGAGAGGGGGCCGGCTGGAAAGCAAGCCCCCATGGACATGCCAGCTTCAAGGACCCTATTGGGAGGGATCCTCAGTATCACCTTAGGGGCGTGAATCCCGGTTGGGCTCAGACCAGGGAAGCTCAAGTCCATCTTCGCTTAAGCATAGAGGTAGCACCCCCGATTTACACCGGCCAGCAATGAACCTCCTTGGGCCATGTCACACCCGCCATGGCCACCCCCAGGCTCTTGCCAAAGCTCCTTGGTGACATGCTTCTCCTGTTGGGAAACCAAAATACTCTGCAGAGTTGAAGCAAACCCACCTCAACTGAAAAACATGTTGCGCCCTCCCCTTCTTTACAAGCTGAAAAACCTTCAAATGTTTAATCTACAAAACCCTCCGAGTTTCTTTTTCCAGCAAAAATAAGGTCCCTGCCACTTCTTCCTGAAAGACCCTAGGGATGGCCAGGGAGCGAGTCAGGTTACTACACCATCGATGCCACTGAAGTGAAAGGTGTTGGAGAGGGAGAGGTTTCCATTCACAAGGATTAAAGTTTTCCCACCCTTGGTTAGCATCAATCATAGAAATCATAGTCCCGTCCAGTCCAACCCCTGCCTGAGGCAGGATCAGCCCTGTGCAAACCATCCCAGACAAATCCATGGTCTAACCTCTTTGCAAAATAACACAGTCCAAACTTTCATTCTAATGTCTAACCATTATTTTTTGCATAAAATTGGGAGAAAACCATTTTATGCACCTTTTTTTTTTTTTGCTGCAAACGCTTTGTACAGAAACAGTTGGTCTTTCTGTGTCATGCCCAGCCCAGGAAAGCTTGAGCTGATTGAGGGTGCTACCCCTATGTATTAAATCATAATTATTTTTAAAAAAAAAACCTTGTGGAAGTTTTCAAGAGCAGGTTAGACTGCAACTTGACTCGGATGTTTTTCGGGACTTTTGCAAAAATATCTATCCATGCATCCCAGTACCTCAGCCAAACTGCCCTGTGACCTGACAGTCCAAAGCATCCCATTACAATGACCTCCTACACGCTCCCATTACAATATCTGCAGTGCGCTCCCGTGTGCCCATCACCCTTGTCCATCACAAAACACTCAATCTTTCCCTAAACTCTAAGCTCGCCCCAACCTCCGGCTATTTCTTTCCCAGGCCTTTCAATCATTGCTGTGGTTGCCTGGACTGGTTTAGCCAGCAATGATCCTGCCCTGAGTAGGGGCTGGACTGAATGACCTGGTGAGGTCCCTTCCAGGCCAGTGGTCTACTCTTTTCCTTCAGGGTAGGGCTGGAAAGACCTCTCAGTCTTTCAAGGAGTTCCCCAAAGAGATAGTGGGGGGAAATGCAAGAGAAGATCAAATCTGACACCCTGATTTTTTCAAGGAAAAATGTTGCCTTTCAACCTTTAGCCTGGGGTGATGCAGCACAGATGGGCAAACCTGCCTTGCCGCTTGCTGATCGCCTTTCAGCATCTCCGCCAGCCAGGAGGGAAGGGTAGTTCATGGCAGCGGGTTCAGAGGATCGTAGGTTTTCTGATCTTAAAGGGCACTTTCCGGGGGACAGGCCAGGGCTTACAAAAACAGGGAGAGCCGTATCGGGCTTTTCCCATAGCTCTGGGTACCACGGGCCACCTGCCTCCCTCTGCTCCACCTCAACTCAGAGCAGAGCAGAGGGCAGAAAAGCTTTGCAAGAATCCTCAAAGGACGAAAAGGCCCATGGGCCAGAGTCGGTGGCGTGGCATTTTGAAATGCCAGCATTGTGCAATTCAAGGAAGCTGGCTGAGTCAGTAACCCGCCTTACCCGAGCCCTGGAAACAAAGGTGTAAAGCCTACCCTGGGTCCCATAGAGGGGATAGTGGCAGGCTCACCTCGGGGCCTATCGGCACCCTCCGTGGCTCACACCCAAGCACCATGCAGCTGGCAGTCCATCTCCAGCAAACACCCTGGTTATCTGGGGAGGCAAAGATCCCCATTCCCTGGGGCGGGGTGCACGCAGACCCTGCTCGACGGGCCCCTGTGTTAGCAGGAAGCCATCGATGCAGCGCCTTGGGCAAGTCGCCTTCTGTGCCTCAGTTTCCCCATCTATAAAACAGGGATCTCAATAAGACTAACCTACCCATTGCAGAGGATACCACCGATGCCCGTGCCATGCTTTGGGAGGGAACGAGCCCTCCGGTTACAAACGAATCCTCCATTGACGAGATCATTACAGCTGCTGAATACTTAAAAATGCACTGTACAGATATATGCCAAACAGCAACTGCCTTCGTGCAAGCCAAGGCAAGGTTTATAAACGCATCCACACGTGCACGCGTGCATGGATAGATGGTTTTCATAGATTTCATAGACATTAGGGCTGGAAGGGACCTCGGGAGATCATTGAGTCCAGCCCCCCGCCCAAAGCAACCCTGAAGCATTTGGCTGGAGAAGACCGCCTTGGGACCCAATCTAAAGGTCAGCCATAGGGCATGGATGCAGGCACCAGTGGCATGCGTGTCAAGTGCATGTAGCATGCAAGAAATTGGGGAGGGGACAGGTAGCACAGCAATAGATAGGGCAGGGAGCGGAAAGCAGAGTTGTAGATCAGTCAGGGCACATGGGGCAGGACGCAGAGAGCAGAGCGGCAGATCAGGCAGAGCGTGCAAGGTATGGAGCAGAAAGCAGAGCAGTAGATTGGGCAGGGGAAGAGGATCAAAGAGGCACTCATGGAGCGTGCAGGGCTAATTTATGCCAAAAAATGGTTACCCCTGCACCGCTATAGCCCACAGCACACAGAAGAGCCAAGAGGCCCTGGGCACAGCTAGACCCAGGCAGCAGACCAGGCTGCTTCCAGACCCAGCCTGGGAACCCCAAGCCAAGCTGCTGCTTGTCCAGACAGTCCCCGTGGCATGGGCGGTATTGCACAGAATCAGAGAAGTGGGGTCGAAGGGACCTTGTAGATCTTCAAGTCCGACCCCCCGCCTGGGCGGGAGAAAAACTGGGCTCAAATGAGTCCAGCCAGGTAGGCATCCACAGCCTCCTCTTAAAGCCCCCCAGGGTAGGAGCCAGCACCGCTTCCCTTGGAAGTTGGTTTCACATCCTAGCCGCCCTGACCGTGAAGTCATTCTTGCGGATGTCTAATCTAAACCTCCTCTCCAACAACTTATGGCCGTTATTCCTGGTTATGCGGGGGCGGGCAGGGGGGCT
>NW_017728910.1:26012399-26090458 GCF_001723895.1 Crocodylus porosus | reverse complement strand
TACCTTGCAGGGGCCCCACATTCCCCGTGCCTTCTTCATCCTCCCTATGTATTTGAAAAAGGACTTTTTATTATCTTTGATCTTGGACGCTAGTCCTAGCTCTATGTCCGCCTTAGCTTTCCTGACAGCCCCCCTGCAGGGCCTAGCAGAGGAGATATACTCCTCTTTGGGGAGAGCCCCCCCCTGCCACCGGGTGTACACCGCCTTTTTGGCAATCAGGCATTTCCGGATGCCCTTGGTGCACTTGGCTGCAATGCTGTTGCAGAGCCTTGAGGGCAGGGCTCCTACTCTGCTGTCAGCTCCAGCCAGATCCCATCAATCCTTGCATTGTGCCAAACCTGGTCCTAACTCGGCAGGGGGTCGGCTGCACCCTGACACCTTGCGGGCATCATCCCACCTGACGGCTGGAGTCACCTTGCGAGCACGGTGACTGCAATCACTGCAGGGCTGCAGTGCATTGGTGCATCTCCGAGGCTGGGGTGGGCAGAATTTAACCCACCTGGGCACAGTAACAGCCAGAGCTGTGGGCCAAATGCTGCTGCAGTTTGCCTTGGTTCCTGGGGGCGTCTACACAGGGGGTGCGACCTTTCTTCTGCCCTTTTGCTTCTGAGCTGCTTTAGTGAGGCAGCAGCATCATGAGAACATGTAGCCCTAGGAGACCCCCTCCTTGTGACTGCAAGGGGAAAATGCAAGCAGAAAAAGCAGCGGCAAGCAAAGGAAGCACAAGAAGCCAGACTTTTGCAGAAGCAGTAGCCATCACAAGAGTCCATCTAGCCCAGGACACCCTGCAGCTCTTGTAACTGGTTGATTCAGATGCCCCGGGCCATGCAGAGAGCATGAAAAAGCAGCCGTGAGACTTCTTTGCTTGAGCTACAGGATGCACAGCCTGGCTTTGAAGGGCCTACAGTTTTGGGGGGGCTCAGTGCTGGGCCTGCCCTTGCCATTCCTATGCTCAAAGCTGCCACTAGCACTCTTGGCCTGTGCCCGGCCGTGGGGCCGGAGACCACGCGCCGAAGCTTGCGGACAGGAGGGTTCTTGCTCCGTGCTTTCCTGCGTTCCCTGCTTCCAGCCGTACTGCAGGCGTTGCATGGGGGCAATCCACCTGTGCAGCTGGGGCATTTCCCCGCCGGTTGCGTTCAGGTCCCCCTTGATGCGGCACCTCGGCACCAGCTGCGTTTCGCCGGGGTCCTTGCCCAGGCCTCGGAGCAGCCGGGCCCAGGCCTCGGGGCCGTGGCGGTGCCACCAGAGGGCACTCGCTGCCCAGCAAAGCAGCCACGAGCATCCCCAGGCTGCAGCTCGGGGCTCGGAGGCAGGCTGACTTCTCGCCTACAGAGCAGCTCAGGGTTGGCTGTGCTTTTATTTTTTTTCCTGGAGACACCTTTGCACACCCGCTCTTGCACACGCACAGAACTGGGGTTGGGGTGTACATTTCCACCAGAAGCCAGGAGGCAATGCTTGCACTGCTTCCAGTGCACAGATCCCACTCATCTGCAAGCCCAGCACGGGGGCACAGGAAAGCCCCGCTGCAGCAGCCCCTGGGTTAAAGCCTCTGGCCGAGACTGATGCATTGCAAATCCCCTTTCTAGGCAGCCCGGCAGCTGGCATTCAGCCTTTGCAATTAATGCACGCTGGGTGCCGAAAGGGCCAGCTTATTCCTAAAAGCCCCAAGTTAGAAACCCCTCGTTAGCTAGAATCACAAGTTAAGATTGAAGCCCAAACAAAGAGCACTGCATTAGACGAGTTAACAACCGGGCTGTGAAATAGGAGCTACATGGCCAGGAGCTACGAACAGGCAGCAGCATGGCAGAAGGAAGGCTGGTTTGACCGGTGGAGCATCAAGCCCATTAAAAAGAAACAAGAGTCTTTAACATCTGTGCAACGAAATTGGGAAGGGGTCAGGTATATGATAATGTGTTATCGAGTCAAATGACTCCCCCAGGGCTGTCGGACTATTGCCAAGCAGTTGGTTTTAAGCTTTGGGTGGAGCAGGAATTGAAGACAAGGGAAAATGCACCCCCTAGGTCCACCTTTGCTCTTGCTCCGGTCTCTCTCCACGACCCCGGCGGACGCTCGGGTTGCTGCCGGCAGCAGGAGCCAGAAGTTGACGTTTCTCAAGAGCTGCGCGCGCACCCCAGGAGGAAGTCGAGCTGTTGGGCCAAGGCCAAAAGCAGCCGCTTTCCCCCACAAGTGGCACAGGATGGGTAACACCCGTATGATGGGGCGTGCCAGGCTCAGCCAGGTCACGGCAAAGGATCCGCAGCCCCGGGGAAGAGGAGCTGAGCCTTGCAGCAGGGAGGGTAACATCAGCCCAGAGGTGACCTGCTTAGGACAGGGTTTGGCCATTGAAATGCACAGCCTAAACAGGCCAGATATGGGCCCCCCACCCAGAGGTGCTCATCTTCTAAGCTAAGGGGACGATGGGAAATACAGGAAGGTGGAAGAGAGGAGGCAGAGAAATACCCAGATTCAAGGCACCCCTTGGAAAATGCCCCTCAATCATTTTTTGACTATGGGAAGCCCAAAGCAGGGCTGAACGTACTCACACTCCCTTTGAAATCTCTGGGTTTCTCCCCTGAAACACGCATCGATGGCTGCACACCTGACAGTGCTCATATAACACCCCACAACTGCCTTAAAAGCATCTCATAGCACCCCAATGTGCTGAGAGTCACCGCTTTAAGGTACCAGCCACTTGGATTTAGGCAGGACATCACCTTCCCCACCCCCGGGTAGAAGTACTTTTTGCCCCATTAAACTAACTCAACCCTTCCCCCCAAAAACTTTTCAGTTTCCAACCCCCAAGCCCAAAGGATTTTGTCCAAAACTCTGGGATTCAGGCAGGATGAAGAATTGCCCTTGCAAAGTAAGTCTGAGAGAAGGAAATTTGATGCCTGGTGGCCAGGCTGCAGCCCCGGGAGCCGGTGCAGAGAACGGAGAGGCGGTTGCATGCGTGCCAGGGCTCTCACCTGCTGACAGGTGACGACTGAGAGCAGCTCCAGCCTGAGCATCCCAAACCTCAGACCAGAGCAGCGAAGTTCAGGGTCAAGGGCTGCCTTTGCCTGGTCTGCCCTGGACCTGGTAGCAGGCGACTCCAGGGAGAAAGACGAGCAGACGTCAGAGGAGCCAGAGTGAAGGATAACCCCAGGCTGCCTTCCCAGGGAAGGTGCTCAGGGCATGGGATAGCTTCAGGGTAGGGACACACTTGCAGGGAATGACCCTGGGGTGTATTGACAAACAGCGCGGCATTGGAACGAGTTAAAAACAGGGCTGCGAAATAGGAGCTCCATGGCCAGGAGCAACGAACAGGCAGCAGCAGAAGGAAGGCTGGCTTGACTGGTGGAGCATCAAGCCTGTTAAAAAGAAACGAGGGTCTAACATCTGTGCAATGAAATTGGGAAGGCGTCAGGTAGATGATAGTGTTATCAAGTCAAGCGATGCCGGGTGATACCCTCAGGGGTCTTATACAGGCACAGCTGTACTTGTATTCCCCTGAGTAGGATCATGCCTGCTGGGTCCTGGAGAAGGAGGCTGAGAAGGGAAAGCCACAGAGTCTGCACTACCAACCAAACTAAGATGATCTTCTTCACCAGTCTGAGGGTATTTCACACCCAGGCCTTGAGAACAAGGCTCTGAATCTTGCTCCCTTCTGCTGTAAATGAACAGCGCTTCGGTCTCAGGGGGCTGCACGGAGACCCAGCTGCCTGCAAAGCAAAGCCAAACACGCAACACGCTTCCAGCATCCAACACTCGTCCACCACCGAGCTCTCACCTGCAGCAGAGCCGCTTCTCACACGGGTGAATTTTTGTGCACCCACTTGAACCCGCTCTCAGTGGGGGCAGACGACAGGACAAGGAGCAACGGGCTCAAGCTGCGGCAAGGGAAGTTGAGGTTGGATATTAGGAAAAAACTTTTTCACCAGGAGGGTGGTGAAGCACTGGGGCAGGTTACTCAGGAAGGTGGTGGAGTCTCCATCCTTGGAGGTTTTGAAGACAAAGCCTTAGCTGGGACGATGCATTTGGGGCTGGTCCTGCTTGGAGCAGGGGGTTGGACTAGATGCGACCTCCTGAGCTCCCTTCCACCCCTTGTTTTCTACGAGAAGCAGCACAGTGCAGCCGTAGTCTCTAACAGACACCCCCCACATCTATGTGCTGCCCAGGGAGTGCTTTGCTCGGGGTTTTGGCCCCTGTGCTCTTAAGGATGAGCCTGCTGGCTGCGTGCCACTTCCAGGCCCTGCGGACTCCTGGCGATAGGTGGCCATGGGTCGCCCGGGGAATTTACACTGGGGTGAAGCATCGTGTTTGCTTGCTCACTGTCATGTGGAGGCCAGCAGTCGCCCAAAGTGTCTATTTTTGATGGGTCAGTTCAACGTGCACCTGGGTACAACCGTCTGTCCCTTCACCTGAGCAAGGGAGCAATCCCCATGCGATGCCGAGGAACCCCTGGCTTGGCAGCCTGAGAGGCAGCCTAGCTCAGCGAGGAGGGTCTGTGGCAGCTCAGTCTATCCTACCAGCACTAGAAGCCCAAACACCACAGAGACGCGAGGCAGACCCCCTCTCTCAGTAAGAGATGGCTTCGCTGGTCTTGGGAAGCGTCCTTTCCTCAAACCTGGTGGAGAAGGAGGGTCCCACGGGACTTCTGGCATGGGCGGTGTGGGGTAGGTTGGGGGGGGAAACTACAAAGAAGAGGGCTGTACAGCCCGTGACAAGCAATGTGCATCAGCTTAAGGCTGGAAGCCTTCACCAAACAGATTAGTAATCTCAGCCCAGGGAAAGAGGCGCGATCCAGCCTGGGGTTTCCCGCTGAGGCTGAAAATAAACAAACAAACAAATAAATAATAGTCACACGCAGGAGCTCAAAGGTGGGTGAAACCCCGAGCGTCTTGAGGCGCAAAGCACACACCACCCAGGCTGGCTGGAAAGCCGGTGTCCGTTTCCATTGGCTTTTATTGCATTGGTTTCATCAACGGGGTTCTCCAAAGCACACAGGCCCTTTGAGACGGGCAACACTGGAGTGACTACAAGCATTTGGTAGATTATCAGCTCAATTAACCCACATGCTTTGATCTATCGAAACAGAAACCAACAGCAACAACAACAACAAAAATCAAAATCACAGATCTACCGAGGAGGGGAAAAGCTACAGCAGGTCTAACTCGTTGAAGAGTCGGGATAGACAGAGGCGGGCTCCATAGTGATACACAGCAGATACACAGAGAGCACTGTTCACATTATACATCTCAAACGTTGGATGATCCAGCAGGTCAACGGCCCAGGCTCACGGCTGGGCTATGAAGGCAGTGCGGACGACATCTTGCGTGCCCAGACGCTGGGCGCCGTCTTCGCTAGTCGCAAGCTTTCTAGGTCCTAAGTGGCACTGGAGGCAGGTTTTGTACAACAGTGAAGCTGCTCAGAAGGAATTACCTAGTGTGGTTGCAAAACCACGGAGGCGAAGAGGGCAGAACATGCTTCATCCCTCCCCACTAGCTAGACTAACCCTCTCCTCAACACACAACCTCCGTGGTCACTCTTGCAGGAAGCCTCCCTTCTCTGCTGCCCTGTGCACAAAAATACCCCCCCACAAAAGCTCAGCAGCTTTCAAACTGAATGCACAAAATACCTTGAAATCTAGGACGCTCAGATTTGAAGTGTTAGGAAACAAAAGGACAATGAGATTTCAGCCCCTTCCTCCCAAGGGCATCAAACCTAATACAGGAATCTCCCTAGGAAAATACAAAAGACGGAGCGGCCCGGTGGCATGCCCTTTGTCACAAGGCATGCACACTGCAAGCACTTGGCATCAAAATAATTAAACGAAATGAAAAACACCTTTTTGTGGTTCTTGTACCCTGGTCACCCAAGAGGAAGTAAAAAAAAACAAAAAACAAAAAAACAACCCCAAATCAGCACAATGATGCTTCAGATGGCCACATACAAAAACATTATCTATATACAAACTTATATACAGGGAAATGGCCTTGCAGAGCTGGTGAAAACAGGCTTGCAGGTGGAGGTGTGCTCGCCGAAGGCAGCAGGGCCCTTATTCAATGGGCAGACAGGCAGAGAAGGATGCTAGCTAGGCCACGCGTAAAGGAAAGACAGCCCTGCGGTGCCAAGCAGGAGGTCAGTGCATTAAGGCAGCGAGTGGTGGGCTCGGCGGGGGTGCAACTCATTTAGGAGCTGCTTTGGCAGGACTTGACCAGATCAAAATGCTGGCTGGCTCCCGAAGCAGGCCTGCTTGCAAGCAGCCAGGCTGAGAGCTCGGTCCCCCCGCTTGGATTTCTTCCCTCCCATTAGAAATCCATGAAAATGCCTCAATTCTGGATACGGCAGTGTTTTCAGGATGGGAGCAGGCACTCCATCTCCACCGCGGCTGCTAGCTAACGAGGACACTGCGTGTCCAAGGCATCCTAAGGACACCAGGTGTCCCTACCCAGGACATCGTGCAGCAGTAACACGCACCGGGTCACAAAGGACCTTTTAAACGCGTGTCCCCAGGCAGAGGTCGGGAGCATTTCCCAGGTCAGCTAGCCCACAGCAACAGCAGGATGAGAGAGAGAAACCAAGTGAAGTGGGGCTGCGATGGTGCAAACGTTCAACCCTAGTGAAGTCCATGGGAATACGGCTTGGGCTTACATTAGCTCAGCCTCCAATGCATCCCCCCCTACCAGGTCTAAATCCACCCCCAGCTGCATCACTAAAGCAAGCCTGGCAACCGCCTCAGACTCCAGCTTTGCTCTCGAGCGGGCAACAATTTAGGGAGAAACCCAACCCGGACGCAGATTTTGGTTTAGTGAGGTCTCCGGCACCTGCGTCTGCAGACATTCAACCCCGAGCGACATCTAGGCTGAAAGGGATCACCTTCCTCCTGCAGGAGGAGGAGCAAAGCAAAGAGGTGCCCGGATACGGAGGGAAGCACCGTGCAGGTCAGCGTGCCGAAGCCAAGAGAAAAGCCCCACGGAAAGTGCCGGCTCATCGAGGCCGGCTGCATTGGAGGAAAGACGAAGTGCTTCCTACCCACCCCGGGCACCTTGCTTGTCTCCTTCTCCCGGCAGGGAGGCTGCGGGGCGAGGGGCACGACCTCGATGGGATGAAAAGAGGGCACAGCTAGCACGGCAGGGAAAGGGGGTCTCTCCCGGCTCTTCTCCCCGGGTCCGGCACGGAGCGGAGGGACGGGAAGGGCCAAGCAGTTTGTGGGCAGGGCGGGGACGGAGCCTGCGCCGGGGGCGGGTGGGGGGCTCACTCCCCTTCCTCCTTGATGCGCTGCTGCTTGTTGCGTCGGGCGTCCAGGTCGAAGTTGAAGTCGTTCCACTCGTCGCGGGGCGGGAAGGAGATGGTCTGGCGCAGCGTGAAGCGCACTGCGTCGATGACCCGCTCGCCACGGGTCTCGCTGGAGCCCACGCTGACGGTGGAGGCGCCGCTCGGGGTGCGCAGGAGGTGGGGAGGGGAGGAGAAGTCGTGCAGCTGCCGGTGGTCCAGGATGCCTTTCCAGATGGCGTGGCGAAACTGCTCCGGGATCTTGAGGCTCACCAGATCCTGCGGACCAAAAGAGGGCTTACCACGGGGGCAGCTGCACCAGAGATCTGCTACTGAGGGACCCCGCTGCCTCCCATCCCGCCCAGGAGCCGACAACCCTCATGGCACAAGGCCATAAGCCGGGAGTGGGACCAGAAATGCAAAAAAGCTGCATCTCTGGGTGGCTGCTTCGACTGGGACCAAGCGAGAGGCAGCAAGGCAGGAGGTGCCCAAGATGCATGGGCCCCAAGAGCAACCTGGGGGACCTCTACAAGCTGCCATTAAGGCTCTTCCATCAATGCCTTGCAGGCGGCCGTGCCCGTACACAATGCCTTGCAGGCGGCCGTAGGCAATGCCACCTGCAAGACACTGATGGAAAAGCCTTAACGCAGATGAGTTCAAGGGCACAGCACTAGAAACCTGGCCTGTGCGCCAGGCCTGCCCTCTTCGTGCTCCTTCCTGGGGGCTTAGAAATCCACTTGTCCGGAAAGATTGCTTTGTATTAAAATGAGGGTTAATTAAGGACTGTCCCTAGCAGGACAGAGCTTAAGAGGACAGGAGGGATTTTGGCTCCGGCACTGCAGAGCAACTCCGGTCCCTCTTAATTACCTGGGAGCCGCTGGAGCATCTCCTGCCACTGCTCCTTGCTCTGGACCCTGCAAGAGCTCCTGCCTGAAGCATGCAGCACGGTGCCTATTGCACCCAGCTGTGAGTTCAGCATCCTGGCCTGAACCTCCCTGAGGTTTGGGACAGATGTGCATGTCTGAACATCTGGTATTAGGGACCGTCTCCAGTTCACGAGGCATCGCTGGGTTTGCTTGCTAGCTAACAAGTGGGGTGGATCTGCCCCGCCCCAGTAAGCGCCCTGGTCGGACTGGTTAGCCGGTGTTCAGTTTGGATCGGTTCTCCCAGCCGCGGCAGAGAGCAGAGAAGCAGCGCAGCCTGCAGAAGCGAGAGCGCCCAGCCCCGGCGGGGACACAGCAGCCGGAGTGGGGCAGGAGGAAGCAGGCCTGTGCAACGAGCCATGCGGGACAGACCAGAGGGCAGAGAGCAAGCACCCAGAGGAAAATCATTGAAGCAAGGGGTGAAACGAGGGCCAGAAAATCGCAGACCACTGTCAGGCAGCCATGGGGGACACCAGCGGGCGTGCAAGTCGCGGGCATCTGAACCTCCAACGGAGGGGCACGGTTTGGGGAGAGGCTGGTTAGAAACTAGCTGCACCTGCATGTCTGCGCAGTCGTCTGGGAGTCGCGACCTGCTCGGCCTGGGGCCGCGGGGGCCAGGGCGCAAGCAAACAAAAGGGTGACACAGTTACTTACATCCATGGAGTAATGCTCAATCTGATAGATGGTAGTCAGCCCCTGGGTCGTGAAATAATCCACACAGGATGAGCAGCCCAGCCTCGCTAAGAAGCTGCAGAGGAGGGGGGAAGGGAAGGAGAGAGAGAGAGAAAAAAGGATCACCCTGGCTGCAATAGCCCAACGCAGACAAACCGAACACTCAGCAACCAGGTCTGGGAGGCAGCGCTGTGCACGCTGCCTCCGCCGAAATCTCCGAGGCCCCGCGATGCCGCCACGCGCGCGGCTCTGTGCAAGGCGAGTCAAGGAGCCAGCGGACTGGCCCTCCTCACGCCAGCCTGGGCGCCGCGGTTTATTTTCAGCAGAGAGGGGCTGGGAGGGTGGCACAGGCCTCCGGGGGCGCATCAAAACCGAAGCGCCTCCCTTCGGGAAATCCAATGTTTAAACCTTATTCCACATATGCAAACACCAGAACAACCTGTCTGCCCTTCCTCGCGAGCAGGGGCCGCCGGGTTAGGATAGGCAGCAGCACCACGTCGAGGCACCTCGGTTCTCACGCCATCAGCGGCTCCCGGAGGACCGGGTACCCTCAACTCCCGCGGACTTGCCGCTTGGCCTCCGCAGGGCAAGGCTCTTCGCTTCGAGACGGGGGGGACCACTCACGGCCGGGGGTGGCGAGATCGATTCCTGCTCGCAAAGCCCCGGGGTGCTGGCGCGGCCGGGCAAAGTGAGCGCACCAAACCCGGCGCCCCAGAGAAAGGCATGTTTATTTTGGCGCGAATCTGGCTCCCACTCACCTGACGATGCTGCAGTCGGAGGGGTAAGGAGGAGGGGGGGTGCAGTGAGACGTCGAAGGCATGGAGAGCGGGGGAGGCAGGCCCTGCGTGGGGCTCAGGCCGTTCATGTCGCCCGTCATCGCCATGTGGGCGCCCATCATCGGAACTGGGTGGGAGGAGGAGCCGGTCGTTACACGGGGGCTCCAGGCTGCCCCGCGGCGGCAGAGACCCCAACTTTTCAGAGAACGTCGCAAGCATTGTGCTCTGCTCCTCTCCCTCCCCCCGATCATCTCAGGCCTCGAGAAATGACAGCCCTCTCTCCTGGCCGGGGTAACTGGAGACCGCCTCCCCAGTGCTCCCCCGCCCCAGCCAGCCTCCGTCACGAGCAGGCCAGGTGTAAACCTAAGCAAACTGCAGCCCTCGCCGCTGTCTTTGCTGTCAAAGCATGGACAGCGCGGTAACCCAATTCCCAGCCTGGTTTGCAGGGGCCCCGAGTGCCCCAGGAGGCTGGGAACAGCTGCGGGGTTGAGCGGGGGGAGACCCTCCATGGCACAGGCTTTGTTTAAAAGCAAGGAGGGGTTTTGCCACAGAGGGACGTTCATGCTTTGCCCTACACATCAGGCGGGCAGCAAGCAGACAGCGCAGCGTGCTTGTTTTGCTCCAAGGCGCGCGGGAACGTGTGCAGAGCTGGGCAGACGGCATGCCTCCCGGTACCCAGCTCAGGGCACGATCGCTGCCTTCAAGGAGTCTGACTTGGCTCTAGGATTACCGTGCTGCTGCCAGCCCTGGAGATGCAAGTGCAGGGCAGGGACAGCAGTTCATGCCTTCCCCCAGGCACCTCCACCTCGAGCTGGGGGTGGACTCCTGCTTGGCTGGGGACCACTCCAGGCAATGCCCAGGCTTGCGGCTATGCTACAGTAGCTGGGAAGGGACTCCATGAGAATCAGGAAGATGGATAACTCACCTAGTCACTTCCCATGCCCCCGCACGGCATCTTATTCCCAGGTCCCCCCACCTCCCATGCCATCCACTGCTGCCCCTTGCTTTCACCCATCTCCCTGCTCTTATCCCACAGTGCAGCAGAGGCTTTGCACACCTACAAACAGGGACCCGCAAGAGAAGGAGCTTACTGTTGCCTCCCATGCCGTCGGGGATGGTGGTGGGGGTCAGGGCGTTGCGCTGCTGGGGGTTGATGAGCTGGCTGACTGACGGCAGCTTGTTCATGCTGTTCATCTTGCTGAGTGGCGGCGAGCTGGAGCCGTAAGTCGACTGGGACTGCATGGAGCTCCTGGGAAAGAAAAAGAGAGGTTATAGCAAGGCACAACACTGCCATTTCGGAGCAGGGGCATTCATGGCTCCGCAGGCAGGGAGAGAGGCAGGGGTGCCCACACCCCCCTAACGAGACACCAGGAGACTTATTCCCAGAGCTCTTCAGCAATGCCCTTTTTATGGCCAAGTTAAAAAGCCAACCCTTCCCTCTCCCCACAGTACCCGAGATCTCATCAAAAACAACCCAGAAAATGAACTTGTTTCATTTCTGGATCCGGCATTTCAGGTTTTCATTTAAGAAAACAGGAAAACATTTTAAAGGCTGGGATACAAAATCGGAAAATTTCTTCCAAAAAAAATTTTTTTTTTGGGTGCAAACATTCGCCTTTGGGGTCACAAAACCATTTTTAAAAAAAGGGTCTTTTGAGGGACTTTTATTGTTGCCAATAGCTCCCTGTGGGTGGTTTAAGTCTTCAGGGTTGGGTACCACCATTATGATACCGGCTTCTCTAAGAGTCTCCCAAGGGTTTGGAGAATGAGCCCGACTGTCCCTTTGCAGGTACTCACACGGACCAGAAAAGCCTGCGAGCACTTCCGACGTGTGTGCAAACACCAAGCTTTTTCTGGAAGCTTTCTAAGGGATTACCTGCACAAAACTGGCTTATTTGAATGCAGACTGGGTGTTCAAATCCCCTAGGCTCCTCTGAAAAATACCAGCCTTGAACCGTCACTGTGTAAAGCCAAGCCAAATGAAGCCTGCAAGGAGAGGGCTGCTTTGACTCTCCAATCCAAGCTGACCCCGCTGGGTCCAGCAATAGTGCCCTTCTCAGTTACACACCTGGCCGGAAGGAGAACGGCTCATGAGACCCTTCTCCTTTCCACCCCAGACTGCTTACGAGGCAGCGATCCAGCTGGGAAGAGCACAAGCGCGCAGGCCAGACGGTTTATGAATGGCAGCCCGGTCTCCGGATCGCGTTACCACCGCGGCATTATTTGGGATATGCAGAAAATGGGTCGTTGAGCTGCTTTAACGGTGCAACTGGCAGCGTGCTGCACTGCCTCCCCGCCTCGATGGCCGGAGCAGAGATCTGGCACGCAGGACGCGCTCCTGAGTCACAGAGCCCGAGTGAATGCTTTGCACCCTAACAGGTACAGGGTTAATGTCCAGGGGTGTTTTTGCTGCATGGCTTCCCGCAAGGAAACTGGCTCAGCTTCTGCACGTCTGGTTGAACTGGATTCCTGGGAGCTGGCTTTCCTTGTGTGTAAAGGGCATAAGGGCCTCCTGAACCATTCCCAACTACAGACTTCACCGTGTCCCCAGAAACAACCGAAGTTCCTGGCTGGTTTGAGAGGCTAGCTGCACGCGATGGGGAGACTCAGCACCACCTGCCTGAGTCTTGCTGGGCTGGGTGGAGCAAACATGCGAATCCGGCACTGGATCCAAGTCCCTGGGGGCAGCTGACTAACTGCACAATTATCAGAGCAAGGGAAGGGCGCACATTGCACTTTGGGGGCGCAGATGGCAGATAAAATCCAACAGGCTTTGCAAGAGGCGAGGAAATGGAAAGGGTTTCTGATCAGCGTTAAGCAAGAGGTGCAGCTCCACAGGGAAAATGAAACCCAACCACAGAGCTCAGACCCAACATTTCCAGGCAGGATACAGACTGAGATCTCACGTTGCATTTTTAAAAGCACACACCGGCCACAAAGGTCTGGCCTACGCTGACCCCCAGGCTCAGAAGGCTTTGGGATATCTGTTACACATGCCTCTCCCGCCAGAAACGTGCGCCAAAGTCATTAGGTGCTTGTCACAGCCATGCACCCTGAATAATGTGAACCCAAGAATTAACTCTTGGGACACTGCGGGGTGAAACCCTTTGCTTTTAAGCCCAAAAGGCATACGACTGACCCCACAGCAGACCTCTGCTGGGGTCATTCTGGGCAAGGCAGTCAAGTTGTGCAGAAGAACCTGCCCACAGCTGGTGTGTAAATTTGGGATGGGTTGCATTTAAAGGAAAGTCCTATTTTACTAGCATAGATTTTTCTGTGGCTGCATGGACAGGCAAGACCCTCAAAAGTGCAGTGGGCCTCACTCTGTTACCGCACATCAACGGCAACAGGAACAGGGTCAGGCCAATGTTGAGTGCTTAAAGTGCCACAATCTAGGCGTTCCTGGCCAAAATAGGAGGACTCGACTGTCTTCTCACAGGGCTGGATACAGGCACGAGATGACAATCAGATACCAAAGAGATACCCCCATACACACTGAAGTTAAGCTAAACCCACATACAATATATAGAAGATGAAAGCAGAGACAGGCAGCAAGGGAAAATCCCCAACATAAACCAAGTTGCAAAAGTTTATTGAAAATGAACATCACACATCCATATAGCAACAGCATCAGGAATTGCAAAAAAAAGACAGCTTCTGGTATTAAACACACAGTAGACTACGTGGTGCTTGAGACAGGTGGCTTCTTCCCATTTTTAATAGGTACGAAAAATTAATGGGCGTGCGAAATTCGCATATAAAAACGATGCTTAATAAGTTCCACGGAGGCTTAAAGCCTGAAACATTTATGGGATACAACTGCCAATGAAATGCATTTTAACATCAAGGCATCAGGACTGCAAATACCCCGCTATTGATGCTGTTTGGGACAGCCTGCCTGGGACAAAAAGGCACAGAGTGAAGGACAGCGGCTGATGCATCTCTCCCTTCATGAAGCCAAGTCATGATATGGCCAATAGTATTTGCAATTATGCAAGCTAATAGGGGGGTAAGCAGTTCTCACGCTCTGGGGCAAAAACTGATTACGTAGAACGGACAGGGAGGGCATTTTGTGCGAGGCATGGCTTAGTTGGGCAGCATACTTCATGCACAAGTCCCCTTTCCTCCCCATTCCTGGGCATCGGCCCTTACAAAAGGACCCTACACATCAATGGTGTGGTCCAACAGCACATGCCCTGCAACACGTATGGTCGAGATTACAGGATGCTCCGTCATGCTGCTGAACAGACGAGCAGTAGCTGAAGTCCACAAGTGTGTTCACCACCATGAAATAATATTTCCCAACTGCAGTCCAAGACATGGCTATCTATGCAGATCCCACGTGAGGTGTGCTCGAGTCCCAGGCATAGGATCGTAGAAAATGGGGGTTGAAGGGAGCTCAGGAGGTCACATCTAGTCCAGCCCCCTGCTCCAAGCAGGACTGGCTCCAACTCCATCATCCCAGCCAAGGCTTGGTCAACCCAGGGCTTCAAAACCCCCGAGGATGGAAAACTTCCAAAGATGCAAAACTTCCAAAATTCCCACCACATCTCCAGATAACCTGTTGCAGTGTTTTACTACCCCCAGTGAGAAAGTTTTCCCTAATATCCAACCTCAACTTCCCTTGCTGTAACGTGAGCCCATTTCTCCTTCTGTCATCTGCCCCCACTGAGACCAGTCCAGCTCCATCCTCTTTGCCACCAAAGAGGTTGTATGCCATAGCAGGGCCACAAATGAGCTGTGATGTCCCGATCCCACATCTAGGACCGACAGAAAAAGCAAAGTGACCAACTCAGGATCCCAAATGTGTCCCAACAAGGGGACTGCTTGGTGCCCTACATCTCAAAAGAGCCTTTGGTATAACAGATGAGCCAGCCCTTTGGTCTCCAAGCACACGCATATGGATGATCAAGCCACAGCCCACCAAAGTTGGGGCGCTGTCCTTTGGAAGTCGGCATTTTGCCTCAGAGCTAAATGAAGAGGAGAGAACTTAATGAAATCGGCAGTTGTTCCATGCATACATCCAAGATATGGGAACGAGGAAGAAAAGTAGCTGATGCTAGCGGAGACAGCCATACCAATGTGGAGAGGAGTCTGTTTGATAACAGCTATGCAATGGCCAGCCTGCATGGTTATTCTTTGGGGAGAGGGAGGAAGGCAGACAACAGGATGTTTGACCAAAGCCATAAAACAAAGCTTCTGAAATGCCTAGAGAGAGGAGATTTCCTCCAGAATAGGATTTTGGCAAGAAAAGTCAAGGTCCAAGCAAAGATGAGACCTCAGTGAGTCTCCACGGAAGACAGGACCAATCCTGAGCATGCGGCGCTCGTCGACACTGCTGGCTGAGGCAATGGCCATTTGCAGGTGTGAAGACGGGAGCTAGAAGAAGGACCGCAGAAGGAGCTGAAAGGAGCCACAACCATGCTTCCTAGCCTAGTCGTGAGATCTCACATAGAAAGGGGACATGCAAGTACTCTTTCAGCTACTCGATATCGTGGGATAGGAGAAGCAGGACAGAGCATTTCAAGAGAGACCTTCAAAACAGAGGCCTTGACTCAAACTAAGGACACGTGGGGCTGCCCAGCCGGAAAACCTGATGAAATAAGTTTGTATGGAGGGCTTCTTATTAGGTGGCAGGATCTCCCAGACTGGGAAAAGACAGTCCCCATCTCTAATGTCCAGCCAGCCAACATCCATGCTGCTAAAAGGCAGTGGTCTCAGATCTGCTTACTAGTTGAAGAGTTATTAAACATAATGTACTCCAAAGCTGATATTTAATTATATTGTTCAATTATGTCTATCTGGTGTGCACAACATCTGGATCTGGATGCACTCTCTTACCCTAAGTCTGTAGCATTATGAAGTGAAACGGGGGACTGGATGGTATCTGGGGAAGTTTCCTTAGCCAGAATGGTCTCAGCTCTTCCATAATGCCTGCGACGGTCCTGTCTGAGCTGGCACATTTTCCTAGGGATCATAGCTCAAAAAGAGGTCAAAGACCCACTCAGGCCCAGACAACCCATTGGATTGCAAGGTTAAGGCATGTGGGTTTCTGGAGCCAACAGCATGCGGGGGAGAGGTGTAGTAAGCAGTGTGTCCAGCCACCCATTTACAGCTGGGGGAAGCCTCTGATGGGCAAAGACTCAGGAAGAGAATTGGACGGGGCATGCATGGATAACCACCTCCAACCCCCGTGTGCCTGCTGGGACCAATCGAGCCCTGTGGAGAGGGCAAAGCCTACATCTAACATGCATGACCGTCTCACGACTGGGCACATATCTGTCCAACAGACGGAGAATCCTTGGAGGAAAAGCCAAGTGTCCTTGGTGCGCTTGCTCCCTCAAAGGGCTCATTCCCAAGGATGCACTGCATTTTTCACATGGGTTAGAGTAGCTCCTGGGACCTTCTGCTTGGCAGATACCATCAATCCCATGCTGGTCACGGCCAAGTGAGTCATGCCCCTATTCCACACCCAACAGTGCTAACACTGCGTGGTACCCGCGGCACTCCTGGAAAGGTCTCAGGGTCTTCCTCAAACATCTCAAGATGCTGCAACCGTCTGGTTGAGACAAGGAGCCCTGGCCCCTGGCTTTCCCAGTCCTTGCTGGGAAATACCTCCATATAGAAACCTCCACCAACCAGAATAGCTGTAGCCACGAGTGAGAAAGTTGAACTCTCACAAGTGCTTGAAACCAAAAACCCATGAAGTCTGTCGTCAATACACAAAATGACATTATCACCTTTAAGCGACTGGGACTGGGAAACAAAAGGAAATTTGGATGGATAGCAAGGGTTGAAAATAGTCCAGTAAAGGCTAAGGAATAGTTAGGTAGACATTGCTAGGTCCACCTTGCTCTGCCAGGCAGTAAGAAGGGACCGATGGGTGGCTGCAGATGCTCCTGGGAGCAGGGACAGGGGAACATCAGAGCCCAGGTGCTGCGCAAACACGGCTGTCCAAACACATCATCATCACATATGTGCAACAGGCATGCACACCTGAAGGAGAAGCCACAGCAGGGTCAATGTTTCCCAAGAGAACTGGAGCTTCCCAATCCATTGCCAACAGCTTCATCCGACCCTACCGAAGCCAACACGAGCCGCTCCGAGTTCAGGGGTAGTTGAATTAGCCCCGCAAGGAAAACTGAACCAAACCAGACAGTCCTCTGACTTCCGCAGGCTGCCGATCAGACCCGTTGTGATTAAGGGGAGATAGGTTGGAGGGCGTATTGCTACAGAGAAAAAGACCGACTGATGCTAGTTATGGTGCTCGTCACCTCCATCTGTCCAGCAGGAGGGACCGTTTCGACTCCTTGCATTACTACTGCATGTCCAGCATTCAGCCAGGCCCAACTAACCGACCATCACAGGCTGCTGAAACACAACCCCCCAAAAGCCCCGTGAAAACGTCTTTAATTTAACAGGACAAGAGGCATTTTAAAGACTGAGACCTGCTCAGAGAAACTCCTGCGAGTTTCACGAATCCAGCAAAAAGTACAGCAGATTTTTTTTTACAAACATGTTACAAAAAAAGACACACCGAGGAAGACAGTGTGGGTCCAGACCTCCCAACGCTAACGCTACAGCTACGAGATGAATCATCCCTCTTTGCAAAGGCTGAGTCCCTCGTTCGTGCTATTTGCTCTGTTTCTAGCAAGGTGTTTGTTTGCCACAGAGTTTCTAGTCCCGGAGCTGGACAACCCCCCCCAAGCCTGCCGGATTTAGGGGTAGACGGATGGGTTTGAGGGGCTGGAATGTTTTAAGAAGGCATCGGTCTGTTTGGGAGGCTCTCTCCGCGAGTCTGTGAGTTCAGTCCTGAAGCAGGCCGAAAGGAGACTGTAGAGAAGGAACCAAAGAAAAAAGGAGAAAAGATCAAGCCTTGAAACCTTTATAAACAACCAGGGAGAGAAAACAACCATTTTTGACCTTCATGATCACAGTATGGACTGGCAAAGGAAAAAACACAACCCTCTGGTCACTGGGACCTCTATGGGGGTTTTAGCATGTTGTACAGCCCCGGATAAAAGCACCCAACGAAGAAAAACGATGGAAGAAGAGCACCCCAGCTAAAAGCCGAGATGCATGGTTGCAAACTCAACTGGAGAAGCAACAGGTTTCCACTGCAGCCTACGCCAAGCTTTGCCTGCTTAACTACGGAAGCTGGCACCCCACGCAGCGGGAGGGAGGAGGTTATTGTTAGACAGTTCAACTCCTGAAGTCTAGCAACTATATCCTCAGCCTGATGGAGGGTACTTCTACCCAAAAGCTTGCAAGGAAGAATTTTTCCAACTATTTTAGTTGGATTTACCCCAAACAACCTTGTCTGTGATGTATACCCATGACACTTCAGTGGCCAGCTGCACGACTTCGGAGGCCTGGGCTATTATTACTGAGATCCACCGTCCTCACAATGAACAGAAGGCCCGCCACAGCTACTACGCAGCGAAATGTATTGCTACCTTCCTAAGCAATACTCCTAGAAAGTATGAAGGAAGTACTCCTACTCCTAGAGAAGTACTAGGACAAGTACTCCTACTCCTAGAGAAGTACTGCTACTTCTAGCACCAGCATTTTTTGCTCCCTTTCTCTCTGCCTGGAGCGGAGGACGCATGCCTGCGAGGCAAGGAGGCGTAAGGCCGGCACGGTCAATCCTGGTGACCTGACCAAAGTACCCACGGTGCCACAACGGTCTTGTGAGGTCCCTTCCAGCCCTAATGCCTACAAAACCACTGCCAATGTGTTGCTCTCCCACTGCAAGCTGTGCAAATTCATCCCACGGGCATCTCGCTTGAAAAGGGGAGGTGACGGGCTTGTGAACTACTCGCTGCCAGGTGCTACGGGACACATTTTGCTGGCAAACAGCAAGAAGAGGATTCCCTCATCTTGGAAACACTTCAGCCAGTCTGCGGGCCCTGCAAATAGCTGGGCAACCTATTGCTGCGTGCAATACCAGGGAGGAAAGGAGATGTGTCCGAATCTGAGAAGGTGCTTTCCAGGGGAGATCTACTGCCAACGGGGAAAGAATGAAAAGCTCTTTTCATTTACGTTGAGGAGCTGCCTCAAGAGGAAAGGACTTTTGCCCCCATCACCCACTTCCAGGATTCCTTGTTAGTACTGGAGAGCCATGCTTTAAGCCAGCATGGTTGCCAAACTGAACACAAACGGTCTTCCAGCTTAATGTACAATAAAAACGACCCCAAAATTTGGCTGTGGTAGAGGCAGGATGAAGATGGATGCTCCAAACCCAGCTGTGATCATGAAGGTATTTGGCATAACAATAAATAAGAGAAAACCATGCAGGAAAACATGAGCAGACAGAAAGAAAATAAGACGCACAGAGACAGAGACGGAGAGAGAGAGAGAGAGAGACAGGCTCTGAGTAATTGTAATTACTGAGGGATTTTCTGATTACCTTGCAGAATCCAATTTTTTTTTTTGATCACCATACAGACTTCTTTTCTTTCTCATCCTTAATCATTAAGACAATTATGTTTCCTGCCCTGCCAAATGCAATTAGGTTATTTTTTTTTCCCTTCTCGTAAATTGACGGTTATCATCATTTTCCAAAATAAGATCTAGTTTATTGCTTTTTTTTTTTTTGAAGCAATGACCATATTGCCCCCGGTAAATTCCCTTTTGCTTCTTTCAACCATCAACCGCACCCCTTTCGAAATTCAGGATGAATCCTCTGCTCTGACCTTAAGTGGAGAATACTCAGCCTGGCTTTTCCATGTTGGAAAACATTTGCAATAGCATGGGAGGTTCTCCGCCTGGTATATAAATGTGCACGAGCACGGTTATGCTTCAAGAATCAGAAACCAGAGAGAAGCAGCCAAGGCTCCTAAGAGCAGCAATCGGAGCCACGTGGGCAGACCCCCAGAGGATACCCAGAGACCCCCATCCGACTCGCGCTCTCTGTCGCACACACCAAATTGCACGGTGTGACGTGTAGCTTCAAATCCCGGCGTACGCAGCTCACAGGCAAAACGCTGGTGCGTGCTTCTGGAAGCCCTATTCATAGCTACAAAAAATACACTTCCCCTTCCTGACAAAAAAGCAGCGTGGTAGACGAGTTGCATTTTATTTGATTTTGGATGCCAACAGGGCCTGAATCCCTCCTTAAGCAAGTGCCCACTAACCCTTGCCTTCCTGCATGGGAGCTTCTTCTCAAACTCAGCGACTGCAGATTGCCTGCCCTTGCACTGAGATGCTGCAAACTCCTCCCAAAAGAAAGGTAACTACCACCAAAACCTATTGTTTTAACACTAAAGGCGCTTTTCTCAGTTCGTTTGTCACGGAGCAAAGCCTCTAACTCAGGTAAACCCACCGGAAAGCCAACTTGGCGCATGTTTCAGCGGATGATTGGAGCCCTCTCCCTGCTCAAGACTGAGCGAGGACCAGACAACCGCTGAAAAGTAACTTTTCCTCCTGGCATTGTTCAAAGCATCTAATCGCCTGCCCCCCTGCCTGTATCAGCGCACACTCAGCAGCTGAGAAACAGCCCGGGAACTGGCACAGCGCCACGAGACAGGCTGAAAAGTTTCATTAAACTAAAACGGACGGACTCGTACGCACACAGGTCTGCAAGGCAACAAAAATACCGACTTCTGCTGCCAAAAACCCGTCCCATGGATACGGGAAGAGTGAAAACAGTAATTACAGCAAAGCAACTCTGTCAGCACCCAGAGGCAGGCTGTCATTTATTTCAACCCACTTCTGCTTACAACGCCCCCCCCCCTTTTTTTTTCTTTTTTTTTTTTCTTTTTTTTACAGCAAGGACGACTCTACTTGAGGGGTCTCTCTCAAAGCAGGAAGGTTTCTCTCACTGCTGGCAGGTAGCACATAGATCTGGTGCAATCGCAGGGCATGCATCTAAAAAACAATGGGGATTGCACCAAACGGGTGGTGAGATCCTAAAGCTCCTGGCTGCTCCATTTCAACATAGGGCTTTGTTAATAGCCCCAAAAAGGTCCCAGCTGGCACCAAGACAGCATCCTAAATGCCAGTGGGTGGAAGTCACCTGGTGCAGAGGGCTGGCACAGGTCTGGGGGCACCACACCTTGGGAGCCCTCGAGGGCTTGGATGGTTCATTGGCCTCATCGCGGCTCTGCCATGCCATGAGTTACACATCTGGTGCACAAGCAACAAGGAAAAAAGTCTCACCAAATGCCACTACCTCCAACAGACATTGCCACTTGCTGATGCTCAGGAGAGCAATTAAAGCGAGTTGGAGGATCTGGGGGCTACTTTCAACTCCGTCACTGGCATCTTACGGCCGTTTCCATTTCCCCGCAAGTTTAGATGCTTACCTACATTTTTAGATCCTTCTCCCTTTCCAAAAATGGGGACAACAGCAGTTCCTCTCACCCGCACACCAAAATTAACCTTTGTAACTGCTTTGAGACCCTGCACTGATGTGGCTTTAGGCATGTATAAAAGATACTGCTTTACAACTCCCTGAGGGCCAGGCAGATATTCTTGCCTCTCTGCCATTATGAGCATCAGGCTTTTAAAAGTCCCGCAGTTTTGGTGAACCTACAATTTGATTTTCCACTCCAACCCTGAACCTGCCCATCGGTGACATCAAAGGAGTAATTCCCCAAAGGTGCAACGGGGCTTGCAAGCCGGGCTCTCTTGGAAGAGGTCACCGGGCGAGAGTTGGGGGGTGGATGAGCTGGGGCTGTTCAGCAGGTTGCTCCTTTGCCACAAAAAGCCCATGGCAAGGCAGCCCCCCGCTCTGCACTTCCATCCAAAATGCTCATCTTGTCTGCAGGCAGTTTGAGGGAAAGGCTCTTGACTCGATGCAAGTGAAGATGGCCTCAGATCACTGATCCAAAGCCCTCTCTGCTCAGCAGCCTGTCCCTGTGCATGCTAAGGTCGAGGGCACATGGTTTGCACTAAGAGGAGGCTGGCACAATTCAGCCCCCAAGCACAGTTTGGAGGGGAGGGGGAGTCTGGATGGGTTTGCTCCATTGCAGAAACAAGTCAAGGTTAGATCTCAGAGCCTCCAAGAAGCCCACTTGCTCTTGCCATAGCAGGTAAGAGCTCGCTGCTCCTTGCCTGGCTACCAAGCCAGGGTTTTGCAAATGGGATGAACTGAGGACACCCTTCTTAACCACCATCAACAAGCATGACCCACGTGGACCTCCTGTCTCTCTTTCTCTCTCTTGTCCACCTCCCCAGCCCCACAGTCCTTGCTCGCTTGCTAAATACTCACTGCTTTTGGAGCAAGTGCTGGTGCTGCTGCTGCTGCTGCTGCCGGTAGGTCTCGATCGTGTGCTGCGGGAGGTACTGCATGAGCTCCAGGGACTCCTTGATCTTCAGTAACATTTCGTACGTCTCCCGGCCCCGGACCTGGGCAAAGGAGATGAGAGGGAAGACGACATAACCCTTAGAGACCAAATATTACAAAGGCAAGAGCTACAGCCCCCACGTGATCTCTTCAAAGCCAAACAAGAGTAGAGCTGCACGGACAAGCACCATCCATGCTCTTTCTGAGGGTCACAATGATCAACCCTTGCCTTAAAACTAGCGTCTAACTGCTGCACCTTTAAGGGAAGAGGTCACAGGTCAGATATGGGTGATGAATGCTTAACATTTTGGGGTTGTTCGACACCAAAGTTTTCAATGAGCTCAATGCAACTTTACTGGGTTAATGCCCTGGGTATTAGCAAGATCCAGCTGCACAGGACTTGGACGATACAGGGGCAGGAGCCACGGAAACCCTTAGGTGCATGAGGTTTACATGCATCTGGATTCAAGCTTCATAGGCCCCAAACATCTGCAGGAAGGCAGCACTGGTCTGGGCTCTTAAAGCGCTCTCTGTGCTACAAGTCTTAGGGCCAAGCACCATGCACTAGGAAACCGGTAAATGGACAATCACAGACCCACTTTGCTCCTCCACTCCCAGCTGTGTCCTGTGCTATTTACAGCACATTGCATTTCTATCAATCGCTTCCTCCCTGTGACAGATAATGCTCCTAAAAAGCCCAAGAAATATCTGCCAGAGCATGGAGGAAAAAAGGATCTGGGTCCATTATCGCTGGAGGAAGTTTGGATCCTAGAGAGGCAGGCGTGATGGGAGAAAGCTGCATTAGGCAGTAAGTCCAGCCACCTGCTAGGACAGGCTGTTCCCTCCTGGATGCTCTGGAGCAATTTGCCCAGGCTGTTTTGAAAGGATTTGCTCAAGTGGGTCCTGCATGGTATACATCTGGAGGATGAACTTAAGGTACCTGATTTGCAAAAGCCATTTCTTTCACTCCTGTACCTAATCTGTGGATAATCCCATCTGAGATGAAGGATTCCCCCCCCCCCCCCTTTTTTTTTTTAAACTAAGCACCAAAAAAGTAGCTGTTTAGCCTTAATCTACTTATAACAATACCAAAATAACCAACAAGCTATGAAGGGAAAAGACAAAGAGGCAAATGGCTTACCGGCAAGTACAAGAGCTCATCGTCAGGAGAGCGCCGCTTTTTGATTGATGTCATCTGGATGCCGTGGGTGCCCTGCCGGAAAGCTGCAAAGAGATCCCCAAAGTGCCCCATTAAGAGACCCCCAATGCATGGGGTGGTTGCAAAGAGGATGGAGCCGGGCTGTTCTCAGTGGGGGCAGATGGCAGGACAAGGAGCAATGGGCTCAAGCTGCAGCAAGGGAAGTTGAGGTTGGATATTAGGGGGGAAAAAAAATCTTTCACTAGGAGGGTGGTGAAACACCGGACCAGGTTACCCAGAGAGGTGGTGGAGTCTCCGTCCTTGGTGGTTTTTAAGACTCGGCTAGACAAACTTTGCCTGGGATGATGTAGTTGGGGCTGGTCCTGCTTTGACTAGGAGGCTGGATTAGATGTAACCTCCTGACATCCCTTTCAATCCTCATTTTCTATGATTTTCTCTCTCGCTGTGCTTCCAAGGAGAATTCAGAGGAGCGGACCCATGTATACAATAGGTTGGATGAGACGTGAGGATGTATTTTTGTGACTGTGAGCTAAAGAGAGACACTGAAAACCATACATTTGAAGGCGTGTATGTGGCCATAAAGAGCGGGAAGTCAAAAAACACACAAACCAAACTCGCTATAGGATAGTAAGCCTGCATTTCACCACTAAAGCAAAAGCATTGTGATACAGTATAGGGCACAACTTAAGTACAGCACTAAAAAGCCCTTAACACACCAATAATTGTAGGTGCTTGTAGTCAGGGTGCTCTGGGCAGCCAGCAGAGCCACGGCTAACCAAACTGGGGCCACGAGACGGATGCCGACAGCAAGTACAATGGACAAAAGCACTGGCATCACCAGGCTGGCCAGTTATGAGAATACCCTCCCCAAATTGCTCAGTTCTTTAAGGGAGCAGAGCAGAGACCAGGAAGGTTGAATCCCTCAATGAGGCAAGTCCTCCAGCTACAGCCCGGTGCCCAGCTAAATGGTTTCATGCCATCACTGGGCATGCAGGAAACCCCACCCTGGAGCTGGGTATTATCAACAGCCATGGACATGCTCCCAAAGGAGAGCACTCAAAACAGCTCCAGCACTGCGGGGTTGAAATGAAGCCGAGTGTCGTCCCCTGTGGCAGGGGCAGCTGCAACCCTGAAGCATCTTGAAAGATGAAGCATTGCAGAGAAATATGGAGCATGGCTCCAGTGCACACGCAGGGCCACAGCAGGTCGCTGTAGCCTGGCCTGATGGGTTGGACAACACCATCGCCATCCAACAGCAGCACTTGGGACAAGTCACCGCTGGTCCATGCCACACTGGGGACAGCTGGGCCATGACTCCTTGATGGAGCCAACTGGGTCAACACCCATGCATTGGTAGGCAGCGGTTTTAATCCACAGCCCGAACAGAAATCCCCACAGATCCTTTTCATGGCAGTTTCCTGCCTTTCGGATCCCCCCCAACGCCCTCCTGTCTCTGGCCAGTCTTCATTCCCCGGGGACAGAAGCTGGAAAGCTTCCCACGCACCAAAAGCTTGGCCTGCCCTCGGCTCCGCTTTGCCAGCTACTTACGGCGCTTCGTACCATCGCCGTTCTTTGTGCTGTCGGAAACTTGCTGCTTTCGGATGCTGTCTTCATCTGCCTTGCGATCCCGGCCCGGGCAGGCGCAGATACGGGCTTCAAAACACCTGCGGCCCAGGACTTGTCCGCTAAGGCAAGGAGGAAGAGAGGGAGCGATCAACCAAAGCCCTGAAGATGTCACACCTCTCACAAGCAGGCTTAAAACTCCCAGCGTCAGGTACCATACACGCAGAGGATCAGCATATCAGCCTGTGTCCATTCCCATCCCTGCCCCAGCTCACAGACATGTGTTTGCACAGAAGCCCATCTCCAAGCCAAAGACAACTACCAGCCTCCTGACCCACTCGCTTTGGGCGTGCAAATCTGAGCACTTAGCACCTTACCAATCGCTGTATCTCGGTCTGCTCTTTTAACACCCGAGATACGATTGCATGGCAGGAGAGTTTATTGCTTGGCAAAATATCCAGCAGGAAACTCAATGCTCAGTGAAGTTGGAAAAAGAGATGTGAAATGGCTGCTGCTTCAGCCCTTTATATGCAAGGGGTTTCATCCCCAAAGCAAAACTGTCTGCACGTAGCAAATGGGGAAGCCAACACACAGGCTACAGGTGTCTCCAAAAGCCACACAGCAAGTCATGTGGAGGTGGGACTGGACCTCCAGCATCCCCATTAGCTGCCCAACCCTGGCTTGAGAGGCTGCAATAACCTCCAGCTCCTGCACATTAAGGAATTCAACAAGCCATCCTGGTCGGGATGGGGACCAGTACTGCCTGCCGAAAACAGGGCAAAACTCTGCCGCCGACTTCCCGGCACTACTCACTCTCTGGTTTCCAGCGTCACAATGATGAGGATGGGCCGGCGGTTCATGCCTCCGACGCAGCTGCTGTTGCACATGAAGTTGTACAAGACCGTTGTGAACTCGGTGCCAACCTGCGTTGGGAGAAGCCAGCGTAAACGGGCGGCAGAACGTGCATCCCTACCTCGCTAAGAAATTTGCTTTCCCCAAAGATGGGCCCAGACTGGAATACTTGGATCTCTCAGGGTCTGGAGAAGTCCAGATCCTGTGGGGATGAGGGCAGGTCAGCTCTCAGCCCATAGGCAACCAGGACGGCGGTACCACGCGAGGGAGAACTGTGGAAGCACAATGGGGTGCCTTCAAGAGGGAGCAGAAAGGAGCCCTTTGCTCTTGATTTACCTGGGGTGGTTCATAGGGAACAAGGACGCTCTGCCGGCCCGTGATGGGGTCTTCTACGTATTGTGCATGACTGTTTCCTTCCACTCGGATCAAGTGGCTGGGAGGAGCGATCTGCCCTGCAGATGGAAAGGAAGAGAAGGGGAGAAGTGTTTCAGTAAAGGATGCTCGTTCGCTGGCAGGGTCTTTTACCAGAGGAGAAAGGCCTCGGGCTGCTACAGATGCCTTCACATCGCCCCTCTTTATCTAGCATTCGTGCACTTCACCTTTAATGCCCTGCCCTATTCTCACAGCACAGGCACGGGACAGGGAAGAGGTGGAGGGCTTGCTTAGGGTCGCACAAAACACCATAGTGGAGCGGGAAATCAAACATGGGCAGGCTAATCCCTAACCTCTGCACCATCCCGCCTCAAGAGAGGATGCATCACCCGGCTATGGGTTTGAGAGCCCTATGGTAACGCACTAGCCCAGCTCCACGGGAAAACCTTAAAAAGCCTGAGTATGAAACAACCCCACTCCTTTGAAGCCCTAAAGCTTTGACTTCCTTTCCAATCAAGGCTCCATGCTCTTCCTACCACTCCTGGGCCCAAAGGAGGCACAAATGAAAAGAAATACAAGTCAACTCAATGGCCCCTGTCAAAAGCCACCACTTCTCGCAGGCAGCGCACAGATCCTTTCTTCTCGGTTTCTACAAAGTTTGCAAAAATGGTAAAAATAATCATCTCCAGTGATGTCATTTTACTTTACGTTTAAAAAGGGGGGGGGGGGATGTTCTTCAAGAAAAGTTGCTTTAAAATAAGAAAAAAAAGACAAAATATTTTATTCTGAACAAATCAAAACCTTCCTCAGCATAAGTTCTTTCTCTGAAACAAAATTTGATCAACATTGATATGGGTTTTTTAAAAAAAAGGCATTTTCTGACCGAAGACTGCTTCGCTGAACGTTTCCCACCCAGCTGTGCTTCCCAAACCATCTGAATGTCTGGTTATCATTGCATTTGTATATTAAAAGAGATCAAATCACAGCCTCTTCACAGCAGCAGCCAGGCTTCCTGATACATTTTCAGCTACCACGTGCACCAGGTCAAACAAGTGGAATAGAAAATGAACCGTATCTAAAGCTAAATGAATGCCATCTATTTGGGTAAAACAAACACAAAATTTGTTTGCAAAAATGAGAACACAGGCCATGCCTGGAACAACCGATCACCCGAAACCTGAAACGGGTAACTGGAGATCAATAACAGATCAGTGCATGAGAGTGCAGATTAACATCAGATCAATATATTCATATTAAATGGGAAGCAGAACCGGCTACAGTGTGCAGCCAGCCCTTGACATTACCCTCTTCGAGGCAAACTTCCCCGCGTCTTTAAAGCTGGGATTAAGGACTCGGGGTGATATTGCATCCTGTCACTAGATCCTTGCCCTAGCAGCACCGACCATCATTCCTGAGAGGAACAGCTGCTTCTCAGAGAAAGCGAGTCTGCGGAGGGGAGGGACGAGGTCGTCCAAGCCAGGAGGGCACTGCTTCAGCCCTGCAGCATGCCCACGAGCTAAAGCAGCGCAGAGATGTCAGATGCCAACCGAGTGGACATGGAAGAGTGAAGCCCACACGCAGGTCACCCAGTAAAGCCCTCCCACGCCACACGGCCCCTTACCCTCATTGAACTCCCGGCTCAGCTCGTGGTTGGGGCAACGCTTGACCACCTCTGTGACGTGCTCGGCTTTCTTGTAGACGGGCATGGCGCGGATGACGGCGCCCTGCGGCGGCGGGGTCATCACCTTGATCTGAATGGGGCATGTCTTGGCGATCTGGCAGTACAGCTTCTTCAGCTCGGTGGAATACTGGAGGGGAAGAGCAGAGCGGTCAGCAGGGTTGGTGGTGGGGCTAAGAGGTGTGCGGATATGACCGTGGCCAAAAAGCACCTTGTGATCATGGCCAACTTGCCCTCAGAGCCTCTTTGGACCCATTTTATACAGAAGAGAAATGAAGATGGGCGCTGCTTCTGAAGATGGGCCTCTCTGAGCATTGGCAAGCTCTGAACTCCCGGCCAACTTGCAGCCAGAAGTCCTACGATATTCAGCAAGCAGCTATAGACCGGCATTTGCCACCTCCATCCCTTGTGCACTGCTGGCTACAGGCACCTGGCGTGCCCCAACTACATCAGGTCACTAAATCCTTCCACCAACGTGGATGGTGGATCCTTTTGACTTCTTGCTGCTTTAAACAGGCTGAGAAGGACACGTGGCCCCCAATGGCCTTAGATCGCCACGCATCTGAATGAGACGTTCTGGTCATAACTTGCATGAGGGTTTGGGGCACCTGCCAATTAGTGATTATGGCCCGGATCTGATCCCACCTGTATAGGAGCAAATGGCGCTTGCATTGCTAGGTGTTGTTGCCCAAGTGGCATTTCAGGTCCCTTTAGCCCAGTTGCCCTGGGAAGTTAAGTAGCCCTGAATAAGACGGGAAGGGACAGGAGGGGCCTGTCACCTTGCAGCCTCATGCTTAGGGCACGTACCCCTGCCCCACAGCTTTCTTTCCATACGATCCAAGAACTAATAAATCTAATACATCACTGGGGGCAGAAGCCAGACAAGGATGCGCCCTTCTGCATCTCATTTGAGCCCTCGCAGTCTACTCCTCTTCCTCTGTTGACTGCCCAGAGAGCTGCCATGTATACAGTGAAGGGTGCTCATGGCCCCAACCCACCCATGGTCCAGTACTACGTGGTCTTTGCTGCAAGATGTTTTCTATTCTAGGCCCCCGCTGGAGCTGAGCATGAGCTGGGTCTCTTGCTCCCTGCCTAGGTGCCCTCACCACTAGGCTAGTAGGCTAAACAGTAGTTGTGCTCTTCCCTCCTCCTCCCTGCTAGTCTTGATTTTTCTGTGGCCAACATCCCGAAGACTTCCACAGACACTACGTACACTTCCTGATACAAAAGGACTGCTCTGGAGCACAGGTAGCCAAGAGAAGATCACTCAGACAGCTTACTTAGGCCACTTAAGGGAGAGCTTACTTAAGCCACTTAAAAGGAGGGCTGGACCTAGGCCTGTACGTGGTGGGTTCAGATTAGACCTCAGAAGCCTTCAAGTTTCATACTCTCAAGTACCTCTACAACCTCTTCCTCCAGGAATCCCAAAGTACTAGCTATACGCCGAAGAACAGCATTACTGCCTGATTATTTATTTATTAATTTATTTATTTAGACCAATTGATCAGCCCAAACTCACAGCAAGTCAGAAGCAGACGGGACTAGCACCCCAGCACAGAGTTCAAGGGCGTGTAGGTCAGCAGAAAGCAACTCCTCACCACTGAGGTCAGATGCAACCACGCGCACAGCCCACCACGTCCCAGCTCCTTTGAGTTACCGCTACAGCGCACTGCGCTCCTGCCTTCCACCTGGCCACCGTCCCAAGAGAGGTCTCGCCAGAAATTTAAACCCAACACCATTGAGCAGAGTGCCGAAGGGACTTTAGCCATGCCTGCGTGCACACCCACGATCACAATGGATTAAGCAAGCTCTTACAGGGCTGGCTACACTGCAATCTATGCCTCTCTCCAGGCTGTATCCATCAAAGGCAGCTGTCCAGTCTACTTGACCAAGGGACGTGCTTCAAAAAGCGACAAAAAGGCTATTTATTTACCTTAGTCCAAGCATAAAGAAAATTGGTGACTCAAGCTCAGCTATGAAGGCCTCTATTCTCTTCATGATGTTCTGGGGAATTTAAAGCAAGGAACTCCCCCATTCAGACTAACCACACACTAACCACAGGAATTGCTGGCATCCTCCCACATCCATCCATTAATTTCTTACAGCAGAAGGAAAGCAAAAAACCCCAAAGTGCTTGTTTTCTTGAAAAGGTCTTTCACTGCCATGGCTCATGTCCCTGGTCCCAACTGTTCAAACAAGAACCCAACAGGTACATACAGGTTACAAACACAAGCTGGCCATCATCTCCTGCCAGCGCAGGAGTGCCCGTCACATCTGCGGGCGGGTGGCTGGTGATTTGACAGCAAAGGGATTAGTTATTGATGGTCCAGGAATTATTTGCATTTCAAAAGTTTGCTCACAGCAACCTGCGAGATGGTCAGAGCTGGGAGACCGGCAGCGGAGATGGAAGGTGGGAACAGGGCAGGTCCCCTCCTCCTTTGCTCCACACCACTGCCCTGTTCCCGAGTCTCGCATTCCCTATGGCCGAGGCGCTGCAAATGTTTCAAGTTGAAAAATAAATAAATAAACCAAATTGCTAAAAGGTGAAGATGAAATTGTGCAACGTGTTTTATGTGCCTGCAGGCCAGAGATTAAAGCACACAAAGGATTTACCCAGCCTGCGGAAATGGGGAACGCGCCAATCAATTAGAAAAGACTGATTGCGAAACAAGCTCTAGATGCTGATATATCAGAGGCTTATTTTTAACCTGCTATTTCATATTAATGGTGGTGCGTTTTGGTTTTTTTTGTTTTTAATTACAAAATAAAATAGCCACTCACATTTTAAAATGGTGGGAAACTTAGCAACAGCACGTTGCTTAATATGCTAATCTGGTTACAGTCTGTGCTGCTGTCATCGCTTCAAATGGTCAATATAAATCATGAAGGCAGAGTTAACCACCTCCCAGATTTGGATCTCCAAGTCCTACGAATGAAGGCTGGGCACTCAAAAACCCTTATGCAACTCTGGAAATGATGTGCATTGGTACATCACATCTCAGTTTAATGAGGAGGACAGAACATGCTGTAGGGGAGAACATGTCCGATGTCTACAGGTATTACAAGAGGTAGACAGCAAAGAGGACAATGCTAGGCCAATCCCAACAGTGTGGGCTAGGGTGATAGCGTTACGAAGCCAAAAAATCTGCCCAGGTATGGAGTGAATGATGGTCTTAACAGCAAAGCGCTTGAGGCGAACTGCAAGACTCGTCTGAAAGAGAACAGCTCATGCCAATCACTTGTCACCTGGGAGGCCCTCAACGTGTATACTGCAAGCAGGGACCATATTGTAGAAATGCAGCAGGAAGTGAATCCATGATTCAGGACAGGTAACAAATGGAAAACACCATATCTAGATTAAACTGCTGGGCAGGAGGTATAGGAGTGGAAATGTCAGCAGGCCAAAGGTTTAACTGCCAAAACTAAAAAACTTTCACTGGGATGAATGCACCTACTTGCTGGGATCGCTCCACCAGACATCAGGAGAGCAGCAGCAAGCAAAACAGCGCACCTGCAGATTGAAGCCGGAGGCACCTACTACAGCTCCCAGCAGGCTACACTCGGGGCAAAGTTTCCTCGCTCTAACAAAACCCCTAGATGAAAAACAGACAGAAACATGAAGAGAAATGTGGCAGTCATGACTAGAGATGACCCAGGAGGGAGTCAGGATGAATATCAAAACTGCCAAACATCTTCCTGCAAGTGCAGACCTTGCCTGGCCAACACAGAGGTGCTTGAATCATCTCTGAACAAGAATGAGTAATAAGGCTGAAGTTAACATGAAACTGGGGATGCTCCACCCATGCAAACCCATGCACAGGAAACTTTCAGACTACAGACCACCTACCTGCTGGCCTGCCCACGTACGGGGGAAACCACACACCGGCGAGGACCTTGCTAAGGCTACAGATTGAGCAGCAGCATGCACCTGCTTCTGGAACCAAATTTGAACGTAACGAAAGACACAAGACGACGACTGGACTTAATGCCCTGGCCCATGACCAAAAATAGACAGAACGGTAGGTTTAAGTCTTGTTTAACCAGAAATACCAAGACAAAAAGTCAGACAAAAAATTCATGACCTCCAGGCCAGGAGAAGTGTCCCGGTAAAGCTTCAGTATTGGAGACTCTGGTCTCAGATTGCATGGTAACGCTGCTGCTAATGAAAGGAATTGGTCTGATAACATCGCTTGATGGCATCTCACATCCAGGTGGATAAAAGTTCACGGGCATTTCAGTGGTCACCAAGAAGCGCGTATGAATGATGCCGGATCTGGCCTTTCAGTTAGTGCAATGAACAGCCAGGACAGGCCTGCCAGCTACCAGGCCTCTGCAGCAAAAATCCTACTCGACTTCTAGGCAAGTTCTCGCAAAAGCACGGAGCACTTCAACTCCAAGACATGGACTCGAGCTCAGCAGGACACAGGCCCAGGTGGGTAACCGGCCTGCCCTCCTCCTAACCCCACTGCAGCTCCCGGGGCCCACTCTGGCCACCCGTGCTTTGGAGACACCATTGAGCCCGTGAGCTGGAGAGGCCAAAAGCAAAGCGACCACAGACAGAAAAAACAAGCAGCAAATATGAGAAGACAGGAGATCTTCACAGCCTCACTTCTCCCTGACTGCAGCAAATCTCCTGAGGGCCAGCGTCCAAATTCACGTCGGGCCAAGGGACCTGTAAAATCTGCCGTCACAATCATATACGCAGAGTGTAAATCTGTCCATCAAGTACCCACCGTTGGATATTAAATAATATCTGTTGGATATTAAAGTACCCACCATTGGATATTAAATTGGCTTCGGCTTTCGTTTCTGTCAGCCTCCTTGTGCTCAGGGGTCACCTGAGTCCCAGCTATTTCTCTGCATAAACCAAAGTGAGATGGTTTTTAGTCTGGCTGCTGAAGGACCGAGCACTACAAAACTCGTCACCACCTTACCAGGCCTCGTGGTGAGCAAGCTGAGCAAGGGGACTGAGCCATCTAGACGTGGAGACCAGATCAGCTCTTTACGAACCAAACCAAAAACCGACTCTTTTCCCACTAGCCCCTAGGGTCGGCGAAACGGACTGAGCAACAGCCCGAGATACTTTGGGATAAAAAACATGCTTCCAGCACCTTAACCACAAGCCTTTTGTAAATGGATGCACAAAGACAGCAGTGCCGCCAACTCTCACTGCTGTTCTGGGTCTTGCAGCATTCGGTCTTCTTTTTTTCCCTAAAAAACCAAGGGTATGAGAATCGTGGCTTCCGTTATTTCTAACTAGAATTGTAAACTTTTAGCCTTACTAGGAGGGGACTTCTGGAAGGGGGACAGGAGCTGAAAGCATGGCTCGATGGTGTCTTAAAGGTGTAAGATGACAAGTCAAGGATGCAACCTGTGTGGCTAAGGAAGCCGCTTGGTCGTCAACCCCAGCTTCCAATTTTCTGGCCTGGAGCTGCAAAGGCTTGGGGATGGCAGACCTGGGGACAGGGATGAAGCAGAGACTCCAGACAGTAACGCTTTGTAAAAGACATTTTACAGGTGTCTCTTGAGGTTCATAATATTCAATCGATACTGAATTGCTTGACTGACAGGGGCTTACGGCATGGTAGGAGTTGCCCAAAGCAATGGCTAAGACCTGCTTCACCAATGAAGAAGCACTGCCATGCTGCAACGAGGCTCTGGTTTTTCCAGCTGTGGGCACAGAGAGATGAACTTTCCAGTGGGAACTCGGAGCCGATCCACAAATGACCAGATTACAGGTTATCCGAGGAGCGATGGGAATAAGGTTTGCCATGCAATATCACGGTAAAAAGAAAAAGGGAGAATCCTGGCACGTCTGGTCCATTTGGATCAGATATTTTATACAGCGTCAATAATCTGGGTTTACCCCCGGCTTCTCGAGACTAGTTTTACTGCGTCGCGGGCTGCTCGGTATTGTGCTCTCGCCCCGTATTGCACACAGAGCACGGAAATTAAACCGCTCGGGAGGAGAAGGCTGAAAATTAGCTTGACCCAATAAATGGGCCTGTCATTTTGCAACAAGACAACTGCTATTATCCATTAGCAGGAACAAAAGCTGCCCCAACACCACAGCCCCGGGAGCTAATCCCGAACATGGAGAGAATTTCGATTAGGCTTCGGGAACACAAGGTTATTTAATATAAAAGCACCAGGAAGGCAGCCCAGCCATACGTTCTCAGCTAAGACAGGGAGGGGAAATTAAAAAAAAAAAATCATCTTTGCTCAGCCTTTTCTCTGGGGGGTTCAAGCACTATCTGTCATGTCCCAATCAGCAGACTGCAAGGGATTGCTCACAACAGCAGTAAATTCAGCTCTTTGACTAATAATATGTTTTAAAGGGAAAGAAAGAAGAAAGAAAGAAAAAAAAAGCATTCCAGCGACTCCGGCCCTACCCTTACCACCTGCCTGAGCAGACATCCTATATTACACACTCTTGGCATCTTGGCGGGTAATTCGGTATTGCAATGCGTGCACATGCCAGCCAACATCAGCCGACACCTGTCTGATTTCTCAACAAGCCCCCTTCTCCTGAAGGTGTGTCAACAAAAGGTTTAAAAGGGGGGAAAAACAACTTTCAACTCTCAAATGAAGCATTTTCAGCTAAAGAAAAGAAAAAGAGAGAGAGAGAGAGAGAGTGTCAATCAGTCTCCTGGAAGGAACTGCCCCTCTTGTGCAATGCAAGTCACGTGGGTTTTCCACTGAACAACTAACCGTGATGCAACAAAATCCCCCAAAACACTACTTAGGAAACCTCCCTGTAATCTCATCCTTGCCCTCAAAACAGTCAAGGCACTTCGGCCCACCAGGCTTTCGCCCCGAAGCCAGTGACGTGTGTTGTAAAGGCCAGATGCTTATGACCAAAAAAAGGCCATCTCAGATATGAGCTTGCAAATGCAAGGCCATTTCTTCCAGTCTTTTCTGCTCAGATTAAGACACAATGAAATACCTCCCCCCCACAGCTGCTCACTTGCTGGTTCAAGTCAATCCCAACTAGCCTGAATTTAGGCTGCAGTTTCACAACGACTGGTTAGCAGCTATTTCTTCACTGTCCAACTGCCACCGAAAGTGCTTCAGGAATAGAAAATCCCATCACCAGTGTGGACACGGGCTCTGGTTTGCCAGGGCCTAGGGCCGTGATCCCATGACACCCTGGTTAAAAAAAAATGTTAGATGGATGGGGTGCACTTGGATGCACTCTTAGGTGTGCAAGCATGATTCACAAGATAAACCCAGAGCCTTCAAATACGAACCCAGAGTGTGAAAGCCGTTCTGCACGGTTACGGTCTTTGCAGCGGCAGAATTGCTTCGCTGTTCCTCTGTAGTCAAAAAACGAGTGAAAACCAAGAGCCGGCATTTTCCACTGGGGATCTGCAGTTTAAGCAAGGCCTAAAAAGGCTGAGAACCACTGGCCTAACTAAAGTATTGTGTTTTCATACTTGCTCCAGGGGCTGCAGTCAATTCAGGGGGCTGCTTCTGCCGGTCATACGCTCAGCTCATAACTGCGGGTGTCCACGAGTAGAGCTAACGGGACTGCACGCGCCGGCCGAAGCAGCACCCAGGCTGCTTCAGAAAACCTCAGCTTCAGATGGCTTGGAGGAGAGAGCGTGGAGAGGGAAGGAAACCCCGTCCACCCAAAAGAGCCCGCAGGCCGGCCGGATCCACAGGACAGCGAGTGCTTAGAGCCTCTGCCGGCCACGCTCGAGAGCTCGTGCAAATTGCACAGGGCGTGAGCGAGCAAAACTGCCCTCCGGGCTTCCTATGAGGACTGACGCACAGCACTGCAGTGGATCAGCCCCGAAGCCCAGATGGGGAGGGCTGAAGATGGTTCAGCATTACTGCAGGGCCTCAAGAGCTCCACGGGGTCCTCGCCGAAGCCTCTCGCGGAGGGGCCCCGGGGCAGTAACTCCTGGAGGAGGTCTCCTCGTCCCCTCAGGGCCAGGCCACGCCATGCCCGGGGGATGCGCGTGAGGGCACCCTGCATATCCATCCTCCTGCCAGGCAGGTCTGGGATAAAGCCGCACTCTCTCTTCTCCCTCCTGGTCATGGCTTGTCCGAGCGCCTGCCGCGCACAGAGCAACAGCAGGTCGGCTCGTTATCCGGAGAGCACCCCTGCGAGGAGGGGGCGCGTCACCCCTGTTCTTCCCCAAAGAGAGAAACTGAGGCCCAGCATCCAGTCCCCAACCCTAGGACCTCGGTTTTCCTGCCCCTCTCCATGCCCTAGAAACCCAGGGAGCTGCACCCCTGTCGCACAGCCTCCGCCGGGCCGCCAGGCAAACCTGGCACGGGCCCAGCCGGCAGGGGGGACCTTCCCTTGCCGGAGCGCACTCGCCCCTCGCCCCCCTGCGCCCCGCGTGCAGACGGCCGCTTGCCAGACGCACACGGATTGCGCTGACGAGCCATTAAAATCCTCCCTCCGAGGGCTTTTCTCCGAGAGCCGCAGCCAAAGGCCGCCTGTTGCCACCTGTCAGTCGCGGGGATTAATTACCTGAGCGGGGCTGGGAGCGGCGCATTCTTCCTCCGCCGCGCCCACACCCATGTTGACATCAGGCAGGTGGGCCTCGCATCCAGCCTGCCTCCGACCGCGGGGGGGGAGGAAGCCGGGGGTGGTGGGGGACGCACAGGATGGGGATGGGGAGCGTTTACACTGCAAACCGCAAGAAGGAGCAGCGAGGAATGTGTCACAGTGATTCTTTGTTCCCTCGGGGCGCGACAGCGCACAAGGCTCCTAACGCCGGACCGGACTCCGGCGGCAGCTGCTGCACCTTGGAAACTTTAATGAGAAGGAAAAAAAAAAAAGAAAAAAGAAAAAGAAAAATAGCCCAGCCTGCTTAGGTAAACGGGGATGGGGAGGAGTGGAGAAATATAGCCTCCGGGCAAGAATTCAGAAGAACGGAGTCAGATGGGCTGGGTGTTTCTTTCCACCCCCACCTCCTTTCTAAGGGATCAGCTCACCCTTTCCCCATTTCTCTGTCTGCTGCCGGGATGTCTGGCTAATTGCATTTCACCTCGCGAGAGGCGACTGGAAAAACAGAAGTAAAAGCAAGGAGGTGGGAGCATCGTCTGTCCCCGATGAGATCTGAAAGGCAGTGGGCTGGGCTGGGGCTGGGGGCAGGGGAAAGCCAACCCAGAGGGTTAGATACAGGGAGGGCAAGGCACTTGGGTCACTGCAAGGTTCAGCTGAACGTCGACTGGAGCAGGTTACCCAGAGAGGCGGTGCAGTCTCCGTCCTTGGAGGTTTTGAAGCCCTGAGCAAGCAAAGCCTCGGCTGGGATGATGGAGTCGGGGCTGGTCCTGCTTGGAGCAGGGGGTTGGATTAGATGTGACCTCCTGAGCTCCCTCCCAACCCTCATTGTCTAATTTTATATTGCATTAAGATTTCCTCTACCCTTTGTTGCTTTCTATGACTTGTATTCATTTGGCAGGACCAGGATAACCTCTCCCTAAAGGCGGATGCAAGCGGCTGCATTGCTCCACGCAACTGGCTAATACAAGGCATCTCAAAAAGCCGCGTGTACGCGTGCATCCACGCACCACTCCGGCCGTCACCCTGGGTGTCCAATAAGCACCTACAGGAAGATGCATGGTAGGTTCAGCTTGCAGTTTTCCAAGGAAGCAAGAATCATCCTTGATGACCATTCCTAAAGGATGCATACTTATTTTTGGAGACAGCCTGTACGTGTCAGCATGTGCCTCTGTTTACCCACCTTAATGGAAACCCTGTGAGGAGAACGTGCTGCTTTCACATGTTAGAGGAAGAACACCTGGCCCTGCTGCAACCCCTTTGCCCCCACCGAATCCTCTCCAGTCCTCCCCTCTCACCCTAACAAATCAATTCAAGCAAAACCGGTGCCCGGAGCCAACACAGACAGAAAGCTCAGGTGCTACTCGAGGGTCTAGACCACACATGCACAAAATGCATTTACTAAGCGTCTCCCCCGGCCCGCGTGCCAATCTAGCATGCCAGCAGAGGTACTGCTGGCCCCCTGAATGTGCAGGTTTGCTGTGGTCCATATAGTCTCATCCCCACACCCATAATGCCTGCTCCACGTGCTGTTCCCTAACACGTGCCACCCTGACCCCATAGAGAGTAGCAGTGAAGCTAGTCTGAATACAGGGACTAATCAAGGGGCAGGCTGAAGGCAACGCCAGCATACAAATAAGAAGATTTCCAAAAACCTGCAGCAGAGAAAAGCTTTTGGGGACTTGTTAGTGCAAAACCCCCATCACCAACAGACGGTGCCTACATACAGATTTAAACTCTGCGCTGCCAATGAGCTGGACAATCTTGACTGGAGCACGTCTGTGCTAGCAGTGCTTTCACACCTAGCTGTGCCCCAAACCCTGAAAGCATGGAGTCAAAAGACTTAGCAATACCATTTTGTACCCTCCTGCTGCACTATGAAGCCCTTGCACACATGGGCTCACATCTGAGGTTATTTCAGTTCGGGGAATTCAGCTAAACTCCACCAGAAGCCTGAAAAGAATGGGGGCATGGCTTGAAAACAGGGATATTTTGCAGCCGTTCAATGAAAAAAGAAGGCATGGCCCATGGAAACTGAACTGTATCCGAATTCAATGTGACGCCACACAAAACTCTTCCCACGTTTCAGGGCAGAGCTCCCAAAGCACGTTGGGACTGATGGGAACATTTCCCAGCTCCTTCCATCAGGATGGGCATTGCTATATTAACACATGCATACAAAATCTAAAGGTTGCTGGGGGATTTTGATTTTTTTATATATGTATACTCAGTTGAATTCTTGACCTAATAAATATATATTAAATATATATATTTTTAAATTAAAAACTTCATATAAACAACCTAACTTCAGCCTGAATGTTCTACTTGCAAAGCCTTGGCTGGGATGATGTAGCTGGGGCTTGTCCTGCTTGGAGCAGGGGGTGGATGAGATGTGACCTCCTGAGGTCCCTTCCCATCCTTATTTTCTGTGATTTTATATTGCATTAGAATTTCCTCTACCCTTCGTCTCTCTCTTCACACTGAAGTCTCTCTGGGGTACAGATTCCATCTTCTTCTGGTTTTGGAAAGTATCTAGAAACTTTTAGGTGCTCCAGTGTCCAATGCTATGAAGCAGAAAGGCTGTTTCACATGGGAAAGCTTGCAAAGGGGAGTGGGGTTCTCACTGAACTGAAGCTGAAAAGAAGGACAGTGGCTTTCCTATACAGCTTAAGTGCCCACTGCCTCACCAAATACAGGGCCACTGCCTCAACGCACCATTTTTTATTTAAATCGATTCTTCCTTTGAAAACAACCATCCAGAAACATCCTTGCATCTGCCGCTTTATACAGTGCAGGGAATGAGAAAAGTTATGGATTCAACATTTGCCTTCTCAAGGCAGCATGGCAGGGGGGAAAGAAAGATCCACTCTGCAGCAGAACAGGCCTTTCCGAAAAATGTGCGCCGGGGCTATTGCGGGATCCAGGCTCGAGGCAAGACCCCCAGGGCAACCTTTTTGGCAGACAGGGCACAAATGAGCCCTATGCCCTTCTCTGAGTGCCACTCCCATCCCCTTCCTCTGCCTGATCCGCTGCTCAGCTGTCTATTCCCTGCCCTATCTGCTGCTCAGCTCTCTACCCCGTGCTCTCTGCATGATCTGCTGCTCAGCTTTCTGCTCCCTTGCATATGCATGCTACAGGCTGGCCTCTCTTACACCAGATGACAACGGTCCATGCTGGCCTTCAGCTATGAACAGAGGCATCTCTTAGCTCAGCTCTGTACGTCTTGCAGCCTTCGATCTGCTCAAGGATCTCTCCAGGGAAATCAAAGGGCAAAAAGCCAGCGGAGATCAGCACAGCTGTGCCCAGGCGCAAGGGCTGAAGCCTCTCCAGGTTATTTTGGAGATCTTGCTGGGTCAAAACAGGAGCCACAAACGGGGCTTTGGCTCTACCGAGCGTACAACCACGGGACCCGTCCCCAGCGTGCCCCTGGGAACAAAGAGGACCGTGCACTGAAGGAAAAGGGACCACGTTTGTGAAGCAAGGGAAGGGAAACCTGAGCTGGCAGCAACGTGCAGGCAAATCCCGTTTGACTGTCACCCCGACGGCGCTGCTTCAGCGCAGAGATGCACCCAGCCTACTCCCCCGCAAGCAAATACCAAGCCTCATTTCCTCCCCCTGATCTCTCACTTAACAGCCCCTCTCTCATCAGCCCAGCTGTCCGTCTAGCTCAAGTCATCCCCCTGCCCAATTCGTGCACTTTAGCCAGCCGCCCCTTCTAGCCGGTTCAGCTCACTGGCGCAACTGCACTGACAACAGGCAAATCTCCGTTACAAAGGGTGCATTCAGGGGAAGATTTGCAAAGGAGGCTCCGGGAGACGGACAATCTCCACTGAAATCGGAACTGAGTGTCTCTCCTCCTCCTCTCCCTCGAAACACGTAGCTTTCAGGCTCCCAGACAACCCTCCTCTGTGCGAAATTACAATTACAGCTCTTTTAATCACATGGCTAGCACATCAGGTATAGTAGCAAATCCCCAGCTCCTGATGCGGACACCCTTGAATAGGCCAGCTTGATGCAACACCGCTGGGCCAGGCCGAGCACATCCAGATGTTGCTGAACAGCTGCCTGGTTTCCAACACCGCCCAACCCTTTGGTGTCAGGACAGCTCCTGGGCACATGTTATACGACACGTCTGCCCCACTTCTACGATGTTAATGTAATGCACTTTATTTAAAAAGCTGCATGCTCAGCTAGGTGGGACAGCATGTCTTTCACTGAGAGGGGCTTTCTTCATTACAGCTATGCAGTGCAGGCCAGGTTGCCTACTTTGCTAACCCACCCTGCCCCAATTCCCTGGTTTCCGCCCCCATCTCTCTGCACCGATCTGTTGACTCTCGTGCATTAAGTTGGCGGAAGTGAGGTGAGGGCCATTTCGATCTCTGAAACAAAGCACTCAGCTTACAAGGGCCCATGTCTGGGCTTTCATGTGCTACAGCAACTCAAACATGCTTACGTGGTCAACCGCTGAATGACAGCAGGAGCAGTGCCGGCAGGTTGAAGGCAGCGATTCTTCCCCTCTATTCAGCACTGGGGAGGCCACATCTGGAGTCCTGTGTCCAGCTGTGGCCCCCACTACAGAAAGGATGTGGACACGTTGGAGAGAGTCCAGTGGAGGGCAGTGAAAATGGTTGTGGGCTGGGGGACAGGACTGGTGAGGAGAGGCTGGGGAAACTGGGCTGACTGAGTCTGCAGAAGAGAAGACCGAGGGGGATTGAATAGCAGCCGTCACCTCCCTGCCGGGGGGCTGCACAGAGGACAGAGCTGGACTGGTCTCAATGGGGGCAGACGACAGGACAAGGAGCAATGGGCTCACATTGCAGCAAGGAAAGTTGAGGTTGGATATTAGGAAAACTCTCTCAAGAGGAGGATAATAAAGCCCTGGAACAGGTTATCCAGAGAGGTGGTGCAGTCTCCATTCTTGGAAGTGTTGAAGACCCGGGCAGACAAAGCCCTGGCCGGGATGATGTAGTTGCGGCTGGTCCTGCTTTGAGCAGGGGTTGGACTAGATGAGCTGCTGTGGTCCCTTCCAGCCCTCAATTTCTATGATTTTATCCTTCCTACATGCCTTCAAATACTTTGATCACTCCACTTCCCTGGTTACTCAAAATAAAGAAGTCATAAGGACTCATTCTTTGGAAAATAAGGAAAAAACAAAGCTATCCAAGCTCTAACGGCACGCCAGAATGTCTCTGAAATGGAGCAGAGGCATCAACTTTGTGAGTGTAGAGTTCAATCCAATATAATAAAAATTACATCAAACATCAGACCAAGATGCACTTTTTTGGGGCAGACATGAAGGGCAGGGTTTCTTCAAGAGCTTATGTTATACCCCCTCCAGCCCCTGGCAATCCCCCCACCCCCATAGATCCTTCATTGCTTCAAATATTCCCAACAACTGGGTGGTATTGTTGCAAATAAGAGAATTTTAACTTAAAGAAATAATAATTAGTGTAGCTGCACTGAGAGAGAGATCAGCTAGCGACTTCTACAGTCTTGTGACCAGCTATGCAACCCTGGGGGATTTGGGTTATTATATTAGAAATGATTTAGTAAAGCTACAGACAAGTCACCTGGGCTCAAACCTTGCAAATACTTAAACACGTGCCTGACTTTAAGCCTACGAGTCGTTCCTTTGAAGTTAACGAGACCATCAAGGGGCTTAGAATTAAGCACGACATTACTGGCAGGATTGAGGCATTGCCTTTGGAAAGTCTATGTTCAATTCCCATCTGGGACGGCGTCTCATTCCAGCGGTGCCGGAGAACGGTGGACTGGGCAATACCCTAGGGAAGACATCTATCCACAGACCGGTCTGCCTGTTCTCTGCAGCGGATGAACCTATTGCTTCGCAGGAGGAGGGAACATCAGCATCTGCAAAAGGTGAAACCCCTGCTAGCTGCAGAGCCCGCAAAAGCCTAATTTCAAGCCTCCTTCTGCCACATCCCGATTCCAGCCAAGAGAGGAAGACAATCAACCATTTTGGACCATCTTTCTGAGGCTCAGCTGCAGAGGACAGTTTGCTTCCTGTTATTTTTGTGCTATTTCACGTGGAGCTGACCTTGCACGCTCCATCTTGCCAGGCGATCTATGTACTCCAACCAGCCGGAGGGAATGCCGAGTCACCTGAGACCAAACTTCTGAGCATGATGTTTAAAAGGTGCAAAAAACAGCTCTGAAACCATGCCCATAAATTCTGCAAGTGAAAACCCAAAGCAATGAAGCACTCTTGCATGCTAGGAGCAAAGAGCGGCAGCTAGTCTCTTCACCCACTGAGCATTTCTGTGCTCGCTACGGCATCCTCGGTCACCAGGCGATGGTTGTGGTACAGTCAGGGCATGAGCTGGCGAGGCTCCCAGGTCCACCGGACCTCAGGGTCTGGAGCCCACCACCACAGAGCAAAACTTTACCTCCTTCTGCCTGCATGAAAACCATCGCCAGGAGACAGTGGCTTCATCCCACAACCATAAGCATGGTCTAGCAGGCACCAAAACATCTGGATTGTTGTACATCTACAACCACTGCAATAGCCCGCTCTGCCAGGTCAGTTCAAGCACTGGGTTTGCAGCAACAGCTCTATGCAGCTCTGCAGTAAGCAAAAGAAGTAGTGGAAAGAGCAGAGGACCAGGGACCAGGCAGGGCTGAGATGGAGCCGACGGGATGCTCGCTCTAGCATCCTCATGCACGTGCCCTTGGAGCCACAGGGACTAGCAGCCCGGAGACCCCCTCGCCCACAGCCAGGACGAATGGGCTAACACGAAGGGTGCTCACGACGGAGGAGACAATGGGCTGTCTAAAATGGCAATGCACCAGATGCCTTCTTGCTTTCACGAAGACCCCAGGGGAATGCTAAAATGCTCCAATAGCTTCCCTGCCAACAGGCCAGAAAGCAGCAGACTCGAGCAGGGATGGAGCTGGCATTTTCCAAGGGGGGGTCTTGAGTCTCTCAAGAGGTGCTTTGAATCTAGTAAGTGCTCAAGAAGCCGTGCCCCTTGAGACACACGGCTCGATAGAATCAGTCATGCCCACACTGACATCCTCCGGGACCCTTCACAGGAAAGCTAGCCCCATCTGGACTCATTTGGTTCATAACCTGAATCCGGCGCCCATCAGCTCGTGTGTCAATGTTCAGCTCCTCTCTCTCCCCAGTGATAAATATAAAGGATCCACTGACTCTCTCAAAGCACGCTGGAAACCCTTAGATGATCCCATGCGTCGACCCCAGCACCCCTCCTCATTCAACTCGGGTACCAGGAAGTTTTGCACAAAGTCAAGGGCTTCTGCAAAGGGCTGCACTGAAGCAGACAGGCACCTGAGCCAGACGGACGAGCCGAAGGATGCACGGCCTGACTATCACTGCTCTGAGCTGGGGGAGCACACACTGCCTCTGAGGGGCTCCGTAAAGGCAGAGGACGATATAAAAATCTCCCTCTGCAAGCTTTTAATGCCAAGCACATGCACAGCAGGAAGATGGCAACAAGGGCAGGATCAAGATGCCCACCGCTCAATGCCACATGCTGACAAAGGTGAGCAGCGTGTTGCCTTCTAGGAGGTGCGTCATTAAAGGGCAACAACCTACTATGACGACCAGCTAAGTGCCATTCCCTGGTAGGGGGTCGGGGCTGGGCTGCAAAACCTCCCAGGAACAGATCTCAAAGACGACCCATTGCCATGCTCTCACATCGACGGTCTGCTCTGCAACATGCCAAGGGCCCATTGCTCGTAGTGAAGCTGCAGGAAGGGAAGAGGATGCAGCCCTTCTCCTCCGCCTCGACTTCCTTTATCCCTCTTTCCATAGAAAGGGCAGATCCGTCTCCGGCTCGGCGCTCTAATAAACCAGAGCGTGAATCACACACACAGAAGAAGAAAGAAATTAAATCCGTCAGGCTTTCAAAGCAGCTGCAGCAGTGCCAGTAAAACGCACCATTAAGGTGAGTATTTTTCCTGTTTACTTCACATGTTCTCCCCCCGCCGAAGAAAACGGAGATGTGGGCAGGACCCATCAAGGAAAAGCTTTGGAGCAGGCAGCAGCATTCCCAGTTTCTACATAAATGCTGCAGGCCACGGGGGAAGAGGCAAGTTCAAACTGAGCTCTCGACAGCAATCAAGCGCCGCGGCGCCTCTGGTCTTGTCTCGTGCATACCTTACAAGTAGCATCATGTCTCCCCAATTCTGTTTCCCTGGCAGCGCGCACACCTTGTTCCTTCGCTCGTCTTCCAGAAAGGGAGTCCTGCACACGCGCGTGCACACGCAAGCTGCATGGATCTTCAAAATCGAGAACAGATTTATGGCCCTGGAGCTTGCTGGGGGGAGGGGGGGAAGTTGTCCTCCTCACCTCTTTTGTTCCTGCCAGACAAGGGGCAAGACCCCTCTTGCCCCACGGATTTTGCGCTTTGGCTGTCAACGTTCAGGGAGACAGCGGCGTTGGGTCCGGTTACATTTCAAACCACTGACACGTACCAGCACGTCTCTTCCAGGAGCTTCGTTTCCTGCTCGTGTTATGTCCCTTTTCCAGAGTTGCACCTATGCAAATTCTCTTCCTCCTTGCGAGCCATTGCCAATCGCACGGCCACAAACCCTGCCGCGCTTCCCTACCCAGGATGCATCCAGCTGGAGTGTCAGGATGCCCGGGTTACGGCACCAATTCTGGACCTGCTTAACTGGAGCACGTCTTGGGTTATAACACCCACAGGAGAGGGCTTCGGAGAAGAGCCACGTTACTTCTTGCTCGCTGTCAGGACTCGCTTGGGAAGGGAAGGAGAGACCCTTCCCTTGATGAACACACATGCCACCGACACTGGACGCATCCAGCTCTGCCTGCTTGCTGCCCTGGCCAGGCCGATCCGCGCCGCTGGATTTCTCACTTCATTTACCTACAGAGCCCACATTTAAGTGCTTTGTATAATGTATTTCTATGACTTTGAGGGACAAACAGGACCAGGACGTAGAGGTGCACGCCCACCAATATCTGCCAACTTTTGTCTAGGATTTCTCCAACTCTTCAGCCACCGATACCGAGATAAACACTGCCCTTGACTTAGCTCTCCCTGACGTGGTTTTTCAGGAAACCCATTTTCAGAGCTGGGACTTGACTGAGGAAGGTCCTGCATCTCATGCCCCTCTTTAAGCATGGGTGCCTTGTCCTTCCTGGGACAGGTGAAGAAGATAGGGTAGACATACCTTGGGTTTGCCCAGATCCGTATTCATGATCTCAACAATTTCAATGCCCATCTGTGCTGCTGGGCAGACGCCCTCCGACCCTTGCCGGCCCCCTCGGAAGCAGCACATTTCCTGCATCCTCCTCTCCTCTCGCCGTCAGCCCCAGGCCTCCAATTTCCACATGCTGGCCTTCAACACGTGACGCCCACCGGCAACCCTATGCCATGCCACTGCAACCCTACAATTTGCAGATCAAAGCACCTCCTCGCCCTTCGCAAGGGCTGTTTTACAACAAGACAGCGAACAAATTAGGCGAGGAAGGGCTTTGTGCAAAGCGAGAGGCGGCATGGGAACGAACTTTGCAATTAGCTGGAGACGCTTAACGGCGCTTCAGCCAGGACTGCCAAGAGGAGGAGAGGCCAAGACAAGCCTGCAACGCAAGCTAAACGGAGGACCACAAAGGAGTGAAATGTAAGGCCTCCGGTTGTACAAGCAGACATGCGTGTGAAGCAACCCTACTGACGCTACAGGTGTTGGCAGTGATGCAGGGGCCTGTCCTCAAAGCTACCGGGCACTTAGTCTACGGACAAAGTAATATCAATTAGTCTAATTAGCTCAGCCCAACTAGCCCCCAAAGTTGGGCTTGTTGGGCTGAGCTAATCAGATCCACTCCATGCATCTTGCCTCCACGTGCCAAGAGAAGATGCTTCGCCAGGCCACCGACCTACCAAAACCGAGGGCACCGAGAGCGACCTGCCAGACACTGGGCAAACCGATACTGCAATTGGCCTTGCAAGTCACACAGGACCTTTCTGGTGTCAGTGCTTCAAATCTGGTTTCTTCTACAAACAGGCACAACTGGGAATATGAGCCTTGCGCCCGTCCCGAGAGATGAGCACGTCCTCTGCCCCTGCAGAGCGAACCCTCTCCATCTTGTTGCAACACGTGGCCCTCGAGACGTGGCTTCCACACGTGCACTTCTTCAGGCCGATGGGGAGAGCTAAGGAAGATGTTGCCAGCAGCACAGAGCTGGCTTGATATCACTACCTGGGGGCTAGCAAAGGGCGGGGGCCGCTCTCCCGGAAAAACCAGGACATACAGAAATTGGACGGCCTGGTCCATTCAAAGCAGCAGCACTTTCCCGCAAAACCAGCACTTGTTGCCACTGAATCATGTTGGGGGGAGCAGTTCCCTGGGGAACGGCCCAGTTAATCAGATTTCTCAATTAACCGCTTCCCAATTAAGTGAGCTGCGCTGTAATTGGGGATGGTTATCACCTCCCTGCAGCCTTTCATTTCATTTTGGGGCTGTCGGCGCTCCTGTCCAATCGTCAACATCGTTTTTTAAAAAATTTTTTGGCAACGGGAGACCCAGAGGCGAACGCAGGTGAACAAACAAGACTTGCAGTTGCAACACCGGAGCAAACGACCGGCTCATGTTTTCCAGCCTCCCGCCTCCGGCGTGCGCCGCAGACGAGGAGGACGGCGCACAGCCTCCGTCAGCTCTGGACGTCCCGTCGCGCCGTACTGCAAGGACCGGGGGGGGGAGGGGACACCACGGTTCCTTGCCCCTGCATGCGCTCCGGCTTCTGCCCCGATGCATAGGATCAAAGCACCCTACTACCGCATCCAGAGCTTGCATGGTAGCACGTGTCATTATTGACAACACCCCATCGGGTGCTCAAATCCAGGCAGCGGCAGGTTTGATGGGCTACTATCTAGACTAGAAAGCAGCAAGCATCGCCCTGCTGCTGGAGAACAAAGGCGGCACACAAGCAGCAGATGACAATTCACGCAGCAAATGCCTTTGCATTCTCCGAGGGTCTCATCTGATAACTTGTCCTCCCTATTTTATGGGTTCGCTCGTTATTCGGTCGGCCAAACGCCAACTGGGGCTTGGCATAGGACTGCTCCCCTCCATCCGCAGCGATCCTCCAACTTGACGCAGGGCAGTGCCTCGGAGCCAGGCAGGATCCGAAATGCAGTTTTGCACCGACAACCGCGTGCCAGGATTCACAGGGACATAAGTGTGGCCTTGCTTACAGTACACAATAACCTTGTCCCGATTTCTACCCTGGCAGCACAGCGGGCTCCTGCCCTGAAGACCCTACAGGTTAAAACAAAAAACCAAAGGCAGAGGACAATCAAGAGCAGCCAGACACGGGGGGGCAAATGAAGTCCTAGCATGGCAGCTGGCCAGCATCAGCAGAGCCATTTAGGCCAGTGAATCTCATCCTGGGCTCCGTGACACCCTGGGATGCCTCGAGATCCCTTCGAGGGTGTTGTGGCATGTTTCTGCGTGCAACCACAGCCCACCAGACACACGTGGAGGTTGCACATGGGAATCCAGAGGGCCAGGAACATCCTGCCCTGGTGAGAACTGTGCAACAGAAGAATTGCTCTAGGACTCTTCTGTAGTCAAAAAAAGAGCCTCGAGTCTATCAAGGTTGAGAATCACTGATTCAAATGGAAGCCATCACCCTTTCATTTAGATGCAATGCATTTACTCTGCAGTCAGATTCACCCCTCCAAGGCTCTCTGCCGGGGCACCCCGACAGCCTGCTCCAAATCCCTGCATCTTTAATCCTTTACTTAGCCAAAAAAAATAAAATAAAAAATGCTCCTGAACTCTTCAATCAGCCTAAGCTCATTTTCTGCTTGGAGCTTCCAACTTCTGCAGGTAGGGCTTTCGCCACTCAAGCAGCCAAAAAGCTGTGCTCTCGTGCTGCATGGGAGCAGCTTCCCCACGTGCCTGCTATGCAGGGTGCTTTTACAGGAAGCCCCATGCAAAAAAAAAAAAAAAAGGAGGGGGAATAAAAAGCACCATTTCACAGTGCCAGCCACGGCTTAAAGGGGCAATTAAATGATGTCTTTGGGGGGTGGAAGGCAGAGGCTGCAGCAGGCAGCGTTGGCAGGTGGAGGAGCCCAAGGACGGGAGGGAAAAAAGCAAGGTGAGAAGCAAGCCGGCAAGTCCTGTGAGCCACGGGGGCCACTCAGGTGCCCGTGCTCTGGCCGCCCCGTGCTCGTCTTCGTGAGAGAGGCTCCAAAGCAAACAGGAAGGCCCGCACTTCTGGCAGCCCCGTGCAAAGAGGTTGCACCAGAGACAGCGCCTTGAGCAACAGCACAGCCCGGCAGGGCCCCGGGGGCTTTAGAGAAGCAGGGTGTGGGAGGAGGAGGAGCAGGACTGCAAGGCAGAGGCGTGCTGGGAAATGCACCCAGAGCCTCTCCCAGCCCAGGGTGACCTGTAGGGGCAAGGCTTGGGAAACCACAGTCCCCATGGAGAAGACTTGCAAGAAAACAAACCTCCTTGGAGCCCAAGGGAGAGGGGGTTTTGTGTTTTTTTTCCCAACAGAGATGAATGTACGTGGCTAAATATCACCGCATGCAGCCAGGTACGGTTACTAATGCAACAAAAGCATGACCGCATGGCCCTGACGCCAAGGGATGAGGGCTCTGCCGTCTATATGCCTATCCTTGCTCCAGGCATTAGGGTCTTTGCAGAGAGCAGCTGAGCTTGCACCCCTCCACATCCCGACATCGAATCTCAGCTTCCAGCCCGAAGAGAGCTGACCCTGGGCTTTGCACGCACACACCCAGGCGAACAACGGGGACACTCTGCCATCGACCAAAGACCCCACAAACCCTCCTGCTCCAATTCGGGACTACCCCTCAAGTCAGATAATTGTACACATCTCTGCCGTTTCTTGATCAACATGCACCATCACGGTAATTATACATGAAAAATAGGCACACCCTGGCATGCGGGTTTTATGGGCCTATTTTGTTCCAAAATAAGGAGGTTGGTATTTTAAAAGGTGCATTGCAGACCGGCCACCGCAGATGCTACTGATTTGGAGAACTGTTCTGTGCTACAGGCACGAAGGAAGAGAAATCCCAAGCATGCTGTTAAAAAATGGATAAATGAGCCTTTCCAAGGGCAGTTCCTGAGCACGTGGTCTATATTCACTCCTTACAGACCTAACAGGAACAAAGTTAGGGGACAAATGAGAATGTGCATTTGAGTACGATGTCATGTGGCAAAGCTTCGGTGACTTGGCCCCAGGTATACAGCAAGTCAGCAGCCAAGTTAGCTAATAAAAGCCACATATCCCGACTCCCGTCACCTATAGTCACGGTCGTCCCCCCCAGCACGACTGGTGGATAGCGCCTCTTAACTAGCGAGACATTTGCTTTTATCCAAAAAAAACCCCATCCAGCTATTTTCCAGTACCTAGATGAGCATCAAAAAACCCAAAAAAACCCCCACAACTCGCACCAGATTCTGCACATTGCACTGAAAAATGCTAATCAAATTATTAACGGGCACAGAGGTCTTGATGAAGAAATCAAAGCTCTTGAGTAAACGCCGAGCGTGATGTCTCCCGCTCCCTGCCTCCCCTCCTATGTGTATTCAGACATTTTTTTGCTGCGCGACAACATGTTTGAACAGGTATCGAGATACAAACAAGTCTTGGCCCCATCTCCTCCAGAACAGATTGGTTGCAGATGTTCTCCGGCAAGCCGCATCTTGCCTTCTGCAGGAACATTCATCTCCAAAACACATCATTTCACCTACTTCGCCTGCAGCCAAAACTCAAAGGTTATTTCATTTTTTCCCCCTTTCTATTAACTCTTCACATTACAGCTGTGCAAGCAAAAAAACCCAACCCCCTATCTGGTTCTTCAAGATGTGCAAGGATGAGTCCTGCTAAACTTCGACCGAGGTGACCGAAGGGAGGCAGTAGCCATCGGGTTTTTTTTCGCTGTTGTGGCCAGCGACGCCAGGCCGGCAATAAAGCAGTCCTGTTATATTGCGGAGCTGCGTGCCGACACATTTTGTACCGACTGGGACAGGTCAGACATTAGCTCATGCCGCGGCAGGTGAGTCAGTGGCGAGTCAGACAACAGCTTCTCTAACGATGCTTTAGGGGCAGACAGTCTCTCGAAAGGTGGAATCGTGTTGGTGCCGCCAGTGGAAAAAGCTGATGGAGGCGATGGCGACGCCTTGATCTATCCGTTGGCCAGCCCTTCCCACGGCATCAACCGGCCTCTGCCAGGCTGGGAAACGGAAGATGCACCAGTGGCAGCTCAGGACAGTTGTAGACCACACGCATCTGGATGGGGGACCATGCCACCATGCAAGCCACCAGCTCACAGGGGGTTAAAATCCCACAGCAGCCCCATTGAAAACCCTGGCCAGCATATATGGTGAATGCCATGCAAGAGAAAACTCCTTTAAGCAACTGCTCTGAACATGAATCCTGCTGCAGTTCTCATAGAAATCCCCTGGGTGAAACCCTGCCAATTTTATTCGGAAAAACAGTGAAAAATGGCACCGGTGTACCGCCAGCGAATGATCTCCAAATGAATTCAGGAACGTACTTAGCCGGCACTTTTTCTTCCTCAACGACCAGCCATGCAAACACCATCTAGAAGCTGTGAGTGACCCTGTGATTTTCCTCTCCCTCGAGCATGAGCCAACAAGAAAGATGCCACGTGCAAACCCAGCTCCATGAGCACAGAACAACTTGCACTTCCCCGGCTGCATTTGCACCACGGTAATGGGCTGGAATATAGCAAACAACTCGGAAGACGCTGAATTCAGCCTCTTCTCCCCTTCAAGGAGCTCACGGGACTACAAAAGCAGTAAATCCGATTTCTGTTACAGAAGGCAGCTGCTTTTGACAGCCAAGACACCAAAAAAGGACCCGTTTCCCACTCTCACTTAAAAAACAGATACCCTCTATTTTCAAGTACCCCTTTTTTATGGCAAATGCCTCTAATGGCCACAGCAATATGCCATGATCTTCTCTTGTACAAGTACAATGTGCAAAGCATTGGACAACTACCTACACCTTCCCCCCCTCCCCCATGGCATTTTGGGGTTCACAGCTCCTTTATAGGCAGGTGTCTGCAAGGATGATTTTTAGCAACACATCTAGCAGTCCCTGCACTGACACCGGGCAAGGACTCCAAGGATGGGTTATACGATTGACTACAAATGATTAACTTAAGTAGCTGCCAGCAGCAGAGATGGGAAGCAAAGCTCCTTGTGAACAGCTCTCCATCCAGCTGGGTCATGAACATGGATGGCTTTTAGTATTCAGGACCAGGACTGCATCTCAGGAGGAAAAGGGGGAAGGCATCTTTCTCCTCTCCCACGCACTGGACATAAGGACCAAAATGTCAGCGCATCAGGATTCACCAATTGTGCCTTAAATGATCAGCCAGGCAACGTGGCAACCCATTACCTCCATCCATCCCCCATTTAATCAGTCCTCATGAGGCTGGGCATGGAGATTGAGTGCGTCTCTTTAGTGCTGCTCAGAGCTACCCCCTGCTCCAACCTTCCCCATTCAGGACACAACTAATATTGGTGCATCAAGGGTGGCGGGGAGATGAGAACTACCATGTCATGAAGCTCAGGAGCGAGTATACTCGACCCTTCTCACTCCAGACTCGAGAAACCTTTTAACGTTCTTGGAGGTGGACAGGAATTTAATACCATCTCCTTTTTGGGCTTGAAAGATCCTATTCAACTGAGAAACTGCTGTCAGGATAGGCAAACCAAGACAAGGCAAAGACATCCCAACTCAAGCCTTCTCCTTACAACATCAGGTGAGGCCAAGTCAACCTCAAGGTACCAACCACACAACCTCTTTTCCCATTTTTTCCCTCTGCATTTATATCTTGAATTTTAAAATGGACCTAAAAGGGATTTTTTTTGGCCTGGTCAAAAACTCTGCAAGAGAAGATCCTGACATGTACCAAGGGCATGTTTTATGATCCGTAATAAGCCAGTGCTATAGGATGCATCAGCCAGAGCAGGATTTCTAATTCCTGCTCATGTTGGTCAGTCTGGTGTACACCCTGCCACCAAAGAGAGACATTCTGGTCAAGATGTCCTGGTTTGCAAAGCAGCAGAAAAAAAAAAAAAAAACTCATCACCACGCGGATGCAAGGTGAGACACCACCACACAGACTGCACTGGCCTCTATGCAAGCCCCTTTCAGGCTGGTAACTGTGCTAATTGAAAATGTGGATGCCACCTACCTCCTTGACATAGCTGAAGTCTTACAAAAGGACACCGCTGTGCAACAGAAGTCTCTTCTCTTCCTGTACAGGAACCAGCCGCGGCTGGGGCATCGCCTGATTTTGCGCAGAACAGGGTCCCAGCCACCCTCTTCTCAGCCTGGTATTTTCCCAAGCAGCAAAAAAACATCATACGCCTTAAAATCAGTCCTGCAGAAATCACACCCCTCTCCGAGTCATGCACCTGCTGGTGTGCAGAGCAGAGCGGTGGTCCTTTCTGCAGCAAGGAGAACAAGTTAGCCAGGTGCATCACATTTCCACTGGACTAAGAGGGGGAAACGTTCTCCCGACACCTCCCCATGGATGATGCACAGACCATGGCAGGGATGCAATGCTTTTTTTAAGCCATCACGCTCCTTGGAATTAAGGGAAGGGATGCATTAACATGACTGGCCGAACATTTTTATCATTAAAGCTTTTCATAGAAAATGAGGGTTGAAGGGACCTCGGGAGCTCACATCTAGTCCAACCCCCTGCTCAAAGCAGGACCAGCCTTGACTACATCATCCCACCCAGGGCTTTGTCTACCCGGGGCTTAAACACTTCCAAGGATGAAGACTGCACCACCGCTCTGGGTGACCTGTTCCAGTGCTTCACCACCCTCCTAGTAAGAAAGTTTTTTCCTAATATCCAACCTTCCCTTGCTGCAACCTGAGCCCATTGCTCCTTCTGTCACCTGCCCCCACTGAGACCAGCCCAGCTCTATCCTCTTTGCAACCACTTCAAGTGTTACTGGTTAAATTATAGCCACCACCCTCCACAAACTGACCACTTATATAGGGGGAAGTGTTCACTATTGTATATGTGCCCAGAAGCAAGGACTAGTAAAGTTTCAAGAGGGAAGAAAGGCTCCCTGGTCAACAAGGCACTCGAGTGTGAGTTTGGGACCTGGACCAGTGCCCCGTGAGATCCATTTCGAGTGCGATCTACAGGTCATCCTCTCTGGCCAACTATTTGGGATGTCATCTGTGATGCATGGGGTCTCCTGTTCAGGAGCACATGGACCTCAGGTCTCCAAACTGCACGAGCGAGAATGACGATTGGTTTTGATGATCAAATCAGGACACAGTCTTGGGGCTGCCCATACACATGCGCGCGCACACACACGTGCAAAAAAATGACCATTTCAGAAAATCTGGTTCTTAGCATCTCAGTTTCCCCATCTCTGAAATGGGGATTATCTTGCTGATTTACCTCCCATGCAGGGGTGTTGCGAGGATTAGTTAAGTAATGTTTCTCCAGTGCTTTGGGGATTTAAAGGGCTGTGGATGTTCCATGCCTTCTTTTTATACGTGCCAACAAAAAGCAAACCAACCATGCAAGACAAGAGGGGGTGGGGGGTGTCACCATTTTAGCCTGTTGCCATCACTTAATAAGACGCCCACCAAAGTTCAGCTAGCCAAAAGCCTCCTCCTTACCACACCGAGCGCCAAGAAACCACAAACCCCGCACGGCTTCTATGTGAAAGATGGCCTCTTTCCAGGTCGTGACTGCTCCTTGTAAAGTTAATTCCTTTGGTAATACTGCTGGAGGCACAATGGCAGGTTTGGTGTGTGTTTTTTTCCCTTTTCACACGGTGATTTTTTTTTATCCTGAAGGATTTCTAATCCAGGTTTAGGAGTCTCTTTATTCCTTTCTCATGAAAGAAGGTGGGGGGGGGGTTTGGGTTGCATCGGTGACAATTATGTTTAATTAACACTTTTTCTTTCTGCCCTGCACTATATATATATATATATATTTCTCATTAAGAACCAAAGCTGCTCCCTCTTTCTTTTCTGGCCCCCCCTCCAGCTCCTTTTTCAAAGCAAGACTCTGAGATAGAAAAAGCAGGATAAAGCAGAGAGTTGCTTTTCAGCCAAATAGGGCAGCTTTCCTGCATGGTGGTCCACAGCATGAAAGCACGCCCCTCCCAATAACACCTTTCCCTGCTTGCTGACCTCAGCCCTCTCCGTTATTTGCTTCCCTGGGATGCTGCATCCTGCATATCTCAGCAAAGCACCAAGGGCCACCTAGGGAAACCAATAATGGCCTCGGCAAGCGCTGGGATCCAGCCACCAGCAACAGACTGCAAGATACAAGAACAAAACCGAGGCTGGCCCTGGTATGGTTCAGGGTGCAAAAACGTGCTTGGTGCGGAACAAATACGTCGAATAATGTCTCGCTGGAGCCGGTGATCCAGGACACAGCGTTCCTGGCACCCCGTGAGTGCTTCCCCAAGTCTGACACCAACCCCCTGGATGACCCAAGGCCAAGTTACTTCCTCCGTCATCTTATCCTGTGCCTTGTCTACCCCACAGCAAGCTGCATGGGGCAGGGACTGCTGTTTATTAATGCCTGGACAGCCCTCGAATGCAGCAGGGCACACTCGGTGCAAGGTGCTCGTGCAACACAAACACTCAACAGCAGCAGATGAAGTGATCGGCATTACAGGGACCGATGGCAGCTGTCTGAAGGGCGCTTGGGGAGACCGCGCTGCCCTGAGAGCGTTTAAAAAGAGAGGTGTCATGAAGAGAGTCAGGAACGGCAACCGCTGCTCTCAGGCAAATTCCTGAAGCCAGCGTAACGGAGGGCACCATTATCCTTTGTGAACAACCATGTGCAAAAAGACGCCACGGACAAAAGCAACGTGTCCTCAGAAACGTGGCGCCGACCAAGTATCTGATGAGTTCACATCCCTCGGGAGAAAGCTGCAAAAACCCAAACAGACCTGCAGGCCCCTCCTCACCTGGTTCTTACAGGAGAACTGGCCCTCTCTCACCAGGTGAACTAACACACAAATATGTTTCTTGAACTCCAGAAAGGAAACTCCTTCGGAAGTTCACAAGCCAAGCTCCCCGTCTTTCTAAGCAGACAACCTGGGACAAACTGCAGGTACATCAGAAATCCTATGGCCTTGCTGCTGGGCTCTGAGCTAACACAGCCCCTCTAGAGACAAATTTAAGGTGACTTCAGAAGAAGCATTTCCAATCTGAAGCATGGCTGATGGCATCTCTGCAGGCAGGCGTCTTCGCTGCATTTGAAGCTGATTCCCTCTTGCCTCCCATTTAGATTTTGCTCAGGTTGGCCGCATGCTGGAAATGCCTGCGTTTGACAGCAGGTAGCAGAAGGTCTCCAGAGACCCAAGCCTTATGAAGAGCACCATCCCTCTGGTCTGCATTTTAATTTAATCCAACTTGCCCTTCCCTAGGGAAAGACCTAGGCAAAAGGTTACACAAGCCCTTAGTACCCATGTAGTTGGGGTGACTACTAGCCTAGGCCTGGTGCCCATCTCCAAGGAGGTGGAAAGAAGAGCGAGAGAGCACCACACTCCAACGTGAGCTGGAAGAAAACTCAGATTGTGAGGACCTGATGATCTGTAAGGCCCCTTCCAGCCCCTAACAACTATTAACTATGAAACAAGAGACCTAGGAAGCCATGGACTGTCTCTGCTACAGTGATCTTCCATAGTGCACAGAGCAGGGCAAACCAGTGCTGTCCATGCACCAGCCCAGCATGCTCCGTTGCTGGTAAGTTCTTTACAAGAAAGTCAAAATCCTTGGCAAGACCTCCTTTTTCTCCCCTCTTTCCCCCTCTAAAAATCTAAGAAGGTCCAAAGAACCAAGAAGAGGACTGGAAGGGGATCCCCTGGGTCATGATGCCCTAGTCCCAAGGCACATTTATGTTATTAAATGGCTAAGTGAGCATTGCTGGAGCACACAAGGTCAAGACATGTCCCTTAAAATTGCACTTTTAATGCTGCTCCTACGCCCGACCAGAACCCCCCACTGATCTCTCCCAACCCCAGAGGCACAACACCGAGCATCGTGCAGCAACAAATACAAGACGATGCCTCTCTTCACCTGAAGCATGGCATGCATGAGGTGAAGTAATTAAGAACTGCTACACTCTGATTTGAAATAAGTGCTATGCAATCATGTAATTAAAAACACTTGTACACACAGTGGGGGCAGAAGTAAGATTAGGCACGTCTCTAACTTCACTGATAGCATGGCGAAGTGAACTTGAGCTCCTGAAAGCTTGTGCTCCATCTATCTCACGTAGTCGATATCTATATATCAATATCTAGCTATAGAGATCCATCTATCCATATCCATATCTCTTATGTAGTTAGTCTATAAGGCTCAAATCTGCCCTGCCTTCTTTCGAATACCTTAGCAATGTCTGCACATAACTGCTTTTGTCCAAATCATAGAAAACGAGAGCTGGCAGGGACCTCAGGAGGTCCCATCTAGTGCAACCCCCTGCTCCACGCAGGACCAGCCCCAGCTACATCATCCCAGCCAAGGTTTTGTCTACCAGGCCTTCAAAACCTCCACGAATGGAGACCGCACCACCTCTCTGGGTAGCTTTTTCCAGTGTTTTACTACCCTCCTCATATCCAAGCTAAACTTCCCTTGCTGCAATTTGAACCCATCGCCCCTTGAAATTTCTCTTATCAATTTGTACAATAGCGGTCAAGACCCTGAGTGTATCAGCAAGGGATGGAGCTATGCAGAAGATTAGTACACTTGCTGTACGTTCAATTAATACATCAGAAAGTAGTCTTGCACATAGCAGTAGTCTACAGTCCCATCACAAACCTAGGCTCCAAGTTCACCCAGTTTTATAACGCATTGCAAGGACCAAACCCAGCCTACCGGAGGGTAAGAGGATTAAGCATTAGTGCTGCCAGCATTTGCAATACTCTGAAAACCCCATAACACTGGGTAGTTTCCTTGACTCCTGCAGCTTGGGGCATTAAAGGGATTGCATTTACATTTCAGCTCTTTTTACGGGGAGTGAAGAGAGAGATAACCCCCGTCCCCCACATCGCAAACCATCTTGTGACTCGATGAGTCATTTGTGAGAGCCTGAGCTTCGACACCGCTGTTAACTTCAGTTCACCTCCGCTCGTTGCTTTAATTTTTGATTTTCCGACTGGTTCTGCTAGTGACAGGCAATTGCCAAATCCTCCACGGGGAAGGTCTGGGCGCTTTGTCGGAGTGGGTGGGACAGTGGCGCACGGTTCTTCTTCGTGCAGAGATCAAGTCTTAGGCACAGTGCTTCTGAAATGTCGCCTTTTCTTCAAAAGTGGGAGGCGATGCAGCTACCTGGGAATTCGCCGAGCACACGTATCCCACAATAAATGACACATCATTTACAGCCGATTACAGCTTCACCTTAATTGGAAGGGCTCTCGCACATACTTAATGATACACCCTCGTCTTCCCATGACACAGTCAACCCTGACACCATGCGCTCCTTGAGTTTCCTTTCTCTAGACGTTTTGCTTTCCCAGGAGTGCCAACTTGCTCTCCGTAGCAAAGAATTACTTCCCCTCCTCAGGAAAACCTGATGAGATTTTTTTTTGCCCCCCCTCCTCCCTTAAAGTCTATATAGTTAGGTTACTCATTTAACTCGTGTTCTCAAGCAATTAAAACAACTGCAACAAGAGTCACACAAGTCCTCTACAATCTGCTCTCAATTTGTCACCCTTCATTATCCCGATGCTGTATACAAGTGAGCCGCTCACTTGATTAGACAGCACATTTTCCTGGAATTACTGAAGGGAAGGAAAGACTTCAGAAAGGGGAAGGAAAAAAATTAGCTAGATGAACCAAGTGGGAGCTGCTTTTCTAGAGACACGGAGTGCCGTTTTCGTCTCGCGGTGAGATTTCAAGTCGACCTTCATGCAAGAACCACACCTGGGTCAATCCTCGTAGTAACAGACTGGGGGGAAGGCAACTTCATTTCTGTCCCTATTTCCATCCCAGCTGTAGCCGCAGCTGGAAACGGATTCCTATCCTGCTAGCAGGGAAAGGTCCACAGCTGGCTCGGACACGTATTCGCGAGACGCAGGCTAGCAGCCTTCAGGAGGAAGCTGCTTACGGAAAACATCTTCTAAAAAGCACAAAGGCATGCACACCCCAGTGAAACACCAACCGCAGCTGCAGCCCAAGTGGGAAAGCATCATTCTGCAAGTGGCAGGTAGATGGACTCAGTGACCCGTCAGCCCTTTGACACCTTGCTTTTCTACACCTCACCCTCCCAAGCAGCTTCTTCCCCTCCTGGAAGGAGAGTCATAAAATAGCTGTCAAACCCACACCCGTCGCTCCTGGGAACTAATCTGGAGTGACTCAAGACCCGACGAGAATGGCTCCTTGATGCCCTGGCATCAGTCGACATCCCCGTTCCCAGCAGGACAAGGTGGCTCATCTGCTCCCAAACTGGGGGTGAACAGGACACAGTGACCTGGCTCCCTTTCCCAAGGCTGCTGCCCTGGGGAGCCACAAGAGAAAGCCAGAAACAGGGCTTGAGAGACTTAAGAGTCTTAATAAGGGTGGGGCCATACAGTAATTAAACTTTTTTAATAGGTCATTGTAAGCGCAAGAGACTCTTCCAGTCGGGTAAGTTCCCAAGCTGTCATTAAAGAGAAAGGAGATGACAGGCATTAATCACAGCACAAGAAGTCACATCAAGCAAAGGGGGAAGGGCGAGTGATTTAACAAGGAGTCCAAAAGACCTTGCGTTACAGAAATATGGAGCAACCACCTGCTCTTGCATCAACCACTTGGGTACATTTCCCTATTTCCAAGGGAAGCGAAGGAAGCCTCCAGTCCTCCCTTACCCGCCCCTGCGGTAAAGCAGCCATGCGCACGCATTACCTATTCAAACACTCATGTGAAACGAGTTGGTGGATTAACAAGCACCAGGGCAGAGCTCTGGAGACAGAAAGGGATGCCCCAAGCACTGCAGCCCCAGTAAAAACAAACCAACCCCAAAACGCCCCACAAGTGGCACTAACTCCATGGGTAGCTCTCTGCAGAAAGGCCACGGGGGTTTGTCTACACTGCACCCGGCTTGCAGGGGTAGAGGAAGCAGATGAGCCAAAGCAGCAGAGCCCTGCCCAGCCTGGGTGGAGTCCGAAGCGACCACAGCTAGACGGCTTCTGGCTCCCAATCTGGTTTACATCTCCAGGCAGCATTGTGCAATGCAGACATACCCGGAGTTACCTCTTTGTCTCTAACACAGTCCACTCCAGGGCACAATTGCAACACTGGAGGGGCAGCGTGGGAGCAGCTAGTTCCCCATCTCCCAGAGTCCCGGCGCTCTGCGGAGAAAGGGTGTCGCTCTGTGCGGCTGCTAACTGCAGCTCTCTTTCCTCCACCATGCAATTCAGTCCTTCCAGGTGCTGCATCTACACCTGCATCAGCTTCTGGCGACAGAGGCAGAGGCCCAGCTCTATCATGAGATCCGACCCCGAAACAAAACAAAAAATCCTAACTTCACGTTTGCAAGTCCCTCCACTGGTATCAGCAGGCCTACTCAGATGCTCAGCTGGAATACATTTCGATTGCTACTACTGCACGGGAACATTTAACTGGACTCAAAAGATGGTTCCTGCTGGGATTAAAAAAAAAAAAAAAATACATGGGAACACATGGAAAGCTCCAAGCTTTTTTTTTTAAGCTTATTGTTCATAACAGAAAACCCACAATTACCCAGTTAGCTTGAGTCTTAGAGGAGGCAAAATATGCTTGAGGTCTTTAACCCTTGTCCAAAAAAAAAAACAAACCCAACTACCCTCACAATGATGTTTGGAGTAAAAGAGAACAGGGCAGGAAAGGACCGTGGATGTCTCCCCATTGACACAAGAGCTCAGCTTGGAGCAGTGAATACATTTAAAGGATGTGGTTCCTTTCCAGAGACAATATAGATTCAAAATGTAACTATAAATTTGATTCAGATAAAGGTTATCCTGCTTCAGGGAAGTGGGGTGGATTGCAAGGTCCCTTCCAGGCTACTTCTCCACGATAACTTGTTGGGCACCAAGAAAATGCAGCGCTCCTCTCCAAGTGGCACTGTGGCCTCCCTCACATAAAAGGTAATACACTAAAAACTCAAAATTATCGTTATTTGAGGGCACAAACCTCCACAGGGGTCTGGCCAACCCCAACACCTCTGACACCCCCGCTCAGGACCCTCCCCAGTTTATGAAAGAGAGAGTCTCGTATGATCATGACCGCAAGAGTGAGAGCTTGAACCACAAAACGTGCCAGAAGCCACGAATGGTGCTGGCAAGGCTGGAGAGCAACCCTGCTCACAAGAAGGATGCAGAACAAGGAGGAAAAAAAAGCACAGGCACCGAGTGGGGACGGACGGCTCTACCCCAAGCGTTTGCAAGTCACCACTCTTTCAACGCCACGCTCGACACGCCAGATGTGACCGAACCCTGCTGGGGTTTGATGGAGCCGAGCTGGGAGGATGATCTCGTTTTTGCTTCCAGGCAAACTTTGCTGCAGTCTGCCGAATTGGTCTTGCTCCTACATGAGAGCTGGCAATCCACGTACACACTCTTACTCTCGACCACCATACTGGAGGTCAGGTCAGACTGGTGCAGATGGGGGTGGGGTTGCCTTGTTTTAAGACCCCTTAAGTGCATATTAACCAACCTTTAAAGAAGCAGGATGTTGTCTGCTGTGGTTCCCCTGCTTCACCTGTCACAGGTTCAGGTTTGCTGTCTTGCATTAGGGTCGATGATCGTTTTACAAAGGTGGTAGATGCTGGATTTGTCTGGGATGGTTTGCACAGGGCTGACGTCTTGTGTCGGGGTTGATGGTAGTTTTACAAAGAGGTTAAAAGGTCTGGGACCTTTGCATGGGGCTGATCCTGCCTCAGGCAGGGGGTTGGACCTCTGGAGGTCCCTTCCAGCCCCACACCTCTACAATTATAACCCAGGGGACATATTTTGGGAAAAAGCATTTTATACACTTAAGGTGTGTTGTTTTTTAAACCACTACCAAGAAGTGACCCAGATAAATTCCTCCTCCATGATGCGTTGCATTGCCCACGGGTCCCTGCAATCTCCTAGCAACCCTACAACCTGCTTCCTAATTCTCCCACCAGAACGGACCCCCTGCAGCCGCCTTACCGTCCACGTGGCCGACTTGGCTGTGCTGGACTGCTGAAATGATACGTCGAAGCTGTGAGGTCCCGGGTAGTCTGTGTTGGAGGGGATGGCCGGGGAAGGCGAGAGCGCGTCGAAGGTGGAGCTGGGCTGGGCGTACGGCGAGGGCGCCGTGACGCTGTTCTGAGCATGCTCCGTGTTGTAGGGGCTGGTGGAGGAAGAGCCATTTTGGATCTGCTGGTCCATGCTGTTCAAGAGCCCCAGGTTCGTGTACTGCGGCTGTGGAGGGAAGCAAAGCGTTTGCGTTAGCACGTGCTCGGAAGTGCTCATCAGGCTCATGCAGGCAGTAGCTCGGCGTTCCCACCAGCCCTCTCTGAGAACAACCTTACCAACGATTGCTAGCAAGTGAAACCCCTCTTCCCTTTGCAGCATTCAACCCATTTTACAGATGAGCACAATCGGGGGGACAGCCAAGTCACGACGCACCATGGGTCAACTCTGAACCAACAACCCCGTGCCGCAGGTTGGATTCACATCACCAGTAACCCTGCGCGCAGACCCCTCAACCCTCCACTTGCAATGAAGGGATGCAGCCTACCCACCGCACAGATCCTCAGCAAGGAACGACGCCATCCCCCATGAGGACTCTGCAACACGTGAGCAAATGGTCTTGACATTGCATCACATTATCCCCCATCTCATCTATCCCGCGGGCCCCGGCAGAAAGGCATCAGGGCTGCTGTCACATCACAGGCCGAAGCGGAAAGCTTCCCCCCCTGTGTGCGGCCACGGGTGCATCCCATTGCACGTCGCGAGTGCACCAGGCAGGCCCCGCTGCCCAGAGCCTGCCCCGAGGAGCACACAAAGGCAGCCCGTGTGAAGTGGGGGTGGTGAGGAGGAAGTGCCGGCGAGGGAGGGCGGGCTCGTGGCAGGGCGCGGTTACACGGCGTGCTTATCTTTACGAGCCCATCTTGTTTGCATCTGTAATGAAAGACAGGAAGCTGCTGCTGGCTCTGGGTCCAGGAAAAAAAAGAAAGAAAGAAAATCCAGGGGCACCTCTGGACACAGCCAAGGTGGGCGTGCAGGGCAGCGGTACGCATGGAGGAGAGACAAGGCACAGGCGCTTCCTCATTTCCCTCGAGCACCCGTGTTTCAACAGCCCAGAGAGTGGGAGCAGGGTGCATCTCACCCTCACCCATCCCCTGCGTTGCATACGGGCTACGAGAGCTCCCCACCTCCTTCCTTTTTAGGAAGCTCCCTTATTCTGCACAGTTTGCCAAAGCTATGCTGTGCACAGGAAGGGCAGCTTCTGAAACCGAAGCACCGGCTGGTTCCAGGTAGCAAGGTGCACAATTAAACCGATCAGCAAATCCTATAAGGCATTGCATAAGTCTTCCAGACCCCAACCCAGCACGCTGCGGGCTGCGCACCGCACCTGCCCCGGATGCTTTGGGGAGCAGGGTCTTCTCAAGCTCCTGGCTGCATTGCTTAGGATGGTGTTCCCAGGAAAGAAGAACCACAGTCCGCCTGCCAGGCTAACAAGCCCGCTGCTCGTTAGCTTTTGGGTTCATTTCGAACACTCTCTTGCTAGGCTGTGTCGAGTACACAGTACCAGAGTCATCACAGCACAGCAGACAAGACACGGGGTTATAACAAAGCTCTTTTGAGTCCTACGCCCTGGCTTTGCCAGCGATCTGCTGAATATCCCTGAGCAAGTCACTTTGCCCTTCTGCACTGCTGTGTCCACATGCAGGCTGTCTGTGGCAAAAACTGCCACCACTGTTCTTGATTATCTTATTACTTTGGGCTGCAACTCAATGATGCCTTGCCTTCTAATCCTGCATGAACCAAGGATGCCCTTCCTGGGCTGCTCCATTTTTTCCCTCCCTGCCTCAGTTTCCCCTCAAACTAAATGGATTTCAGCAAGCGCTGGACCCCTAATCTGCTACAGGCTCCTGTGAAAAATCACAGCTCTTCTTATATAATATAATAATAATTTAAGTTTGGAGTGGAGTTGGTCTAATACAAGGGATCATCTCTGAACCAAGAGTTCTGGATTTTTTGCATTGCTTTTAGTCTCGGACCAAACACGGCTAGCGAACACATCCTCAAAGCTCTTCTCATCAGCATTTAGGGACGTGTTCTTCCTAAGGGATGCGCCCCTCTTCTGCAGGGCAGCAGGAAAGGTTGCAAGGATGCAGAAAGAAGCAGCCCAGCAGATAGGAACGGGAAGACGAGGAGCGCCGGCTTTGCCTACAGCGCTGCTCAGAATAACGTCAAGCTGCTGAACAGGTTTTTGGGGGTGAGGCACCCGAACGGAGACAGTGACTCCCCAGAGCCAACGGGAAACCCTGCCAGACCGTTCGTCGCAGCAGAAATCTCCGTCCTCCTGCAAGGCAAGAGCTCCTTAAGAGAAACGGCCGAATCCCTGTCATTCCCCTCGGTCCAGGGGACATCTGTCTAAATGTTAGGGGCAGAACACCCATTCCAGTGCATTTATATAGTCGCATTCCTGAGCCGAATGCCATGTCCCCATTTGCTCTTTAAATAACTATTAATCTCCTCGCACTTATCCTCGCGCTGACACACGCAGCTGTTCGGCGCCCCTGCTTTCCCCCTCCACCTCCTGCAAGCCGCCCACCCCTTCTTACCCCTCCTGCCCCCTCGGACAGGTGCTCTAGAGGCCAGGAGACATGGAAAGAAAAGGCGGCTCCCGGCACACACCCGGCTACACTAAACCTCTCAGGTATCTCCCTTGGAAGCCAGGCCTCGGGGGGCAAAGCTGTTTGAGTGCAGGGGTCAGTATCCTAGAGGCTCCCGAGGCCTTTGGTAAAAATCAGATAAGTCTTTCAGAGGCACATGCCTCCTGACAACAGCACAATTAAAGCAGCAGCCGGCCGGTCCGAAGGAGCACGCTGGAATTCAGCTCAGCATCAGCTCGGCTGGTCATAAAATGCCCCCCTGGACAGGAAGGAGCTGGGAAGACATCATGCACTTAAAAGAACAAAGAGATGGAAGACTTTTTGTGCAAGCCTGCAATCCACCCCTTGCAAAAAAAGAGGGGGAATGGTGCATGGGATACCTTAAGAGACAGCTTTTCCGTGGCTGTGACAGTAGCCCTTCAACACACCGCAGCCTAAGACCCCTGCCTCGAGAAGTCCCGAAGCAACATTTGTGTGCGTCTTCCCCTTTCCACGTGTTAGCAAAACTAGCAGCTCATTGCAACACTGACTGATGGGCCTATTCCTCTCATCAGCATGCACAAAAAAAAATGCTAGCTAAGAAGAAGGAAAGAGGCTATTTGGTCAAGCCTGTTACATCCGGCTGCAGTGGCTTGGTGGTTCTGAATTCCTGGCTTTCTATTCAAACACTTCTAGAACAAGGTATCCGACCTAAAAGTCCAGCATAAAGAGTATTTTTGGCTACCTATGCTGTTTATTGGTGCACATCCTTTGAGTAAAATACTCCACACTTGCTTTTTAGCATTACTTCCAGGTTCTTACGTCCAGTGCTGTTGCTTTGGTAAGCAACACTGCACGATAAAAATAAAAAGGAAGATATTACATTTTTTAAAAGTGTTTTTAAATGTATGACGTTGCATCACTTAGTTTTGCCCACGTCTCCAATCGCAGCTGCACCCAGCGTCCTCCTGCGCTGCAAAGCAATCCCCACCCCAAACAGTCCTGGAAAAGGTATTGCCACCAGAGGGCCAGCCAAAGCACCAGCCGCTCCCATTAGTTTTGCACGTGAACAGGCTCCAGTGTGTCCGCTCCTGCAGAAGTGCTGCAGAAAGGTAAATTGATACCCGGAGTTAACGACAGGACTGGCCGAAAGAAATGCTTGCTTCTCAGTTTGGTCTCGGTACCCATCCGAAAACCTATTTCCATTGCAACCAGCATTTCTGGGAGGAAAGAGCGCATTGCAACGCATTTTATTTTAACTAAGTACTCAGTCCTAAATCAAGGCGAGGCAATCAAGGCTAGTGACCCCAGGACTAGGAGGAAGCAGGCTTCAGCTCTGAGCAGCGTCTGCACTGGACCCTCATCCAAGCTGCAATAAAAATGCTTGGACTCTCATTAGCTCTCCCCAATGCGCTAGCTCCAAGCAGGATTTCAGCGTGGCTATTTTCAAGTGCCCCAGATGAAAGGTTGTGGGTGGTTGGGACAATGTACTGACTTACCAAAAATGTTCTTCTGTCAACATGATTAATCAAGACACCGGTCAGCCAACTGCGACTGACAACCCAGCACCTCAGAGCAGCAGTTCTCGACCTTTTTAAACTCAAGGCAGCCCGTGATAGATAAGAGGACCCCCTCAGAGAATATCAGCTCTTACATTTCCACGTGTTTTTGACTGCAGAGAAATACTAGAGCAGTTCTCCCACGGCAAAGAATTCAGGCAGACCATGAACAGAGCAGCGTATTTTTGACACCAGGGATTCCTGCTTGAAATCTCTGGGCTTGTCGTGTGCATCGTGTTTGCACACCGGCAAGCCTGGCAAAAATCAGGGCAGCCCGGACTGCCAGAGAGAATACATTTGCTGCTGGAGTGATTTACTACGAAAGGCTCCCACCCACAGCCCTGCCGAGGAAGATGGCGAGAGGATAACCACGATGTTGAGATGGAAGAGCCCAGTGCCACGTGCTTGGGCCAGTGGCCCCCTCTCTCACCAGCATCTTCATACCAAGCAACACAGAAGGGCTTCACCATCAGCCAGACCTCCTTCCGCACCAGTGGATGGTGCCCAGGGAGCAATGAGGACCCAGAAGAGGCACCACCAGAACAGGTGTAGGAGACAAACCCAAACCCGGTGTTTAGGACATTGCCTGGTTTCAAACCCCCGCGCAGCCATGGGCTTCCCAGATAGAAATGAGGAACCGAGTGATTTCCCCAAGGAGGAACTGGCAGGGGAAGATGCCCTCCCTTCCCCCCTTTTCCTCTCCCGCTGCTGGGAACAAAGCTAGAGCAAAGCCTGGGTCACTCAGTTGTGGTAACGAGCAGATAAGAGGGTGAGCAAGGCTGCTGGAGTAAAGACAGCTCACGATGGCTCAGTAAACACAGGGCTCTCCGAAGCAAGTCTGCGGAGCTGGGAACGTGGCCATGGTGCGAAACACGAGCGCAGGAGACCCGGGTTCAAACCCTGCGGGCTTCCAGCAAGACGGGGTTCATAGGACCTGAAGGGACCGTGGGGTCATTAAGTTCAGTGTCCCAGTATTGCAGGCAACCTCAGAAAATCAAATCCCATGGGGTGTGCCTGGGTGGCAAGCCAAATCCCGAGGTGCAAAGTCACTCCAGAGACGTCCCAACTGGGCGCACTCGAGCCCACTGGAGATGGCTGATTGTACCCAGGACCTATTATCCCCAGAGCGCCTTTAGGCAGCACGCTGGGGCTGGTCCTGCTTGGAGCAGGGGGTTGGACTAGATGTGACCTCCTGCGGCCCCTTCCACCCTCGTTTTCTGTGATTTCCAGGTATGGAGCTGGGGGAAAGGAGGCACTGGCTGGGGCAAGACCAGAAGCATCCTCTGTTGGGGCACACCGGGGGTGTGGGGTAGATGTGCCCCCAATACTACAGAGCCCCAGTTCCCTTATCTAGGGAAACTATTTATCTGGGATAGAAATGGCCCCTTGGGTCCGTATAGTGGCCAGCACCACGCAAAGTACACCTCAGCCAGGGTCTTGAAGTGCTGCCTGCAAGGTTTTTCTTTAAATATCCCGTTCATTTAGAGGAAAATCTTTTCCCTCTGAAGATGCCACAGGAATAGGCACTTTGCACAGCTCCATTACATTTGTAGGTTCACTTGGCAGCTTGTACGTGGACTCAGCAAGCTTTTTCTCAAGCAGAAAATGTTGCCTAATACAAAGCGGGGGGGAATCTCTTACTTTAGACTGGCAAAGTGAAAAAAAAATCTTTTCCTTTAGTCTCCCCCATACCTTGTGAACCCTAAACCCTGGGGTCACCTGCCGACTAACTAATCATCTATGCTATCTATGAATATACATGGGATGTGAGAAGATGCTGCATCATCTCTCTCTTGCTGCTCAACAGCTGCTGCTCAGGACTTTGAGGCTGGCCATAGGAAAAGGGACTTGATTTCCTAAAAGGAGCAAATTGCACATATGTATTATTTTAAAAGGCAACGAGAGAGAGCACGCGCCTGCTTTACAGCTCTTATTAGACGTAAGGAGAGCACACTCCATCTGAGCACACACATCTTAAGGATGTTCCCCCACCACGTGTGTGACGAACGAACTTCCACGACGGTCATGAACGTTTCCAAACTCCTGCCAACCCTCGAGATCAACCCAAAAGGAACAACCTGCAGGTCCCGATGCTACAAACACGCATGCACTTCTTCTGCTTTACTTGTACGAGGATTTGGATGGACTTCTAGTAAGTGTGAATAAGCACACAGAGCATTATCAGCAGGGCTGAGACCTCAGGCAGGGGGGAAAAAAAAAATCTGCTCTTGAAAAAGGAGGTTGATTTCCCCAAATGACAGGGTTGTGTCCCACACGCAAGACCGCGGCTCTTTGAGGTTTCATTTGCTTTCCTTCTGAGCACGGCTCCACACCAGGGCCAATGCTTGCTCAGATGAGCCTTGCAAACGTTTTTCAGCCACACACGCTGCGCAGCGGGGAGCATCGAAAAGCAGCACGGCCCAAGGGAGAAATGCTTGCAATTTCTCTCTCTTACCACCTGCCTCAGGTTTCCAGAAAGGAGCTCACCTCCAGCCAGGACTATTAAACATACTCCATTTTACTCACTGGGGGTAGAGACCAGACCCCACTCCAGATTAGATCTGCCTGCTATACTCATCACTAATAATGAAGCATTTGAGGAGAGTTTTAAATAACAAACCATGCCCTTGTAATGAAAAGGCACTATACAAAATAAGGTCACTTAAAAGAGCTGCTTTTGGTGTGGTTAAAGGGATTTTCCAGGCCAGAAGATACTGAGAATTTTGCCTCCAAAACTCAGGGCTTGGTACAGGGTCTTGCATTCAGGTACCCAAACTAGTTTAGTTACTTTTGAACATTTAGGACACTTGCATTTGAAAACGATGCATATTCCCCCCCGTTTGTCCTCCGTTCTGACAGCCAAGAGAGAAGCAACGTTCTTAAAATATATATATAGGAAGAAACAATACAAAAAGGGCTTAAAATAAAACTATGTAGGTTTGTTCCTACTGCACACTTCACCAAAAAAATAAATAAAAGTACTTTGAGAGCAAATCTTCAGAGGCATCAAATTCCAAAATTTTAAAACAGGTCAATTAATAACCTCAGAAGCAGCAGACTTCAGACAAGGTAGTCGCACTAAAAATGCAGGCCAGCAGCTTCCAAAGCTCTCGCATTACCAGCTGGACAGCAAGACATCAAGAAATAGATATTTGAAGAGACACCGAGATTTAGTTAAGGGGGGGAAAACAATCCCCCCACAAAAGATCTAAATGCAAGTGCAAGCTAATGCAAAGCCTTCAAGAATAGGGGAAGAAATACAAGGCTAATTTTTAGCAATGGGGCTTTATAGCTGGTCTGCATAACTTGAATGAGCAGAGAGAACTGCTAGAAAAAAAAAGTAAAAACTCAGGGGAACGATTCGATTCAGATTTTCAAAAATTATATTCCACAACATTTATTTAAAAGGAAGATGAATGGATTAATGGCTGTCAACATACCAGGAAGAGGAGGACCGGAGTGGAAAAATACAAGAGACGAGGAAAATTGCCCAATTTTGCCCGCTCTTTCAAGGAGAGGGCTGCCATAAATGATCATCAGTCATTTAGACAGTGAGCATTTTATTGTTACTGTGGTGAGGACGGTATTAGTCAGGCCTGCCAGGATGCCTGCATGTCATCCATAATGAAAGGCAGCAGACATTAAAGCCACAAAAGATGTGGCCAAAGGGCATAGGGACAATGGAAGAATGTGGTCAAGTAGCAGGCACGGGAGCTGCAAGCAGTTCAAACCCATCCGTGACGGTTGATATCGTGGTTCCCTTCTGCTTCCGTTTAACAGAGTCCCTTGGCATAAATTAAAAAAGGTCCATTTTTCTCTGGAAGTTCCAGTTCCCCAATATTTTAGGCAGAAACCTGCAAAGTAACAAGCAATGCTTGGACGACTTCTTGAAATCACCTTGCAAGGACAACGCGCAGCGAGTCAACTTAAAATTACGCACCCATAGCCAAGAAAAAAACAGTTCCTGTTTCAACGTGAAGGTCTGCCAATTAAACATGCAGAGGACCCTCCATTCACCAGCCAAAATCCAGGTGGTTCACCGATAACATACATTACAGACAGCATACAAGGACCCCAAAGATTTGGACCGGGGGCTTCAAATGGCATGGCCTCAACAGCCCCATGGGCCCAAAAGGTTTCAAGGCCGACAGTGGCAAGAGGTGCCCACCGCTGAACGTCAATCATCTACCAACTGCAAAAAATGGGACCTTTAACTGATCTAATGCTACCTGCTATTGGCACAGCTTCGCACCATGGCTAGCCTTGTGCCTCGGTCTTAAGCAATGGGCTTGCAGACCACATTTCCAAATGGCTCCTCCAGGCCAGCAGTTGGACACCACCTAGTCCTCATGCCCTGCTGTATTGCAAATGTGTTTCTAGCGGTCACGTGAAATTTGGGGTCTTTGTCCGTCAGGCAAACTCCTGACAGTCGACCATAGCTAAACTTCTCAAGTCAACCGCAGCTAACCTCTCCCAAGCGTACGCAGGTCCTACCAAACCAGATTCAGACCCAAATTTGACAGACCACCTACAAAACTTAAAACCAACTCAACTTTTTCCTTTCTTTTCATAGTTTCTAGGGTCTTTTCTAAGTCTCCAATGGTGTCATTATAAATACTTATTTATTTCTAGCGTCTGCCGTCTACCCCAGGCCACTAAGGGAGGCCCAGAGTATAAAGTCTAGCTGCCAGACGTGCATATACACTCTCAAGACACTCTGCTTAGAAGTTTTTGCATAGTTCGATAAAGAGAAATATGGATATTATTACCCCAGATTAAAAGGCATACAAATAGCACCTATGAGTTGGCAATGCAAGAGAAGATTTTGTGTTGACGTGGAGCTCCAACAGCATGAAGGCAGTTGCAACCACGCACGTCAAGCCCAAGCGGGTCCTAAGGGGCTAACTGCCCCATCTGCCCTTTTCATTGCCACCGCTACATGCAATTACCTAAGCTGTGCAGGAAAAAAAATATGCCACAATAGTTTACCGTGAGCCATTACTGCATGTGCATTGGCTTCACCCTGAACTTTGTTTATCCCTGTGTCTCTTTAAACATTTCAGGTGAACTCAAATGCTTGATGAACTCAGCAGATTTCTCACGTTAATCTCAACCATCTTCCCCTTCCTGCTATTTTTTTAGAAGTTGTTTCCGGCTTGTGAATTCGGGTTTATCGCGCCAGTGGAAATGAATAATGCTCCAGAGAACACGCCTAACCGGTGCGTTTCCCAAGAAGCCTCCTCTTTTGGCAGATCTGGCCTATCTATCCACATTACATCAAAGGAGGGAAAAAAAGAGAGAGAGAGATGCACCCATTTATTTATATTTGCAGGAAGGCTGATGAAACCAACCCGTGTGCTTTCCTACACTGCTTAAAATGCAAACCCTGTGAGATGTTGGGGGGAAAAAACGGGGTCAGAGGCTCCATTCATCATCTGAGCTGCCCCCACAAATCCCCATGCACATATCCAAGTTGCAGAGGGCAGTTACTTAGCCCTTGGCACTCGAAAGCAACTAGGCATTTTTAAAACACTGCCCTTTTTTCGGTAGGTGCTGAGTTTTTAGCCTCACAAGACTTGTAGCCTGGCTTGTTCATTAAATACAAGCGACTTGGCAGCGAGCTCCCACGGATACGGAGCTGTAAAGCGACACGCAGCAGCAAGCAGGCACGAAATCCCTCCAGCTACTGCATTCAGCTCGCAAGTCTCCATGAAGCATGACACCCCGGCCTGGCAGAGTTAATGGAGCTATCCCACCAAGCAGCCATTGAAGCTCACTCGATTCCTGGGCACGGGGACAATATGCCCGTGCAGCCCAGCCTGCAGCTCCTCTCCTCCCAGAGATGGTCAGAGCCCCTCGGATTTATTCCTGGAGGAAAGCTAAGGAAAACGTCGAAGACGCAATCCATGTGCAAACAGGTCCCGTCCCACCGTGAAATGCTGCAGGTCCCTTGCAGGCATGCCCTCACCCTGGCCACCTTCAATTAAGACCATCTCCCTCCCACCGCTTCCTAAAACCCAGGGGGAATTTGAAACCCAGAATGCATCCTGGCACTTGCAACGGCCTCAACCCGTGCGTGAGAGCTGAACATGCTCGAATTGAGCGGCTCAGCCTCATTTCCCAGAAAAGGCACAAGCTCCCCTCCCTCCGACTTGGCCCGCTCGCCTCTGCACCACCCACAACGTCCTCTCCTCTCCCATGGCAGCCCGAGCCAGCTGGGCGTTGGTTCACACGCCTCTACCACCGCCGGGCCACGGCGAGTTCTCACGATGCCACGATGCAAGGGCAGTTCAGCTGCAACATGGTCCCGAGTCTCTCCCATCCCCGTGCCCCTGCCCACCCATCACAAGGAGGAAAGATAGCAGCAAACAGTCACTCGTTTCAAAGCAGTCAGTCGTAGACCCCAGATCTCTCTGCAGTAGCCAGACTCCCATCTGACCGCAGCTCCTTATCCAGTGACAGATCTTAAAGATAAATAAAAAATAAAATTTGGGCACCCAGAAGCCCAAAAATCGCATCACTTCTCTATGGGCAACGACTTGTACAGGCTGCCCCAGACTGGGAATATTATCCAGTCTAAAATTGGGAAGCTTGTGGATCACAAAAGTGGAGGCGCACATCTGGAGTGGTTCCCAAAGGGGAATATTTTAAACAGGCAGCAAGGCAAGGTTAAACAAACCAGCAGCAATTTGAATGGCGAAAAAACGCCCCAATTTTAACACTGCTTCTTCCAAGATGAAAAGCTGGAGGGGGCTTTGCTACTTCTGCATTGCTCTCAGCTCCTTCACGCCTAGTGACTGGAGCTTAATATCTGCTGCCCTTTTGAAAGAACTCCACTTGCACTTCGAAAAGAGTCTCGCTCCTTTTTTAGGACCTTATTTTCGGCTGAATTGCAGCCCAGCTCAGGACGGAGCGGCAGCGCCCACGCATCGCGCTGCCCCACTGGGGATCTCCTTGGGAGGGTTGCCCTATTGAAAGGCTGCTCAATAATCCCTATAATAGCTGCAAGGTCTTGCTGCAGCACAATGACAGGAGAGGATGATGGGAAGCTGTGCTTGGGAGACTAACGACTTGAAGATTTCTCAGAAATCCTTTAATATCACCAAAGAAAAGCAAAACAAAGCAGGCAGCCTTTTCAAAAAGGCAGCAAGTTTATTCACCCAGAGACCCACCCACATGCCGAACCGTGGCAGGGCTGGGGAGAGCGACCGCGCTGCAGCGTCAGAGGGAAAGCGAACAGAGCAGCCCCGCGCAGAGAGCGCGCACGAGGTGCTCCAGAGCCCAGCGAACCCGGGCCACGGTCTCACGCTAAAGACTTTCCACCTTTAATTCCACTTGATGCCAAAAAACGACTTTTCACTAATCCAGAGCAAGTGGGCGGAAGAGCCTGCTTCTCCCTACTCCCCTCCAAGAGGATGAGCTGGAGCACTGTCGGTGCAAGAAAGTTAACTTCTCCGTCGCAATGAAAGACGCGCCATATGTGTCCTGGTGCATGCTCTCACCCAAGGCGCTGGGGTGGGTGCCAAGGGAATTCGGGGGCTTAACCGTCTCTATTTGCGATTACAACACAAATCCGTCGGTGGGAGAGTTTCTTTCTGAAGCATTTCCAGGACTTTTAGTGGGAATGTTTTGCAAATAAAAATGTTAAGATTTGCCCTTGAGCAACACAACACCGCCTTAGCCCCTCGCAACAATGGCAGGCAATGGTATGTTGTCTAAGTGAAGACGTGCAAAGGAGACAGAGCACAGGACGTGGTTTATCCAAGATACCCCCTGCCCTCTGCGTCCGCAGCCTTCCTCCGGACAGGCTCACAGCCCTCAGATAGACAGACTACATAGACATACAGTGTGTGTGTGCGCGTGTGCGTATGCATATGCATATATAGACATATATAGTGTGCATGTGTATAGATATATACAGTGTGTGTTTAGTTATACACACACACACATATGTGTGTGTGTGTGTGTGTGTGAGTGTGTGAGTATGTGTATCTGTATAGTTATAGATATATACAGTGCATGCATGTGTAGATAGTTTTTTTATATACAAAATGTGTGTGTGTGTAGTTATAGATATAGATATATATATGTGTAGATGTCTATACATAGATAGCCGCATATCCATTTAGATATATAGATACCTAGATCGACAGATGCATCTCCACACCCCCCCCAAAGTCAGTAATTGGAGCTGAACCCCAAATAGCTGTTATCTGATGGATGCAACCAAAAAAAAAAGCCGCCGCACCAGACATACAAGACACAGGGTTGCATTTGTTGCTTCTTTATAGCAGGGCAGGAAAAGCAGTTTTCCTTGGCTCAGAACTGTTAACTCTGTTCCCTTAAACAGGGGACCAAAAAAATAAGAGAGATAGCTTTCTCTTAGGAAAGGCTCGCAATATATGTGGATGTTTTTGCTTCAAGTGGCATCTGAGATCCCAGGAGATGCCAATCAAAGTTAATTAAAAAAACCTTGGCAAAAAAGCAACACCTCTGGATGTAGGAGAGGCAGTTCAAACAACCAGGATTTTTCATGGCAATAAAACATCATTGGCGGCCTTCAAAATATCTAAGATTTGGACGATTCCAAGCGTCCCTCTTCCAGAGTGACTTCTCGTGAACTCGAGTCAAACGAACTGCTCTGGCAAACAAAGCATCCGGGTAGTTGTGGCTCTGACAGCTTAAATGCTGAATTCAAACCGAGTCATCTATCTACCTACCCTGCTGGGGCCGGCGGCTTTGCACCCTTTTGCCGTGGGCTCAGTCAGCTTCTTGCAACTGAGACAAGCTGTCGATCCATCAGTAATTTGACTATGTCCCAAACGGGACCCCCCACCCACCCTGAGAGCCATCATTCAGCTGTCTCTTTGCCCCTACAGTTGAGCTGAGACAATTTAAGATAAAGCCAACGATTGCTTGAATGTTGGGGCTGAGATGGGCAAGTGCTGCTGTGGGATGGACAAAGGAGGCAGCACACAGTGAAATGAGTTTTGAAACCTCAGCTGTCAAAGAAATCATAGAAGATGAGGGAGGGAAGAAAGCTCAGGAGGTTATGTCTTGTCCAAAGCAGGACCAGCCCCAGCTCCATCATCCCAGCCAAAGCTTTGTCTACCCAGGTCTTCAACACCTCCAAGGATGGAGATTGCACCACCGCTCTGGATAACCTGCTCCAGTGCTTCACCGCTTTCCTAGCAAGGAAGCTTTTCCTAATATCCAACCTCAACTGCCCTTGCTGCAACTTGAGCCCATTCCTCCTTGTCATCTGCCCCCACAAAGAACGGTGTCACACACGTGTACAAGTTCACAGGCCACATCCATTTTAAAAGACTGGACAGGACACAGGCATTTCATTTTCTTTGACCTACAGACATTGCTGCCATTCAGTCTTCCTACTCACTCCTCACTTGCAAGGAGCTGGCTTATCCTTCCCATTGCCTCCCAGGACACTGGGCCACGGACCTCCAGCAGAGTCCACGGACAGCTGGCAGCTGAGCTAAGGGAGACATGTCACCCTGGATGTGGGAGGAATTGGGGACGTGCATAGAGAACGGGCATCCCCTTGAGAAAGACGCTAACCAAACTCTATGTTGATCGGCGGCTCGCTTGTGCCTGTTTTGCTCCCCAACTGTCTGATCAGGCCTCAGGGCTGGCTGGGAAAAGCGAAGCAGGATATACCAGGTAGGACCTTTCTTGCTATCCCCAGCGCAGAGTAGCAAGGAGTCTCAAAAGAGCAAGGACTAACTGGGTTTTCCTACTGGGAGGTCAGCGGGGCTCTGAAAGACAAGGTCAAGGGACGGGATGAGCCTGTGAGAAAGAGAAATGTAAGTCTTCTGCTTGGGAACACACTACCTCGTGCATGGAGGCTACTCAACAGGTTGGTGCTCCCAACTTGCCCTGGGGCATCTCAGGGCAGCCCCGCAGCAGAGGATGCCCACCCTGGACCACGTGCAGGGGAAGCCAGGAGCTACCTGAGCCCAACATATAGCCAAGAGAAGCCATGGAGGAGCCCAAGAGAGATGCTTTATATTTCTGTATCACCAGGCACACGACAGAGCACCCTGGTCCTTCTGTCCAGCCATGGGGGGAGGAGAGAGGAAGAGCTGACGCAGCCTTTTCCCCTCCCGAGCGCTGCAAGCACAGCGGGGAGGCTCTTCTGCACCAAGTAACCAGGTGGCTTCCTTTGAAGCCTCTGCTTCTTTCCCCCTTTGCACTGAGTCTGGCCAAGGGCCAAGGAGCCGGGAGGAGGGGAGGCGGTGAGAAGCGTCGGTGAAATCTGCAACCGCCACATCTCGGGGACCAGCCGGCTGAGCGCGGCCGGGGAGGATGGCTCACAAAGACGCGCTCTGTCCTCCCCGGCTGCTTCTCACCTCCTCCACCCATCATTTCATGCATGGTGCACACTCACCTTTCCTACCACCCCAAGCAATGTCATCAGCTGGCCTAGAAGCAGATCGCTTCCAGCGTCCCATTCAGCTACGGACAGGACTTCTGCATTGGCAACCAACGTGCACGGAGCAAGGGCCAGGGAAACCTGGAAGTGACAACCCTAACCCTGACTCGAGGCATTTTGTCTCCAGCTTTAATAATGCTTGAAATGAAGGCAATGACTAGATCGATCCCAAAGGCAGCCCTAACCCACGAGAATCAGCTCGTTTGAAATGGGTCGTGGCCATAGTCTTGCTCCATTTTCCTTTGCTTAAGGAAAAGCAAAATATCAGATCCTGATCTTCAAGGCCACCGAATGGAAAACGCAGAATAAGTGCCCGTCTGTCAGAGGCTCTCCCCAGGTGAGGAGTTTGCACCCCTATAAAGGAGCTGAAGACCAGTAGTAACAGCTCTCACCATCACCCATGCTTCTTTTCTCTGGTTGCAACCTCCCCTGTCCCGTGGCTTCCCATCCTATAGGCAAGGACTGACATGGACACCCTTGGGCCATCCATGCCATCCTGTGCTCTGACAGGTCACCTAATCCCATGCATAAGGCACCCAAGTCAGATGCCAAGATGAGATGGAAACTGCCCCCTCCTCACCTTTGTATTCTCCATCTCCCAGCTTTGCTGGGGATGAATCACTCATGCACACCCTGCCCCTCAAATTCCCCAACCGGCCATCATCCCATTGCCCAAAGTCTCAGGATGTTACTTGGTGGTTTGCAAAAGGCTCCCAGGCACAGGCACTCCACGACCCCATGGCATACAGGCGAGGCGGCCAAGGATGAGCCATTACAATGATGGCCTTTGCACAACTGCATCACGGGGGCTTGCACAACGGGGTGGAGAACGCGGCGTGTGTGATGCCAGCTGCGTGGGCAGCGACAGGGGAGAAAGGAGCAGCTCCGTTGCTTTGCCAAAGGGTTGGGGCGCACGCAGGCAGAGCGTTCCCAGAATGGGCGGAAGAAGGATCGCTGGGAGACGCTGGTGACAAGGCGAGAGGGAGCAGCTCTGAAAACCAGAAAAACAGCCCCCAGCTCAGAGCAGAGCAGTGTTGTAGGCTCGGATAGTCTGCAAAAGGCCCATCATTTCACTTTAAAAAAGGGGGGATTTATTTATTTATTCTTTACTCCATTTCAAAACTAATCGTGCCAGCTAAATTCTCCATGCGTGTTCTCTCCATCTCCTTCAAAGAGGAACAATTATTACTGATTCCTACAATATAAGAGATGGGGGGGGGGGGACACAAGTCACCACATATTTGAATTTCTCTGCCTCTGAAATGTAACCTCTGCCTAGCTCCAAGTTCTTGAACACGCAGAGCAGGGTGGGCTGGGGTTGCTGCTCACCAGCCCCAACTTTAAAAAAGTCGGGGGGGGGGGGGAGGAAAAAGGAAAAGAAAATAAAAAAAATCAATGCATAAGAATTAAATGATTAATATGATCATTCCTCCCTGGTGGGTTCATTATTTCCCAAAGAGAATGACCCTGATGTCTAAAGTCACCAGCAAATCGGCTTTTCCCCATGAGACCCAGAACATGAATAAAGTCATTGCTTCACACACGAAGCTTAAAAACACCCTGCAGCTGAAGCCTTTAAAACCCTCCCCTGCCCACGGCTGCAATGAACCGGCAAGAGCCGTGCTCAGCGTAGGGCTCCTGACAGATGAGGACAGCCAGTCAACCGTAGGAAGACTGCAAGCCTGCCGCGGCTGTGCAGCGAAAGCTGATCAGATAGCGGCGAAGGCGCAAACAATGCCGAGCAAACATTGTCTTTGGAAAGTTCTCCCTGCACTTGAGAACACCCAGCGCATGATCCAGCTGGCTGTATAACCATTGAACGCGTGGAAACAGCAGCGGATGGGGACAGATTAATCACTGGATGCTTAGGGAGAGAGGAGAGTGGAAGACGGTTAGCTGAACCCAGTGGGTTCCCCCAGGGGCCTTATCCTGTCCTGGCAGACAAGATTCTTGGGGTAGATGGGATATCTGATTAGACCAACCAAATAGTTGGAAAAATCATTCTTTGCAAGCTCTTGGGCACAAACGCCTTTCTTTGAGCAGAGGGAGAGTCTGACCTGCCCTGGCATTTGCTCACTAGAGGTGCAAACTGTATCCTGCCCTGGGCATTTGCCCCTTGGAAGTGCCAACTGTATCCTGCCCTAGGCAGCTGCACACTTGGGGTGCAAACTGTATC
>NW_017728910.1:26011451-26012299 GCF_001723895.1 Crocodylus porosus | reverse complement strand
GGGTGCAAACTGTATCCTGCCCTGGGCATTTGCCCCTTGGAAGTGCAAACTGTATCCTGCCCTAGGCAGCTGCACACTTGGGGTGCAAACTGTATTCTGCCCCAGGCATTTGCCACTTGGAAGTGCAAACTGTATCCTACCTTGGGCAGCTGCACACTTGGGGTGCAAACCGTATCCTGCCCTGGGGATTTGCCCGCTGGACATGCGAACCCAGCATGTATACAACGTGCCTTTTTCCCTGAACCCTGAAGGCCCCACGTGCAGCCCCTGCCCAGCCACTCGGCTGTTTTGCTTTTCCAAATGACTGAGCTCCTGTCTGCGGCGGGTCCCGTATCCCGCGCGCTCGGCCCTGAACGCTTGCAGCTGAACCGCGCACTGGAGGGCTCTGCCTTCCCTTTCTGATGAGTGTCAACACAGCTGCTCTCCCCTCTGGAATGTAAACTCATATTGTTGTTAGACCTCCCTCAACCCCAGGTAACTTCCTCAAAGCCTCCCGCACTCGGTGGAGGTCCCCCTCCTTCTTCCCCTTGCAAACCTTCCCCAAAATCATCCTCAGACATTTAAACCTTTAAGCCCAGTTGAAGCAAATGCTCTGCTCCATCTAGTGCCCATGCAGCACGAATTGCTTTGGGTGTGCAAACACAGCACCTTGCCATGCTACCCACATTTCAGTGCACTTGTCTTTCTTTACATAACGTGTTTATATAGATACACCACATAAAGGTCTTTCTTCTGCAAAGACAAGATATCCAGAGCGCCCAATAAAGCGCAGATTCCAGCAAAGGCACCTCTGTTTACATATTATTTTAAAGAGGTAATTTAAGAAGGTTGTTATCATGCAGCGAGGG
>NW_017728910.1:25979000-26011351 GCF_001723895.1 Crocodylus porosus | reverse complement strand
TAAGTTATAATGCAGCCAGAGCAGAGGCTGTTCAGACAGCTGGCTTTTTCATGGTGGGATTTGTCCTCCAAAAATTTAAGACATTGGTCATCCCCAACTGAAGACCTGCCCAGCTTCAACATGAAAATCTAGCCATGCAAACTGCAAACTCACCTATAGGAAAAGAAGGAGGAAAAAAAAAAAAAAGAAAAATTGGATGCACTTTCTGCATCTCACCTCCAGATCGGAGAGGCAAGGAGCTGATGCCAGATTGCTAACAACAGGAAAAGAAGAGGGAGGAAAAAAATAAATAAAAGGTCATAGCTAAAACCTCAAACAAGTCCTTACCTCGCTATACTGGGACTGGGCATTGTTTTCCAGGTACAACATGCTAGCAGTCAGATTGATGAGTGCTGCTGTCCTCTCTTCCGGCTCCAGGGTTTTGACCCGTACCCCCCACCCTCTGGAAGACCCTAAAACAAAGTGATTCTACTGGGAAGATAACAGGACGCAGTGTGTGCCTCTCTGCATAATTTAAGTTTCCCTTATATACCTAACTATAGGCAAGGAGCAGGAGGTGGGGCTTTTTGCTTTACCTGTCCAATCTGTCAAAGTGCCACCTGGAGTCCTCCACTCCAATGGAGAGAGGCCTCTCCCATCTCGTTAAGTAGTTAGAATTCCTTATCACCAATCTCTAAAAAGGGAAGGGGAAAAAATGGAGAGAGAAAAGAAACTACAACTTTCTCTTGTCACTTTTCTATGCAGTTGGAAGTTTAAAAAAATAAAAAGGAGGGGGTGGGAAACAAAACCATGGAGGAATTGGGAGAAGTTTCCCAAAGCAGCTCACTTCTTCCCTGAAACGGTCCGAGGATTTCTCCAGGCACCGATCTCGGAGCGCTCCCAAACGGACCCGTGGAGAGCCGAGATCCCCCATCGCGGCCGTGCCTCTCTCGCGCGCGGTCACATCGGCAAAAACGATCGTGCCGAGCGCCGCTTTTTGTCACCCCGCAAGTACGCGCCACGGACCGCGTTGTACGAACTGTTTACCTAGCAGCATTTACAGAAGACAGGGCGAAAGCATGCGCGAGTGCACACACCGAACTGCATTTCAATCCCTGCCTCTCGAGTGGCTTTAGGTAACTCATTCCCAAACTCATGTCCTCGTGGTCGATAACAAAGCCATAAATTATGAAGAAAAAAACCCCATAAGATGATGTTAAGTCCAGAAAGTTTGGGAAGTTTTAATAATGGGAAAATCATCCTATTGAGTCAGTGTTTGACAGGGGAAAAGGCAAAAAGGTGCTCACTTTGGGAATTTGGAATTCCCCCCCACAAAAAAGAAGGAACTTTTGCCTCCAGACCAGAACATTTGAGAAACCTTTTTTTAATGCTGAAGTGCAAATTTGATTCGATGACACTTAAGACTAAATTAAGAATAAACTTAAAAAGGAAAGAGAGGAGAAGAAGATAGCGAGACTGATATCGTGCAGGGTCCCAGGGAAAAGGAGGGGGTGAATTATCATACAGAGATGAAGAAATGCGAAAGCTTTAACATCAACAGAAACATAAAGGGACCGTCAGAAGCCGAAAGGAAGAGAAGAGACCGCCTGACTTCCGTAGATGTTGATTTGGGTTATGGTAGCACTGCTGATCTAAGACAAATATCTGCCTTTATGTATATTGTGGGGGATTAGATAGATCATTAACTGTTAAATCTGTTAGGCTCATTGATAAATACAGTTCATAAAAAATAAAATAAAATAAGCAGCTAGTCTGAGCAGTTTCATTTCTGCACACGGATGCAGTGAACATGCAAAAGAAATCACTTAAGTACGAAATACAATTTAAAAAAAAAAAAGTTCCCATACACTATGTCTGCAGTGATTTAATATTAAAAAGGAAAAAAAAGGTCTGGCTTTCATTACCCCAACTCAGCCCTCCCTAGCATGTGTGCAGAAGGGAAGGGAGAAGGGTAGCTACCACACTGCCATTTGGCTTGAAGACCATAAAATCCTTGCCGTGACGTGCATTTTATTAACCAGCCTGCTGAACCGTCCGTGCCCAGGCGTGGCTGGCAGGACATCTGCCTCAACAGCAAAGCCTCCCAATTCCCACTTGAAGTGTCTTGCAGCGTGAGATCCCCAGCTGCAGGAGCAGGGAGACTGAGGCAGGGGGGCTTATAGGAGCCCCCCATTAACCTCCAGCTAGTGGCAAGCAAACAGAATGGGTGTGGGGTAGGAAAAAATAAAACTATGCCTTTGCACTTTGAAAGTTGAGCAGAATATAGTGCATTAGATGGGGAAGCTGGAAGGGGGAAAAGATGCTTCTTTCCCTCAAGTGTGCCCGGAGCAGGATCTGCTTCCCTTGGAAATCTGGCAGTGCCCCTGCTTTGCAAGTTGGAGAAGCCACAACAGATCTATTTGCCAGATACTCGCAGCTGGGCAGAGAGATTTCAGTCTTCACGCTTCAAGGCAGGACAAAGTGTTACTGAGGCAGTGGCATGTGAAGAGGGCTAGGGACACGCACGGAGGGTACAGCAGACACCCCAGGTACCAGCCAGATAGGTGGCAAGCAGGTAAGCAACAAGCCCTTGAATGCTGCTTAATGATCAGATCAGGAAACCGGTTCTGCTCCCAGATCTGCCACCGACTCCATCACCCTTGGAGAATCCCTTAACCTCCGAGTGCTCTCGTCAGCGACTCCAAGGGAAAACCAGCCACGCAGGGGAGTGAGTGACACCAACAGCACACACCCAGCATTTCTGCTCAGATGAGCAGAAAGCAGCGTGCTCTTCATACCTTCCTTCTGCACCGTGGGGGAAAGCCTCCCTTGGAAAAGAAAGTTGCCAGGATTGCTAAAGGAAGGCGGCAGACACAGCCAGTCCGTCTAGACCCGTTTCTCGCCCCAGAAACCCCAGACCCAGCAGGGACTGAGGAGCACACTGTTTCACCGATGGGAAAAGGGCACTTTCCCCAGGACAGCCTGCAATCTGCAGTGGACCTGCTGCCTTCACCTCCCTGCAGGGGGGCTGCAAACAGGATGGACACACATCCAACCTGGGGACACTTCTCGGGCTCAGGCACATCATCCAAGACTACTGGAGGGGAGTTTGCCCATGAACCCTATAGCACTTGTGGCGGTCTCTATCACTACTGCCCCAAAGCACGATCCGGCTCAGCACTCAGCAGTTTAAAACTGCCTTGGCTTGTATGATGATGACAGCAGAGCCCTGGAGGTGCAGCCCTTTGCGATCTGCTCCCCATGTAGAGGACACACATGCACAGAGACACACGTGCAAAGGGGATGCACGCACACACACACACACACACACAACGTGCTCTGGAGAGCTGATGCCAAGTCAGTCCGTGACATGGGCAGGGAGACATCGGAGGGGCAGAAAGCAGCGAGATGTGCGCAAACGCAACGATGACCCTGAGCCACTGCCCGTCACCCTGGAAGAGCACAGCTGCAGACCACACTCGGGGCCCAGGGGGTCCACAAGCGTTTCACAGGCTTTGGATGAAACATGCTCCCAGGCTGTCAGAGTCTGGGCACAGCTCGGCCTCCTCTTGAACTACCAGGACAAAGAAAAAAAAGGGGTATATATTTTTTAATTTCAAGTGAGAAAAGATCTGACATGATTCCTTGCGAGCCCATATGCTCAGTAGCAAGGCGACGTTTTCTTTAAAAGCATTTTTCCCCTCTGTAAAGGGGCCAAGATGATTATCTCTACCATCACAGCTTTCTAAACAGGTTTTCAAGGGAGAAGCCTTTGGATTCATTTATGACCGACTGGAGGGGAAATGCGGGGGGGGGGGTTAGATCTAAAGATGAATATCCTGGCCTCACCACAAATATCAATCTGTCAGGATGCACTGAGCTTTCAGAAATCGGGCGATTTTGGGAAGCGGCTGGGCCTGGAGGCTCAGGGACCCTCAAAAAGCAGCCCAGGTCTGAGAAAACACCTCGGAAAGCCATGCCCATTTCAAGCATGGGGCACTGAACACCTGCTCAGTGTAGACGCCTAAAAATTACTGGTCCCTTTTGCAAAAATCTTGTTGATCTAATAAAAGACATCACCTCTACCACAAGCCCAGTTTGCTTTTTCCTCTAGATCGGTACAGCTACAACCTGGATACCTGGTCCCTTTTGAGCACTTCAGCTGGGAACGCTTGAAAGACCATTCCCCAATCTTTCTGAAGAGGTTTTGAAGTATGGTACTTCAATGGCACACAAAGAGAGATTCAAAGATCCCAATTTTCAAAGCAAGTGCAATAATCCAGCCATGCCCCCGGTCCAGGCTCTTTCTGAACCAGTCTTCCCAGGTTGTTATAATCCACCCCAGCCTTTTTTGCGTGGTTCAGTTTAAGAAGCAGAGGTCACCACAGCACTACCCAGGCCTGAGGTCTGAAATGATCTTGCATCCAGCCACGGCTGCAATCGTTACCGTCACACACCTCTGCCGCCCAATTAACAACAATTATGCAACTTCTCAGAGAAGGCAGAAGGGCGTGAATGTGCATCTGCCTATTTAGTGGTTCAGGCAACACTTCTTGCAGATCAAAGTGCGTGCGCGCGCACACACACACACACACACGCACGCACGCACGCACATTTACACCCACACACACTCCTCCGACCTCTCCACTCATTCATGAAAACGGTGACATCTCAGCGCAGCAGTACCTCCAGGCTTGGATGACAACAGGAAATGTGCACAACCACACACAATGCTAAATGCCATGGGAGAGGGGGGAAAGAAAATCTCAGCCAGCTCCAAGACTGCCTTGATTTTTCAAAGGACGTGTCGGGTGTGCGTCCACACGCAGCACTGGGAACTCAGGCAGAAGAAGAGCAACAGGTCCATGCTTGCACACGGTGAAGCCAAGACTATGGAAAAACAAAGTAAAGCCAAAAAAGAAAGTAACCAGCCCAGTGGCGGAGCGGAGGTGGGTAAAGAAACAATGTCAAGATGCAGCAGTGAAATATTTCCCTTTTAAATCCCCAGAGGTGACATGAAAACCAAAACGAGGCTTGGGATTTCTTTCAAGCAGTAACAACGCTGCCCTTGGCGAGAGCACACTTACCGTGGTGGGTACCAGTGCCATCCCAGCATTGCCCCCTACAGCAGAATATAACGTGGAGGACTGCAGCGGGCCCGTCCTGCTCGATGCACACAGGCCTGACCAGGTACACAGGCAGTTTTGCCATGACCGGTACCACCTGGGCATGCGGGTCTTGAAGATGCGACCCTCCAGCCACAGAAGTGCCTCCTGGACCCTACAATTCAATGCAAGGCAGGGCAGGGCAATGGCCTGAAAGCCGAAGAATCCCTTAAAAGTCACCGCGCAAGCCAACGGGCTTCCAAACTGAACAGCGTAACCCGCAATTAGTCCAACTTAGTAATTAAAGGGCGTTTTTCCTCTTGCTTTGAAAGCCCTCAATCAGTGCTGTGCTGCCAACATGCAGCTCTCAATGAATTCTTCCCATTTCAGAGGAAAAAAAACTAAGGCCAAAGCCACTCCGTTGTGAGTTCGCACCTGTCCCTTCCCCAAAAGACTGTCACAACAGCCCCATCCTCTGACCCTGGGCAAACATCTGCGCCTGCTGCCTATCTGAGCTCTGCGAGCTGCAGCGTGCCCCCGGGGCTTGAAGATGCAGAGCTGTGCGAGTGCCTCCGGGGCCAATTAAGCAGGGAGATAAGGCTGCAGAAGGGAAGGTTGTGAAATAAAACCAGTTCCTTCACAACCGTTTGGCCACACTGGTTCGGGAATGGTACTCCCAGCCCCAGAGCAGCCTGCCTCCCACTGCTGGGCCCTGTTCAAAAGGAGCAGGGCACACGACCAGAAAGTAGAAGCGTTGCCGGCAGGTTGAGGGCAGTGATTCTTCCCCTCTATTTAGCACTGGGGAGGCCACATCTGGAGTCCTGTCTCCAGCTGTGGGCCCCCAATACAGAAAGGATGTGAACATGTTGGAGAGAGTCCAGTGGAGGGCAATGGAAATGGTTGTGGGGCTGGGGGACAGGACTGGTGAAGAGAGGCTGAGGGAAATGGGCTGATTGAGGCTGCAGAAGAGAAGACCGAGGGGGACTGAAGAGCAGCCTTCACCTCCCTGCAGGGCGGCTGCAAAGAGGCTGGAGCTGGGCTGGTCTCAGTGGGGGCAGATGGCAGGACAAGGAGCAATGGGCTCAAGCTGAAGCAAGGGAAGTTGAGGTTGGATATTAGGAAAAAACCTCTCTCATGACAAAGGTGGTGAAGGACTGGACAGGCACCCCAGAGAGGTGGTGGGATCTTCATCCTTGGCGGCTTTGAAGCCTTGAGTAGACCAAGCCTTGGCTGGGATGATGGAGTTGGGGCTGGTCCTGCTTGGACTAGATGTGGCCTCCTGAGCTCCCGTCCAACCCTCATTTCTAATGACCCAATTCTCCAGATTAGACAAGATCTTGATTTTGTGTCTCTGCACAATCGTGCCTTTCCCACCTGCTTTCACCAGCTCCATGGCTGAGCTGGCTCCCACCCAACTCAACGGGAACACGTGTCCTATAGCCACGGCTGGGAATACAGGGCAGCGGTGAGACCCAAGAAACAATTAGGTTTCTGTTGTATGCACATCTGAAAAGCCCTCTGGTGAATACAGCACTTATTAAATGGAAATGCCACTTGCATTTTATTCCTGATATTCCTCTTAACCACCTAATTTTGTGTCAACCCTCTACTTAAAAAACAAAACAAAACAAAACTACCCCGTCTGCTTTGCCAATATTTGCTCAAACTAGCATCTCCCTCAAATGAGGCTCCGATTAAAGGGCAATGGTTTTGGGGGACACAAATCTTGGCGAGCCAGTACAAAAAGCATCACAGGGCTCTGGAAGCCCAGGAAATAAAATAAATAAATATAAAAAAGCTGATGCGAGATGGAAAGGAGCGCTATCATCTCCTGCAAGTGGGATTGGGAGCTTCACCTCCTTCTGAGTTCGCACCTCCCATCCGAGTATCTGAAAGTGCTTTGCCAACACTGAATGCTCTAAGCATGCAGCCCTGCTAAGGCAGGCAATTTTAGGAGGCAGAGGGGAGGAAGGAAACAGGACAAGTCAGAGAGATGCCAAATAACTCACTCCAAGCCACCGCGGAAGGCTGTGGCAGGAAACCACGTGGGTTTCATGCCCCACATCTGCCGTAATCCCTACATGAAACTCCCCTGTGGGCACTTCATGCATGGGTGGCTCCAAAGCTGAAGGGGAAAGTCTCAGCCTTTGCCAGCCACATGACTTACAGGAAAAAGGCACAAGCACTGGCTACTGCCACAAGAGAAGCGGAAAAACCCTGTGGCAACCCCTGCTCCCCCAGTCCTGGTGTACAGCAGGTCAGAGGTAGGGCCTTGCTAGAGGGGAAAGCAGAAGACGTGCTGGCAAATGGTTTGTCCTTAATGATAATACAAGGAGAGAGAAGCCAGGCAGTCTGGACTGGTCCTCACACGAGCAGTGGAGAAGGCAGCAGGTCCCCACGGCCCATCGGGGTGGCTGTGCTGCAGGTCACCCATCACTGACACGTGGGCTACGTGGCTATATCAAAGCCATATGTCCTGTGTGGCCAGCTGTCCCCAAGCCAGAGCAAAAAGAAAAGCCATCGGACAGCAATCATACTACTTCCATCCTCTTCTCAAAGAAACTCCCAGCCCCCGGGTACCTTTCCCAGGCTTCCTGATGCTAATGCAAACTGTCTCGCTGCACCCCTGCCCTCCTCTCCGTCTGCCTGTTGCATGCAGCTGCTGTCTCTCATCCCCTCCTTAAGCTCTGGACACAGTGCAAGGCTCCTTGCAATGCAACGGGTCAGCCCACGTGGCACCCCAGAAGTGCTGCTCTGCCGGGGTTTCACAGGACAGCACGCAGAAACGCCTCCCATCAACCTGGCTTTGCCAAAACCCGCTCGCCCCTCACCCCAAGGACTGCAATGTGCAGCTTTACTCCTCCGTGTGACAGCAGTGTCTAGAGACATCGGTGGAGTTTATAAAGCCACCATGCTCCAGAAAAGCCCTGAAGATTTTGCAGCCTGCCTATAGGATACGACAATTTGGCAGACCAGCAGTGACTTGCCAGGCACCACAGGGGAGGGGGATTCACAGAGCTGGACAGGTGCATGATGCAGGACCCTGTCCCATAGATTAGGTCTGTGCTTGAAGTGAGGGCTCAGGGAAGGAAGCATACTCCATTTGCAATGGAAGAGCCTTCAGGAGGCTGTAGGTGCTACTATCTTAATAGCTTCTATTGTCTTAATTATCTCATATTAAGATGGCAAGTTCCATCCCTGTTTCAAGGGCTTGCTAGCAGATGAAGAGGGAAGGAAAAAAAAAAAACATTTTATTTTTCTCCCTGTAAGGAAGTTAATTAAAGTCCACTTTACATGTTAACTGCATCCCTTGAAGTCCATTCAGCTTGGATGGTTGTGGGGCTGGGGACAGGACTGGTGAGGAGAGGCTGAGGCAACTGGGCTGATTGAGTCTGCAGAATAGAAGACCGAGGGGGATTAAATAGCAGCCTTCAGCACCCTGCAAGGGGTCTGGAAAGAGGCTGGAGCTGGACTGGTCTCAGTGGGGGCAGATGGCAGGAGCAATGGGCTAAAGTTACAGCAAGGGAAGTTGAGGTTGGATATTAGGAACAAACTTTCTTACTAGGAAGTTGGAACAGGTTATCCAGAAAGGTGGTGGACTCTCCATCCTTGCAGGCTGAAGACCATCCCAGCCAAGGCTTTGTTTAGCCAGATGCACTTGGGGCTGGTCCTGCTTGAAGCAGGGGTTTGGACTAGATGAGACCCCCCCTCCCCACCCCCAGGTCCCTTCCAGCCCCCATTTTCCAATCCCACAGCTCTGCAACATACCCAGTAACGTTTCATCCCCTAAACCTGCCCGTATCAAAAGAAGCGAGAGCGCGTTTGCATGTTATCTTCCGACAGGGATTAGAGTTCAGCTTCTCAAACCTGACACAATTATACTCTGGTGCACGGGAGCCGTGTTGTTCCACAGTCAAGCTTTGCAAACATAACATTTCATTAACAAAGGAGAAGTTCACTTGTGGCCGTATTAATACAGGGTCATAAAAATCACTTCTCACTCTACTCCCAGCACAGATTGATTTTGTGTCCATCGCTGCCTAACAATTTGTTCCCCATCTCATTTAGACGTCAGCACGTCGGCTGTTGCATGTCGCAGGAGCGATATCGTGCAGGCTCGGAGAACAACAGCGATGCTATTCTAATGCAGAGCTGTCCTGCTTCAGCAGTCTCTCAAAATGCTGAAAATGAAAGCACTGCTATCTGGAAGCCACCAAGGAGTGTGACCGGCTGTGCCCGTGGAAGCGCCGATGAAGCCTTTCGGGAGCACGTGGCTCAATATAAAGTTTGCACAACACATTTCACATGTGTCTATTTACAGGACAACCCTAGGCACAGGAGGAACTTCGAGGCACCCCCGTGCCACGAGTAACACGGCACACCTGTAGCGTGCGACAGATCAGGGAGAGGACAGCAGAGGAGTGGCAGATGGGGCAGAAAGCAGAGCAGGCATGGGGCAGGGAGCAGAAAGCAGAGCAGACGATCAGGCAGGGAGTGGCACCCGAGCGTGTCGGAGCAGCCAGGGCCGAGGCTGGCTCTGCCATGCACCACTGAAGGGCTCTAACCCCACTGCAAGGTGCAACGGGAAAAGCGAGGAGGAGGAGTATTTGGCACCAAGGATGACGTCCGCCCGTCAGCACAGGCCCCAGCAGTACAGTACATTAGTCCTCAGGAAAAGCAAGCCTTCCTCCTTTGCTCAACAGAAAAGGCCAGACCGGCCAGAGCTTTCAGATGAAGATTACTTCTAAGGAACAGCTGCACATTTCTGCTTCATACCCCAACGAGCACCACACGCGCAGCCTCATGGAGGGGGTGGGAACCCCAATGCTTGCTGGGGAAGAGATCCCTCCCGGAAGCACACCCCGGTCTGGTTGTGGGGTACTGCACGCAGGCAGGATGCTCGGTAGTGCAGAGCCACGAGGCCTATCCCCGCCCAGCATCCCTGCATCAACGAGCTGGGATCCACTGCCAGCTCGCACACTGCACCGCACGGCACAAAATCCACCCTTCCCGCCGCCACCGCTCAAGTGGGTTGGAATCGGTTTCTGCTTCCTAGTTGACAGCAGAAAAGCTGCATTTCAGATCCAGGAAGAGCAGTCCAGCGTGCCAGAGCACTCCCACCGGGGCGAAGGAGTTTTAAACGAGCCTGAAGTGCCGCTGACAGCATAGGGTATGGGTTGCAGCACGTGCCGATTTTTTCTGGATCATCGGCGATTCCTCGTTATCTAAAAGCTCGTCACAAACAAATGCCGCCGATTCTAAGCCATGAAAAAAAGGGACTGATCTTTGTGAAAAATGCCACGAGAGCCCCAGTTTCCAGGCAGACTGGAAAGACCCTCAGGTTTTATCCAAAGGACACATGCAATGAGACGCACGTGCTTCGATCACCCCCGGGGACTGAGCTGATCCTTTCTGAACACAAGCCCCCTGTGAGACATGGCTGTCAAGCCACAGGGAGAGACAAATTTGGAGGCTCATAAGCTGCAAAAGACAATCACCCAGCAACATGACGGCGCTAAGCCTCCGACGGGAGAGCTTACAAATGCACCCGATGCCAGGGTACAGACTACGGGGCGGTCACAGCAGAGGCATCAAATGGCTCATGATGGGAATGGCTCTGCATAGCCTCAACCCAGTTCAACCAAAGTGGCACCTGCATGCACAAGAATAAAACCTGGCAAGCATCAGAAACCCTTTCAAGCCTGCACCCAGGCAGCCAGGCATCACCTGAGCAGGTACCTCCTCTGAATGAAACCCTCCCCGCTTCTTCTGTGGCCCTTCCAGGAATATTTGGGGGTGGAAATGAAGACCACAACAGCCCACCTTGATGCCTCAGCCTAGGAGGCTGGTTTTACTTCTGCCTATATTTCTCCTCCGTGAGCCCAGCTAATTGCTGACCCAGATTCAAGGCTGCGTCCAGAAGAGCACACCATGCATTAGCCAGCTTTTGCATGGAGACCCGCCTCCTGCTCGCCACGATGCCCATGCAGTTCTCGGCTCTACTTCGTGGAAGACGTGTGCTGACCAGCCACTCCCATTCCTTTGCACGGATCCACCTTTTTGCTCACAACTTAGTCATCTGCTTCCAAGGGCTCCATGCTGCAAGAGGCAGACCACCCTGGCCTGGACACAGCAAAGCGTTTCCATCGAAGCCCACAGGATCGTGCACGGGTCTGAAGCAAAGCATCTGCTGCATCCCAGCCCATAGCAATCTGCAAGCTCTCTGGGGCTTGCGCTGTCTTCATTAGCCAGGTGAACACCTCCTGCGATAGACCCCTGGACCTCAACCCTGCCCCTTAAGTGCTACTAAAATAAAAGAGATTTTACTTGGACGATCTATCTGCCAGCTCGGCAACTGCTATGCTCAGCCAGTACCCACGTTGGGGCTTCTCCAGAAAACTTAAGACTTCATCGAGCACCCACAGCTTTTTTAGCTCCATTGGTTGGGGGGGGGGAGACGACAAGATTTCCTCCCAGCGGAGAGCTGATAAAGTCCTGCCAGGGAGAGTCTAGATGTGGACGTGTGTAGAGGGGAGAGCAGTCTTTGGGTGATTTTGTTGAAAAGAATGGGGTTTTTCCACCGAGATGAACCAAGCGTTAACACTGAAACCTAATGGGATCGCTGCCAGTTAACAGGCCAGCAAAGAACGTGGGGATGACAGGCGAGAAGACCCTTCCCCGAGCATCGACTACAGACCCCCACCATTGTGAAGCCCCTGGACCCAAACGGCCGGTGCCGGGAGGATAAAGTGTTGCATGGGTGGTACAAAAGCACGCTTGGCTGTGAGCACTGCACGCCAACGGCTCGCCCCGTGCAACAGCCGCCCTGGCGCAGCCGTGCAGGAGACGGGAGCAAAGCCCTGCCAAAGGCTGACAGAGGGCTGGGTGGTTATTTAGTTTTTCCTCTCTCTTTTTGGAGCACATTAAGAAAGCCCTGACCGCGACGACTGTCTGGGGAAAGGCATTCCACTCAACTGGTTCAGCAAGAGGCTCCCGGGAGGACGGCTACCTCAGTGGCATGCAGCGAAGGCATGTGCAAGGAGGGGTAGGGGGATGGAGGAGGGGGGCGAGTTCACCTGGCCCTGCCGCCTCACTTCAGATGAGATGCACGCCGCCCCCGGCTACGGCTTCTCGGGGGCCGCGTGGAGCTCCCGTGCCAGCCCCCAGGGCTAGGGCCAGGATGCACGCGGTGATTTGTCCCAGGGAGGAGAAGAAGGGACCCCGGGGGGATTGAAGCCTTCTGGGCAGCTCTTGCAGCAGAGGCACACGGAGAGCTCTGCCGCCGGAGAGCTTCCCTAAAGCCCCCCCGCGCCCCTCCAGGCCGCAGCTCAGGGGCCCATCTGGCTGGGACAAGCCTGAGAGAAAGCCACGAGCCAACGGACAGGGACAGGTGACAGCCGATGCACGCGCAGACACCAGCCACCGTCACATCTCCGTGCTGCAGCGGGGACCGCGGGGCAGAGCGCCGAGCATCTGGGATAAGGGAGGCGCCGATGGGGAGCACCGCTGCCGAGCCGGCCGTGTCTTATTGGGGGAGTGCTTGCTAGCAGATGAAGAGGGAAGGAAGGGGATGACACAGCTGAGTCTGGGAGAGAGGAACGGGGGCCACGTGAAATGTGTGCATGTGGCCCACGAGGCAACCCCCTGCTCACCCCAGGGTAGTGACCCCCTCGATCCCCACCTCCCACCCCTTCCCAAAGAAGGGAGCTTGGACTCCCATCTCTTGGAGAAGGAACCTGTGACCCCACTTCTGGCATACAGTAAACGAGGGAGAGAAGAGGAAGTCTCAGCAGCCAGAGGGACTCAGAGGCGGTCTCCAAAAACACCTTCTACAAATCTAGTATCTCACCAACTTGCAAAACTACCATCAACCTTGACACAACACAAGACATCGCACCCAAACTTGCCAGGATCCCATTGCATCTCAAAGCTTCGATGCGCCAGATGCTTCAAGTCCTGCCCGATTCCCTCGTCATCCCATCCTGCCCCCTGGTCACCCTGGAAGGGGCCCGCTCATCTGCCACGGCACGAGCAGGATGTTTCCTCTGCAAAGCAGAGGGTGGGAACAGGCAGTCTCAGCTCAGGGGGAGAAAAGGCAGCCTCCTCCTCTTCCTCCCATGGCTGTGATCAGTTAGAAGGGGTTTTCCACCTCTCGAGACATCGTCTGATCTGCACCAGCTCACAAGGAGCTTTCTCGTCTTCTGCCCATGCCGTCAGGGAAACTGGGACCAGGGGCAGAATCGTGCAGCCCAGACCCCTCATTAGTGCAACGATGCACTGCCCTGAGAGCAGCCAGGCTTATGGATTAACCCCAGACAGAGCCTCTTTCTACCCTCCTCTAGCCAGAGGTCATAAGGCGGGATGCAAAAGCCTGAGGTGGAAGCCTCTGGCCCGTGTCAATCGGAGGCCAAACTAAGTGTGTCAAGTTGGAACCTGAAGTCCTGGTGGGATCCACAGAGCCAACCCCTTTCTCCCTCCCTAAACCCCTCCTGGGAGCTCAGCCTCTCCCCGATGGCTGGTCCTAAGGTATTTACAAAGCCCTCATCCCTGCCAAAAGTGAGCATTTCCCAACCTTTAGGGTCCGATCCCCACAGCCTGCCTGCAAGAGGGAGACGTGCCATTTGCCCCACCAGGGTTAAGGGACTTGCCCAGGGTGACATAGGCAGCCTGAGGCAGAGCTAAAACTGCACCCATGTCTCCCCGCATCTCCGGCGCGCCGCCCCACAGTCCTGCGTTTCCTTCTCTCACCATATTACAAGCAACGTCCCACGCGGGGCACCCGTTTCTCAGCTGAGCTCCTGCATCATGGTGGGCTGGTGCCCCTCACCTTGAAACCCACATCACCCACACTCCTCTTGCTGTGCCCAAATACACTGTACCATCCTGGACCTGGATGTGCTCCCTTCGGCTGGGACAAAGGAAGCACCGAGGAAAGCCCAGCTGCAAGGACGCCTGCTTTACGCAGCATCCGAAGCGGGGCCGAAGGCGACTCTCGCCCTTAAAACAACGCACTGAAGCACTCGACAGCAGACCCATGCACTAGAGCAGCAGAGGCCGACCTTTCTGGCCACAAGTGAACCCCGCACCTTCCCCCTGCCCGATCTGCTGCTCCGCTTGCTGCTTCCTCCTTAATCGGGATGCCGCACACGTGTACTTCACCATTGCACCTGCAACGCGGGCCGTCACACCCCGATATTAGTATTTCGCCCTGCGCCGGTGGTTTTCATCCTGCTCTGCATTTAGCCAAGCAGACAGAGCTCCTAATAGGGAAGCAGTAAGATTTTTAATGACAGGCCCATCCAGGCAGCGGAGGCAAGACCCTTTCCCCCACCTCCCAAAACCTGCGCTACCCCTAAAGAGAGGGGCACGCACCATCCCAGAGCTTCATCTGCACCCCACGGAGGACAGTGGAAAGCCGCTGATTTTGGACACGGCTCTAGGACTTGCTCTGCCCGGCTGCGCACTGCAGCCGGAGAGCTGGCCTCGATCTGCCCACAGGAAGATATACTCCAGACCGCCGCGGTGTCTCGCGCAGCCCCTCCGCCTCTACTACATTCCTCCGTGTTTATCTGCCCTCTTCAACTCTCGCGCTCCAATCACCTGCGCCTGGCCCGCCGCGTCTGCCGGTGACACGGGGGGCCGGGGTTACCTTACAGACAGGTGTTGGGAGAGCAGCTGCCCTGCAGCGATCGGCAGGAAGCGAGGAGACGGAGGGAGGAGGGATTGCAGATGAAACGCGACGGCGGCAAGCGCCTTCCCCGGGGCTACGCATTCCCTGCCAGCGCAAGCCGGAGCGGCCACTGGCCCCAGCCGCCGCAAAGCGAAGGCGGACTCCTCTCCACGGCGAGACGGGGGTGTCACCTGCCAGCCAGGCTTGCAAATTTATGGGGGAAGGGGAGTGCTTCCAGCCCGAGCCGTTTGCACCGGGTCGACGCTGCATTAGCAAGCCTTCTGCATGGGGCCTGACCGAGCACAGGGGTTGTTGTCCCCCGCTGCAAGGCTGGCACATTTAGAAACGAATGTCAGAGCCCACGGCACTTACAAAAGGGCTCGATGTGCCCGTATGCTGCATGGGAGCATGGGGAGAAACCAATCCTGTGCAACACTCCTGAACATGAATGAAATCAAACAAGTCCCTGCATGCAGATGGGGAAACGCCTCCTGAAAGGCCAAGATCAAACCTCCCCGAAGCCAGAGAACCACGTGGAAATCGCCTCCAAGGCTCCTCGTCGCTCCTCCCTTGCTCTGGCAAACAGAAGATAGGGAGATCGTCCTCGAGACAGACAGAGGAGAGGACCCGGAGCACACATTGGCCGTGTTAGAAGCCACGGTGCAAAGACTTTAAACACAGCAAAGCTGGTCCGGCTTCTAGCACGAGCTTTGCAGGCGAGGTTACAGGTGCTGCCTTTGAAAAGCCCGAGATGTTTGAAAGGCATGGCTGATGCTAATGGAAACCCACTTCTTAAAGGCCAGGAGCCTCTCTGAGCAGGACCGCTCCTTCCTACCACAGCCATGCAAGCGTTTGGGAGGCGTTGGCGACCTTCCCTGGACACAGGCCTTGCACTTGCCCCTCCATGGGTGGATGAATCAGGAGCTCCGGGAAAGTCTGGAGATCCAGTGGGATCCTGGCAAGTTGGGGTGTGATGTCTCAGGCTGTGTCAAGGTCGACCGTAGTTTTGCTAGATAATGGATCTGTAAAGGATGGTTTGGACAGAGGTGAACCTGGCTCAAACAGGAGGTTGGATAGATGTGACCTCTTCCAGCCCCACTTCTGTAGGATGCTACGAAGTTTCTGCCTGCCAGGATGAAGGGTGGGAGCGGAGAAGGCCTGGAAACCTCTAAATTGCAAGCACTATAATCCCTGCCAGGAGGGGAAGCAGCCAGGTGGCTCCAACACTAGAGACCTACCCGACTCATAAAGCAGAAAGGCAGAGCTGCAAGGAAGGTGCGTGCCAGCAACAGCTGGAAGATGACACAGAGGGGGATCTCGCGGTCACACAATGCCAAGCCATCCAGGTGTGGACGGCAAGCAAGTCGAGAAGAGAAGCCGTCCTGCAAGCAGGAGCGGGCGCCCCTCGCAAGCCTTGCAGCACTTCAGGCTCCATCCCACAAAGCCGGGGTTGCCAGGAGTCACATGCGGTCCACAAAGTGCTGCAAAGGGGCTAGTCATGGTGGTCCTCGATATTACAGCCCTTGAACTTACAGGTCTGGCAGCCCGCCCCGTGGCCTGCAGCTGGACGGCCCACCGCCACCAGCAGACCTTTGGGTCCCTGCTGTAGATACGGCAGTGCTCTTGCTGAAAGAGAGCCCGTCGCTTGGCTCCACAGCCCCACAACACCTCCTCTCGGGCAGGAAAAGAGCTGGGGAAACACCTGGAGCTAGAACATAACCGGGTCAGACCATCTTGCCCAGTGCCGCGTCAAACAGGACAGAGAAATGGAGGCTGGACGGGAGCGTGACCTGGGTTTGACCAGGGTTTCCCACGCCCCCTGTTTCTCGCACTTGCAGCCTCCAGCATTTGGAAGATCAAGTACACAGGCTGTTTCCCTACCACCCATGCTCAATAGCGACCGATGCCCCTTTCCTTCAAGGATGGGTCCAGTCCCTTTTTCAATCTAGCTCAGCCATCAGCTTCCACCACATCCAGCAGCAACGAGCTCCAACCTTTAATTATACACGGTGCAGAAAAGAACTTCTTTTGGTTCGTTTAAAACTCCCCACCTATTAGTTTCATGTTGCGACCCCCCGTTCTTGTGTTGTGAGAGTCAATAGCAAATTCCCACCTACCATTTCTTCACCATTTACTATTTTAAAACCCCTCTCAAGGTGCATCTCATTGGAAACACAGTTTACTGACTCTCGCTTGTCCCAGGCAGACAGGAGCGAGAGTCAGTAGACAGAGCTTGAACGGACTCCTGACCGGTTTGCATCCAAGTTCGCCCCCCATCATTCAAGACCGTCAGAAAGGGTCAGAGGAAACTGCCCCACAATCAGGGGATGTTGAGGTGCGTGCCTTCAAGAAGCAGTGCAGAGTAATTGTGAACAGCCTCAGCCCTGCACGCGCACATTAGCCACATCTTGCCAAAACTAAAATTTATATATCAGGATGCAAACTGGCAATCTAGGCTGTTGCATCTAGTCCCCTCCTGTGTTGACAAGCAACCATTAATTGGAGGAATCACCCCAAAACCACCGTGTCAAACCTATCCACGAGCCTGCAGTGCATAATATCTGGAGCACTGAAGACACCTCATGACCTGCCACAGGTAAAGCCAGGGGTGACAAGGGTGTTGCCACTGCCAGCAGGGGAAGGAATTAGGTGATAGATGCCCAGATCCTATGAAAAAAGACCTGCCCCACAGAGAAAGGCAAGGAAACCCTTATAGCTCGTGATATTCGAGGGCTCTGACCGAAGGGGAACATCAAACTTAGCAGGATTACAGTTAAAGAAGCTTTTCCTGCTACTCACCCACATGGGATCACCTGGGTCCGCATCCTGCATCCGGACGCAGTCCATGCTGATCTCAATTTTGTTCGTGGGGCCATTTTCTGACGGGTCATCGATGAAGTTCAAGTCGATCGGCTGCATAGAGCATATCGGCCTACGAGGACAAAGCGGGACCGCTGAGACAACGAGCCAAACCTGGGCCCCATTCAGGGCAACAGCCAGGTCCAGGATTTCCTTGGGGGGGGGGGGGGGGTGTCAGGCACCTGCCAGTTAGCCTCAGCCCATTAGCCTACCCCAAAAGCATCTCGCCAGCTGCGTTTGCAGCTCTAATAGGCAGGGCGCAGGTCTGGCAAGGACCAAGGGGGCAGCAAGGCCGTTAATCATGGATCCGGGGCGCCTGCAGGACTATCGAAGGAGCCACTCGCGACACGGACCCATTGCACTCAAGCCAACAACACCCAGGAGTCACTAGTGACTTGGACCAGGCTCCCACCAGACCCAGAGGCCCCCCAAATCCTCAGCGATGTCATCACTCTGACAGGCCCCTTGGTTACTTACTGCTCCAGGAAGTCCCAGATGTGCTGGAAAACCTCTGGGCTCAGGAACTCCCTGGTCTGCGAGCTCTGGGACATGGCGGATCGGTAGTAACTCTCCTTCCAGGAGAAGTGTCCGGGCGTTTCTACAAACCTTGAAGAGACAAGAGACCAGACAACACTCTGGGGGCGATCGCACGGGATCCTCAATTCACCGGCGCCGAGACCCATCCCTAGAAACGGCTGCGCGAGAAAGGAGATGTGTGAAGTACCCAGAGCCACCGCAGCTGCATGCGGGAGGAAGAGGTGCTCATCACACTACACCTTCCCCGCACCCCGCCGGGATTGTGTGTGGGAAGAAATCAGCCATCTACGCTGCTTTCCACCCAAAACCATCACCCCAAATGTTCTGAGCTGATACAGGGGAGGAAACACGGTACAGAGCACTGGACTGGGAGCCAGGACACCAGCACCCTACTCCCAGACACACCGCTGACCGGCAGAAGGCGGCGGCACGAGAGACTTTGCCTCCCCACACCTGCTTTCTCTTGGCCATTTCTCCCTCCTTGCTATTTATGGTTAAAAAACGCTGAGACTGTGTTTTGGGGAGCCCCCGAGAAACAGGAACTTGAACAAAAATGGGCGCTCTTAGGATGCTTTCAAACACCGGCAGCGACAGCACGTGTGCTTCTGCTAAGCTGCTCTTCCACTCACAGCTGTACAAAGAGGAGTTTTTTATTGAGTTTGCACCAAAAAAAAGAGACTCAACTACATAGTGAGGAAGCAAAGTCTCTCGTGTCACCTTCCGCCAGACAGCGGTGCGGCTGGGAGCAGGGTGCTGGTGTCCTGGCTCCCAGCCCAGCGCTCTGTACCGCGTTTCCTCCCCTATATCAGCTCAGAAACCCGCCTCCTCGTGCGTGTCCCAGACGATCGCAGCTGCAACAAAACCTACCTACAGAAAAAGGGGGCAACAGCTATCTCGTGCATTATCACAAGGGACAGAGCCCGGGGGGATCTGGAAGTGACAAGCACAGCCCCAAGGTGCGATCTAGGTGGAGGTAACAGGCCAGCACCCAGGGCGGATTTCATTTAAGTCAGGATTTAAATCACCGGTCAGGAAGCCTTGATTTAATCCCTGGGTTTGTTAAAAAAAGGGCATTCTTGTTGATTGATCTCCTCCACTCGTTTAACTTCTTGACACTTTGCACTTGCAGAGGGGGAAGGGCTCGACTCTGGTCTCTCTGCAAGTTTGCGTGCACAGAGGGCTGGTGGGTGGGCATCAGGTCTCTCCTCTCATCTCCATACAGCGCTGTTAAGGAGGATGTGATCTCAAACTCTCCCTACGCCTGAAGACGGGCACACGTGCCCGAAAGCTTGCAAAGAACAACATTCCCAACTATTTAGCTGGTTTAATAAAAGATGCCACGCCTACCCAAACAGCCTGGTCTGCCTGTGATCTCTGGAGACACAAATCGAGTTTGAGACCTGAAACTCAGCATCACAGTGATGCTTCATGGGCTCTTCCAGACTGAGCACCGAGTCACACCGGGTAAAGCGGTTTTCTTTAATCTTTGCTGATCTAATCTGGAAACCCCCTAAAATTGGCCACAGCCTGTTGTGAGCTTTTTAGAGAAGTTTCTAAAAAGCTCACATGAATATACTGTCTCAAATAGCATACTGGAGGCTGGACCCAATGATCTCATGAGGTCCCTTCCAGCCCTAAACTTCTGTGAATAATTAGAAGCTATCATCCCTATTCTATGATGGTATCTTTGAGCCTTAACATACCTTCAATTTAAAAAATATATATCTTTATATAAGCTGGTTTTTTAAAGCATCTTTTAAAAAAAAATTTAAAAATAGAATTCAATCAAAAAAAATCTGATTTAAATTTTTTTTAAAAAAAAATCATTTTTTTTTTCTTTTTTAAATCCCTGATTTGTTTCCACCCACCGCACATCCCCTATGCAACAGGCTAAGGAGCAGATGTAGGGCACGGTCCAACGCGACTTGTCCATATGTTAACCTACCATGCCAACACAAATCACACACCTCGCTGGAGTCAGAGTGGCACCGTGCTCGGTGCTGTACAAACTTAACAACCCTCCACCTCTCGCTCTTCTTTTTCCCCAGTCTACATCATGCTCCCAGTAAGGGCTCCCAGTGCCTCCCAACCCTCCTCCACCCAGGCTGTCACCCCTTCTCCAGGCACCCCCCAGCACCCAAATAAACCCAGGGAGAGGGTGAAACCCTGAGCTCCCCTTGCTACAATGCCTGAGCCCTTGCTCTGAAAGATCCCTAGCCTCTGCCCAGCACCCCCTTTGCCGGACAGGGTGCTGCATCCAGCACATCCTGCAGGTAAGCAATCATTTTGTGCTATTCTCTCTTGCTAGAAGCTGCCCTGAGCCTTTGTAGGCAAGTTCAGCACATGCAAAGATAAATCATCCTGGAGAGCCCCAAGGTGAGCCTTGCACAGCGCTGCTCACCTCCCAGCAGCGCGCGCTGTTAAGCATCAGCCGTGCCAGCACCCTGGCTGCCAGGTTTGCTCCTCACCCAGCTGCATTATTCACTGCCTCCCAGGAACTCAGCCCCCAGGAAGGGGCTATGACTAAGCAACCAGCTCAGAAATGACTCAGGCAGGCACTCACCAGAAGAAAGGATGCCAAAGAATTGCATCCCAGGGACACTGACCAAGGGCCTTGCTTCAATCAAGCAGTTTCTCAGCAAGCCCCAGCCTGCCTGCAGCCTGGGCTCCCTGCCCTGCAAAGCCCCAGGTCGTACAGGTCACAAGGCTGGGCCCGGCCCCACCCACCTGGCCCCAATCACCAATATAGCTTTCTAAATTGAGATGACACCAGTTGCATAACAGGCCAGCACAACTGGTCCCATTGTTGTTCAGCTCCCTATTTATTGATGAGAGAGGAAAATCTATGCACTCCCCCACCACAGTTTCCGCCCACCACTGCACACTCAAGGGATGCAAAATTGCCACCAATCTGAAATGCTGGGGGTGGGAGAGGTGTTATACTGCAAAGAAACCGTGACATTTCTATGCAAAGAAACAGTGAAATTTCGAGGTAAGATCTGGCATGATGGATGCTTTCCATCCAAAGCTTGTGCAGCTACAGCCTGCCGTGGGTGCCATAACAGACATCCCCACCCAAAGATCCCTGCCTCTGGACCACGGGGGCTACATCACTGCAAGGGTAGCTGGCCTGGAGTCAGCCAATGCACACATCCAGCTGCCAGCCCTGTGTCTGCAGGACCCCACGCAGGCAGGCAATTCCTCCAACTTCAGTGAGGTAACAGGGTGCCTCCAGCCTAGGAGGCTGCAGGACAGCAGGCATGGATTGCATCTGTCCATTGCATTTTTTTTATGTTTTGGAGGCAAAAGTATTTAAACAAGCCCCTTGTCCCAGCATGCATGGCATCCATTTGCTGTGGGTATTGCAAGCGCAACCTCCCCTGCAACTTGCTGCTGCTTTGAAATGCTGCTGATAACACAGCCTTTGCAAACTGCCTGCTGGGCTCAGGTCCTCTTCCACTTTCTGGGGGAAACCAGGGCTTCAAAGCAAAATTGCAGGACGCAAAGAGAAGAATTCCCCCAAAGGTGTTGTCTGGATGTGGCATCCAATTGCTGCCCAAGCTGCCATTTAGCAAGGAGGCTGGAGCTGACAAGTGCACCGCTATAAAAAGTCGCAGGGGCTCTTTCAGTGATCAAGGCCTTGGTTTTGGGTCCTACAAGCTGAAGGATTTGCGGAGGATTTCACAGCAGCGAGGAGAGAGCAGGTGCTCTGGCCTCTCAACTGCCTGATGAGCCCCTCCAAAACCCAGGCAATAAACACATCTAGCTTCTAGGTGCTGCCATGCCAAGTACCTCTGCACATTTTAACAAGGCTTCGCCAATATGGCGCCTCCCATTGGCAATGAAAGGTAAACTGAGGCACGGGCAGATGATTGAAGGGCTGTGGCTTTGCCCTTCAACGGGGATGCTGGCTTCCCAAGACATGCCCGATGGGTTCAGCATCGCTGCCACCACTACTATAGCATCATACCCATGCTGTAACACCTCTGCGCTGAAGGCACCTACTCCCTTTCAGTTAAAATAACCCTGTCCAGTGCCCACGCAGGGGTAAAGAAAACTGCTGAAGTGACTGGGAGACCTAGGGAACGTCTGTCCAGCATGTAAATGCTTGCACACAATTTGCTAAGCAAGTGAGTTGCAGAAGCTAGCTTACCACCGTGCAAAGAAGAGACCGCTCCTGGAAGCTCAGAGCCACCCTGAACTAAGGGGCAGGTGTTGCTCATCTTCCTGTTTATATAGGGGAGGAGCAGGCGTGATGCTTAAGGGCACTGAGCCCTTTTAACCCTGTCCCTCTGCTTAAGGGAGACCCTTCCTAGACCAGGCAAAGACATAAGGCAGCAGGGACTAGCTTGCTGCCTTCCCCTCAGTGTAGGTCTCAGGGTTTGGATGCTGTGGACTGTCTTCAAGCCAGAACAAAAAAGGGTGCATAATATGAGGAAAAGAAGAGATAAGAAATGCTTGATTGCCAGGGTGGCCAGGCATGCCTAGAGAAGCCGTGACATTTCTAGGCTGACAAACTTCCAAAGCAGGGTGGATAGACACGTGGCAGTGTGGTTTAGTTGGGGCTGATCCTGCCTCGAACAGGCGGCTGGGCTAGATGTGTGCTCCTGAGGTCCCAGCTTTCCTGTGATCCCATGGTGCACCCAGACCTTTGCCTAATAAATCTTCTCATGTGGAGAAATAACTCGCCCGAGGGATGGGCAAACTGGCTCAGATACAGCCGTAAGGCAAACTTTTCCTGAAAAGCTGGCATTATGGGTGCTTTCTTCCTCCTCCGAACTATCTGTTTGGAGCGTCATGCTCCTGGGCTCCAGAAAGAGGATCTTAACAAACGGGAGGGACTGATTTAGGGCCCAACACGAAAGCATTTTTTACCCATTGAGCTCAAAGCACTTCAAAAAAGGCCTGTATCATTCACCCTATTTTACAGGTAGGGAAACTGAGGCACTGAGCACCAAAGAGACTTCTATGAGGTCACCCCTCCCCATGCTGGGAAGAGAGCCCAGGTCTCTTGAGTGCCAATCCTTTGATGTTTCAAGACACAAGTGATTTGGGGTACCCGACTGCAGAAATCTTCAATAGGGGCCTGCTGGAGTGCAGCACAACGCACGGTCTGAAACCCAGGCCTCTTTCAATTCGAGGTGTGCAAATTTAAAAAATCTCTACTCTAGAGACCAAGGAGCTCACGTTGGGTCATGGCAGAATATTGCCCAAGTTATTTCTTGCCCCAGTTAGCACCCAGACCACCTGTACCCATCCCCTGGGAATACTTGCTGGAGGCTTTGCCCTGCATGCACCTGCACTGCATTTATGCCCAAGTAGCAGCACAAGTCAGTCATTTTCCTCCCACCACGTGAGAGCCCGTGGACGAACAGGTCACGAGTGAGATGAGCTGGCAGGGATTTCAAGTCACCCACTGAAAGAGAAAACTTGTCATGAGGGTTTGTGGAAGAGCCATGTGCGTGAGAACGCGTCCAGCTAGCAGATTCACAAAGCTGGTTACCACCAGTTTGAAGCAGTTAGCGCTTGTTTTGTAGTGACCTTGTGACCTCAAGTGGAAAAACCCAAGGCGAGTAGAAATTTCCAAAGGTATGCGCACATATATGGCTATGTATGCCCATATTTGCATATGTATGACCTGTTGGTATAAAAGGTGATAGCGAACTCAGTTTAGGGGAGCTCTTTGTCTTCTGGGCACTGAGTAACCCCTCTGCAGAGAAATAAATCATCTTGCCGACACTCCCTCATTCTCTGCCTAATTGATCGTGGCTAGGAACGAGCCCAGCGAAAGGGATGAGATCAGTGCTCTTCGGCGTATGAGCACACCCTTCGGTGTACGGGTGCTACTCACTAGCTGATCCAATTTCCCCTACACTCACTCGCTCTTAACATCCTTGCCAGCGCGTGAAGAGCCCAACCGCTTCAGCCCTCGGAAGTGTAAAGCTTAATTGCTCAAATCTTGCTTTGAGTCATCTGTATATTTTAAGGGAAGAGGGCTCTTTTTCTGAGCATGCTGCTAAAGCTCGAGGAACTTGGCAGCCCTTGGCGTGCTGGAATTCCCCCTGCTCTGCACTGTAACACTGCCATGATTTGTAGCCGTCACTACTTAATGAAGCGCACAGCTGTGCGAGGAGAGGAGGAGTTTGGCAGGGGGGGACACGCAGGCTCCCGGCCAAGGCTGTCATCTGGAATTCCCCCAGCTCCGAGCAACCTGCTCCCCGACCCCAACCTCGCCGTCCCTCTGCCCCCAAAGCCGAGGCTGTCGGAGGGCATCCGTCATCACACCAGCTTGCTGCCAGCGGAGCCCAAAATAAGACGACAGTAGCCAAGCAGGTCGGTACGCCAGCACCTGGTCCCAGCTGAAGTCTGTGGGAGAGAGATGGAACAAGGAGCAATGGGCTCTAGTTGCAGCAAGGGACGTTGAGGTTGGATATTAGGAAAAACTTTCTCACCGGGAGGGTGGTGAAGCACTGGGACAGGTTACCCAGAGAGGTGGGGCGAGCTCCATCCCTGGAGGTGTTTAAGATCCAGGTAGACGAAGCCTCGGCTGGGATGATGGAGTTGGGGTGGACTAGAGGTGACCCCCCTTCCTTGTTTTCTATGACCTGGATCTCCAGCCCTTTTCCAACTGCAGCACGGACCTTACCTTTGTGCCCCCAGGCTGAATGAAGCAAGGAACAGCCTGCCTTTCACATTGCAGCCTCTTTTCCCCCTTTGCACCCTCTTTCCCCCCCGTGTTGTCTGCCTGCCCTGGCGAGAACCTGTTTGCCTGGCGTTCCCAACCCAGCAGCAGCAGCAGAGATGACCTAACTGCGGGCACAATAATTGATGCATGCTTAGGTTTCTAGCCTGGATGGCAGATGGGAAGAGTTTGGGTTAGCCCCCAACCCTCGGGGATCTCCAGGGGTTTGCCCATCACCCAGCTCCAGATCCTTGGTTGAATTGTGCCAAAGCCTGCGTGTATAATGGGAGGCATGCCCAGGTTTGGGAAAGAGAGTAGAAGAGCAAATGGGCAGGAAAACAACCCTTAGCTCCTACCTGTCCCAGATCCCTGGCCTCGAGCGGCGTGGTCCCACATCCTCCCAGAAAACATACAGGCCCAAGCAAAGGTGCTGGGGGAGGAAAGCCGTCGGACCCGGGGAATCGGGGCAGAGCCAAGCTGGGGACAGACACCCGAAGTGGCTCTAGCGCAGATCTGGTCACTGGCAGGATCTCCCGCAGTGGCATGCCCTCCGTTTCTGCTGTTGCTTTTATTGCCCTCTTGGCTGGTGCATGAGAAAGAAGGGAGGGATGTTTTTGGTGCTGCTTATTTTGGTCTTCAGCACAAGGGGAAATTGTCGAGAGAAAAGAAATTGAAACCAGGCGCTGAGAAAACGCCGACCTCATCACCGCACGGTGATTGTTTTTGTGGGTCTTGGCTGCTTTTGGTTCGAGTCCTTTGTCCAGAAGTGGCTGCACTTCCAGTTTCCCCAGTGATCTCTCCAAGCCCCTTCCTCCCTGGCAGACGGCAGCATCCTGAGCTGTGTGGGCATCGGAGCTCCAGGAAGGGATCCGCCGGGATCCTGCTGCAGGATCGGCCCCAGCCGGTGACCTTCCCCGGATAAGTCCTACAGGCTTTCTTTAGCATTAGTGACCAGAGATGGCATTTCCCAATGGGCAGAGCACTGAATTGGGCACAGAGGGCCTGTGTTTTATTCCAATTTTGTCACCAAGCAACTCGGAGACCTCTCCCCGCCTCAGTTTTCCTATCTGTAAAACGGGGGTAGGGAATATGGGATGTACTATTTAAAAATTTTGGAGACTTCCTGCTGAGAAGTACCTCATCCTCCTCATGAGAAGGGCTGGTTACCCTCAGTTCATTTCAGAAGCTGCTAAGGGGAAAAGGCTCCAATGGGCCTCGGTGTGACCCTGCACTGTTTCCATAAGGCCCCGAGGGCTGGGTTTGCAAGGGGTGTGGAGTTTGGGGCCCTGGGGCTTCAGCTGGGGTCTGGCTCCAAGAGCTTTTCAGTCTGGTCTGAAAATGCCAAAGAACAGGTGACACCCAGGCTGTGGTTTTAAAAGTAACAATGATACCTACCGGGTAGATCAAAGTGTCTCTCCGCCTGTGAAGTCTTAAATCTGCCCCATAGATCCGTGGCGTTCAAGGACATATCAGTTCTTCAGCACCTATGGGGCATCTGGAAGTGGGAGTGAGATTCACTTGGGCCCTTTTTTGAAAATGTTACCCTAAATTTCAGAAGGGGGAAAAAAAACCCCAAAACATCACCAAGAATGGGAAACGTGAGCCCTACATATAAAATAGTTCAAGCCTGGACTCTGTCCACTCAGGGATTCATCCAGCAATACCTGGATCTTGGTCGTGAGCCTTCTCATCCTGTGGACTAGCCCCAACGGCCCAAACTGACCCTACTCCGACTTGGGAACAGCCACCATCGTCCACTGCTATGTGCACAGAGGGGAAACCACTGCTCTAGAGGCTCAGATCGCTCTCCTCCCATGTACCAGTATTCATAGGTCTCTGTACCAGCCATGACTACTGGCTTCTAGATTTGGGCTTGATGCATTATAAAAACGAAGGCTGTTTCGGATCTTCAACCCATTTCAAGACAAGCAAGTCCAAGGCTAAGAGCTTCCAACTACAATTCCCAGAAAGGTACTGAAATCCACAGTCAAGCCCCAAAACCAGTGGCTCAGACTTCAGTGGTTTCCTGTGTTACAAGAAGTCTGAATGCAGACTTAGGTGCCTAATGTTAAGGACCTGATTTAGCACATTTTGGCTCTAGTCCTGGCAGATTCAGTGCCCCTCTTGCAACCTGAGTTGGAAACTGGCTGGCAAGTTTAGTCGGCTAACCCGCAGGGACCGGCCCTGAGCAAAATCTCCCATTCAACCCCATGGAAGTGCTGGTTTAGCTCTATGTCAGCAAAGCACTAGTACGGGACAGCGTTAAAACATCCGCGGGCATGGAAATAAGCAAGTTCATCTGCAATCCAGCTTAGACAACAGAGCACAGCTCAGGCAGTGTCACAACAGGCCCTGGTGTGGGTATCGCTGCAGCCCGGATGCAGGTAATAAAGCAGCTGCTTCATAATCAGGGATCCTGCTTCTCTCTGATATCCAAAAAATGGGGATTTTTTAAAATTAAAAAATAACCAACAGCCCCATTTTTGTGTGATTAAAATGAAAAACTATAGTTAGCTAGACAGATAGATGTCTATCTATTAAGTAACCCAAAATACACTTTTTTTCATGATTAAAATGAAAACCACTAGATAGATACCTACATATAGATATAGCTATCTATCTATCTGTCTATCTCTCTATATAGATATCTATCTATCTATATTAAGAAGTAACCCAAAATCCACATTTTGGCATGATTAAAATGAAAAAAAACTATAGATAAACAGATGTCTATCTATTAAGTAACCTAAAATACACCTTTTTGCATGATTAAAATGAAAAACCACTAGATAGATAGAGATCTCTCTCTCAAGAAGTAACCCCAAATCCACATTTTGGCATGATTAAAATGAAACGCCACTATATCTAGCTATCAGTTGATAGATATAGTGGTGTTTCATTTTAATCACACCAAAATGTGGATTTGGGGTTACTTCTTAATATCTGAAAAATAGGGATTTTTTTTTTTAAATCAGAGATATAGGTATCAATATCTATCAGTGGCATTTCATTTTAATCACGCCAAAACGTGGATATTGGGTTACTTTTTTATATCCAAAAAAAGGTGTTCTTTTGTCAGAGAAAACCAGGACCCCTGCTCGTACCCTTCCATGAGCCAGCCAGCATGGTATGAGGTGCTGTATGTGTGCGCTCACAAATTCTCTCCGCTGCCCAAACGCAGTTCCCAGTAAGGTGTTTCCTTGCACTCCCATGGCTTTTTAATATCCTCCTGGAAAAAGAGCCGTGAGACAGGGAGGAGCAGGAAGCCACTTCACCTGGGATCCACGTGGAGACTTTACGCCCCAGCTCCTGGGACTCGGTCTTCGCTTTCACTGTACGCAAGTGCTCAGCAGCTGCGCAAGCCAGGAGAGCCTTGCACCACGGTCATCATGCCACGGCTGCGTGTGATACTCCTGCCTCCCTGCACGGCCCCGTCCGTGCACAGGGGCCCTCCAGGGAGCTCTCTGCCGTGGTTAGAAAGGCAGGGCAAATGCAGCCTGCAATGCCAGGAGCCTCCATCGTCACCTTCTCCACACGTCAGTCCACCCAAGCACCACACGAGGGGCCGGGTTTGAGTTTGTTAGGTTGGCCACCTTGGGCATACCGAGATGCCGGGCGAGAGCGAGGGAAAGGACTGAATCCTCCCACACACACACCATTACCTCATAAAGCCTATTAATGCCTTTGAATATTCCCCACGCCCGCAGCTGTGTACCGTGTGCCACCACCGTCATGTAAGAACATCTTACTCCTTCACCGATGCAGTTACCAGGCGTGAGGGCTTATTTCTCTTCTTGCCGTAGCGTTGCAATCGAACCTCTTTGCCCCGTCCCCCTGATCCGCACGAATACCTGCATGGCTAAGGTGGCATACACCTACATACCCACGCGGCTACCATGTGTGGGGGCCTGTATCGTCTTCCGGCCCTGCAAAGCCACGTGAAACAACCACGGTTCTAGCAAACCCACCGAACAAGCCCAGGGCTGTTGCAACCCAGCTGGCTCTGGTGGGACTCCACCAAGGTGGACCCATCTCTGCACAAGGCTTTAATTTGGCAGAAATCAGATGGAAAAAGACATGTTCCCTTTTGGCGAGGAGGTCTAACATTAGCTTAATGCCACATGTCTAGGGGGCCCAGTTCTGACCTGCTGCTTACATGCTTGCAAGCTGGCAGTTATTCCTCTAGCATTTGGCTGCTTGTAGCTTTTTGTCCTTAACAGCTTAATGAGGTGCTGGGCATATTGGTGTTGCTTATTGCACCAACATTTGCACTGCAGCCAGCTGATTTACAGCTGCTGTGAAAAGCAAAGGGGACCTTTCACGCCTCCGGGCAAGCCTTTCACTGACAGCCACCGACAAGCGACCGTCTGAGCCACCTGTACTAAAAGCATGACAGCCGACACTTCAGTGAGCCGATGTGCCAGCAAGCCAACGAGGCTGGAAGGGGGCTCTGCATGTTGCAGCACTCTGCGATCACAAAGGAAAAAGCCGGGACACACAATTCACCCGCTTCCAGAAACAGTCGGTGTCAGGAAGCTGAGCTGTTTGCTTTAAAAATTGCCCAAAGTGGCTTAAACGTGGTCACAGTCATGTTGCTTGTCTGACCGGGACAGCAAATGATAAAAATGACTAAATCCAAAAAAAGGTCTTGGCCAGGCGGACTGGGTCGCTTGCACATCCAGAGTCACGCTCAAATTTGCAGATAAATTGGAGGGCAGCAAAAATGGTCGGGGAATTTGCGGGGCATGATGTATGAGGAGAGGCTGAGGGAACGGGCCTGACTGAGGCCGCAGAAGAGAAGACCGAGGGGGATTGAATAGCAGCCGTCACCTCCCTGCCGGGGGGCTGCAAAGGGGATGGAGCTGGCCTGGTCTCAGTGGGGGCAGATGACAGAAGGAGCAATGGGCTCAAGCTGCAGCAAGGGAAGTTGAGGTTGGATATTAGGAAAAGCTTTCTCACTAGGAGGGTGGTGAAGCACTGGGACAGGTTATCCAGAGAGGTTGGGTAACCTCTTCCCTCCCTGGTCTGCTGCACAGCACACACACATGCAAGCTGCCCCATGCCACTTGTGTCCTATAGAGCAGGGCTGTGCTGGAAAGCACTGTCTTTGTAAGTTTTTAAGAACATATAAGGACTTTGATATGAAAAACACTCAATGGCCAAAATAATAATAAAAAAAAGCACTTGGTTACTCACTAAGGGCTCATGTGTTCGCAAAGGCAGCAGTCACAGCCCATCCTGTCGAACGTACTGAGAATTCAACTCCATAATAGCAGCATGATTCACAGCGAACATGACATGATTCATGAATCATGGCAAGGACAGTGGGATGGGGACCCGGGTACCGTGAACACGTAATGCACGTGTTGTGCCTGAAGGCCTGGTCTCCGCTCCTTAGCGCACAGGCTCCGTGCAGACGCAGCCTGGAGCCATTGGATACTGCATGTTCAAAGGGCTCCACGTGCGAACTCTTGCTCGCCCACACCCTACCCTGCTCCCACTGAGAGGGATGTAGGGGCTCGACTGCACACTGCGTGTTGTCTGCTTGTAGACACAGGACCGAGAGGAGCATAAACTGATCACAGGAGTCATTGCAGGACTGAAACCAAAGCACGTTGGTGTGTAGATGGCTGAGAGCCAAGAGCTGGGCTCTTACCCAGGTTCCTCTGGGGGCCAAAAAGGCAGGGCTCCTTTTCCCTCTGCACACCAAAGACTTAAACAAATAACCTGCTCGTTCCAGTATCACGGACCTTTACACTGAGGTCAAATGGAGCAGACGGCAGGTATCAAGTCCAAGTTAACTTGGCCCACTGCAGGGGAAAATCAGTGCTGCAAGAATTAGGGTTAAACCCTACCAGTAAAAGCAATGCAGAAATGTCAGCTGCACCCATGGCCCATCTCCCAGGGCAGCCATATGGCAAACAAGCGATTACCCGCTCCCCTGCCCACAGGTAGCAAGGGGCTACAGGAGCCACCCGCGTGTGGCTACCCCGGCATAGCCGCATGTCAGCACGCTCCACATCCCAGTGCAATACTGACACGCATGCACAGACATGCTTATCTTGGTGCTGCCTGTGCTGTATATATATGCATTGGCCAAAAAAGCTCAACCCCCCTCGCCCTAGGTCTGTCTCCTAACTTCTCACCAGCACTAAGCTCCCAAGAAACCCCCAAGGGAAAAAGAAACAGATACCAAGACATCCTGCACTTATTGCAACCGGGGAATTTAGTTCTCTCTGCTGACTGATGGGAGCCCAAAGTTGCTCCTGGGCTCAGTATAAAACCAGGGGTGGATCTTTTGAAGACAGCCCCCCCTCCCATGCATCCCTAAATCAGGCTCAGGACCCCAGAGGGGGCTGGTCTGTGGTCAACTCAGCACGGGGGCTTTTTCTTTTTTCCCCCATTAGCTGCGATTCGACCCTTTGCAAAGTGTCCAGACAACTCTTGGGGTTTGTTTGTGCGAGTGCTTGAAGTGCTGCGGATTTCAGCCCGGTGAGGACATGGGGCGCTGGGGCACGCTGGGCAGCAGGTGCCGAGTGGTTGTTATCCCAGGTCATGCAAGACAGACATTCCCCGAATTCAGGAGCAATGAGCCGGCCGGAGTGACGGGCTGGTGAGGTGACATCATGCCCTAGTCTAAAGAGGGCACCCAGGCCACGGAGGAAGCAGGGCCAGCAAAACCACGCCGGCTCCACTCGACTCTCTGCACGGCGACATTGTATATGGCAGGACACACGGCCTGATAAATATAATCCCGGTTGTGGAGAGGGACGGCGTCCCCAGACACTGACCACGCAACACAGGGAGCTTTTTTAGCACAGGAATGCTTCAGACTGTCTACAGCAAAGACGGCTGACATTTCCAACCGAGCCAGGTAAGGCTTTCTGGCACCCCAGAAGCACCTGCTTCTTGGAAAGCAGGCCAAGCATTTGGTTACATGCATGCCTTTCCCCACAAAGTGTTTGGGAGGCTGGATTAAAACTCCCCCTCTGCTCCCGCTATTTTGCTAATAAACAGGGATTGCTTTAAAAAAAAAAATCACAGGGTATTGAAAATCCTCATCGCATTAGAAGGGGGAAGTTATAAACAGCAGCCCCCAATGTGCAAGCATGTCATCATTTAAATGCAAAACACCAACAGCAGGTGGTAGGGACGAGGTCAGCGCCGGCCGTCTAAAATCATGCAGGGGGCTTAGTTTCTTCCCTGGAACTGAGGTTCCCTCCCCACAATTTTTTCATGCGAATGAAATCCAGGGGGGGGTTAGAGGATAAAGAACAAACTTGACAGCAGAGGAAGGGAAGTGTTTTACTGGATTTGGGGACAGCAGTCTGGAGGATGGGATGGAGCGCACTCAAAGCAAGTTTGCAGATGACACCAAGCTGTGGGGGGAGGGGGCAGGGTAGTAGATACGCTGGAGGGCACAGCTAAAATTCAGACTGACCTTGACAAATTGGAGGGTTGGGCCAAAAGAAATCCCATGCAGTTCAACAAGGACAAGTGCAAAGTCCTGCACTGAGGA
>NW_017728910.1:25969831-25978900 GCF_001723895.1 Crocodylus porosus | reverse complement strand
CACTGGGGAGGCCACATCTGGAGTCCTGTGTCCAGCTGTGGGCCCCCACTACAGAAAGGATGGGGACACATTGGAGAGAGCCCAGAGGAGGGCAATGAAAATGGTTGTGGGCTGGGGGACAGGACTGGTGAGGCGAGGCTGAGGGAACTGGGCTGATTGAGTCTGGAGAAGAGAAGACCGAGGGGGATTGAATAGCAGCCGTCACCTCCCTGCCGGGGGGCTGCAAAGAGGATGGAGCTGGATGCATGCACAAGGCTAGCAGCAAGACTGATTCAGTGGGGGCAGACAACAGCACAAGGAGCAATGGGCTCAAGCTGCAGCAAGGCAAGTTGAGGTTGGATATTAGGAGAAACTTTCTCATTGGGAGGGTGGTGAAGCACTGCACACCAACGTGCTTTGGTTTCACTCCTGCAAAGACTCCTTTGATCAGTTTTGTGCTCTTCTCAGTCCTGTGGTCGCAAGAAGACAACAGGCAGAGGTTACTCAGAGAGGTGATGGAGTCTCCGTCCTTGGAGGTTTTGAAGACCCGGATAGACACAGCCTTGTCTGGGATGATGGAGTTGGGGTGGTCCTGCTTGGAGCAGGGGGTTGGACTAGATGTGACTTCCCAAGGTCCCTTCCCACCCTCCTTTTCTATGATTCTATGCATATGAAAGAGAAAGAATAAAAGCAGCTCACATCTTGGAAAGGGAGGGGTGAGCTGACTCATACACACAGATGGTGCACTCACGCTCACTCTAATTTTCTTGCTGCCATTCTGCCCAGCACACTCCTAAACCTAGCAGGAGTCAGGTCCCTAGAGCATGAAAACCCAAGCCTGCCTCCAGGGCTGCCAACTCTCCTGCTTTTGCGGCAAGTCTTTAGGCACTTTGTGCTTTTCTTAAAGTCTCAGCTCCCGGCGTCTGGAGAATGCACTGGGATCTCAGCTTAAGAGTCATGTCTCCAGGCTCTGTGTTTGCCAAGAGCATTTGGAAACGTGAAACCAGTGGCCCCAGACCTAGCAGCAAGACAAAGTTGGACTCCAGTTGGACTGTTCAAGTTTTGTATATTTGAATCCTGTGAGTTTGGGACATCAGACTCCAGATGCTCAATCTGCTCAATGCTGGCAGTATTGCACGGCTATAAGCCACTGACACTCAGGGACCCACACGGATAGACCATACAAGCTCTGCTTTTGACCCGAAAGGGAATCACCATTCATGGGATGATGCTCTGGGGCACCCATGAGCCTTCCAGGCTTGAGGAGCTCAGATCATCCCATGCTATCCCTTTTATCCTGGGCCATTCTTCTGCATGCACAAGGCTAGCAGCAGGCAGGCATCCACTGCTGAATGCCAATAAGAGGTGCGGCTTTCCTACCAAGCAGGGGGTTTTATATGGTTGCAAGCATTCCCATTTAAGTGTCACAAGGCATACATTAAGCGTACTTAAATTCTTGTCATTTATTTCAGGGTATTCCTCTCCTAGAGCCCGGAGGCAGCTGCCTGCTTCTCTTCACTCAGAGCTACCCAAACTTCAGTGAGTCGGGGAGTCTCGCACCACCCACCAGAATCGAGCGCCGATAGCAGGAGACTCAAGGGCAGAGCCCCACAGGGTGCTGGAGCCTACACCCTGTTACCGGCCTCTATAAACAGACACGAAGAACAAGCAGGTGAAAGGGAAGCACAAGCACACGACATCACCTGAAATGACACGGAGAGCTACGACGGCAGAGGGATGGAAACCCACCTGTGTGCCTGGACTCGACATAAGAGCATAGGCATTGCACAGGGTCCAACCCATGGACCATCTCATCCAGTATCAGTCTCCAGTAGTGGCAAGGGTGGATGCTATAGAGGGAGAGCATCAAACTGGATATTTTTAGAGTGATGCATCCCCTGTTCCATGCATCCACCAGTGACTGGTTTAGAGATGGCAGAGAAAACATCTCCAACTGCTCTGTTCAATAGCCATGAATAGTTCTATCATCCATGAATGTCTCCAGTCCCATTTTAAACCTGGCTTCGCTCTCTCCTTCCACCCCCTCCCATGGCAATGCACCCCACAAGTTCACAATGTGTTGCATGCAGTCAAAAACACAAGCAAAATATTTTCTCACTGTTTTCCAAAGTCCAACGTGGATGCAAGTTGGTCAAAACCGTTTCAACTCTTGTTGCAGCTCATCCTAGTTTAGATTACTTCAATCTCCAATTCCTTGAGGCCGTTTTGAAAATATCTATCCTAGTTTAACAAAATATTTCCTCCAAAAATAAAAACATCTACCACCGGCTCATACGGTCACCCTGGAAGTAGAAAGCTAAGCCAGTCGCTTGGTCCATCAGCCCACCCACCTCGATCATAGTGTGCAGTACATATCTGCACCAATGGTGACAGTGTCGAGTGGTGTGAGCACTGCAGCTGCCAGGGATGCAGTTGCTACAGACCCAATGGGAGGAATTAATAAGCCTCTAAGAATATATCGAAAACAGGAAGCCAGTGTAGTCAGGGCAGATTCATCTTGGGAGAGTGAATAATCTCACGGTGCACTGAAATGACCAATGCCAGGCATCACAGTTATTGCCTGGCGTGGCATCATTATGTAGATGGGGCCTGACTTTGCTGGGCATGTCTATGCCCATTTGCCCTGGAAAGTTACAGTCCTCTTGGGGTGGCATTTTAGTGTGGCCCCAGTTTCATGCTGCTTGGTTCTTCTCCAAGCAGTACATCTTTCTTCAAACCAGACCCTGAGCTTGGTACCAGGCTTCATACTGCTTTTCTCTGATCTAGCTGCATTTCACATCAGTGGTAGTCAACCTTTGGGGCTTGCAGGCAGTTGCATGGTGCAGAGCCAGTCTGCAGGGTGGACCCTGTGCAGGCCTGGGCTCTGTACCACCCAGATCCCATCCTAGCCCCGTGCCCCCAAATCGGGCCCTGTACCATATCAGCTCTGCATGCTCCATCTAGCAAATAGGACCATGCTGTCCTCCCACCGGGATCTCCATGGGTCCAGAAAATTGGCAGCTGGGGAATGGCAGTTTGGGGACCTGTGAGGAGCCCTGCAGGCTGGATGATATGGCTTTGTGGGCTGGATTTGGCTTGCAAGATCGGGGCTGAACACCCCTGTCTTAGATGCTAAGAATGCTTCCTAGCTCTCACGCAGTGCTTTTCATCGGCAGACTCCAGAGTACTCCAGAACGAGACAGACAAGAGCTTCCTTTTGTGACCTCTAGTATAAAAGCAACTCCATATAACTCTATGGGCTCCTGTACACACCATGGGTTTTAATCCTCATTAAAATAAATAGGTTTATAAAATGTAATTTGGTTTATTTGGGAGCATCGGATCAGTGTTTGTACACACTAGGTTTTCAAATGAATTAAGCCTGGTCTCCAGCCTTTGCCACAGGAGAGTGGGATGGTCCAGCACTGCCCCCCCCCGGCCTGGGGCCCCCAATCCCATGCCCCAAGGCCACATGACAGGGAGATGGCAAACTGCACAAGAAAAAAAAAGCGGAAGCAATTCTAAAGTGAAAGCAACCTGAAGGGGTAAACTACAAAAAAAGTCGCAGCCATCTGGTGGACAAAGTGGCTCTTGACATGTTGGAGTGACACAATGAATCCATGGATGCGACATTTTAATTCCCAGTGAGCCAAACTAAACTATGTCTGAGGAGTTTTAGTTGAATGCACAAGAAAGACTTTAAAAGTGTAGGGAAATCCTGCTCGTGCAAACGGGCACGCAGTTGCAGCACATGAAAGGGCAAAAAATGTGGCATGTACAAAGACCCGATAACAGCAAAGCGTGAGCCAGCTGCTACTGTTCATATTCCAAATGCCGAAGAGTAAATCTACACACAGATTTAGGCACCTAAAATGCAGTTAGACACTTACACCAGGTACAGACATCAGACTTTTACCGATACAAGTGATCAGAAACTGGTTTATACCCGTAACAGAACAAAAGTTCAGGACACAAGACTGGTCTATATCCATAACAGAACAGCCATTCAGGGAGCACAGACTGGTTTAAAAATGGCAGAACCCAGTCTAAATTTGCCTTCTCTCGCACCAAAAGGCAAATGCAGGTTCTGCTTGCTACCAATCTAAACTAAGCCACTTAAAGAAAGCCACACAACTTAGATCAATTCTGCCTTGGGCTTTTTGAATGTCTGTACCTAGCCTGGGTGAGCTAGATGCGAAATACCCATTGACTTTTAGTAGTAGTGAGGTGCCTAGCTTCCCTAGGTGCATATTTTTGCATCTTTCATTAACCCCATGCAACTTCTATCTGCAACTTCAGATGCCTATGTCCATTTGTAAATTTGGCTCTTAATCTGCCCTGCATAAAAGGGACAGTCATTCTCATATTGAGGGATTGCCGCAGCCATTAAAGGAACCGAGAGGTATTTGCCAGACTATAGCAATGACCGCCTGGACTGGGCGTGTGCGTGCAGAGGGAGGGAAATGGGCCCGTGAAATAACTAATGTGACTAAAAATGTTTGCAATTTGCAAACAACAGTCTTTGGGCTGGGTCGTACAGTATTGATAAGACAAAGGGAGCCTTTAAACTATCTCCTGGCTTGGCTTTCCTTGGGGTTTCTAGCAAATGAGCCTTGTGTTGATTCCCTCGCCCCTGCAGACTTTATACTCCTGGTTTGGTGTGGATCCGATCCAGCGGAGACTGAATCAGAAAAGCTCTTCCCCTACAGCCTGGCAGCTGATAATGCCCACTTGCCTGTGATCACTCAGGATTTCCAAAAGTGCCTAGGGCACCCACAAAAGGTCCAGATTCTCCATAAGTGCTTGTCAGTCGGCAGCTCGCATTATGCACCAGATAATTTCATGGTTTCTAGGGTCAGAAGGGGCCTGAACAGATCATCAAGTCCAACCCCCTGCCCTGGGCAGCAGCCAGTGTTGGGATCATAATACCCCAGCCCGATATCTATCCAAACAGATAGTTAAACACAGGACTCTTTGAGGCACTTATTCATTTTCCTCACCAGGAGCCAAATCCTTGTGACGTTTGGCTTGGACTGGGCTACAGACCATTATTGCTGCAGACAGGAGACGCAGCAAGGAGGCCATTAGCAGGGAGGTACCATGAAAAGACAGGAGGGATTACAGCTATTGCATTTTCCATGAACAGCATAAACACATTAAAAAAAAAAGATGAGCCATTGAGTGCTTCATTCTTTAATCTCTTTGGTTTTCCTGGGGGCTGGAGGCACAGGGTATCCTGGGAGCTAAGCCTTCTCCCCGCAAGCCAAAGAGACCACATTAAAGACTTCAGCTATTCTCCTTCCACCCCCTTTTAAAGCCAGGAAGAACAGAGACAAGGGACAATTCAGTTCTCTGTGAATCCCCGAGGGAACGCAAAACCAATCTTCAAGTAAACAAGCGTCTTCTTTATTACACTCTGTGCAGGTTATGCAAAGGCTTAAAAAAAAAAAATTAAACACATCAGTGAAAGGGAACTGATACCCCAGCACAGATGGGTCTTCTGAACAAAGACTGAAGACCAGTGACGGGCAGCATAAAACAAGGACCAAATTGAAAAATGGGCAGAGCTACAGGGTTTCCTTAAAGAGGGAAGTGAACGAAACCCCACAATATTTAAGCACAGTTTTTTGTCACCCAAGAGCATTTAATACTGGGTGTGTCTACATGAGATGCTATCTGCTCAGTAGCCTATTAACACTACACAGCAAAACCCGTGCAAAATACACTACTACGCAATAGTATTAGGCTGCTGCACAAGTAGTGTCTGTAAAAACCCTTGCACTGGTGCTACTGTGCAGTAGCGCCAGTTACTGCATATTGATTTAGTACTTGGTTATGCAATTACTAAACTTAATGCACACTAAGCAGTTTTTAAGCCGGCGTCTACACATGCAGGTGTTACAGTGCAGTAACACTGTGTGCAGACCAATTTTGGAGTAAAGCTAGTCTGAAGTCAGTCCACATACAGTGTTACTACGCAGTAACGCATCTACATGTGCATTTCTGCGCACTAACTACTCAGGTGCAAATTTGCTACCTGCATCATGAAGATAGCAAATTTATTTCCAGGTCGGTATAAGTCGCTATAGTTACTGTGCAGTACAGGGGCACACATGTAGGCGCGCTCCCGTACTGCTCAGTAATTTTTGGTTATTGTGCAGTAACCTAAATTACTGTGCAGTAAGTGTACGTGTGTAGATGCACCCATTGAGTGCCAATGCAGTCTAGCACAGAGAAAGCGCAGCGCATGTTTTAATGGTCTTTCATAAGACAGGGGAAAGGGCACTCAAAAGAAAAGACAAGAAGAAAGAAGGAGGGAGAAACCTATCTAAGAACATCCTTCTTAGGGCTCCCTCCTCTGTCTTTACTGTGTGTTGCCCTCTCCTCTGGTTCGATGGTCACCCCAGCCACAAGATGTGAGTTTTGTTTCTTCCTGGAGTGGCTGGCTGAGAAAGCCTCCTGGCTCTCTTAATGCAACGTAGCATTCACCTGTGGATCTCTCTGCCATGTGACCTTATCGAGGCCAATTATTTGCTCTCAGAAGGCGCTAAGAAGGAATTCGGACCTGATCTAGAAGTCTGCAGCACCCAGCAGCTCTTGTTCTGAGACACCGAGCCAAATTTTCACTAGAAAGGAGTGAATTGAACCTGGGGCACTTGGGAAAATCTAACTCTGGCTGTGGATGCTGGGTCCTTAGAGACTCTAGCCACCCATTCAAGGCTTGCAGCAATGGGAACAGCCCAAGAGCTCTCAACTTCTTATGCACAAACGAATACCCCTTCCTGGAGGTAAAAACAGTTTCCCTACCTTGTCCACTGCCCTACCCCTCCATGATGCAAAGCCAGTTTTCATCCTATGAAATTCGCTGCCATTTTTGGCTGCTGATTTTTCTGGGAACAGGATCAGGCCTTGCACGAGCTCCTTGATGCTTCTTGGGTGCTTCGAAAGCACCTGCTGCACTGGGTGAGTGACCATCAATAAATCTGTATTAAGCCAAGTGGCTCTACATTTGGACTCAGGACTCCTAGCTCTTTCAGCTGCTCCAAGTCGGGTCTCAGGCTGGACAGACTAATGGGCTGCCCAAGTCTGGCTCTGTTTTTGGTACCAGCTCCTACAGCCAGTAAACTGAGGCTACAGCTGTGTAAAGGCAAGATGTGTCACACAGATTAACCCCAGCTAACCGGGTGAGACACGGATATTCTGTTGTGAGACGTCACGTCGAAATGGCTTTCTAACCAGAGTTCATCGTGGTATATCCTCCAGCTAGTTTCAATTGGGAACCTCAGCTGCTCCTGCTAAATGACTGCTGGCTACTGAAAGGAGTGCATTTACTGCAGATTTGTGATCTGGGAAGGGATAAAACCCACTCCTCTGGACAGCGCATAACCCTGTGCTGTCCATAATTGCAAGAGGTGGTATGTGTTTTCAGCTCAGAGGTCCATCCTTGATACAGAAACAGAGACATCTCTCTGCTTTATTGTTGGATGCTGAGAATAACAAACACTTACATTTAGGCATTTTCATCTTCAAAATGCATGCAAGCACTGACCCTCACATCATCCCCACCTAGTAGGCGAGGGCAGTCGGGGTTCCTCTGGGTGAAGTTAAATGACTTGCTGAAATCTGTCTGCAGAAGCAGAAAAGAGGAGGAATCCCTTTAAAACTCAGGACTTCTGGCACCCAGGCCATGTGAAACCACATCTTTCCAGATCTGTGAAGCTAAATCACATATACCTGATAGCTCCCAATACCCTACATGGTGCCTTATCTCTCCTATCTGCCATGCTTCACAGGAAAATTAACTTCCACAAACCTGCTATCAGACTTTTTTACAGAAACATTCACCATTTAATTGCCCTTCTGGCACAGGAAACTGGGAATGAGAACTCATGTTTCTGACACCAAGTCAACAGGAATTAGAAACACAAGTCTCAGTCAGGAGACCGCAAAATCATTCTAAGGGTGCCACTCACTATAGGGTTGTCGGTTGTAGCCGTGTTGGTCTAAGGACACAGGCAGACAAGATTTTTTGGGTAAATGTGATATCTTTCATTAGACCAACTCAATAGTTGGAAAAAATTGTTCTTTGCACCCCCCTCTTTGTACCCAAAAGCTTGCAAAGAGCAATGTTTTCCAACCATTGAGTTGGTCTGATGGAAAATATCACATTTACCCAAAGAACCTTCTCTGCCACTCAGTAGGAGCACTCGATTTTTGCTGCTGTTTCGTGACGTGCATGTAAACCACACGTATCATGTACAAGCGCCTTTCGGTGTGCAAGCATCTATACATGTCTCGCAAGATAAACCCAGAGATTTCAAATAGGAATTAATCTGGCATATCAAAACCCTATTTATCAGAAATATTGAAGCCTGAAATGGGAGAGGAAGGAGTTCGTTGACTTTCGGTGGCGTTCCAAGGGGGAGGTATTTCCCCCAGGGAACGATGGGCTAAGCATCAGCAATCAAGAAATGTTGAGAGAACTCGCGCTGTGCACACTTGAGGGACTGGGGGGGGCTGGGGAGGAGGGCAGGGGCGGCATTAATCCAGCCCTGCTAACAGGTGCGCCTCTGACAAAGAAAGACCATCCCACGGGAGCAGAGCTCCCAGGTAAAACACAGCCTAATGACTGTCATTTCCAAACCTGGGAGAGACTTATCTGCAAACATCACTCCCCCATCCAGACTTAAGCTGTAAAAAGTGGCTTGGAGAGAGAGACTAATTATATCCCTCCAAGCATTTGGACTTTGATCATAATTACGGTGCCTTTCCTGCCTTACATTAGTGGCTTTCAACTACACGTATGTGGACACTTCTTGAAAGGTGGAAACCCTGTCTCTTTTAGGTGGCTAGATTATTTTATGACTCAAAACAACTTATTTCTTAATTTTTCTTTTTTTTTACGGTATCTGTAATTACAACCATGATGCAAGAAACTATTTAACATATGCCAAACCTCAAGAACAAGTAGACCACAAATCCAGAAACTAGTCACTTCCAAAGGCAGCAAGAAGGCACAGCAGCCCCCCTGGCTCTCCAGGGACCTAGCGGACCTCCTGCGGCTAAAAAGGAAAGCCTACAAAGGACGGA
>NW_017728910.1:25957476-25969731 GCF_001723895.1 Crocodylus porosus | reverse complement strand
TCAAGAGTAAATTGGATGCTTATCTTGCTGGGATCCTATGACCCCAGCTGACTTCCTGCCCTTTGGGCGGGGGGCTGGACTCTGATCTCCCGAGGTCCCTTCCAGCCCTGGTGTCTATGAAATCTATGAAATCTATGAAATATGTGAATATGTGTGTGGGTTGTCTCTTAGATCTGAGTCAGAGACCCTATTACCTTTTGGATTTCACCGGTGACATTTCCTATCAAACAGAAGCAGAACAGCTGCTTTCTTTCATGGTTTGAGTTCATGGGTTTTGGTTGAGACTTTTTATTAGGAGGAAAAAGATGGCCCAGTTTATCTACCCGCCCTTTCTGCCAGGGGCCGTTTTCCAGACTATGTCAGACTTCCATGCCACTTATTTGCTATTGCAGAGGGTTTTTGTCTAATTCGCTGTTGTATTGGTCCAGGGGTCTTTTCTTTTAACATGGCATGGGCTTGGAGCAAGATACTTCACTTATCAAGTAGTTTTCATGTTCTGTACTAACCCAGCTCCTCCCCACTGACGTGAGCCATGGGGCTAGATGAATGTCTAGACTTTAAAAGATTTGAGGCAGGTATTTTCACTAACTTCGTTGTAAGACCCTGAGCTAGGAGGACAGACAGCCAAATGATCCAGAAGCTAGACCTCTGTCTCCTTTTGGCTTTACCACTGACCTCCTCTGTGACAGCACACATCACTTCACTGATAGGGCATCCCCCATCAATGGGTTTGAATGCTGTGGACAAATAGTATTTTGTATTAATTATACTAATGCATTATTTCTAATGACCTATTAGCACAGGGGCCAGTTATCATCAACTGATAGGATAATAGGAAAGTTGGGCTGAAAGGGCTCTCAGGTCATACCTACTCCAGCCCCCTGCTCAGGGCAGGATCACCCCTGACCAAACCCACTCAGACCTGGGTCTGTCCAACCTGCTCTTGAAAGTTTCCAAGGATGGAGACTGCACCACCTCCACAGGCATCATGCCCAATGATTGACCACCCTCATTCAGAAATGTTGTCCTCGACTCCAACTTACAGTCAGGCAGATGACAGGACAAGGAGCAATGGGCTCATGTTGCAACAGGGGAAGTTGAGGATGGATATTAGGAAAAAAACTTTCTCACTAGGAGGGTGGTGAAGCACTGGACCAGGCTACCCAGAAAGGTGGTGGACTCTCCATCCTTGGAGGTTTGAACACCCAAAGCTTTGTCTAGGATGATGTAGTGGGGGCTGGTCCTGCTTGGAGCAGGGGGTTGGACTAGATATGACCTCCCGAGGTCCCTTCCCACCCTTGTTTTCCATGATTTCCTCTGCTGCAGCTTGAGGCTGCGGCTCCTAGCCCTTTCCCCTGTGGCCACAGAGACAAGCCTATCTCCATTCTCTCTAGAATCGCCCACTGAAAGCATCCCATTATAGTATTTGCTTCCCAACCTCACCCAGGTGAAAGGTTTGGAAAGGGGGCAAGAGGCGAATCTTGCTGTCCCACATCCCTTGGCATGAGATGGCAATGGCAAACCTAAGGCCTACAGAGTACAAATCCTGCCTGCTGCCCACGGTAGCATGTCTCATCGGCGAGCCATGCCCAGCACTGCAGTGTCAGCAGGGAACGCCCCCTCTCCCGGAGGGTGACTCAAAAGGGAACGTGTCAGCACGTTGCTGAAGCATCATATAGGAATGAGGCGGTGGCCTGCTCGAGTATATTATACATCGTGCCAGAAGGGGCTGTCATTTCAGCCTTGCCAATCACCATTTATTCCTGATTTTAAAAAGTGCCCACGAGGCAGGGCAGGGCAAAGCCGGGAATTTATCAGGAATTCTGATGCTTCCTTTTCTCCAAATCGGAGAGAAAAGCCCGAGCGCCGACCGGTCCTATGAGACGTTTGCTGCTCAACCTTTTGCTCGGGATACGGTGAAGTGACTTCACTGGAGGGCTTGGCTCTGAAACGCTTTGAGTCAGCATTCATTATTTTGACTCTTAGATCAACGGGAAATATGAATGTTGAAATCAAGTCTGTTGCCCTTACGCAAGGAGTTTGACCACAGCAAACTGAACATTTCAATTGCTCGCATCAAAATTTATCTACGTGTACAATCCTAGAATCGTAGACAGTGAGGGTTGGACAGGACCTCGGGATGTCACATCTAGTCCAGCGTCCTGCTCCAAGCAGGATCAGCCCCAGCTCCATCATCCCCGACAAGGCTTTGTCTACCTGGGGCTTCAAAACCTCCAAGGATGGAGACTCCCCCACCTCCCTGGGTAACCTGTCCCAGTGCTTCACCACCCTCCTCGTGAGAGTTTTTCCTAATATCCAACATCAACTTCCCTTGCTGCAGCTTGAGCCCATTGCTCCTTCTGTCATCTGCACCACTGAGACCAGCCCAGCTCCATCCTCTTTGCAGCCCCCCTGCAGGGAGGTGAAGGCTGCTATTCAATCCCCCTTGGTCTTCTCTTCTGTAGACTAAATCAGCCCATTTCCCTCAGCCTCTCCTCACCAGTCCTGTCCCCCAGCCCACAACCATTTCATTGCCCTCCACTGGACTCTCTCCAGTGTGCCCACATCCTTTCTGCAGTGTCCAGCTGTGGGCCCCCCACAGGACTCCAGATGTGGCCTCCCCAGTGCTGAATAGAAGGCAATAATCATTTCCCTCCATCTGCTGGCAACTGCTACTAATAATCCATCCGTTCTCCTGGAACCCCTGGATTTCGCTGAATCAGTATTTTCCACTGTGAAAAACCCCGGACTAATAGACATAAATCGAAAAGTTCCCCCGGTCCCTTTAGGTCTTCAGGTCATAGCACTGGCAGGGGAATCCAGTCCCCTGCATTCACCCTGCAGAGTCTGGCCCCGCTGGGACAAACCGGAGAAGACCTGCTCTCGGAGGCTGCTGGAAATGTCGTCAGCCTGCAAACACCTGAATATCCACGTGAATCATTCTCGCTGTAAAGCACCTGTATTGGGCTACGAGGTGCAGACGTGCTCGTTTGTAGGCACACATGGGCTGTAAAGCCACAACAGGCCATTAGCAACATCTGCTTGGCCTTGGTGCAGAATGCACGCCGGACAGCGTCACCCCTTGTCCTTACGTCTAGCCCATGCCATTTGGCCGAGTACAGCGTTTGCCCTCAAAAGGCATCCTTGCTGACTTTGAGGTTTTGAATGATGGAGAATCCACCCGGGCTCTTACAAAGCCAGTCCACAGTCTCCTTCCCCTTGCTGCTAAAACCTGGATCCTAATTACTACCCGGCATCGGTCTAGGTTCACTCTCCAGCCATTAAATATTATTCTGCTTTTCACAGATTCATAGATGCGAGGGGCTGGAAGGGACCGTGCAAGATCCTCGGGTCCAGCCCCCCTGCACTTGGGCGGGAGAGATGTGTCTGGAAACCGCTGCTACCATCTGCATCCCCCGCCGCACACAGGTGCTTGCATCTCTGCTTCGGAGCGCGCCCGTGGAAATCGGTCAAGCTGCTGGGATTTAGCGGCGATCACAATTTGGCCGAGTTTGTCCCCACGGCAATCCAGCGTCTGTTGTGGAAGGTTTCGCAGGGAAAACCAATACCCCCTGCTCCGTTCCACATTCCTTCACCAAGGCCTTGCAGCCAAGGACTGCTTGCTATTTCCCAGCTCTCCTTCCTCCCTCTCCCCCCTCGGCCAGCTTTCCACACTGCCCAAAAGGACTGGGCGTGAACCGGGTCCATCGCCCTATGAGAAAAAAAAATCACCCACGGGAACCAGAGACCACAAAGCTGCCTAATCCCCTTGGGGTTACAGGACAGTAGCCCAGGACCCTCCTAGTGCTGGAGGGATGAGCATGCCCGTAACCCCTTGACACCTTCCTTGCTCTCTGCATGCAGCGAGGCGCTATCCAGAAAGGACTCTCCCCAAACGACCGCACTAACAGGACTTTGCCGCTCCTCAGTTTATGACTGGAAAAAATACCATCTGCGTGTTTAAATATAGTTGCTCCTGTAGCAAGCAGCAAACAAACAAGCCGATCCTCCACGGCGTGCTCTTATCTGCTGGAAAGCCGGCTTCGCAAAGCTAAAAATACAAGTAAGCCAGGATATTTCCTGCCAAACAGCGCAAGGTGCTCTTCGAAAACAACCGTATCTCAGGAAAGCAGGAGGCGGTCAAGACCTGATAGTTGTGTGTGGTTGTAAAATCCCAAATCTCAAGGCACAACAACAGATGCTCGTGTTGTGTCCAGGCACCTCTTCACTTAAAAAAACAAAAAAAAAACACCCCATAAAAAGTTAAAATGCTTTTTTGCTACCTCTTGAAAGACAAACTAACAGCCTAGCCTAATGGCCTGGTTTCATATTATTTATCAGACACCTTTTCTGTTGCCAAAGAGAAAACCCAGGGATAGCAAACGGATGCCTGTCGTGGAGCAATAACCTGTTAGAAAGCCAAAAATAATAATCGGCTCTGCTGAGCGTGACATTTTTCCCCCCGCTCGCAGCCCAGCTGCTTGAAAAGCTAATACTGACGCCGGGCTCAAACCTGCGCCGGGAAGAAAGTTGCGTCACGCGTGGACTCACCGCTGGATGCAGGGATCTGGGTAGTACTGCAACGTGGGGTAGGGCGCGGGTTCGAGATTCATATCCGTCCACCCCTCTTCGGGTAGAAACCAAACCAATAACAATGGATAACGCCAGCCAGCTCCAGGCAATAGGGGCAAGTGGTACAGGAGATTGAACTTTAGAGACTTGTTTTACACTTGCAAATAGGCGGGGTCTTCCCAGGGCCTGGCCAATGGGAGTCATCCAGCGACCCGAGCATCACGAGCAGTCACTCCTTGCCATCTGGGCATCTTCTGCGGGGATGTTTCCCCCTCCTCTCCACATCCTTCGTCCCCGCTGGCGTGCACTGCACTCGCTCGCCATCCGGAGCTCATCTGGGGTCTCACTGAGCTTCTCATCCGCCTGGCCATTGGTTGCCTCCCCCGGATGACCTCAGAGCTTAATTTTGGCAGCCCCGAGACTCTGCAAAGTGCCATTCCTGTTGGTCACCCTCGCCTCCAGATGGCTGGAGTTTCCCCACACTGGGTGCTGCACCCGGCCTGGAGCTGGGCTGCTTCCACGTGCTTTTACAGCTCCTTCTGTGGCTAACTTGCTAGCACAGGGGCCGAGAGGGATTTTTTCTTTCCTCCAAAGGGCCAAGGGGAATTTTTGTGAGCAAAATAAGCCCCCTGTTGTGGTCACGCCATCGAGAGCTGTATAACAAAGCACGGGGAAATTCCTAATGAACTAAGTTTACTATGAACCCTTGCTCTTTTGCATCCTCCCCAATATAATAAACAGCAACAAAAAGATAACCTTGATGTTAATTCTCGCTCTGATTTTTGCTATGCTTATTTTTCAGGGTTTTTTGGCTTTTTTTGTTTTTTTTTAAAGATGATGCAAATGCACACACACCTATCTATTTTAAATTCTTCCCTAATTCTTGAAGGCCAATTTTTATAATTTTCACATATCTGAATTTTTCACAGGGAGACAGGGAAGAAAACCCAACTGTTTGCTGCCCGGGGCTGGTAAAGAAGTAGCAGGAAAACGAAAGCCGCATCCACAGGAGAGCCTCGAGAAGAGGAACATGTAAGCCGGAAGGTCGTTCGACAGCAAACCTATTTCCAAGGAGTCATTTTCCACTACGCAAAGCAGCAGGAGAAAAACAACTTGCCGCCTGCTCGCTGTGTCACCTCCCGTCCCCCCTTGAATAGGAGGGGCTGTAAACCTATCCCGGTTTTGTGGTTTTGGAGAATGAATGAAATATGAATCAGGCGCTAAATTAAAATGGATTCCAGCAGGAAAAAATAGCGGCAATGTATCCATGCTCCGACTGGGTCGCATCGTCCTGCAGAAGAGGGGAGAGGCCAAGAGCTCACCTCCCCGGTGTGCACCTGGCAGGGGCCGGCGCCCGCACCCATGCCAAGGCCGTGCGTCGAAGCTGGGAGTTGTGATTGGAGGCAGCGAGACCGCCGGTTTGCCTCGTTCCTTGGAGGAAATTTTGCTTGGAAGTGTCATGTGGAAACATTTCCCTCGCTGTCGGTGCCAGGGTGGCAGGGCGGCTATTTAAAACTTGACATTCTCCACCCACGCGCAGCCCAAGAGCTCCTAACATCTGTGAATTGTGAATCCCGGAAAATGCACAGCCCTGATCCGCGGCCAAGCCTGGAGCAGCTTACGTTCCAGTATGTGAAATATGTTGAGAAAGGAGGGTTTGGAAATGAAGGACGGGTCCGTGGGGGGCTCCCTCCTTGCCGCTTTACCGAACCTGTCGCGAGGTTGTATCCCAGGAACTTTTGAGCCTAAGCCTTCCTTTCTGCCTCCCGGCCGCAGGCAAATGTTTGTAGCCTGCGGGGAGTTTGCACGCCTGCCTTCATAGATGCCTTAAGTACCGCCAGCGAATTGGCAATCAGTTTGCTCACGTTATAAAGCAAGTGGAGGTGAGCCCTGAGAAGCGAGGATGGGCCAGGTTTCTGTTCTTCGCAGGTTATGCTGCTACTTCTATCGCCAGGGCATCACTCATCTAGCATTTGAAACAGCCTGGCTCAGACGGCGAGGATCAGAGCAAGGTTTAAGGGTCAAGTGGAAGATGGATCCAAGGGCAAGGGGCTGAGGTCAGCTTACACAGCATCTGCATCTTGGGAGCTCTTATAAAAGTTTCATGTTTCCTAGCCTACCTGGTGGAAACCTCATCCCACAGCCCCACACCATCACGGCTCCCAGCCATTGCCACCCGGAAAGCAGAAGAGGGAAAAGGTCCCCAGGACTCGAAACTTTAGGGGCCAATTTTGAATGGAGGATTTCTATGTGGTCCATGCTGGCGTCTAGTCTAGGGCAAAAGGATGCCTCCAACTCGCACCATGCTTTCTGCCAGCTGGAGCCCAAAAAGCTTTGTGAGGTTTGGCACGTGCACATCGCCGCATGGCTGAGAACTTACTGCTGGGGCAGGTCACTTATTAATTGCCCCCTTATGTACCTGGTCCACAGAGGATGTGGGTCAGGGAGCCTGGTACTTTTGCTGGGGCTCGCTCCTGCTTTTCACTCCGACGGCGCCTCGCAGACCGCGTGAAATCTGATGCCGTGAACTGCAATTCACACGGGAACCAATTGCCGCCGCTTCAAAATACCCATAAACAAGTGCTCCGGGATCTTTAACATGCTGCCAAGGCATGGAAAAGTTAGCCACTAATGACTTCACCCCGTTAAATGAAAACTAAAGACTCAAAAAAGAGCTCCTGCGGTGGGTCATCGGCTCCAAGTCCCTCCTGGCAGACCCTCCAACAAATTCAAGGTGAAGTTCGTTTGGGATCGGTGCCTGGAAGCACGGGCATTTTTCCAGCCTTTCCCCCACAACCCTGCAAAATATATCAGGCCAGACAGACTTTGGATCAGCCCAGCTGGTTGCCTTTGGATGCTGCTACATCCTTCCTGGCTGCAACATGAAACGGAGATCCGAGCCATCCTACCTGAAGCACCTGCTCTTTGGTTTTCCCCCGGTCTTGCAGCCAACGCTTCGCCGTGCATTGCTAAACACAGCGCAGCGCCGCGCGGGGAATGCAGGCCGTGGCTGTCCGGTCTCAGACATGGAATCCGTTCCCCCCGTTCGGCCCTATCGGGTGAACCAGATAGGACCCCCTTTCCCCTCCCCTCTCCCCAGCCGGCTACGGGAGCTGCGCTAAGCTGCTCGCAGCTGGAAGTCCCTCCTCACATGTCAGAGGCTAGAGTGGAAACCCAAGCCAAAGTGTGTGCAAGCGTGCGTGTGGGTTGCCAGCGCCCGGTCACGCATAGCTGGGAGGATCTCAAGGCTGAACATGATCCAGCCAGCACACTTGTCCTGCCCTGAAGAAAATCTGTTGGGGTTTGAGGGGGGGAAAGAGGGGCAAAGTCTCATGTTTAAGAGCAAAAAAGTCAGAGAGACGGGCCAGTCACTGCTTTCCCAGCTAGTAAACCTCGCTGTTGCACGCTGGAAGTAACCGCCCATGTCTACGGGGTGAGATGTACACGTTAGCGTTAAGAGCCGTGCAAGGTTACAAGAGCTTGTGACCTCCCAGCCGGGCACGCCAGCTCCCAGGACACTGTCGACCGTCTGGTAAGGGGATGGCATGCACCCGGGCGCCGAACGCACGTGCCACCCTGAAGCCAGAGGGAAGCCAGGCATTAACAGGTCTGTCTGCCCAGTGGATTTACAGTCAGAGTCTGTGGTGCACACATTAATCAGAAAACAGAAGGGCATGTGCAGGAGGCATGTGTGTAGGTGGGTAAGAATGCAGGGTGTCGCTCCATCATTGTTTTCCAGTCGGGGAAAGAGAGACAGCTGGGGCCTCCCCCTGACACACACACACACACACACACACACACGCCCACTTTCACCACAAAGCTCTTAAGACATGTCACCTAACTGCATGGGAAAGGTTTGCAATGCCATGTGCATTGGAAAGCGGCATTTTTGTTGCATCTTGGAGCTGTTACTCCACTGAATCAGGACTCCTGGGCTCTCTTTCTGATGCCGCCTGATTTCCTGCAACACGCTAGGACCTTCCTGCAGCTCAGGTTTGCTCGAAGACAGGGTGGTGAGAAAGAAACCCACTTGCCTTTAAAATCATCTGTGTGACCTCTGGATGTGGGGGCTGTTTGGGACCAGTCCCAGACACACACACACACACACACACACACACACACACACCAGCTGGGTGGAGAGTTGTCTTTTTTTAAGCAAAACTTACAACTTTACTGAAAGATTCGTGGGAAAATTTGGGGGTTTTGTTCCAGCATGTTTATCATTATCTATCTACCTCTCTATCTTTACACACACACATGCTAACATACATACGTGTATGTGTGTGTATACACACACACACACACACGCATAGGTATATGCATACATACACACACACACACAGATAGATTAACCAATTGATATAGCTAATGCACAAACATATATATTTATTAAAATTATTTATATATATATACACATTGCCTTTTTTGCCAGGACCCAGGTAGCATTGTTCCACCCCGTCAGGTCCTGTGTGAAAGCAAGTGGACAAACACCCCCGAGGGCTGATGATGTAGCTGGAAATAGCCAAGACTCAGTAGGACGTGGCCAGTTTGTTCACGTCCTGTCCCTGCCCTCTGCCTCGGGGACGGAAAGGGACCCAGCATGTGCTGTCCACAGAAGCTGACAGAGATCAGTGCCATTCAGGGTCTTCATCACAACATGATGGGCTTTTGCCTATTAAAGGTGCAGTTTCCCACCCTTGGGTGCCCCAAGCATGGTAACAATTACCATGATACAAAATTCCCAACATATATCCACCACCTCTTACTTAGCAGCAATCTACTTTCAAGTCATTGCATGTGAGACTCTGCAACGCATGGTTTGCTAATACTTCCCATTGCCTGGGTTGGCAGGGGGAGGCAGGTGCGGGGAACTGCACCTTTCAGAGGCTCTTTCTGGAGCCTTTTGGAACCGGCTGTTGTCTTGTTACACGTAACGTGCAGCTCTTCAGGGCGGGTCTGTGGACTCTCGGGTCTTATTTTTAGGTACGGGGCAGTAGAAGTTTCTGTGTTAATGGTTTCACATGCGCTGCCTCCACCCGCGTCTGCCAAAAACCCCTCAAGCGCTGTAGCCCTGAACCACTGTTTTAATGCATATCTGCTTTACCTACAAATACCATTTTTTAGTCATCACTTCAGACCCAGCTATTTGTCAAAAGCCGGGCTTCCCAGACTGCCTGCCTTCTCCCTGCACCTTGCAGAAACAGAGCAAAATGCTGCTCAAATCATCTCCATTTGTCTGGTACATTTTAACACAGGGTCTTTTGAACTGCCCCATTGCCCCTTCCCCACCACACCAAAGCAAAGTGTTTTCTTACCATGTTTTGCTTCCACTGAAATACTTTAGAGCCAAACAGGCTGGAAGTGTTTGCATTCAGCATCACATTGAGCTCCACCCGATCCACTTTTCCCTCCCTGAGTCCCGGCACAACCCAAAATTGGCTCAAGACAGCACCTCTTAACAGTGCAGTTCCCCACACACCATGGCAGTACTCCCCTAGGCTGGGGATATTCCTGACTACACCCTTGTCTCGGTCCCACACCAGCAGGAAGGAGGTTCCTGGTTTGAACCTAGCTTCACCCAGGTCTGAAAACAGCCAGCACTTTGGGCTTTGTATGCACAAATTCTGCCGTCCCGCCATTGAGCTCCTGAATAGGCTCTCCCACCATTACACCTCTCAAACAGAGGGGGACAAATGTCACTTTGCAAGCCAAAAATAATGCCAGAGTCTCCACCAGTTTCCAACTGGCTCGAAAGGTCTGATTGAGCTCTCAAGCAAGATCCACAGTTGTGTGGGACGAAACTACCTGCGCCCGGGTATGATCCTCCCCACACAGGGATCAGGGCCCTTCACAACTCAACCTTCACAATGTCTATGCACAGAGGCAAATGTGATAGGGAGCAAAGTGCTATGACCAAGGTCACAGAGTGAGTGCGGTGTCAAAGGCAATGCTATCCCCATCCTGGGCTCACCTCACCACCAGCGCGTGTCCTGGTTGCAAGAGAGGATTTTCTCTTGGAAACGCTGGACTTACCCGCAGCTCGGGGCAGATCCAGGCACGATGGCTTCATCCAGCCAAGGGGGCTTTCCCTCTCTGCCATCGTCGTGGCTGCGGGTCTGTGTAAGAGCATTTCTGAGACACTGCGGCGCCGTGGGTACAAACAGGGACTGCTGGGGTGGCAGCCAGACTGACCCACCCGGGGCAGGACAGGTGGCTGCCCCGACGAGCGCTGCTGGCCTGTCTGGGGCGTCCAAGCAGCGGAAGTGGCTGTGTAGGTGGCAGGGCACGGCCTCCCTTTCCAGCTGCCTCCCTGCGTGCCTGTCATTCTGGCTGACACCACACCACAAGTATGCACAGTGCTGCCGTGGGGGAGCCCAGCCCAGGTGGGGGCTGCGACCCCTTGACGCTTGGAAAGCTGCTTCCCTATGTCACTCTGCAGCAGCTTTCAGTCTCCCTCCTCCCATGAGTCCCCAGATCCTTTGCAACTTTGGACTTGATGCTACAAGAGTCAAGACAATGGGTGCAACACTGTCTGGAGACGTTTCTAAGGCCTGAGGAAGACCCACGTGCAAAGAATTGAGCATGCTTATTGCACGGAAGAACCAAGAAAAGAGGACAGACAGTCCAGACGACTGCCAGCGAACCCCTTGGTGAAGCTGCCCAAGGGCACAGAGTGTAAAAACCCTGCAGAGCCAGTCAGTAAGTCTCAGCTCAGCCAATAAAAACCCCATTGTCATCAGCCTTTTGCAACAGACTCAGGAGGGGCACCAGAAGGAAAAGGCTTCTAGCAATGTCAAGCTGCAGATAGGGCCACTGAGGCACAGCTGAGGGACTCGGTTGCAAGATAAATCTGGGCAGCAATGCACCTTGTTTTCTAACTTCCACCCACATAATAAATCTAAATGCTTCCCAGCCAAAACCACCGTGGTCATCTTGCTGCCCTGGGGAAAGCAGAAGTCCCTTCTCTGCTGGTGGCTTCCTGATTAGAGGAGAAATTAGTGACACAAAACCTAGACATTGTTTTTCCCCAGTAAGCCTTGCTGACTGGCAGTCCTGGAACAGGGGTGGTTGCAAATAGCATGCTGGCAAGCTCTTCTACAAAACCTCATCTAGGACATCCGCAACCAGTTCCCAGGGAGCAGCTCTGCTCCGATGCAATGGGTCGAGACCCAGACCAGACTCACCTGCTACTTGGTACAGCTCCTCTCCAAGGGATTCAATCCCAGGCAAAAAAGAGCAGCACAGCCTGTCCTGAAAGACTAAGAGAAACTAGGTGCAGGTTCCCGTAGGAGGCTGCCACGTGGTGTCTCCTGCCAGAACACTTTGCTATGCCATCAGCAGCTCCATCTCATCTGCTGGGACTGAAACCTGGAAGGTGCCTGGCTGGCAGGTCTCGCCCCGCCACCCAGAGTCAGGTCAATGCCACATTTGGGGTCAGGAAGGAATTGCACCCCCTGGCCTGACTGGCACAGACTGGGGAAGGGGGTTTGCTTTCCTCTGTAGCCTCTGCCGGGGATCCCTTGAGTGTATGTTAACAATCTTTTACAGCAGCTGGACGTTGGCTGCCGTGGTCCCCCTGCTTCACTTCTGGCAGGTTCACGTGTGATGTCTTGTGTTGCCTGGGGATTGGTGGGAGGTTCACGTGTGATGTCTTGTGTCACGTGAGGATTGGTGGCAGGTTCA
>NW_017728910.1:25952123-25957376 GCF_001723895.1 Crocodylus porosus | reverse complement strand
ATGTCTTGTGTTGCGTGAGGATCAATGGCAGGTTCACGTGTGATGTCTTGTGTCGCGTGAGGATCGGTGGCAGGTTCACGTGTGATGTCTTGTGTCGTGTGAGGAACAATGGCAGGTTCACGTGTGATGTCTTGTGTTGCCTGAAGATTGGTGGCAAGTTCACGTGTGATGTCTTGTGTTGCATGAGGATCGGTGGCAGGTTCACGTGTGATGTCTTGTGTCGCGTGAGGATCAATGGCAGGTTCACGTGTGATGTCTTGTGTCGCGTGAGGATCGATGGTGGTTTTACAAAGAATTTAGATTATGGATTGCCTGGGATGGTTTGCACCAGGCTGATCATGTCTCAGGCAGGGGATTGGGCTAGAGGTGACCTCTGGACATCCCATCCACCCTGACTTTTCTGCAATTTTAAGCCAGCTTCTCTAATAAGATGCTATCCAGGCTGTAAGAATGCAGGATCTTCAAGCCCCTGCCACCCCATGGGCAAGGATGTTTGAGAAAAGAAAGAAAAGTTTCCTCAACTCGTTGCACAATACTCTTCATGCATCTCCAGCATCAGCCATCCCCACATTCCCAAGGCTGCCCCAGCTCCCCCTGGGCACAGCCAGCCGCTCACACGATTGTCCACTGGCCCTCAAGCCACTTTAGAGGCCTGGAAATCTTAATTTCATTTGACCCAAGCTCCTCTTGACTCATCCCACCTTCGAGAAAGTGGAAAGCATTTTACACCCCTCAGAGGAGTCTCTAAGGATCCACGTGTGAAGACTGCGGTAAATATGCATTAAGTGATTACTGCCAATAACGCTTTGCATTTACAATAGCTTTAAAAACAAACCAGGTCCCCACCTATGAGCACCTAATGAATGCCTCTTCTTTAAGAACTTCTCCTAAAGCATTAGTTAGCAACTGTTAAGCAGCCAGGCTGGTAGGAGATTGCAACAGGTCGGTTTGGTTAAATCCACCCATGGACCCTTGAATGCATGATATTGAGTTATTAAAGGAGATAAGCCAGCAGAATATAATTTAACACATCTTCATCATTTGCTACAGGGCGCTTTTAGCATGAAGAGGTGCCCCGGTGAAATCTGTGACACAACAGACTTTCCCTGAAGTCCCAATTCCTACAAGTGCTGCTTAAGCCCATCGAAGAGAGAATTAAAATTCTTTGGGTGCTGGTGAATCATTGGCTGCATTGGGTTATTTTACTTGCATTAGGCTTTAATTATAACTAAGCTTTAGCCATCTGTTCCACTCCCTAATTATAGAGACAAAAAATATTTTGCAATTCCAACCGTTAAAGAGATCGGAGAGGTTTCAGGGCTCCGTGCCTGGGGCTGGTTTTGCTCACCAGCCTGGGCCCTCTCACTCCGAGTGAAAGTCGAGAGGGAAAGTACTTGCTCCTCGTGTGGGATACTCTTATTTTTAAGGCAAGGATCTCCCTACATAGAAAGTCATAGCTTTTTTGTTCTCTATACTTCCCTACCTTTGGGAACAATGGTTATCAAGTGCATGTACACACACACACACACACACACACACACTCAAATTCACCCTGTCTGTAAGCCTTGAGCACGTGAACATACACGCAATTGAGCACACACATGCACACAAGTTCACCCTAATGTCTGCAGGCCTTGAGCATGCGCGCGCGTGCACACACACACACACACACACTCAGGTTCACCCTACTGGCTGAAAGCCTTGAGCGCATGCACACACACGCGTGCGCACACAAGTTCACCCTAATGTCTGCAGGCCTTCAGCATATACACATACAAGCTTAGCCTAAAGCCTTGAGCACATGTGTGCACACACACACTCAAGTTCACCCTTCTGTATGCAAACCTTGAGTGCACACACACACACACACACACACACACACACGTTCACTGTAATGTCTGCAGGCCTTGAGCATACACACAGACACACACACACACACACACACAAGCTCAGCCTAAAGCCTTGAGCACATGTGCATAGAGACACACACGCACACGCACACTCAAGTTCACCCTACTGTCTGCAAGCCTTGAGCGCATGCACTTACACAAGTTCACTCTAATGTCTGCAGGCCTTGAGCATACAGGCACACACATACACACAAGTTCAGCCTAAAGCCTTGAGCATGTGTGCACACACACACACTCAAATTCACCCTAATGTCTGCAAGCCTTGAGCCCATGTGCACACACATGCACACACACACACTCAAGTTCATCCTAATGTGTGCGCGTCCAAGGCTGGCAGACGAGTTCAGCCTAACGTCTGCAATCCTTGAGCACGTGGACACACGCACGCATACATATGTACACACACTCAAGTTCACTCTAATCTCTGCACGCCCTTGTGCAACACACAATTGTTTCCACTGCATGTGTGCCCCACGCAACTTTGCGCTCCTCTGAGCACTAGGAAGTGTTCCCTCCTTGTTCACTAACACGCTTGCAGAGGGCTGGACATGGGTCCCTCTCTCCATTGCGAATGCTACACATGGCTCTTTTGAATGGAACGGCGCTGTTCATGGAGTAAAGGAAGTGCCCTACTCCATATGGGTAAGATTATCAGGATCTGGCCGCAAATAAAAGCAGACCCATTTGGTGAGGAAAGCAGAGATGCCTTGGACGATGTCAACTGATATTTGCACTGGATTAAATTTTTAATGACAATCACATATTGCAAATATTAAAAACATGCATGTTGAGAAAAAAATAAATAAATCAGGGCATTTTGCAGAGAAAAGAAGGGGGAAATTAACTCCAAAGTGCACAACGATTTTAGGAGCAAACAATTTAGGCAACTTTTTTTTTTTTTAAACTCAAAGGTATCCTCCAGCCCTAAGTCTGAGCATCTCAGTGTGGACCCCTGTGGCTCCTGCTCTGAGCTGTGAGCGAGACCCGCTCTGGATTTTCTGCTCACGTGCTCCCTTTTGAGCCTGTTGTCCAAGTGAACAGAAGGCAAGCCTGGCAAGCAATATGCCATACGGGAACAGGGGCCCACACATCGTTTTGCATCCTATTGCCAGGTGGAGCACGATTACGAGCTCCTGAGACGCTCGCACGTCCCCGAGCATGACGTGGGGCGTCAGCTGCATGCCAAGGACACCGCAGCCCGTGTCTCCCTGCGGACGCCCTCCGCTATCAGCTGAGTACAGGTCTGAGGGGTGTCACCTGAAGCCTGTGTGAACCTGCAAGAGTTGAGCCCTGAAGGCAGAGGAACAATGATTTGCAACTCCCCTCTGGGAGGAAAAGAGCTGAGAACAGGGGATTTTAGGGGTGGGATGTTCAAAAAGTGCCAGCTCAGCGTCTGCCCAACTTTATCCCTTTTGAAAAGTATGGTAAAAAACCTCCTGCGAACTCCAACAGCAGCAGGGTCCAACCAGCGCCGAGTGTGGATAAGAAATAGCCCCAGTCCACCTGCCGATTTCTCAGTCCAGGTGATGCAGCCTTGCAGACACACTGGGCAGCTCTAGCCTCACCTTTCCACCCAATTGATCTGTTCCTCATGTCTTTTAACCTGAGCATCCAGTGCAAGGAGCCATGCTAGCAGGGACTGTACAGTGAAAATACAGATTGGCTCCTCCGCCTCATCGTGGTCATGGGGACAGGGTGGAGAGGTGGCATTCGGACCTAGGTCTGCATTGCAAATGCCACGAAAGCCCAGTGTCTAATCACAATGCTTAAGATGCATGAGCTGGAGAAGTACAGATCTGGAAGGAAGCCCTGCCCTCGTTCAAAATCAAGAGCAAAGCACCACAGACTTTAGTTGGCCCAAGGTTTCATCTGCGGAGTTATACCCCAAAGTCCATTTTCAGACCCCTGCATATCATTAGATGGCCTCATTCATTCCTTCTCCTCTCCCTTCCCCAAACTCTGGCCTGGGTGGACTCAAGCAAGCTAAGAAGTCATCAAAGCACTGCCTGCACGCCTGTGTGTGATTTACCATTGTTTTGTTTCTCCAAGGTCGTATTTTTTTTCTCTTTCTTAGTCTTAAGTATAAATATTCCTGTAAAGTTATAGAGTTGGGAGATTTCTTTGAAACAGAGATGTGGGAGACTCCCCTTGCTGTATGGGATTTTACCTGTGATCACAGTACAGCCCCAAATAAAGAAAAGCTGGCCCTGTCAGTTCTGATTCAGCCACAGCGCGAGGTTTCATTTCTCCCACACAAGCGAGGCAGATCAGACGAGGTCTGCTGCTCATGCACGTTCCAAACAGATAACCACAAGGAAGTTTCCCCATCCACTGCTCCAAACCCTACCGAGAAATGCATGCAGCATTTCTAATAGGAAGATGAACTGACTGGTTTTCTTGCATACGTACTGGCCTCTGGCTGCTTTACCACCCCATCCAGGAGGAGCACAGACCATCCGCAGATGCTTCCTCAGCCTGATGAAGGGTGTTTGTGCCCAAACACTTGCTAAGAAGAAATTTTCCCAACTATCTGAGTTGGTCAGTTCAGTAGCATCGGAGCCATACGTCCCAAGAGAGATGCTAGAGCCCACAAGGGCTGGTTGCAATAATTGAGGCCATCCCACACCATACACATGGGAACACATGCATATGTGTGTATATGTGCAAGTGCACACACATACACACACATCTCCACCATCGATTTCTCTTACTAATGGAAACAACCTACTGGCCCCTGAACTCTGCATAGACGCTCGTTTAAAAGGAGCAATCAGCACAATGATATCCCAGTAACACATCAGCATTTGCAAGAACTATTGCTGCTTTATCCAATGCAGGGAAGTACATGGCACCATTTCACATGCCACGCAGGGGGCTTGTGTTTTTTAAATGGAAGGCATAGCAGGGTACTGTTGTTGAGAGACATCCATTGTCTTCCCAGCTGAACACGCGGGAAAAGGCTGGAGGGAGTGAAGCCAGACATGAATTTCTGTTGTCTTTCACATGCCTGGCAGGGCACTTCCCCTTCAAAGAAACTACCAACCAGACCTGAACACATAAGATTTGCCTGAAAGCAACTGAGCAGTCTCTTAACTCATGCTCACAAAGACAAACTCGGGGTTAGAAAAAGAAAGATTTAGGCAACTGGAGAGAAAATATGGCTCTAGATTTCATAGAAATGGATTTCATAGACATTAGGGCTGGAAGGGACCTCGGGAGATCATCGAGCCCAGCCCCCTGCCCAAAGGGCAGGAAGTCAGCTGCGGTCATAGGATCCCAGCAGATAAGCATCCAATTTACTCTTGAAGGTGTTCAATGTAGGTGCTTGAACCACCTCCGCTGG
>NW_017728910.1:25948532-25952046 GCF_001723895.1 Crocodylus porosus | reverse complement strand
CCCCACTGAGACCAGCCCAGCTCCATCCTCTGTGCAGCCCCCCGGCAGGGAGGTGACGGCTGCTATTCAATCCCCCTCGGTCTTCTCTTCTCCAGACTCAATCAGCCCAGTTCCCTCAGCCTGGCCTTAGAAATCCTCTCTGGGAAGAGGCTGCACAGCGCTGCACTCACAGTCCAAACTGTAAATCCTGCTTGGTTTGGTGCAAGGTTTCAGATCCAGAAGCCTGCACAGCCTCCAGCAAGGAGAGAAACCCCACCACAGCAGGTGGTTTTGTTGAACCCCAGCAATCAGATCCATGTCCATAAAGATCAGATCCATGAGACCGCAGAACCACAGGGCTGGAAAAGACCTTAGCGGTCACGTAGTTCAGGCCCTGCAGAGATGCAAGAGGACACTAATCCTAGTCCCCCCAGGAAGGTGCTTACCCAGTCCCAGCTTGGAAACTCCAAGGCAGGAGCTTATTTAATTGCCCTCTAAATGCCACCCCTTGCAAGTTGTTAAGGAGATGAGTCCCTTCAGATGACTTATTAATGGGGCATGTTCATCAATCAGGAAACCAGACCCGGTGGTGAAAGATGGAGACCGAAAAGAAACAAGGCGCAGCTTTGTAACAGCGACTATTTAAACACTGGATCAAACTGCAATAGAAAGCAGTGGATTCTCTGTCCCATGGAGTACTGCATCCAGTTTTGGGCTCCACAATTCAAAAAGGATGTGGAGAAGCTTGAGAGAGTCCAGAGGAGAGCCACGCGCAGGATCAGAGGTCAGGAAAACAGATCTTACGACGACAGGCTGAGAGCCATGGGGCTCTTTAGCCTGGAAAAGCGCAGGCTCAGGGGGGATCTGATGGCCACCTGTAAGTTTATCGGGGGTGACCACCAGGATCTGGGGGAACGTCTGTTCACCAGAGCGCCCCAAGGGATGACGAGGTCGAACGGTCACAAACTTCGCCGCGACTGATTCACACTGGACATAAGGAAGAATTTCTTCACTGTCCGAGCCCCCAAGGTCTGAAGCAGCCTGCCAGCGGAGGTGGTTCAAGCTCCCACTTTGAACACCTTCAAGAGACATTTGGATGCTGATCTTGCTGGGATCCTATGATCCCTGCTGCCTTCCTGCCCCTGGCGCAGGGGGCTGGTCTCAATGACCCTCCGGGGTCCCTTCCAGCCCAAATGTCTATGAAATCTATGAAAGTATTAAGGCGATGGTCATCCAACTTTGCTGGGTCGGTCACATCACCTGGATGTCCAGATTCCCACAGCAAATTTTATTCTCCCAGCTCAATCAAGGTATACGCTCAAGGGAGGACAGAGAAAGCACTTCAGGGACGGCCTTAAGACCAATTTAAAAAAAAATGCAACTTTGGTGTCAATTTGTGGGACACTGTTGCCCAGGACCACCCCAAATGGAGGAAGAGCCTGCTGCAGGGATCTGACTAGTCTGAAACCTCGCGACAACAACAGGAGATGGAAAAGCAAGATGGATAGAAACAGCACATCGCGACTGAACCAAGGAGCCAGCGCCACACACCTTGCATGGAAACACATGCCCGAGCTGCAGTAGAGTCTGTTGATCCTGGACAGGCCTCATCACTCATCTCTGGATGCAAAGATAAGACAATTATGGAAGACAGTCTTCCTTGACCGCGAGGGATTGCCAAAGATGAGACAATGGGATGGGTTTTTTGTTCCCGTGGAAGAAAAATCCCCCACTCTAAAGGTAACTTCTTCATTAGCGCAAAGCAGAGGTGCATCATCAGCGCTGTCTCCTGCTGCTAAAGACTACATGCTGGAAGCCAGCGTCTGTGGGATCTCTGATGGTGCCTACAAAATGCTTGCACATCTGGCCTATGCATGATAGATAAGTAAGAGCAGCCAAATCCTGGTGAAAGCCAATTGGATTTAGGTGCCAAAGTCACTCAGATGCTTTCAGAAACTTTACACCCATTGTAACAAGTTCACAACCATCTACCAGTTCAGACTGCACAATTCGCTCTGTGCCGTGGTAACTCGGGGCTTCGGGCAGCACGAGGAGCAGAACTCAGCTCCTCTTGGTCCAAGAGGCCCATATTTGCAAGTATTGCACATTTGCAATAGCTTTTAGCAGTACAGAGCATGAAACAAAGCTATGCGGTTCTCCTCTAGGGTCTCCTCCACTGCTGCCCATCATCATTGCAAATACCTTTGAACATGGAGACGTGAAATCGGGTATTGGGCTGGATGTTCTTGCCGAAATTGGTTGAGGATAAGCCACTTCGAGGTGAATTGTGGGAGGGTGACCAGAAGACCTGTTGCAAAACAAGCTGCTTCTCAGCGTCTCTTCTGCAATCAGCCTCAGGTGGACAACCCGTTCCAGAAGAGAAGTCACTGAATGCCAGAAAAAAGTATGAATGCACGTCCAAAGCACACCCATTGGCTCCAGAATAAAAATAGCTTTTATTTTGGAAGTCAGCACCCACCCAAGAGGTACTCTGCAATATTTTGGTTGGTTTCCTGGTGCGGACCAGCCCTTCGTTCTTGGATCGATGCTGCACTGCCAAAAGCAAGGTAATTACACACAACACCAGCAGCAACGAAACAATTAAGGACTAATTCCAAAGCACTTATGAAAATAAGATGTAGATAAGAGAGAGAAAATGAGCCCTCTTCAAGCTGTGGAGAGCACAGGGTGCTTGCTTAATTATTTGCTGAAAAGGAACAAAGTCTCTTTCTCACTGCGGCTCCCAATGATTAATCAATCTCAGTCCTCATTAAAGAACGACCCAGTGCAGCTCTAATTAAATTACAACCTCTTAGACAACCCACTGCAGCCAGTGGGAAGCGAGTCACTGGAGGTAACCGGCTCTTTTCCTCGGCTCAGTCGTGTGCGTGTCAGCGAGCGACGTGGGAGTTGGCATCTCGCGGTGAGAATGCCCATGGGCCCTCGGCGCAGCCACTTGGGAAACTGCCTGGACTTCAGGCTTCATTAGGGGGATTGCCGCCTGTCCTTAGCAGAATTAGCACATGCAGGAAGAAAGCTAATCTCTGTGCGAACAGTGAGTGCAGCACACCAAAAGCATTATAGGTAGGGAATGGGCAGGTTTCTGAAGGTCCGCAGCTCTGGGCTGATGTTCTTGGCTGGGGATAAGCCCCGGACCCTCAAGGATTAGAGGTCGAAAGAGCCGACCTTGTGCATCTCTGCAGGCTGCGTCACAACGAGGAGGAAGCCACGACTGCCGGGACCTGCCAGCTGGGTGCTCTCCTTCCCGAGCATCAGTCTCTAAAAGACAGCAGCAGAGACTATGCCTACATCCCCCCACCCCAGTGCACCTCAATCTCCCACCTGATGTTTAGGGGTCCCCCTCCCCTTTAGACAGCTCCAGGATGCAACCAGCTCTCTATCTGAATTTCATAGATTTATTTCATAGATTTCATAGGTTTCATATACATCAGGGCTGGAAGGGACCTCGGGAGATCATCGAGTCCAGCCCCCCACCCAAAGGGCAGGAAGTCAGCTGGGGTCATAGGATCCCAGT
>NW_017728910.1:25942846-25948521 GCF_001723895.1 Crocodylus porosus | reverse complement strand
GGGCTGCTGTGCCTTCTTGCTGCCTTTCCTCCGTGTTGGGATAGATTTAGCTTGTGCATTGAGTATCGCTTCCTTGAGAAGCAACCACTCTTCTTGAACTCCCATCTCCCTGGGGTCGTGGTCCCTAAGGGCAGGGCAGGGCAGCTGGCCGGCCCGTACCCCTGGCATCTGCATGGGCACTGCCAACCTGGCAGTGCTGGGATGCACCCTGGCATCCTAGTGAGGAGGGGCTGGTGCCCTGTTCATCCCACCTGCCCCTCTCAGCATTAAGAGAAACACCTGCATCCCTGCTCCTGTAATGAGAGATAGGCCCAAATAGGAGGAACGCAACAGTGGCATGGGGATCTCTGCCCTCTAGGACACGTTGCTCCTTTCTTTTGCAGCTCCTAGCTCAAGCCATCCTGGAACAGCCTAGATGCCCACTGTGACTGTGTCCAAGGTACAGGTTACCCCAAACAACTGGCCAGGTCCCTGGAGCCGTCAAGGGCCTGGTCACATCCTCTTGTTCCCACTGGGCCTTACCTGCTCTCCTTAGTCACCGACCCATTCATTTGTGCCTCAGGGCAGGGCACGTCCGTGTAACAAGGCAGCTAAACCTATCTGCCTTTCTCTAATAATTAGGTACCTTCCAGGTGATGCTAGGAGGCAAGTCTGTACCCCAAACTGTAGGCTAGGACATCAGCGCCAGTGGTAGTGGCAGGGTATGTGCAGCAAACACCCATTTTGGCAGGAAGGTAAATCTGATCCACAGCCCCCCACAGCTCACATCCCACCGAGACCATCTCTGTCACCTTAAAACCACACTTAAGTCCCACATTCAAATCAGTGGAAACTTGAAGTGCTCCAGCCAGCTAAAAAGACCCTGGACTGCCACCTGAGATCTCCCAAAGACCCCACATTAAAAAAGAAGATACAAAAAAATAATGAAAGGCTCGAGTCACTTGTGATCAGCAAAGGGTGACGATGAGATGTTAGGGAGCTGCTTTGGATGAGTCTGTGAAGCCTCGTCCTTCAGGAGTTGATTAATCCAGTGAGATGTGCGGACAGCTGTTAGCAGGAACTGCTGGAGATGCAAGTGGGTGCAGAGGAGCCCGGCTGGAAGAGCTTCCCTCGAGTCAGGGCAAAAGTCATGGAGGTGTCATCCCAGGTGAAACCAACTCAGCTTTAGACACGCACATGCCACGCGGAAGCGAAGTACAGAATCGCAGACAATGAGGGTGGCAGGGACCTCAGGAGGGCACGTCTAGTCCAACCCCCTGCTCCAAGCAGGACCAGCCTCAACTGCATCATCCCAGACACAGAATAGTTGACCTGGTCTTAAAAACCTCCAAGGATGGAGAATCCACCACCTCTCTGGTTGACCTGTTCCAGTGCTTCACCACCCGCCTAGGGAGAAAGTTTCTGCAATATCTAACCTCGACTTGCCTTGCTGCAACTTGAGCCCATTGCTCCTCGTTCTGTCATCTGCCCCCACCCAGGACAGCCCAGCTCCAGCCTCTTTGCAGCCCCCCGGCAGGGAGGTGACGGCTGCTATTCAAACCCCCTTGGTCTTCTCTTCTCCAGACGCAATCAGCCCAGTTCCTCAGTCTCTATTGTAGCATTAAGGCAAAGAAAACTGCCAGTGATACAAGAGGCAGAGAGGAAAATGGATGTTGACACTCCGGCCGACATAGGAACAAGCTGCGAGTCACAGAACTACGATGCAGACACTTGACATCCCAACATTTAGGAGATGGTTGAAGGCAGAAATCTGGGCACTGGTGAAATCACTAGCAAATCACCCCTTGATTTTGGTGGATGCTAGAGCGCGCCTCACTGATTTGATGGGCCTCATGTGGGAAAGAAGCAGAAACTGCTCAATGGACTGAAGGCAACATGAGCAATGACTTGCACAGGTTGTCCCGTCTCGTTCTTTGCCTCCATCGAGTTCAAGCCAAAGCCCTTTGAAGCCAGAGGAACACCCAGAACCGACTTCCTTGCAGAAACAAGTTTTATGAAAAAAGAAATCCAGCGTTTCACAGGGCAAGTGGAGGGGATTTTTGAAACTTATGATCCTGCCAAAGCAAAATCAGTCTTTACTACAGGACTCAGAGCCATCTGCATGCAGCAAAGGATATTCCCTTGCTAACATTCACCTTTGTAAGCCACAGCCAGAAGCTTTGCGTGTGCCCCCCCGACACACACACACATCCCATTATCTTAGTTGTAAGAAACTTTACTTATTATACCACAATGTTCTTACTCATAAAGAAAGGCTGAACCACTGTGATTTGAAGTTCCAAACTTAGATGTGCATCATACTGCAGAAATCAAACTTGGAAATTCCTGCAGAGCAAGTTTCAGAAAATGAAAAACTCTTGAGAAGAGTAACTGATAAAGGAAAAGTTTAGATAACCTTCAACTATAGCTGTTACTCACACACCTCTGCAGCACTTGGCGGCAGAAGGAGAGATACTTACGGGTTTTTTTGGAAAAGAAGCTGAATGGCTGCAAGTTCCATAAGGTCACAAACAAGTTCTCCCCCTCCACCCCCCAACTCTAGAAATAAAGGAAAGGACTTTGGACCCCCCACTAGACAACAGACTTGGACACGTTGGAGAGAGTCCAGCGGAGGGCAATGAAAATTGTTGAGGGGCTGGGGGACAGGACTGGTGAGGAGAGGCTGCAGGAACAGGGCTGATTGAGTCTGGAGAAGAGAAGACCGAGGGGGGTTGAATAGCAGCCGTCACCTCCCTGCCGGGGGGCTGCAAAGAAGATGGAGCTGGACTGGTCTCAGTGGGAGCAGATGACAGAAGGAGCAATGGGCTCAAGCTGCAGCAAGGGAAGTGGAGGTTGGATATTAGGAAAAACTTTCTCCCTAGGAGGGTGGTGAAGCACTGCAACAGGCTCCCCAGAGAAGTGGTGCAATTTCCATCCTTGGAGGTTTTGAAGACCCAGGTAGACAAAGCCCTGGCTGGGATGACATAGCTGGGGCTGGTCCTGCTTGGAGCAGGAGGTTGGACTGGATGTGACCTCCTGAGGTCCTGTCCTGCCCAAATTTTCTATGAGTCTATGTTGCCAAAACAACTTTGTCTTTTCAGGTGTCTAGAAGATATTTTGGGGGTGGTTTAAATGTTTGCTTGTCATTCTTTTGATTTTGTCAGTGGGAGCTTTGGCTTTCATAACGGTGAAGGTCTCCTGCCCATACAACTTTTCAAGAACAGAGGCTGAAGTCAGAGTCATAGACCATAAGGGTCGGAGGGGACCTCAGGGGGTCACATCTAGTCCAATGTCCTGCTCCAAGCAAGACCAGCCCCAGCTGCATCATCCCAGCTCAAATTAATAAAAAAGTCTTTAACTGCAGAGCAGTAAGCAAGCACCGCAGACACTTCGTCCGTCTCTCACTAGCTAGCTACATCCTGAGGGACCATCTCCTAGTTCCCAGCTTCTCCAAATCAGGAAGTGTGTTCAAACTATAACCTTTGCCACTACAAGCTAGCACTTTCCAAAATAGTTCCAGCACAGAAAGGAAGCAGAGCAACCACTTAACTCATGTGATCAGGCCAACACAGACCCTGCCATGGTGGCGCGCAAAGAGTACTGTGCAGCCAGCAGCAGATCTCCATGGCTATCCAGCAGGACTGGATTCGAACTGGTGACTGTGTGACAGACAGCTCAGCAGATCATGCTGTCCTCCCAGCTCCCCAGTTTGCACGTAAGAAACGGGGGAACAGGCCAACGTCTACAAGTGCAGCATGAAAGCGCGCCAATGCTGCGTGGACTGACTTGGGACTAAAATTAATCCCAAGTTAGTCCCCCCACACAGCATTAATGTGCAGTAACATGTCTACACACACGTTACGATGCATTAACTAATGGGGCGTAAATTTGATACCTGCATGATGCACATGCAGGTATCTCACATGCAGATAAGAATTGCCATGAATTTGATCATCCCATAGGTCCATCTCGTCCAGTCTCCTGTGTCCCATGGGGGCTGAGAGCAGAGGCTGGAAGACAGCACAACCTAGGTCTGACCAGGAACTTTTTCCACCATTCCTCTTTCATTTACAGCTTCCAGCATTTACGGTCTAGGAAGTGCCAATTCAGAAGCCGTGCCCCTCTCTCCTCTTGGAGAAGGAGCTATCAGCAAATAGGATCAAAAATTATTCTGAATGCACAAAAAGGAACGTGCCCCTCATCCCAACAGCCCCAGTAGCAGATTTTCCCAAATTAAAAAAATGCAATATAAATGGTCCAATGCAACACTGACAAGGATGCAGAGATGTTGCTTTGAGCCTGCCAGAAATAAGGAGGAGATGCACTGGCACAGCCATAACAGTGCCCTCTTCCTCGGGCTCCACATACCCATACTCTCCAGCAACTGTACCTCCTTCCTGGCACAGGGAACTAGAAAAGATATGCTCTGGCATAACCCGGGGCTGGAACAGGCTGACTGTTTCTAACCTCCCGGTGCCCCTGCAGAACAAACAGGTGCTCGGTTTGTATTTGCCGAGAAAGCTATTGGTTGCTGACGTGTCAACAAATTTGTTGACAAGCTATTAAAGAAATTAGTAATCCCCATCTGAGTCTAGAGTTGGCCAGCCACTTATGTCACAGTCTTACAAAAATATTGACACTCTTCCACTGTCAATAGCTGGGCAAATACAGACACAGATCAAGCACTCAGATAAAACCAGCCGGGCTCTGCCAAGAGCAGGGAAGAACAACAGCCTGCTGCCCGCTGTACTCACAGCCGTCACCGTGTCGGGCTGCCAAAGGATCCCTGAAAAGCCTGGCCTGAAGTCCCTCAGAGCCCTATTGCCCCTCTCCTACACACACTCTGCTCAGGAAAGTACTGTGAAGAGGTTGCAGGCCAAGCTGGCGCGTGGTACCAGTGTTGTCCAACTGGTTGACATTTCCGAGGGTTTTGGACCTTTGTCCCACAAGTGTGCAGGAGACATAAGTTTGGCTGCAAATACAGGAGGAGGAGATTTTCCTGTCCATCAATGAGCTGCTCTTCTCCGCTCGGCATCAGATGCGGGCAGCGCTGCCCACCTAAGGTCTGGCATCAAAGGATGTGCCTACCCTCTGCATTTCAGAAGCATATCGACTGGCTAGAAGATCCCACAGCTTTTAAGACTGCTAAACAAGAGCCAGCTGACTCTCCTATAGTTATTTCTTCTGCAGTGGATCAGACCTGTGGATTCATCTCCAACCGGCAACATTTGCACGGCAGAACAAGTGCAGGCCCCATATGGCTAGAGCGTCACTTGACATCAGTACCGCTGCCAGGGTATCACTGAGCATCTCATACTGTCTGTAGCTGCTTGTAATGATGCCCAAGACAGACAGACAGACAGACAGACATCGGCCGGACTTACAGGTTGAGATAGTGAAGGCAGCCATAAGAAGACGACAACTTTTACTACTCAGCTGAGCAAGCATAACGCACAGCGCCACTGGGCATATCTAAATGTGCATTTATGCCCACTTAAATTTACTGCACAGTGAATAACTGCGGAGGAAATGGGAATAGGCAGGCATCCAAGGAGGATTACTCCGCGCTGGTCCGGTCCTGCAGGGAGCAAACCAGGAAAGCCAAGGCCGCAACTGAACTCCAACTAGCTTCAGGCATCAAGGACAACAAAAAGTCCTTTTTCAGGTATGTGGGGAGCCGGAGGAAAAGCAAGGGC
>NW_017728910.1:25933138-25942746 GCF_001723895.1 Crocodylus porosus | reverse complement strand
ATGATCTCCCGAGGTCCCTTCCAACCCTGATGTCTATGAAATCTATGAAATCTACACGTGCAGGCATTAAAGCACATTAACACTGTGTGTGGATTGACTTGGGACTAAAATTAATCCCTACATACAGTGTTAACACGCAGTAACGTGTCTATATGTGCGCTACCGTGCAGTAACTAAATAGGGAGTAACTTTGATACCTGCATAATGCAAGTATAACATTTACGCTCAAGTCAGCGTAAGTCACCATATTCACTGTGCAGTATGGGCATGCTGTACTGTGCAGCCATTGCAGTTAGTAAATGCGCACATGTAGATGCGCCCGCTGAGAAATAAAAACGCAAAACCCCACGGTGACATTTCAACAGTTGCATTTGTCAACCAAGTCTCCCATTAAGTGGCACTGCTCCTGGCGTAACCAGGCCCATGCTCTGCCTACTAGTCCACTAGTCTAGTCATATTGCAGCTTCTTCAGTCAGCGCAGCTTTGCAGCAAGAATTTAGTGGTTAAAAAACACGCGCGGAGGTGGACAAGCTGATGGGTTTATTGAACCCACCAGAATAAAACAACTGGTCTCCAGTCTCTTCTGAATGCGGCTATCCGTACAGTAGAACTTCCCTTTGCTTTTTGCAACACCCAAGGAGTTGTTTTCCAGCATGTATTAGAAGCATTTAAAGGGAGATTAGTTTTTCATCCTAAGCCAGAGTGAAACACCCAGGAGAGAAAGAGAAGATGATCCTGTGCAATGGGAGCTTTATGTCACTAACTGAATAGCAAGCAAATTGTTCACATCCTGATGCATTAAAAACCTACTACAGACAAGTACAAGAAGCACCGTTTGTATGCCAGGACAAAAATCAGAGAGCCTAGAAGATTGCAGTCCTATCTAGGCTCCACCCTGGATTCGTCACCTTATGGATTACATCCAACGGGATACAGTGTGCAACCAGTTGCTGCTTCGCTATAGACTTCATCTAGAGACAAACGAATGCCAGAACCATGCATGGGCCGAGGAAAGGGAAAAGAAATCCTGCCACCGCTCCAGTTGGGCAGAGAGAGCTCAGAAAAGGAAGACCAAATTGCTTTCCACCCCCAAACCACACATCCAACCAAACAGCATCCAGCGGCTGGGTGGCCTAACCACATGCCTCCTAACTGCCCCTGTGATCTAACGCGTCATAGGCAAAGCTGACAGAACAAATTGGTTTGTGGTCATCCGAGGATTAAATCTGGCAGGAAAGCCTGCATCCCAGGGTGGCTAAAAGGGTAAAACACTTGCTGATGTTCAACTAATTAACCAGGGAAAAAAGCCAGGAGGAGGCCAGAGAGTTCTGGACAAGAAAGGGAGCTGGCTAAAAAAGTGAGCCAAACTTCCCCAAACTTTTATAAGCTTCTCTTCCAGCCAGGATTCAGCTCTAGGGACAGACAAGTGCTCAGTTTGGGTTTGCAGGGTGAATGGAGGGAGACTTGAAGGCAAGTGATATCCCAAACCTTACTCCCAATAAGCGAACTTCAATGAGGGTCCCACCACACATCTGAGAAGGGCAAGGAGGACACCATCTAAGCCTTGGCTAGGGAGCCTGCAAGGAGGCAGAGCTCTTTCTGCAAAGACGCTCGGCTTGCAATTGTTTTCCCCTAGGGGCCAGCCCCGTGGTTGGGGGACGTGGCACGGGGAGACTGCTCTGAACCGAGGAAGCTGAGATGACAAAAGGGGAAAAAAAGGGGAAAGGCTGCAACAAATATGCAAAAAGGAGATTCTCTTGAGCAGACAAAAGCCGAGGTGAATGAGGAAACCGTGACTCATTCCTTTCACATGGTTTGTGTCTGCTCCCAGTCTAAGACCAATGGTGGGATCAGTCATTGCTTTTGAGCTGAGTTGCCTTTCCTGGTTTTGTTCTTCTTTTTTTTAAACTAGTGGCCACAGATGTCTGTGTTGATCCAAGCCTTGTTTATAACGAGAAGCTGAGGGATCTCCAAGCAGCGTGCAGGAACAAACACGGAAGACACCTCGGGAAATATCCCCATCGTGGCTTCTGGCAAGCAAGCCACTGCCCTATAAACCTCCCCTTCCCTTTCCCCTTTGGCGACGACCTGAGCAGAACAACGCTGCAGCTTGGTCCACGTGTCCACCATCACTGTCCACGTGCCCACGATACCACGTGCCCAACATCGACAGCCCAAGGAAGGAAGGAGCTCTCCCAGTGACATCAAACCATGCAACGACCACAAAACAGGTCACTTCTGAGCCACCACACTTAGGTTTTAGTGACGGATGAGTGAGAAACAAAAGTCTGAGGAATGGGAAAACAAAGGAACGAAAAAAGAGAGGAGCTGATAAGAAGCACCAGTTTCCCAGCCACGGGCATGAACCCCCTGCCCTTCCCACCGGCCGCAGGCCGTGTTTCTGAAGCCACGGCTACCGCATGCTGCGTCCCCCAGACTCCAAGTCACCTTCCGATTTTATTTCCATTTCAATACCCCCAGCTGGGACCTGCCATGCTGCCACCTGCTAGGACTTCTGTTGTTCTTCCTAGCTCCCGTTTCCCTTATTCTTAGAGAATCAGAGAGAAGGTAGGCTGCGAGGGACCTCCAGAGTTCCCATCCAGCCCAACCTGACTGAGGCAGGATCAGCCCTGTCCAAACCATCCCAGACAATCCATAATTTGGGATTGAATAGCAGCCGTCACCTCCCTGCAGGGGGGCTGCAAAGAGGATGGAGCTGGGCTGGTCTCAGTGGGGGCAGATGGCAGGACAAGAAGCAATGGGCTCCAGTTGCAGCAAGGGAAGTTGAGGTTGGATATTAGGAAAAACTTTCTCCCTAGGAGGGTGGAGAAGCACTGGAGCAGGCTCCCCAGAGAGGTGGGGGAGTCTCCATCCTTGGAGGTTTTGAAGACCCGTGTAGACAAAGCCTTGGCTGGGATGATGCAGTTGGGGCTGGTCCCGCTTGGAGCAGGGGCTTGGACTGGATGTGACCTCCTGCGGTCCTGTCCAACCCTCATTCTCTATTAGTCTATAATCTCAACTCTACACATTACTGTCATCCCTGACACAAGTCCTTACACCCAAACCTGCCGATCATCCCAGAAGTGTTATTTATGGGGAGCACATGAAAGAAAGGACAGCGTCTCCTGTTACTGTAGGATGAATGAGCTAAAATAGCATTTAGGCAGCCTGGCAACAACCATCCATCCCATTTTGCCACTCATTAGGTCTTTCATTCATGTACGGCTGGAAGATACCGGGATGCACTTGGCACAACAATTAGAAAATCTTAGGATTTGGGTCTTCTCCTGATTCCACACTGACCGTCAGACTTGAAATGCTTTCAACTTGACCTAACTGTTCTGGCCCAAATTTTCATTTCCAAACAGCCACCCTTTGCTCCAAGGTATCAAATATGTTTTGATTCAATCAAAAACCCTGAATTTTCCAAAACTCCTTGTCCTTGCAAAAAGGTTTGGCATTTCTACTTTGGGGTCCGATCAACAGTGAAAGCAAACACTGAGGCCAGGTACAAATGTTACACTTTTACCAGTATAAGCAATCGGAAACCCGTCACAGAACAGACATTCAGCACACATAGACTGGTTTTAAAGTGGCAGAACCTGGTCTAAAATTTGCCTCACCTCCTCCCCGCAAGGGCGAACGTGCGTTCTGTTCGTTATCAACCTAAACTACTCCACTTACAGGAAAGTACATAACTTAGACTGATTCTGCCTCGGGCTTTTTGGAGGTCTGTAGCCGAATGATCAGAATTCCCTATAACAGGCAATTTATTCCCCCATGTTACAAAAGGAAAAATGAACCATCCTGGAGCACACAGCTTTCCTGGACCCTAGTCTGGGCTCTGACCCATAGGAACACCTGCTCTCTTTCCACGCTAGGGAACACGACGTGTGTTGTTTGCAGGATCTTTCCCTAGGTTCAATAAGCTCAGGAAGCTTAGCTTTGCGTTGTCCTGGTTTCCTGTGTTTGTCTGGGGTGTTGGGACACCATACCAACGGATGAGACACACCTGCTGCTGGTGGTATATCGCTCGAACAGTAGCCAATGGGGGAGATGCCCTGGGTCTATTTCCACACGACTTGCATTTGTTTTATAGCAGGGTTGTTCTGAGTTAGGAAAGAGAATCTAGCCCAGAGTCAGAATAAGGCTTTGGAAACATTCGAAACGCAGGTCTGGAGATCAGTTTAGCACTTCCAGGGTGCATCTACAACTGCACTTTACTGCACATTAGCTTATTTTAGTGTGCATTAAAGCATCACAAAAAACATGCACTTTCACTAATGCTCAGTAAAATAAGGTAATGCACCTCTTTCTAGCACCTCACACTGGAGATACTAAATTCAATGCGCATTAGCGAAAGCACACTGATGAACGTGTAGATGCGCCCACAGAGTCTCGTGCCCTAGCAGCAGCTTCTACCACCGAGGACCTAAACTGGGGATAAGGATACTACAGACTGACACAGCCCTGGAGTAACCTCAGCCCAGCGGTTCTTGACCTTTTCAGACTCACAGCACCCCTGAGTACTCATGGCACTGCTTGGAAAATGCCAGTGCTGAGTTTTCCCTGGTTTTTTACCTACAGAAAAAAGAATAGAGATATTTTTCTGTTGCAAAGTACTCAGGAAGACCACAGTGATGGATCCCTGTTTGTAATCTCTGGATTCATCTTGTGAAGCACGTTTGCACACCTTGCAGGACTAAACGCCCCGCAGCGCCCTTGAAAAGTTTTCAAGGCACCCCAAGGTGCTGCCTTAGCTCTTTGCAGCAGCTGTTCCTAACTGCACCCTTACAGAGGAACAGATCCAGGAGACACAGCCTGTCTCCACCTTGACACCAACGGGACTTGAGTCAGGGACTGGATCAGGCCTTTGTGGCAGGCCGCTCCCTCTGCTTTTCCACCATTGCTCCTCTCTGTGTTTCCTCAAATGGAGGAGATTTCCCTCCAGCCTAGTGTTAAACACCACCTTTGCTACTGCCTTTTGCTGAAGCAAGGCTGAAGCCTGCCTCAGGCTACAAGCCGCTCTCGCTTACCACTCAGCTTCAGCCCAGATGACACCGTTCCCCCAGCAGATTCCCCCCAGCCGTCTCCAGCCAGACACGGATGCCATAAATCTTGGGCTCTAAAATTACAGGCAAACTCTCCATCAGCCCAGTCAAGAAAGGAGATATCAACAATGATTAATAACCAAAATAAAAAGGACAAAAAAAAATAGTTACCCACCCGGGTGTCATTAATGTGAATAGGTCTCCCTTACACAAAACAAATCCCCGTACATTTACTTCCTCTGAGTCACGCCCCACTGCACCCAAGCCTCGCCTTGCAAAGGTATTTCTCATGTCATCCTAGCTGACAGCGAACACCTACACGCTCCCCAAGCTTGCAGAAGATAATGGAGCACAGAGCCGTGGCGGAGCAGAAGTGGCCATCTTCGCCTGCAGGTCCTGTGACAATGCAGCACGACGAGGTTGCATGGACCTGAGATAACTTCGTAGAGAGGAGAAAGGAGAATGTGGATGGTTTTGTTACAGAAGCACAGCAGGGGAATTAGACTGGGTCCATTGAAGGGAGGTTAATCCCTCTGGGCTGCCCTCACAGCCTAGACCTGTGGATTGCCACAGTCAAGTTGCACTGAAATGGGTGACTTGGGCTGGTCGGGATTCTGACCTGTTGTGCCTAATTTCACTTGAGTTGGACAGCTTGGTAAGCACCAAGAGCTTGGGCGACTTTTAGGATGGACAGTGGAGGTGCAAGAAGCCAGTGGAAACCAATGGTGGTGAACGGAAGAGAGGGTACGTGGGCAGGGATGCAGGACAGGAGAAGGGGAGGAAACAGGGAGGGGAAAAAGAGTCCACCCACATTGTCCTGTTCCACACATGTGGTCACCGGCTTAGCTGCGAGCAGTAACCCTGGCCTAGTATTTGCACTCCTATCTCCCTCGAATCAGAGAAAACGAGGTGTCAAAGGGAACTCAGGAGGTCACATCTAGTCCGACCCCCTGCTCCGAACAGGACCAGCCCCAACTATATCATCCCAGCCAAGGCTTTGTTGAACTGAGCCTTAAAAACTTCCAAGGATGGAGACTCCACCACCTCTCTGGGTAACCTGTTCCAGTGCTTCCCCACCCTCCTCGTGAGAGAGTTTTTCCTAATATCCAACCTCAACTTCCCTTGCTGCAGCTTGAGCCCATTGCTCCTTCTGTCGTCTGCCCCCACTGAGACCAGCCCAGCTCCCTCCTCTTTGCAGCCCCCCTGCAGGGAGGTGATGGCTGCTGTTCAATCCCCCTCGGTCTTCTCTTCTGCAGGCTCAATCAGCCCAGTTCCCTCAGCCTCTCCTCACCAGTCATGCACCCCAGCCCCACAACCATTTTCATGATCCTCCAAGGAGATGGCCCCATCCCCTTCACCAGCCCACTGTTCCCACGGAGCTGCATTCCCGCTCCAGCTCCTCGGGCAGGGCTTGCACATGTCTAGCTGACTGCCCTCAGTTCAATGACCATTACACCGGCTATTCTCCCCAAAGATCAGGGCCAATTCCCTGCAGAGACAGAGAGCGCGATCAGATGCATTCCCTGGTAGAAGGAGGAGTGACATGCAGGGAAGGGAGGACCATGAACTCAGTCTTGCTCGCTGCAGCCTGTGGTAGTGTTGAGGCTTAGAGCCTCTGGGCTGCAGCTGCCTCTTGCTCACCAGCGCGTCACGCTGCCTTGGGGCTCGCGGCCCCATCACCTGCCTGCCTCTGGCTTGCACCTCAGCATGGCTCATCCTCCTGCACCCCAGTGACCTGAGGCTGCTGCAGGAGATGACGTCCCCTACATACAGCTCCGAGCACAACCCCAGAAGCCCATGCTTCCCCTGCCCTCTACTTGCAGCGAGCTTCATTGGGAAGCTTGAGGTATATGCAATAAACTCACACTAGGTGTATCAGCATTGCTATTTCTTATGCCTCACGGTGAAGATGCATGGGACCCTTCTGCCCCCTTGAAGAAACAGGGTCCCTCATCTAAAGCACAAGCAGATCCTAGATCCTGAATCGCATCGTCCAGTTGCTGATTTCTGGGTACAGGTGGCTTGTCCTGGGTTACTTAAGGGATGGATCACTGGCTTTGATGCACCGAGGGCAAGATACCTGCCTCCATTATCATGCGCCCATCTGGAGCGACCACGTGAAAGGCCATGGAGCCATGCCAGTGTAACAGAGCACAGGATCTGGTTCTTTCCCAGAGAGAAATCAACAGTTCAGATGCATGAGACACGGGGGATGAAACTGCTGCTTACACAAGTTTATGCATCTCTTGTATAGTTGGCCTATAAGGTGCAACTGTACCCTGCCTTCAGAGGAGCAAGGCCAAGTGCCTCTCTCTGCATATGACCAAGGTTGGGCCGCCCTCCCCAGCCCTGTTCAGATGCTAGAATGGCTTCATTCTTAAACCCTGAACCACTGATGGCCTTAAAAAGACCACAGAAAATGTGAGACAAGGGGCGGTGATGGCAAGAGGGTCACCGACCCTGGACAGTGCTGCAGGCCCGATACGCTATTGCCCCTCAGACGGAAAAGTTGAACCTTACTCTAAAACCTGTGAGCAACCTAAATGCCAACACCGAGGCATCTTCCCAATCGCCAAACCCGAGCCAACTGCCCTTGCAGCGTTAGCAACCGGCTGGGTGCAGCGCCCTCGAAGAGACATGGCGAGCCTCGTCCGCAGCACACGGACACACGGCCCTGCGGCAGGGCAAGAGCAAATGGCGCGCTTGGAGAGTGGTGAAATACCAGTTTCTCATAAAGATCCCAACCCACGAAGGGTTACGAAACACTGTACTTGTGTGTGGGTGGAACGAGATGCTTCTGACTTTAACAAGCACAAAATCAAGTGGGGAGGGTTGGGGGGCAAGGGTGGGAACGAGAACACATGGGTCCTCTGCAGCTCCATTTGCCCCAGAATCTCTGAGTGCTTTACCAACCTCAATTAATTACTGGGAAACTTCCCATCCCTTCGCAATCAGCCTCATCCTGCAGCTGCCCCCATGCACAAGCCAACTGGGGTGCTGTGCAAGAGAAATTGCTGCTGGGGATGGGGCTAATCATCTGCCAGATGCTCTGGGTTGGCCTTACTGAATCCGCTTTGCAGGCAGGAGAAACTGAGGCACAGAGAAATAATGCAATAATGAATTCATGGCCAGATGGGAAACAAAACCCAGAAGTCCCAGCTCTCTGATCCTGCCTCTTTTTTCCTCTTTGACTAATGCAGCCCACATTTCCTGATGCATGATGCCTCTTCCCATAAAAGGACACAGTTTGTCTGTATGGTTGCCTACACCCATCCTTCTTGCTTCCTTGTAGGCTAGAGATCAGACAATCCCTGGCACCATTTGCCAGGATCAGGATACCAGAATGAGTAGACTCATAAACACAACTTCAAAGACTCCTCGTATCCAAGCCAGGCACTCAGATTATATCAAACCAAACCTCTTCCTTCTCCAGGAGGGTTTGCAAGGTGTAAGGGTAACACATAACTAACCCTCTCCCCCACACATTTGAAATGAAGAAATAAAACCGATTCAACCAGAAGTGCCGCATGCACATTGAACAAGGATATGCTTTAAGTGCATTCATTTAGACGGGACACCAAATACTTTGGAGACCACTGCTCCTCTCCCACCAAAATGGAGCCACTTTTGTAGTGCAACCGAGCCCCTGATTTCTATGAAAACGTATTTTAGGGAGGGGGAGGAATCCACAAGCTCAGCAAGAGCGAGGGCATTACTCCAATTTGCCTACACTACCACTGTTCACTCTTGCTCTTTCCAAAAAAAGTAGCTGAGAGATCTGCCAGGGTCCTGAGCAGGCAGGGACACAAGATGTCTGTCTCCTATGAGAAAGGGTGACTTCTGCAGAGCCAGACACTGGGTCAGTAGGAGCTGCAGGTAGTAGCCTCTTCTGGTACACAGCCACCCAAGTCAGCACACAAGGGAAACTTCTGAAAGCTTTGGCTTTGTTTCATCCTGACCTACCCACTACCACACTTCTAAGGGTTGGAGCGCAAAGCCATAGTGAAGGTGGAAGAGCCAAGTGTTCACGATCAATCTCAAAACCCTCTTTTTGGCTTGCTTTCTTAATGTCTTGCCTAGCACTTTTTTGCAGCGCAGAACGCAGGACAGCGAACTTTACCCTAATTATATTTGCCTCTCTTTTTCAGATTGTACCTTGGAGCAGTCTATTGCATTAATAAAAAAAGGCGTGCTTGAACTCTCACATCCCGTGAATCATTCCATTAGAGTTCGGAAAACAATGGGGATGGATTAGTCTGCACAGAAAGTAAAAGCAGAGATCCTGAGTTACGCAGTAAAATGTCTTTTTTGACTTCTCACTCAATAGGTGGAATATGCCTCCAGGCTTTCTGCTTCATCAGCTTAGGTAAAATCTCCCTTCAATGTTATAGGCACTGGCTCATATGGGTTTTAGGCAGAAGAAGGTAAAAGAAACTGTTGTAGGTTTTAACATACCATCCAGGACAGAGAAGCAGTACATATTCTGGCCGGTGCATAGAAATTGGAGCACACTCCTACTGCCCCACCTATATATATATATATATATATATATATATA
>NW_017728910.1:25923853-25933038 GCF_001723895.1 Crocodylus porosus | reverse complement strand
GAGGTGGTTCAAGCACCTACATTGAACACCTTCAAGAGTAAATTGGATGCTTATCTTGCTGGGATCCTATGACCGCAGCTGACTTCCTGCCCTTTGGGCAAGGGGCTGGACTCGATGATCTCCCGAGGTCCCTTCCAGCCCTGATGTCTATGAGATCTATGAAATATGTTTTTTTCATTCATAGAAAAAATAATGAGCCTTGTCTTTATTCCACAACAGAATTACCTGATTTTGTTGAAAGTTTGAAATGACCAATGGAATATATATATATACATACGTAACACACACACACACACATACACATTTAAACAAATATATACACACATATACACACACACATACATACGCACACATATATTTGATATATATATATGGTCACAGATACTCTATACACACACACACACACACACACACACCCCCCCGTGTGTGTGTTTTCCATTGGTCATTTCAAACTTTCAACAAAATGAAGTACTAATTATTTTTTCTTTGAATGGAAAACCATATAAAGGACTTGATTTTCATTTGAAACAGTTCAGCCAAATGGAAGTGTTCAGTTTAACCCAGTGTTTTAACTTTCAAAATAAAATTAAACAAAGTAATCCTCGCAAAACCAGAAACATCTTTTGGTATTTGTTTGGGAAGTGCTGAGGCAGGGTCTTAATTTTTGGAGGCATGTAAAAAAACCCCAGAAAAATATAATAAATCCCCAGCAAACCTCATGCATTTGCAATACAACACATTAAGATGTCACTAAACCTTCATTTCTTACCCCAAAAAAGGGTGTGTGTGTGTGTGTGTGTATCATTAAAAATATATATATACACATTAAAAATGTATACATTAAATATACAAATACACACACACACACACACACACACACAAAAAAATCTTGCCCAGATCCATGCACAACACATTAAATTTGGGGGTGGTTACTATTTCAGTGTGCCACATATGTGGCTTTAGGTGAGACTCCATTCCCAGAGGACACCGCCTCTTTGAAGACATTGGCAACCTTGGGCTATTAGCGAAGACATCTGGGCTTCCAGCAACAATAGTATATGTGGGACCACTGACTATACAATCAGCAACAAGATCTGCGCAGTTTAATTAATTATTAATTGAAATGCTTGCTTTGCTTCACTTCTGGAAGGGAGAATCGATCCCGCAAACAACAGCACAACCCCAGGCCACCTCCAGACTGCATCAGGCGCTAAACTGGATCTGAAACTTGCAGCTCAGACTCCTCCCTAGATGGATTTTCCTGAAATTGCTGCCAGTTTTTTCCTGTTGTCTGTCCATAAAGATGTAGGTAGAGCCTCTGCTTCATTTTATCCCACATAAAACAAGACCCACTCAGCTGTCCTTATTTTTAATTTGCATTACACATAAACCTTTAAAAAGAAGATGTCATGAGGCCAGAGAAGCTGGCTCAGCAGCACGCATCTTAGGTAATAATATCTTTCAGATTCTGTAACTTCTGAAATATAGGGTATGACATAAACCCCCGCAGCAGCTCATATTCAGACACCGAGATACTGCGACCTCCAGCCCAGCAGCTGATGGGATTGGGTGGCGAGGGAAACCTCCACAGCCAATCTCCCTCCAGTAGTAAGCAAAGATGCTTGGATACCATGTTCAGATGTTGAGCTTGGATCTGTAACCTGCCTACGGTAACCCTAGAAAGGGTATCATTGCAGTTTGGTCATGGATACGCTATAAAAATATCCCGCATAGTAAATACTGAGCTATGATCACAGCACAAAGGACACGGACAGCGTAGGTGAAGTGCCGACTCCCCTCTTCCTAGCACACCGGGTTAAAACCAGAACATACGTCACTGTTGCACGTGGAAACAGGCCCTCGGTTGGTCCGGTGGCAAGAGGTATCAGCTTTGCATCCAGGAGATCTGAACTCAAGGCCTTGCTCTGCTTTAGACTTCCCATATAACCTCTGGCATGTCACCTAGCCTCAGGTTCGCACTGGAAAATGGGAGCGAGAGTGCTCCCCTCTCCCAAAAGCGGGGTGAGCATGAAGACAAGGAGAAGGAGGATGAGTTCGGGTGCTCCAGGCATGAGGACAGATGGGAATCTCAGTTTTGTGGTGGCCTTAAACTCCATCTCTTGCAATGGCCAAGGTTTCAGGGTTCAAAGGAATGCCAACTTCTTTCCGCGAAGCAGTTAGACACCGGCTTGGCTTTACCCACCCAACCTGTCCCCTCAAACGCCCACGACATGACTCCTCCGACCTGCGCATCACAGGGCCCGGCTCTGCTCTATGCCCTCGGGCTCTCTGCGTCAGCAAAGCTTTGCAAATATTGGCCCCAGCAGGCCAATTGTCACTGGTCACAAGATTCAATGCATATAAATATTCTGATTTATGTGCTGCCCTTCACAAAAAGCATCTGGGCCGCTTACAATAAAAGAGAAAAAGAAGTCTAGAAACATTAAAATAAGCACAGAGCTCCTCCCATCCCAAACCGTGGTGCACCTACCCCTGGGGTACACCTCTGGGGGGCTACGTGGGAGAAATTGTGTAATGGTAAATATAATTTGCATTATAATTTGCATTTCAGGGGTTAAAATATAAAACGGATGCTGGTAGGGGTACTCAGGCAGCTGGTAAAATCAGGACGGGGGTACGCCATAAGAACACATTTGGGAACCTCTGCCCTAACGGGGGAAAAAGTGCTTGCAAACTGGTTTGAAAGTAGCAGAAAATCTAAGTGCTAGAAGATTACTCTTTTCTTTCCTTCTTATTAGTTTTGGGTAGAGAGGTGAACTTTCTACATTTTTTTTTTAAAAAGGCTCTCTTTGATGGGCTGAAAAACAGGACTGTCTTTTCAAGACCATTCTTTTAACATGCAGAGATGAGAGGCGGGGGGCAGATCTGGACAGGACAGTTACATGAAACCCAACAGATGTACAGGCAAAAAGTACCAGGGATCGAAAAATTTAAAAGCAACCTAATCAGGCAGAAGAAAGGGACAGTCTGTATAAGCTTGAAAGGATGATTAAGACCTGCCGGGTGTTTAGCTAGAGATCGGCTGAAAGATGCTGATGGGTCAAGAAGCTTTTGGACTTACGCATCGGGATGTCTTTCATACTACCCTGGAGCTGAGGAGCGAGACGAGCAATTCAAGCTCAGGAATGAGAGCTGGGGCCGTTGTAACCCCAGCTGCGCTACTGACTCTCCACTTGACCTTGGCAAAGGAAATCTGACCTTGAAATTCAGTGCAAGGCCAGCTGGAAAACCCGGTGCATAGACACAGGCGAGGGCACGAAGCAGCTCCCAAGAAGCATTAAAACAGAGATAACAATGCTGAAGGAGTCCCTGGAAGGCTAAAATAAATGGCAGAGAAGAAACAAAAATGGGATAAATATGTAGAGCCCTTTTCTCCCCAGCACCACCCGGGGTGACAAGGAACAGTGGTAATAAGCTGATGGAGAATAGGTTTAGGTGAGAGATCAGGAGGCAATATTTTACAGTTAGGGTGGCCAAAATCTGGAACCAAGTTCCCAGGGAAGTGGTCCTTGCCCCTGCCTTGGGCAAATTCAAAAGGAGGTTGGATGGTCACCCATCTGGGGTCTTGTGAACCCAGCATTCATTCCTGCCTGTGGCCGGGGGCCAGGCTAGATGATCTGATCAAGTACTTCCTGACCCCAGCTACTATGAAACTATGTGTTTCCACCCCAGAACTGACCCCTTTGCTAGGCCAGTCCATCTGCAGTAGCAAGCCCCTGGGTGATTCATAGAAATCATAGAACATGAAGGTTGAAGGGACCTCAGGAGGTCACATCTAGTCAGAAGCAGGACCAGCCCCAACGCCATCGTCCCAGCCAAGGCTTTGTCTACCCGGGTCTTCAAAACCTCCAAGGGTGGGGAAGCCACCACTTCTCTGGGTAACCTGTTCCCACACATCACCACCCTCCTAGTGAGAAAGTTTTTCCTAATGTCCAATCTCAACTTCCCTTAGGTTGTTTCCCTCGTCCGACTCAGCACAAGACATCCCTGGTAGTGTTTGCCTTCCTGTGGAGATCCCTTTGGCAAATCTCACAAAGTTGCTGTTTTGCATTTTTGGCACCTCAAAAGCCTTCGAAGCTCCACCCTGGCCAGGCTGCAGAAACCATTATAAACACTGCCCTCAAACCAGGAGAAAGCAACTCTAACAGTTGATGAGAATTCAGTTAAAAGGCATTTAAAAAACATTTTTTTGGTTTCTATTTGAAAAAGACTGCCAAGAGGATGGGGGAAAAAGGTGACGGGGGGACACTCAAAATGAAAGCGCACCCAGCCTGAAAACTTTGCAGGGTGGGTGTGCACCCAGGGAGGAGATAAAGCCTGCTTATCAGACCACATCAGCAAACTGTGTCTCGTAATTACTCAAGACACTGAGTGTAGGGCAGAGTCTGTGAGAAACCAACCCTTTGTGAAAAAATTCCAATATCAACAGTAGTAAAGCACCATCTGCTCTCACGTGTTTCCGGGGTTGATACTATTGAGGCTAACGATGCACGAAATACCTTGTTAACCTTTTTATAGGAGCTGGTCCAGGAAAAGGAGGTGGCTGGGATGAGCCAGCCGTAGCCAAGGGTCTGGACTAGATGACTTGGTGAGGTCTGTTCCAGCCTGGCTTTGTCATGAACCTAAAAGAGTTTTTTCTTAAATGGAAGAGCACGACTTCATCTCTCAGAGGTCCCTGCCCAAGTGCTGTTAGGATTTTTTTTTTCCAGCTGGACATCTGGAGAGACCATCTCGGCCCCTGGAAATGAGAAGCGTGAGCTCCACCCGAGAAGAGTGGTCTCAGCACAAGGGCCTGGCACGTAGCCCCGTATTGTTTCTGCCAAGAAAAACACCGCTCACTTCAGGCAGCTTTAGCAACACATGGGAATTTGCTCCTAAGTGCATCCAAATAGCTATAATGACATGGTCCTAGGGTACCTACATCCAGACCACTCAGCTCGGGCTCATTGTCCAGTAGGGGTTGAATGGACCGAGCAGATCCAAATGCAAACCTCATAGCCAGATTTGGGTTGCAGCACTTCAGAAAAAGAGGGCTGAACTTGGGTGGTCACCCTTAGTCCAGCCCATCAAGGCAAGAGCATCCCTTTCTAAACCATCTCATTCAGGCCTCCAGAGCAGCTGCCATACACATTTTCCACCCTTCACCCCAAGTCAGCTGCCCCAGTCACCCCACTGGGTACTACAGGCCTTTGCTGCTCACATTAGGAGGCATGACCCCATTAGAGGGCAGCAGTAGTAGGTTGCTATCACCTAAATGGAGCAGGAAGGACACCAAACACAACTGAACAGTGTCACCAAATCCTCATGCTTCTCACTGAGATAGGAACCCTTTACATACCATCTACCAGACCATTTCAAAGGCCAGCCAGAAACCAAAGCTGGGGCCTCGCAGATGTCTCCTGCCCTATGGGAGATGTTCTGCCCGACTAGGTGAATCCCACCGAGTTCCTCTGATGTCTCGACCAGCCTTTGCTGCTGCCAGGGGAGGTGATATTTCCAAGTGTCTGAACTTAAAAACCCCTGGGAAACTCCACAGCCTGTGTAGCATCACATGTCAATAGTGGTGCAAAGCATTAGCATGTGCAAAAAGACTTTTTAAGGCTTTTTTCAGGCCCCATAGAACAAGCATGGTGATACAGGGACCAGTCTTAAATTCAGGCAGGAATTAGGATCAGACTCCAGCTATAAGACCCAGACTCGGAGCGTACGACTCTCAGGCTTGTGGAGATGTCATGACAAAGGGGAGTTTGTAAAATGGGACTGGGATTTTAATCCCAAGGGGGTTCAAGTGTAGTGGCTTTACTTTGCATTTCTCTCTAAGTCACTCATCTGAAGAGAAGAGAAGGAGTTATTAGCGGCCCAGCAGGAACCAAAGGGACAGTAAATCACTGCATGTCATACAAGCATCTCATCGGTATTCGGAGGCCAGGGCTGGAGCGTGCATCTGAAACAGGGTCTTGGGTGTGGTCCAGTGATAACCTAGGCATCCTCTGCCCCAGTTTATCCCTGCCCCCCGACCCCACAACGCTACTCCTCACCAGCTATAAGGGGACATGCAATCCGGCTCTGGACAGGCTTGCAGAAGAGGGTTCCTTGCATATTCACACAGGCTCAGAGGATGGGTATACTTGATGGCAGAGATGCACGGACCACAAATATGCCTTGCAGCCAGGAGAAGGACATAGCACAGGGCAGCGGCTAGAGGAGCCATGAATCCCTGCTCCTCCAACAGCCCGGCACTAATTGCATCTGTGCATTGAACCACTCAGAGGCCTCCCAGCCCCTTGAATGAGAGAAAGAAAGAGTCTGAGCCAGTAAATGTAAGTTTGGAGGGGAGGCAGGTTTCACCAAGGCCAACAGATCTTTTCACCTCCCTCCAGGACTGCACATAACCACTTCGTTAGCTCTCTTGCTAAGCCAGCAGCTGCGACGAGAGTCGTTCGGGGAGCACGTGTAATGGCAGCAGTGGGTGAAAGATGAGAGGAAGGGGGAGGTGGGTACACCGAGTTGCCCAGGCAGCGCCGCCATCCATCAGTGCAGGCAAGCAGCTGATGGACCCCCGGGTGCAAAGCAAAAGGGAGCAAAATTGAGCATGGCAAGCAGGGGTCACAGGGTCTGGGGGGAAGGCCCCATGAGACAGGGGAGCCCAAGGAAAATTGCCATGCTTGGCAAACAAAACAGCCGGGGTCTTATAGACCCCAAAGGGTCCCAGGCCTGCCTTTCAACCACAGGTCCGATACTGCAGCCCTGGAAGGATTCATGTGCAGGACTGGGTCCCTTCCAGTTGCATTTCCAATGGGGAGGACAAATGTGTGGTTTGTCATGCGCCGAACAAGAGCGGGAGGGAAGCAAAGAGGCTTCAAAGCAAGGGGAAGGTCCTCCTCTGAGCCCCAGGCAAGGGTCCATCTGCACTGACCCCCTTGCTCCTCTTCCTCCTAGCTAGTGACTGCTGGGGATATTGTTATGAGGCCTGAGATGGCCTCCAGACAACGGGGGGTCCATCATCAACAGCAGTGGAAGACCAATGCTGAGTGCTTTCCAAATGGCTCTCCCCCCTGGGAAACCTGCTGAGCCCTTTGGCTATGACCCTGCCTCAAACCAGGGACCCTACAGGCCAGGCTGACCTTGGACTGGAGTCTGCATCCTTGCCTCACAAGCTGCCCCAGCAGCCCTAAAAAGCTATGCAGAGCCCACCATCATCTACTGCACTGATGGCACAGAATCCAGTCCTTGGCTCTGCAAAGCATATTGCCTTTCATCTCTTTGGCCAAGGCAAAGGAGCTGCAATCCTACATGCAACAGTGCAGCAGCAAAGGATTTCAGCGTCTGAGCACAGGCAGGACAAAAGGGAAGAGCATCTCTGCCTAGTTCTCACGGGTGCACCAGAAGCAAAGTCGCTTTGGGACTGCATCGTTTGAGCATTAGGTGATGGGATCAGCATCCTCAGGGAGCAGAAGTATTGTATAATCTCCTGGTCCTGCTGTGGGGTCTCATCAGTGCTGTCCAGCCTCACTCCCAAACCTTCTCCAAATGCTTAAAAACCAAGGGTTTAGAGGCGTAGTCACTGAAGACGGGGCAGGAGAGGTCCGGGGATTCCCAGCTAGGTGTTCTCCATTGGAAAATGCCAGTCAGTTAGAACCAAACCTTTTTGAAAGAAGTTTCTCTGCTTTGATGAATGCTTTGCTGGGAGCCTCTCTCTGGGGTGGGATGGGATTTCTGATCAAAAATAAAGGGGAGGAAACAGCAGAAAGTGTCATCCCACAGTAATGCAAGGGGACTCTGCTCACACCCTTGCACAGCAGGGACTTGAGCTCAGGTCTTCTCCATCTCTCCACCTGGAGCTGCCCCACTCTGTCTACACGAGGAAGCCTTGCTGGCGATCAGAGCAGTGGCATCCAAGCCCCAGACCCTGATGTGCCCGATTTTCTCTCTCATTTCTTTTTTTGGTTAAGGTCTGGTTTGCATCCCAACGCAGCGCAAACTTCAGCACCTCGACATCCCCCCGCAAGACAGAGGTCTCGTTTTCCGGCCAGCCCTCACACGTTGCATTCCTAACGGGCACCGCAGCATTTACACGGCTATGGTATTGCCTCAGATGCTGGTAAAAGACCCCCAGGCTCTCAGCTATGCATGCTGGTAACCATAGCAGTGGAAAGGCTGTTTGCTAAATACCAGCCAGACAAGGACAGGTGAACTCGAGCAGCTCGCAGAAAGCAGGAGACTGCACGTGTTGCCCGGTCACTGAGCAATAACATGTTATGCACCACCCGGGTGTGAGAGCAGCAGGCCCAAATGGGCTTGTGACTCAGATCCTTACCCGGGAGGAGAGCAAACATGTGCTGTGGACATACACAACAGCAGATTTTCAACTCCCCTGAACTTCATAGGCCTCCCCTCACCCAGCTTGTAATTCTTGGATGATGCTGGAACATGCATTTGAATCCGATTCTAGGCAAGCACAGTGCTGTTCTTGTGAGATCTGCTTCATGTTTCGGCTGCTGGTCCAAACAGAGCCAAGGGGTTTTGAATTTGCCTTTACTAGCCAGCTTGCACTAGACCCTCGGCAAACATGCTGCAAGACAAAGTCCCCCGGGCAAGACTTTCAGAGCCTAAGCCCCATTTGCAGAAGTGACTGACGCCCAGAGGAGCTTGTATTTCACTGACTTGCAGACAGACTTTGGTCCCACTTCCTCGGGGGTGAAGTTAACTCTTGTAAGTAGGATTCAGCACTTGGAAGAACAGTTGCCCCTATCAAAGACTTTCCAACCCAAATGGGAGGAGGGTGTGGAACTGGGGTGCCGTACAAAGGGTTTGTTAACAGCAGCATGTATCATACAATCACAGACAATGAGGGTGGAAGGGAGCTCAGGAGGTCGCACCTAGTCCAACCCCCTGTACCAAGCAGGACCAGCCCCAGCTACATCACCCCAGCCCAGGCTTTGTCTACCCGGGGCTTCAAAACCTCCAAGGATGGCAAGTTCACCATTTCTCTAAGGAACACATTCCCATGCTTCAGAACCCTCCTTGTGAGGATTTTTCCTAATATCCAAATTATACCTCCCTCCCTTGCTGCAGCTTTAGCCCATTGCTCCTTGTCCTGTCATCTGCCCCCACTGAGACCAGCCCAGCTCCATCCTCTTTGCAGCCCCCCTGCAGGGAGGTGA
>NW_017728910.1:25915010-25917808 GCF_001723895.1 Crocodylus porosus | reverse complement strand
TTGGATGAACATCTTGCTGGGGTCGTTTGACCCCAGTACTCTTTCCTGCCATGGCAGGGGGTCGGACTAGATGATCTGCTCAGGTCCCTTCCAACCCTACAAGCTATGAAACTATGAAACAAGCTGCCCAGGGAAGGGAGGAGAGTGGGGCAGGGGGAGAAAACTTTTGCCCTGGAAGTTTTCAAGGACAGGCATCTGCTTGGGCTGGATTAGGAACTGTGCATGCTGCCTCCATGCAGGGGGTTGGACTGAAGGACCTTTGGTGTCCCTACTAGCCCTATAATTCATGCATAGATTTCCCCATACCTTCACTCTCAAATGCCCTTCCTGAGAAGACTGAAAAAAGGCTACTGCCCTGCATCCCTTCTTTGGGATTTGGAGGCCCAGCTCTGCCACGATGCCCGTGACAAACCAACAAGCTCAAAAACAGCAGCTTGAGGGGCCAAGGCAAATAGGCAGCATTGCCTTTTTGCCACACAAAACGGCACATGTATTCCAATGGTGCCCTTGATCTCCCACCCCCAGAGCATCCATCATCCACCTCTTGGACTTAATTCTTTGAGAGGGGGACTCTTCCCACGTGTGTAACAGGGAGCACTATGAAGGGATGGATCTAGCAGGGATGCACTTGCGTTAGCATTGGCATTAGGATCAGCAGAGCACCCTCAGCCTTGCCTGGGTCCCCACTGAAGCCAACAGGAGCTGTCCCTGCGGTAAGCCAGCTTCCCCTGTCCTCCACACAGGACATTTTTCCATAACCACGTAAACCCTTCTGAAAAGCTCCCTCTCTGATGCAAGGCCCTATTTAAGCACAGAGCAGCAGGCTTGCCGCGTTACCTTGTTTAAGGCACATCTTGCTAATCCTCGTGGAAAGTCCCCCCCAACCCAGGCCCCTGAAGTCATTGTACCGTCCACGTGAGTGTGCATGTGTGGGTATAAATAAGAAAATGCTTCATGGACCTCATCCACCAAATCTGACCATATTTGTAAGCACTCCCCCTGCAATGGCCTTTTCGAGCCTTGACACGATGGGGAGGAAAATCACCTGTTGGTGCCCTTGACAGATCAAGTGTGGGCACATGAGAGCATTTTAGGAAGGCTCCAGATGGCCCGTCACAAACCCCTGGGTAAAGGGGACAGCACTGAGTGGTCATTAAACAAAACGAAAGTCACGGTGAGCAGAAATGGGTTGGAAAGATGGGAGAAAAAGAAGTACAAAAAGTGACAAAAATTTCACAAAAATGTTTTACAGCGAGCTCAGTTGTTTGCTCAGCTACTCCACAGGAAAAACCTGCTCCTCAGAGCATGGATTAGACCTGGCTGAGTTCCCCCCCATAAAAAAAAGCAAAAAGGGAGTTTGGACCAAAATGAAATGTTTCCATGGTAAATGATGATTATTTGGGGCGGGGGGCAACGGACTCCATTTCTTTGGGGTAACATTTGCATATTTTTAAAATTAAAAACTGCAATCTTTAACCAGTTTTGGGGTAAAATATCTCATTTTTGGTTACATGAAAATTCAGGATGTGCTTTCCAAGGATGGCAGCTATTACCAGAAATAGGATTTCGTTTCAAGTTTTTCTGCAAAACCCTGATTCTCCTCCCGCTGACATTTTTGGAACAAAGCCACAATTTGCTAAAACTCATATTCCTCTCCTTCATCTCCATTATTAACTTATCTTCCTTGTTCACTTCCTCAGGACCTTGATCCTGGTCATCCACTTCATCGTGTTGTTAGCTGAGAGGTGAGCCCTTTAGAACAAGGGGTCTTTCTTCACTTCATCCAACAGCCAGCAAAACAGTACTCTGATGGGGGCTCTACAGTAACGCAGCAACAAGACTGAACACATCCTAACACCCGATACATCCTCTAGCCTGATAAATTTGGTCTGGCAAGTGGACAGATCCATGAGCTAATTGATCAGGTCTTCCCTGTCCTCTGGTTACTGTGGGCTTGTCTACATGTTCAATTAATAGACTTTAGAGAATGCTCATTAAATCTAATATATCCATTGTAAGGTACTGGAAAAATGTACATTATCTTACTTTAATGCACATTAGCTAAAGAGCATGCTTTTCTGTGATGCTTTAATGTGCATTAAAATAGGCTAATGAGCATTAAATCACATGTGTAGTCATGCCCTATGGTTCTACAACCCCATACTGACTTCCAGTCTGCAGAGTGTTTGTTTTTTTTAAGTCTGAGAAAAACCTATTGATATTATGAATAGTTTGTAAAATTGTGAGAGCACATGGACACACACAAACAGACACACACATTACATGAAAAGACATCTTAATCAAGGGAGCACTGCAAGTCAAAGTACCATGGAATATATGGGAAACAGATGTGCTGAGCCACAACCAGCCATATTTACAGACTGACTTTTTGGAGCAGTTATACTCCAGCTGAATAATTTCTACTGTCAGTTGAAAACTCAAAAAGAAAAAATGATTTTATATGTAACACACATATATACATACATATATATACACACATATACACACACACACACACATACATACACGTGTGTGCGTGTGTGCATATGTGTGTATATAAAATCAGTTTTTCTTTTTGAGTTTTCCTTTTTGAATCTTTCTCCAAAGTACTCTGTTACTGCTCCTATTGGTACAAAACTAGAGGCTTGGGATAACTTTATTTATTTATATATTTATATGTGCATGTGTAGATGTGTGTGTAATATATTACACACACACACGTGTATATAGAATAATGTGTGCATGTGTAATATATATACCACACATATACATATATACACACACACGTGTGCATAATA
>NW_017728910.1:25912071-25914910 GCF_001723895.1 Crocodylus porosus | reverse complement strand
ATATATGTATGCATGTACGTGTATATATATGTATATGTGTGTATTATACATATTACGCATACATACATTATTCTGTATACACACACATAAATAATATATTTGTGTATACACATGTGTAATATATTACACACACATCTACACTTGCACATATAAATAAATACATAAACAAATACAGTTATCCCAAGCCTCTAGTTTTCTAGCAATAGGAGCAGGAACAGAGTACTTTGGAGGAAGATTTAACAATGCCGGCGTCTCCCCCATCTCATAGACAACAGTCCAGCTACAGAAATAGATATCAAGCAGAAAGCTCAAAGTCTGTGGTCAATAATATTTCCATGGACAGAGGCTTCCAAGCTAAGAGAAACAGGAAACCTGTAAGAAAATCTAATGTCAATATAGTGGTGGTACTGGGACCCGAGCAGATGGCTCTGTGATGTTCAGTGGTTCCAGTCTAACCTCTGGGATTCAAACTGAGCTTGAGAAGGTCACTTTTCATGGAGCTTTAAGGAGAGACTAAGATACCAAGAGGAGGAACTTACCAAATCCAGCCTGAGGCACCCAATATCTGACACTTGTTGTGGGACTTTCAAACCTGATCCAAGTTTTGCAGGTTGGTCCTACCGCTAACAACAGGCGGCTTGCAAGCCAGACACGTGGCACGGCATTGGAAGTGTACAGTGTAAAAGACTCGATCTTTCCTCCCCGAAGTAAGCACAGGGGTTGTCTGAGGAACCTGTACCACCTCCAGCTGAACGTTTGCTGCAACCAACAGCAGTCACTCACCCTGTATAAAGCCTTAATGCCTCCCCGTTGAAGCCAGCTATCGAAGAGCCACCTCTGGGTTTGCCCATCTCAGCCTCCCACTGGATGGCAAACTTCAGAAGGGAAAGAAACAGCAGCAAGAAGGGCCGGGGCCTCTTTTACAGTGTCCTGGATCTGCCTTGGGCCTACATGCTTGAGATTGGGCTGGAAAATACACACAACAGCTCCATTTTCTCTACTGAGCAGGCAGCAAGCTAGTGAAGTGGGGTGAGAAGACCTGCATGCATAGGAGGCAGAGCTACAGGGCAGCTGTGGGTGAAAACACAGCCTTCAGGTTCTGCAAGCCAGACCCTCTGGGAGTACTTGTACATGTGTGCATTTACTGTGCAATACCCAAAATTACTGCACAGTACAGGTGCACGTCTATACGTGCACATCCGTACTGCACAGTAAATATGGTGACTTATGCTGACGTGAGCATAAATGTGATATTTGCATCATGCAGGTATCAAATTTATGCCCAATTAGTTACTGCGCAGTAACACTGTGGGTGAACTGACTTGGGTCTAACTTTAGTCCCAAGTCAGTCCACACACAGCATTAATGCACTTTAATGCCCGTATGTGTAGATGCTGGACTATTCCCACTTACTGCGCAGTAAATTTAAACCGGCATAAATGCATGTGTAGACACGTCCTGGGATACCTCTTTGGTGACACTTGATACCCTGGAAGCAAAAGGGTGCTGCACATAGTAACTGAGACCCATGTTCCCAGGTCCCCAAGTCTGTGTTCTTATCTCAGAGAGCCAGGGCCTCGTGCAGCTCCTGTTGCTTCATCATCTTGGACCACGAAGTACATTTCAGTTCTGAGCAAGTTTGCATCAGGATCCATCAAACAAGGGACCACATTGCTTTCAACACGGCCCCATGTAGCTACCCCTCCAGGCACACCAGAGGTGGGTGGGGAGGGCGATAACAGCATGAATTAATGAGACATGTGAGAGCTTCAGTGTAGCCTTCCCCCCCCGCCCCCAACCTCCTTTCCCCCTTGCATAAATGGCAGGGCGGAGGTGATAGGGAGGGACAGAGATGATGATGGATGAGCAGAACAGGCTTAGCCAACTTTCTGGAGCCTGTGGCTACTGCAGTGGATTCAAATCGATAGATGTAGCCTGGCAAGTCAGCCTACTTGAAACTGGAAGCTTTCCCCGTCAGATATGGCTGCGGCTAAAGAGTGTGGGAGGGGGAAGAGAAATGTTTTGCACTTGGCAGGATATACATTTATGTTCGCCACAAGGAAAAACTGGTTTCACTTGGGAATTCTCTCTTGGCTTTGGAAAAGCCATGCTGATGTTGCTATCTAACATGACAAACAGAGCCTTCCTGCCAAATGCTTTACCAACAACAGAGAAGACTGAAGACTTTGGCCTATACTGTGCAAAAGAAATTAAACTAAATCATCAATGCTTCCTAGTTTTTAAACTGAAGTGCCCCATTTGCAACAGGCTGCTGACTACTTGCAAGTTGAAATTAAGTGCAGATGAATGGGGAGTTAGTTGATCAAAAAATGCCTTAAAAAAAATGAAGAAGTGACCCAAAGAAGAATGCCTTCCATGTAAAACCTTGCTCCTGTCTAACCCAACCAAGGCAGTCCGATAAAAGAGAATGGCCCACTAAAATCATTGTCTCTGTTCAAATGAAGGATGGAAAGACAGCTATTGAAAACGCCTGCAAAAAAGTCAGGATAAATCTTGATTTTAAAAAAACAAGTGCCAGGAGAAATTTTTGAAACCATTACAGTTTTGAAGTGTGCCATTTACCAAAAACACAGTCTTCGGGGGGGAGCAAACGTGGAGAATTTTGACAAACACAATAAAATCATCGTGGGGTTCAAATAAATGTTTTGGCTGAAAATTCTGTGAAATCAATCACAAAAAAGGGGTCTGTTCTGCAAGATGTGGTAACAACTTCGCCTCCCCCCCCCACCAAATACATATATTTTTTCCTCTCCAGTTTTGTTAAGCTTTTACCTGGACAGAAGCAAAACCAGCTACGTATCATTGCATACCACACTGA
>NW_017728910.1:25906828-25910405 GCF_001723895.1 Crocodylus porosus | reverse complement strand
GAGAGATCTACCTGGGACTGGGAACTACGAGTAATAACCAGGCCTGATTCTCCCAATTCAGAGAGTAGCTGAGGATCTCCAGCCTCCAATGACTTCGGTGGGAGCTGCCGCCTCCCAGGACCAGGCCCTTACCACAGTGTCACTGCACTGACTTACTCCCAATGTAGATGAACACACACGGAGAATCAAGCCTCCTTTATTATTATTATTATTAATATTATTAGCTTTACAATGACAAAAAGCAGTACCGTTGCCCAGTACAGCTGCCCAGAACAGACTTCTTTTCTTCCCTGCTACCAACTTCATTGCACAAATGTTTCAGATTTTTCTGCTATTTTTTTCATATTTTTGTGGGGGAAATTATATGTTTTTTTGTGGGGGAAGTATATACATACATGCGCACATGCACACGCATGTGTGGGTATAGGTGTGTGTGTGTGTATATATATGATTTTGCAGGTGTATAGACACACACATTAGACATACACATATACATATATATACATACACATGTATACACAGATATAAATATACACATACACACACATGTTCCTATATGTGTGTACACACACATGTGTGTAAGTGCATATATACATACACTTATATAGACACACATAAACATACACATTTATATATGCATGTCTGTATACATATATTAGACACACATACATACATATACCTATAAATATATACCTACAATTATACCTCTATATGCATGTGTATATATGCACCTGCAAGCTTAAATGTCTGACAGCCAGGCAGTCTTCAGCCAAAAACAAATTATAGCCAGCAAAATATATTTCAGTTGTAAATGTTCAAACCACCCCCTCCCAGAAAAAAATTGAATACCTTTAAAAAACTGGGGAAAATGACATTGTCTCTAGGTAATTCCCATTTCAACCAAATAGCCTCTTTCTGCCAGAAGAGAAGTCTGATGAGCTTCACTATCGAGGAGATGCTAATTAGATGGGAATGCGTGCAGCTGTTCAATATATTTTTGAAAGATTAACAGTCTAGGATAGCTGTGTGTCGTCTTGAGGTAGCTCCCAAGGCCGAGCTCCTCTGACAAGTCAGACCCAGGTTATTTTGAGCTGGGTCTGCTAAAAATCACGGTGACCATCAGGAAAAAAGTGCGGTCCGAGCTCAATGGATTTTAAGCATTGGTTCCTGTCGATGTCATGGCACTCAAGTGGGTTTCTCCATGAAGGACACAAGAGGAAGTGTGAATGGCAACTGGTTTTTAGATGTTGAAGGCGAGGCTTATTGAGTAATAAAGAAAAAAAAATTGCTTGCCCATATGGTACTTCCCACTACGAGCAGAAATTCATTCATTGGAAAGCAGGAGGTCCACACCACACACTACCCAACCCTAGGTAAGATCCCCAAGACCCAAAAAACAGATCTAGATTTCAACATTTTAAAAGCTGCCGGGACTGGGGGTGTTAGATGGATGAGAAACTCATTGGCTTTGACCCCAGCTAGGGCGAAGGCCGGCATTCCAGGCCAAATAGTAAATGCCCAGATTCTGTCCATGTTGGCACTATTTTTAAAGGTGTTCAAGGGGGCAGAAAAGAAATGAGGTTATTTCTCCAGGAAGTGAAAAGGCATTGGTGGAGGGAAAATCTATTAGAGAGGTTACTGTTTTGGCGACCAAGGTATCCTCTTTGACCCAGAGCAGATGAATTGCTTCTGTCTCCTGCTCTTATAACCTCCAGGCTTCGGCATGCTCTCCAGCTCCTAGGCTTAGTCCTGAACACGTGGGGCTCAGATGTTAAATGTCCCTGAGTTCACCAAGCTTGGTCTAGCATGTGGGTTGGGTCCAGTTGTTATTAGGTATTGCTTGCTAGGGTGACAAGGCCTACTCTGATCATGCAGGTATCAAATTTATGCCCAGTTAGTTACTGCGCAGTAGTGCACGTACAGACGCCTTACTGCGCAGTAACACTGTGGGTGAACTGACTTGGGTCTAACTTTAGTCCCAAGTCAGTCCACACACAGCATTAATGCACTTTAATGCCCGTATGTGTAGATGCTGGACTATTCCCACTTACTGCGCAGTAAATTTAAACGGGCATAAATGCACGTGTAGACATGTGCCTGGGATGCCTCTTTTGGTGACACCGAAGGCTGGCCTTCTGCTGATGGAGCCAGCCAGCTTGCACCGTACCCATGTTGCTTCACTCCCGATAGCTACTGAATGCTTCTCAGCACTAGGCCTCCCCTTCCAATCCGCCCCCATAACATCCAGCTGGGATCTGCATGAAAACAGCACCCTGGTCCCGCAGCAGCTGGGCAGCATCGGATGCTTGCCCCTTGAAGCCATGGTCAGGAGGGCCATGCTTGCCGCGCAAGCATTTCAGTCAAGGGCTCTTAGCTCTCACGACTGAGCCCTGGCATCTCCTGGCCTCCACCTCAAATTAAAACAGAGGCAAAGGGAAGATTTTGTGAACATCTCCAGCCTGGCCCATTAGGATCACGAGTCCTTGCAACAGAAGCACCTGCAGCCAAATCAAGCCCAGATCTTGAGCTGGTCAACATTGGCCTAGCTTCTTGGACGTCAGGACACAGCCATTCAGAGCTAGCCCTAAATAGTTTGGATGAAAAACAGGGAGCAAGGCAAAAACTCTCCTCAAAATGACTCTCTCCAAAGGTCTCTGGAGGGGACCAGAGCAGGGACAAATCTGAAGCAGTAGCCTCCCTGTAGGTATCTACAGAGGGCCATTATGGAAGGCATCAGGGTTTACAGTCAGATCCTGGAAAGCACTGAGCACCCTCTGCTCTCTTTGGCAAAGCTGACGGAGGATGCTTTCTTTGTGCTGCAGGATCAAGCCCTGAACTCTTTGCACAAATGCCTGGGGAACCAGGCCATTAAAAGGGCAAGTGCTTGAGGAAATAACATCCTATTCGGAGATATGCCTCTCCCTGGAAGGTCATGGCCACCAGCAATCTCACGATTTGAGAATGATCTCTACCGCAGCTCATTGGTGGGCCTCGAGGTGACTTAAGAGTCCAGTCCTTGAAGGTCTTTCTGTAGAGAAGGCCACAAGTTGGGTTTCTCTCCTTCTCCTTCCTCTCTGTCTCACCTCTGCAAGATGCTTTACCCGGAGCAGGGGTCAGCATCTGTTTTCTGGAGGTGGTTTTCCTCTGGTCTCAGGCCACAGCTAAGCCGAGCACTTGGTTTTGAGAGACAAGCATCCACACACAATGCCTAGTCCAATGAGGCAGATGCTTTAGGATCCACAACTCCAGGCTGGTAACTTTGGCTTCAGCAAGGATGCTGGTGTTGGTGTGGTGGCCTTCCCACTAGATGCAGACAATTTTATAGCTCCTGAGACATCAACAGTAGGTCACCCACACTTCACAATAGTGGGGATGAGGACTTTTTTGTAGGCCTGGATCTTAGCGTCTTTCTGGAGATCACTATCAATAAAAGCACACTGAAGCAACTTCCCAGAGGAAGCACTCATGCCCCAGATCCTGTGCTGGATCTCCCCAACAAAGGAAGACTTCAGATCACCCCATGTGCACGCTACAGAGAAGGGTGCCTAAGGAACACATGTGTACGTCTGGTGCCAAG
>NW_017728910.1:25904962-25906078 GCF_001723895.1 Crocodylus porosus | reverse complement strand
GCAGACGGGGGAAGATGACCTGCGTTTAGTTGCCCTGTTAATCCACTGAGTTTAATGCACCAGGATGTGGGGCAAAACTAGTGGTAAAGTCGATCAAACTCTGTTATGAGTTAGCTCAGACAGGCTAACTCTGAGCACTGACCAGCTCCACGTCTCCAATATGGGCTTGAAGTGGAAACAGATCCTACTCCAGCTCTGCCATGAGGCCTCTTCCTCCTCCTCTCATGCCACCCCTCCTCTTACACCCACTTTGGAAAGTGGGCGTAAGAGGAGGAGGCATATGCCCTCTTATGCCCACTTGGGAAACTCCAGAATTGCTGCTTATCAGGCAGTCTTCAAACAATAGCTCTCAGGCCCTGGCTGCTGCCATAAATAAATGTCTTTAAAGCTGCTGGCAGCATTTATATGCAGCTTCTTGAAGTCGCTAATGGGTTAAAGCTGGGACATCTGGTGAAATACTAGCTTCAGCTGTTCCTCAACTGACATCGTCTTGGGTCAAATTTATCCCTCCTTGCCAACCCATCTGCTCCCGGCTCGTCAATGGTAAACACTTGGGTGTTGCAAAGCAAAGAGTGGGAGCAAGGCAATGAAGGAACAGCGTCTTGGATTTTAACTAGATAATGATACGGGAATAAAAATAGATCCCCCCATCACCACTACTTCCATCTTCTGAACCCCCCTTCCCCTTCTCTCGCCGTGGATCGAGGCTGCATTCCCCTGGCAGGGTCAGGTCGGGGGTAGGAAAGCACAACATGCCATCACCCAGCCCCGAGCGCTTACGGAGAAGGCTGCCCAAGGGCTAAGAAGCAGGGAGTTATTTGTTGCCTGAGGGAACAAGGGGAAAAAAAGAAAAGAAATCCCCATGCTACTGTAATGGCTCCGTTTCAGCTGCCCCGGGGGAGTTGTTCACACCCACACTGCCATCTGGTGAATGGGCATTTCTGTCAGCAAGGGGCTCACCGAAGAGCCTCCTGCAATTCTTTTCTAGCTTCACACATGTCCCAGGGGCAAGGGCTGACCCCAGCCCAGAGCCAGGCTGCAGGAAGGGCAGAGCCCACCGGAGCCGGCACAGCACGAGGGTCCCAGGCTGGCCGTGTCCTCTGGCTCCTGGACAGG
>NW_017728910.1:25892883-25898450 GCF_001723895.1 Crocodylus porosus | reverse complement strand
TCCTGGTCAAGCTCCTCTCCCTGGTTGGGGGGTCTGTAGTAGACCCCCACCGTTAAGTCCCTTTACCCTCGACTGCCTTGTACTCTAACCCAAAGCACTTCAGAGTGCCCCTCCCCTGGCTCCTTGCTAATTGATGAGGATGTGTATTCCTCCTTAATAGAGAGCGCCACGCCCCCGCCCCTCTTTCCTATCCTGTCCCTATCATGTCTGCACACCTAATAGTGCTAACATTGCATGGTACCCTGAGCTCCCCTTGACATCATCTTAAGGCACCCCAGTTGAGAATCACTGCTTTTAATAATCCTGTGACCTGTGAGACTATGATAAAAGCTTTGCAAGCATTGGCTTTCTTCTTTCCTCCAAGTTAAACATTTCAGTGTAATGTATTCCTACCCCTGTAGCATTGTGCTGATCAGTGAAACCCACCTTTGAAGTCATCCATGACGCATTACAGTTCAAAGGAGTAGGAGGCAGACACTGTAGTGTGCATCAGACACACATATTTAGGATGACAGACCATGAGGGTGTGAAGGGAGCTCAGGAGTCACATCTAATGCAACCCCTGCTCCAAGCAGGACCAGCCCCAACTCCACCATCCCAGCCAGGGCTTTGTCTACCTGGGTCTTCAAAACCTCCAAGGATGGAGACTCTAGCACCTCCTTGGGTAACCTGTTTCAGTGCTTCACCACCTCAGCTTCCCTTGCTGCAGCTTGAGCCCATTGCTCCTTGTCCTGTCATCTGCCCACACCAAGACCAGCTCCATCCTCTTTGCAGCCCCCCTGCAGGGAGGTGACGGCTGCTATTCAATCCCCTCGGTCTTCTCTTCTGCAGACTCAGTCAGCCCACTTCCCTCAGCCTCTCCTCACCAGTCCTGTCCCCAGCCCCACAACCATTTTCATTGCCCTCCACTGGACTCTCTCCAATTTCTCCATCATCAAAACTGATCCTGGCAGCACGTGCTCACCACAGTGCCATGACTATAACCCATGAATGCAGCTGTATTTTTAGGTCTCAAACATTAATGCACTGCCCCGGTGGGGATTTTGCTCAGGGGAAGACAGCACTGGACTAACCTTTGGCTCCAGAAGCATGCTTTAAAATGTAAATGCTTTAAAACCTTTGCTGCTTAAGTGAGACTGCTCTAGTTTCCCTCCATTCATATACTGGAAGGATTTTCAGGCCTTGTCGTGTTACATGGGACTGTCTGCCAGTGTATACAGAGCTGTGAATAAGCTGGCAAAGGCCAAGAAAGAGGCAGCATGTACTCTGGTATTTTTAACCCAATAACCCTTTGATGGACAGACTCATCCCAAGAGCAAAGAAAAAACCCCCATATCTTGCAGACCTAGCTGGAAAAAAAAATATCACTGAGCATTGAACCAGGAGGCAGGTGGCTCTCAATGTTTTTTAGACTCTAGGAAAATGCCAGCTGCAAGCAATCTCTTATTTCTTGATGGCAAAAAATAATAATTCTTTTGTTGCCATTCTTTTATTGCAAATAAATTAGAAAAACCACAGCAGGGCAGACCATGCGTGACACTCCAGATAACTGACTGAAGAGGTAGCCTATTTCTGGAGGCCTATATGGTTTACCTTGTGAATTGTGGAGGTGTTTGCATACCTAATGTTTTGTGGTGCCCTGAGGCACATTTAAAAGGATGTCATGGGACTTCGCCTGCAACTTCCTGGATGATCAAGAAGCAGTGATCATAGAAAATTAAGGTCGGAAGGGACCTCAGGAGGTCATCTAGTCCAATCCCCGAGGATAGGTCCCTTCTGCCCATCCCCAGTGGGGTTCAAGGCTTGCATGTGGCTGCATTTAATACGTGAAATAGTGAGCTTGCGACTACAGCAGCCATCAGATACAGCAGAGAGAGCCTTGTACTAGAAGCCAGCAAACCAGGGCCCTCTTCTTAATCTGCTCATCCCAGGTTGACTGGGGACAGGTTATCTGGCTCCTCCCACACTCCTTGCCCATTTAAACCAGCAATTCTCAGCCAGGGTGTGAGGAGATAAGCCAAGTAGATACAACGCAATCAGAGGCTTGTGCCTGCTTGTATGATCCCCCGTCCCCACTGCTGGCAGGTAAGTGCAGTCAGGTTTGAAGGTGGGTGTCACTCAGTTCACAAATGTTACAAGGGGTCCTCGGGACGAGAACCACGAGGTTAGGCGGTTGGCACTGTGTCAGGACAGAGAAGTTGGCCGTGTCTAGGTGTTTGTGCAGCACCCAGCACCAGGGTCCCCCACAAGTGCAAGGGCCAGGCAGGAAGAGGGCAGGAAGACCCAAGGCTGCGGGAAGAACTCGGACCTGCTCATGTTTTTAGTTGGGCTGCCCTCTAGTGGGCAATCCGAGGTCCTGTGCTCTCCCCTGCAATGTCGTTTTTGGGCACTTGTCTCCTTGACTGATAAGGGTTAATGGCAAAGCAAGACAGACCTTCCTTTTGCATCTCAGCTTCTATTCCACCATGGAGAGCACAACCCCAGCAGACTCTCCCGATGCCTAAAGAAGGGCGTTTGTGCCCAAAAGCTCGCAAGGAACCATTTTTCCAACTACTGAGTTCGTCTAATATATCACATTTACCCAAAGAATCTCGTCTGCCAATGGAAAAGCAAGGTTTTTTTGCAGGCAACATCTTTAATTGGGCCAACTGCATGGTTGGCATAGGCGTAGACTGGCTTCTGAAGGATATGCCTGGTCATCCCAACTCTGCTGTTGGTCTAATCATATTACCCACAAAGACCTTTTCTCATCATGTATTTCCTAGCTACTTCACAACCAAAGGGGGAATAGAGATGGTTACTGCACAGAAAGTAGTTTGCCCTTTAAATTATATACACACACACATTATATATATACACACATACACACACACACCCCCATACACACACACACACACATATACTAATGCTCAGTAGCTGGGGCTGGACTGGAGAAACTCAGGGATAGCTCATCGTGTAGAGGACAAACACATGCCCAACCATGAGGAATGGGAACATATTCCCCACCTTAGTACCCGACCATGCGGGCAGTTAATGCATAATCGGTTTGGAGATCCCAGCCCAGCTCCTGCTGGAGCCTTCACCCAGGGTTTTGTTAGAAAGGACCAGCAAGACCTGACTTCCCCCGCAATCTCCTCCTGCCAGCTGCGCGCTTTAGGAAGAGCAATGCTATCAGCTCAGCCGTGGTGCAGAAAGGCTCTTCCAGGCGGGGAAAAAACGTGGTTAGTATTCAAGATGCATCTAAGTAATTAGAGAGATAATCACCACATTTCAAAACCAAACTTAACGGCACTCAATTATCTTGGGGCAGAAAAGCAGCAATGACAGCAGTGAATTGCTTTGCTAAAGACTTCCTTCCTTCCCTCCTGCATCAACACACAGAGGCCATTGGTGAGGGGAAGAAGACAAGACATTTCTTCCATCTGGAGGAGCTCACTGGCCCCCTCCACAGCATGCGTTAGCACATCGAGGACAGGAGAGCCTGCTCTGGATGTTATATGGCTAGAAAATGGAGGCAGAAAGGAGTGAAAGAGGAGGAAGAGTTACCCAAAAACCACCTTTGCCCCGCCTCTGAACCCGTGCGTAGCAGGGAGCTGGCCTCGTCAGCACCTTTGCAACAAGTGCCATGCCCCCTCCCCAGATTCAGCTGCATTTCAGCACAGATGATATGATATCTACACTCAGAGAAAAGGAGACCCTCGTTCCTGCCAAAGGGGCATCAAAAATCCAGGATAATATTGAATCTATGCCATAAAGCAGAACTACGAGGTAGTGAATAGCTCTCAGCAAAATGCTACACTACATATTATATGGATTCATTGAATTGTACTTAAATACTAAATGTCAAGGTCATTCTTACTCCTCCCTGGCAAGTCTCTCTCCATATTCGCATAGTTCAGCATGGGAACCGGGGCTTACTAACACTGTTTGCATCGCCTCCCTCTGCAAATGCTATGTTTGGGAAATTTCAATGCCAGTTTTGGATTCATAGTCTTAACAGATCCTTTAAGATTAGATTGGTTAAATTTCTTAAAGTGGCTGCAATTTCAAGGGCAGTCCTAAATTGCAGGCCTATGACCATGAAGATGCCCTGAAGGGGGATTTTTGTCCTGAATGTGAAACCCAGTTCTGCTGGTGCTGCCTGGTGCCCCATGCATATGACTTGTTTGGTTTGGAGGGAAGCAGCAGGTAACTCAGCAGAGATGATCAGCCTATCTGCAACACTTAGTTGAGCCTGGAAATCGCAAAACTACTGGTTTCAGAGGTCCGTGATGGCTCTAGGACTGTGCCCTGGGTTTTGCTCACTTTATTTAGAGCAGCCCGTAACAGCGGCTTCAGGATGAAGTGCAAAGCACCCCAATGACCGGTTATGATGTACCCAGCCTGCAACAGGAGGCGCATCCTAGTCCCCAAAGCTAAGTCGGTGGCTGCAAAAAACTGGCACCTCTCCCCAAAATACCTGCACTTCCTCTAGGTTTTGTTATCTATAGCAGTGTTTGAGCTTTTCCCTAGATCCTACAAAAATGAGGACTTGGTGACAGCTGGTTGTCAAGAAATTCATTAATTAACTACACAGCATGGGAGAGAAGAGATGCCCTTGATGGCTTGTGAGTTCATTGTATATCCCCTTCTCAGAGGATAAGGATCAAGGGGAAATGAGTGTCCTCGTTGCCTTTATTTTTTTGACCCATTTTTGTTATTCATCTTGAGCTCCTGGCCTTCTCTATAAACCCAAACCAGTCTGGTCTCCTCAGTCCACCCCAATTATTACAGGCCTTGCCATCTTATAATAGTGTTGAGTACCCCTGTGGAGGCCACTCCACAGGTTTCTACAAAGACAGGAGATATTTCAAGTACAAATTTTCTACCGCTTCCTCTATTCTGTTTGCTTGTCCAACTGCCCTTGCACAGCCAGCAGAAATTGTGCAGCCATCCATGGTTGTTTGGCCTGAACAACTACATTTACCCTAAAACCCAGCATTATGTAGTTAAACGATTCCTCCCAAAGCCCACGATCTTCCATATATTCAGATTATGGACCATTGCAGCTTGGCTCAGTCCCTCAAAGTGCCTCGTGGCTCTACTACTCTTACTCCTATTTTTACTAACTCAGCTAGCTGCCACAGTCTTCCCAGGCTGGTTCCCCACAGTCCATCTCTTCTCCCAGATCATTGCCTTGTGTTATTTGATATCACACAGAACCCGGCAGCGCCTGCAATTACATTTTTGCTTTGTCAAGAATGGACCAGTTACTCCTACCCCATTTCAAACCCATCGCAGCATCTTCCTTCTCACTTCGTGGCCAAAAAGTTCCAATAGCCTGCTAAGGGGCTTTTAAATGCCTCCTAGATTATACGGCATCAGGTATCCAGGTTGTAGGCGTATTAGTCTAGAGGAAAAAGCAAATCGGGGCTCATGGTAGAGGTGATCTCTTTTATTAGGCCAACAAGATTTTTGCAAAAAAATTGAAAAATTAAAGAAAAATAAAAAATTCTTAATTTTTTTACATTTTTAATTTCTTTAAAAAAATTTAAAAATTTGCAAAAACTGTAAAATGTTTAAAGAAA
>NW_017728910.1:25870459-25892496 GCF_001723895.1 Crocodylus porosus | reverse complement strand
TGTAGCTCTCCTTGACATACAGAGCTACACCCCTTCCCTTTTCATAGATTTCATCGTGTAGATTTTATCTACACGATCCCTCCTGTACAGGGTATAGCCATCAATACCCGTGGTCCAGTCATGGGCAGAGTCCCACCAGGTCTCCGTTATCCCTATGACATCATAATAATTTGCAATGAGCAGGAGGACGAGCTCCTCCTGCTTGTTCCCCAAGCTCCTGGCATCTGTGTACAGGCAGGCGAGTGTCCCCTTGGGGGCTCTTGCCTTGCCCACAGCTTGTCCCAGGGCTGGGGCAGGGGTGGGCTCCCTTAAGTGCCTTGGCCCGCTGGCTTTGTAAGGGTTCTTCAGCGGGCCAGCAGTGGCGGTAGTCCCCCCATCTCATCCTGCCCCGGCCCCTACTTTGCCCAACACCCCAGGGAGCCACACGACCAGAGCCTCATGAACAGGCTGTGCAAACAGGTGCGCTTGTCTGTCTGGCGCAGGAGTTAGCACAGAGTTTGCACAGGAGGGCGAGCAGGAGGGCCTGTGGCCCTGCCTGTGTACCCCCACCCTAGGGAAGCCAGTCCCAGGCATAGCCAGCCCACCAGTGCCAAGAGACGGATGGGCACACACCACAACATGAGGGCCCCTCGCGGCCCCCATCCTGGCTCCCCTGAGACCAGTATTGGCACTGGTGAGGCCACATCTGGAGTCCTGTGTCCAGCTGTGGGCCCCCCACTGCAGAAAGGATGTGGACACATTGGAGAGAGTCCAGTGGAGGACAAAGAAAATGGTTGTGGGGCTGGGGGACAGGACTGGTGAGGAGGGGCTGAAGGAAATGGGCTGATTTAGTCTGCAGAAGAGAAGACCGAGAGGGGATTATGATATCAGCCTTCACCTCCCTGCAGGGGGGCTGCAAAGAGGATGGAGCTGGGCTGGTCTCAGTGGGGGCAGATGACAGGCCAAGGAGCAATGGGCTCTTGTTGCAGCAAAGGAAGTTGGGGTTGGATATTAGGCAAAACTATCTCGGTAGGAGGGTGGTGAAGCACTTGAACAGGTTACCCAGAGAGGTGGTGAAGGGTTGCAGGTTTTGAAGTCCCAGGTAGACAAAGCCTTGGCTGAGATGATGTAGTTGGGGCTGGTCCTGCTTTGAGCAGGGGTTGGACTAGATGTGACCTCCTGAGATCCCTCCCAACCTGAATTTTCTATGATTATATGAGTCTAAGCAAACTGGGATAAAGATTAGGCAAAACTGGGTTTGGGACCTGCATGGAGCCAGGCCCGGTGGGATCCTTGAAAGGCCTGGACGGATCCAGCGTTCTGAAAAGGGGGTGCAGATGGTGAGGTGTATCATCACCTATAACACCACGCATGCTTTTCTCCAAGTAATAATAAACTAGATGCTTTACGAATAGGCTGGGGGTCTGGGACTCTATTATTTTGTTTAGGATCAAAGCAAAACCAAATATATCTTTATAGGAATGTGCGCTAATTTGTTGCATCATATATAATGTTTTAAATACAACAAAAATAGACAAAAGTAATCAGAAGATGCTGTTTCTTTAGTCCTGCTGTCATTGGAATTAAATGTACATCTTTTTCAGATTCATAAAAGTCAATAAGAAGATGAGAGCTGCTCTTGCCTAGGTCAGACCATAGGTCCATCTTGCACAGTGCCCTGTGTCACACAGGGACAGACAGCGGAGCCTGGAAGAGAGAGAGGGACCTGGGTCTGACCAGGGTTTTTCCCCTGTTCCTCTCCCTTGCAATCTCCAGGATTGAAGGTAGGGGAGAGCACCACCTCCCTTGGAGCCCATTCCAAATTTTAGCCACCCTTACCATGAAGACGTTTTCCCTGATGTCCAGCCAAAATCTGCTCTCTGTCAGTTTGTGACCATTGTTCCTTGTTACTCCAAGAGGCGCCCCGGTGAACAGAGCATCTCCGATCCCTTGCTGCATCCCTCTGATGAATGAGATTGGGGGAACCACTTCTACTTCTCTGCCTTCATCCTCCTCCACACTGACTGGAGATAAGAAGGTATCAAAGCCTCTGCCTGCCTCTTATAGTACCCCTGATGGGCTCCTCTTTCCCAGGGAAGATATGTCCCCCACTGTCCCCATAGATGGGGGACAGATGTGAGACAGTAGGGAAAAGAGAAACAGTGGGAGTGTCTACATGTGCATTTACACCAGCTTAAATTTACTGCATAGTAACTTACTGTTCAGTAAGTGGGCACAGGCCGGCGTCTATACTCACAGGCGTTAAAGCTCATTAACACTAAATTAAATGTACTGTGCAGTTAATGGGAATATTCCATTGTCTACACATGCAGGCGTTAAAGTGCATTAATGCTGTTTGTGGACTGATTTGGGACTAAAGTTAATCCCAAATCAGTCCACACATACAGTGCTACTGTGCAGTAAAGCATCTACACATGCATTACTGTGCAGTAACTAATCAGGAATAAATTTGATATCTGCATGGTGCAGATATCAAATTTACATTCAAGCTGGCGTACGTTGCCATATTTACTGCCCCATATGGGCGTGCACATGTAGACGCGTGTCCATCCTGTGCAGTTATTTCAGTTACTGAGCAGTAAATGTGCATGTGTAGATGTACCCAGTAAGAGGGGCATTCCCATCCCCCCTGAAAACCACTGAAAGTCCCACAAGCCAGTAGCTTCCTGGTCGCTGCTGAACTGGCTACAGCAGGCATCGAACAGCACCAAGTAGCAGGAGTCATAAAATCATAGAAAATGAGGGCTGGAAGGGACCTCAGGAGGTCACACCTAGTCCAACTCCTGCTCCAAGCAGGACCAGCCCCAACTACATCATCCCAGCCAAGGCTTTCTCGTACATCTCTGTATTATTATTGCCCCATCTCTGCTCTTTGCATTCTCTTGCCCCCGTGCAATGCATTGTGCAGCAGAGGAGCTCTCAAGCTCTCTGGCCCAAACAATAGGCCCTGATTTTCACAACAGGTTTTCAGCTGTTCGGTACAGCAAAGTGGGGGAAAAACAACACACAAAGTTGCATTTCATGTTTCTTAATCACTTTGCTGAGGGCTGCTCTGAGGTTTTACTGAAATGAGTTGGTGGGTCCGGCTCTTGAACCAGGGCCCAAGGGCAGCTATCGCAGCATGAGAGAGAAAGGGGAAAGAGGGGAGGAATGCAGAGGGCAGGGAACAACAGGGCAAGATCGTGACCTGCGATTATTATTAGTCCGGCAAAATGCATCCGTGTCTAGCAGGCTGCTGAGGTGGTGCGCCAAGCAGCACCTGCTCCAAGGAGCCCTCTCCAGCCTTCTGGGCTGGCCCTTCTCGTCCCACTCCTGATTCTGGAGAGGACTGTGCTAAAGAGGCCATGCTACCAAAAGCAATGATCCTCCAGGCAGGATGTATGCGTTGCCCTCCCTGCTTTGCAATTCCCTCTGGAAATTTATTCCCGGTAGCACAGGTGCATGCCGCCCTCCCTGCCCACATTGCGGGTGGCACCAGCCTCTTTTAGGAATTGCAAGGCAGGGGTAGGGACTTCCCTGTCCCAGTCAAACCTTTGGGACCAGCCAGAGGCTATGGGAGGCCTGGACAAAGTTTCCCCATGAGAGCCAGAAAGCTGCCAGGTCCTTCAGACCGACACCAACCATAAGCAGGATGCAACACAGGATGCTCTGTACCCCTGCCTAGGGTGCTCCAGGCTCCAGTCGACACTGTCCTGTCTAATCCTTCACCCACCACCTGGATTCCCCACCCGCCACGTGCTAGTGCCTCGGTGGCATGCCATGCACAGCCATGCCAATTGCCATCTGCAGTCTTAGACATTGCCCAGCCCAAGCCATGCACAAGCCCTTTATGCCTGGTTGTCCCAGCCATCAACCATCCCTTGATGATGCAGGTGACAGTAAAGGGGTCATGGTGAAGAAACTGTGTCTGGTGGTCCCCATGCAGTAGCTACAGCTCAGCGGGGTTATCCTTTGCATTCCCTTGCACACAGAGGGGTTAGATAGACAGGGTCTTCATAAAGTCCTTGTGCACAACCTAAGTTATTAAAGTTTAGAAGTGTACAAAGACTTTATGAAGACCCTGTATACAGCAGGCCTCCTAACCTTATAGAGGAACACAGTGTCCTTGTAACACCCAGCGGGGAGGTCTGGATATGTCTACACTGCAGCTAAGGAGTTCAGGTACGGACAGCAGCGTAACTGCAGCACCATGCAGCAACACAGCCGCCAAAATATTTATCAAGGGTCCCAGGCAGCTTTGCAAGCCCCTTGCCAACATGGCATCACTGCTAGCAGTGCCCGAGCCAAGTAGTTTAAAGCTAGCTTGGGTATGAGCTGCAGTTACTGCAATACAGACATATACTGGGTGATATGACAGCAGCTGGAGCCAGAAGGGATCTTTGGCCAACAGAAGTAGCTGTGGCTTTTACTTAAATGCACGAGAGAATAATTCCCCCTGATTTACACGCAGGCGACCAACCTGATTCACAAGCACTTCATCTCTCGCTGTCATGGTCAATAGCGATTGAAGATGCAAAGGAGGAAGGGGAGCAGGACTATGAGGAGCCCAGGTTAAAAATGAAACTGGACTAGATTCAATTAGACCACTCAAACCAGAGGGATTTTTGCAGGCCTTCCCCATCACCCGTGAATAATTGATGAGAAAGAAACCTGAGAGAAATTAGAAATCTCTCCACTTCAGGGCACGACCAGATGAAGGAAAAAAAGTCCGTTGAAGTTAAAACAACAACGCAAACTGTCCATCTGAGGCTGAGCCTCTTCACTTTGACAGTATTAAAATGAATCGGACATCCTTTGACTTTGTGGGGGGTTTTCCACACAAAACACAGTGAAGGCTTTTAAGACCCAGGTAAACAAAGCCCTGGCTGGGATGATGCAGTTGGGGCCGGTCCTGCTTGGAGCAGGGGGCTGGACTAGATGGGTCCCCCTGAGGTCCCTGCCACCCTCATTGTCTACGATTTTCTACGCCATCGTGAGTATGAAGCCAGTAGTGCTGTACTCTCAGGAGTGATGACTGGCCCTGAAAAGGTTCAATTTATGTTTTGAGCAAAAGTTCACATCAGTTCTTATTTTTATCCAACTGGCTTATACAGCCAGAGTAAATATTTCCCATTTCCATCCCCTCTGCTGCTCAGGGGAATATGACTCTGTGTGCTCAGGGTATCATTTAACTCAGATCATAGCTGACATTCCCGTAGTGCTTTGCATTCAAGAGGATCGCAGGGCCCTTTGCAATCTGCTGGGCAGTCACCTCTGGGGTGGAGAGGGGCAATTAACCCCAGCACTGCTCTGGAGGAGAGGGGTTTTATTCTAGAAATGATTGACAAAGAAATGCCCGGGGATCTTCAGAAAACCCACACGGAGCAAGCTGCCCGGTACTTGGAAGGACACAAGTTAAACCAGTGCTTGTGGGTCTCCAACCTGCAATTCCAGGGAGTGGAGTTATGCATGCATGGCAGCAGTGATTAGCCCATATCCTTTTCACAGCCCGGGTACATTTGAGATGGATAACGAGGGGCTCACCAGGATGGCTCTGACAGCTGACGCACCTAGCTTCAGCACAGCAGTGCCCCGGGAGCTGCTATGTGATCTGCCAACGGACTGTCGCCTCTGGGAAGTCTCACTTCCCAACGGGTGTCGCTGCCGTGGTGTTGCTTCCCGTGGCACTGTCCCCAGGTCCTTAGGCAATGCCCTTCCACCAGGCAGCCATGCACCTGCTGGAAAGAGCTTGGGTTGGGCTATCAAAACATCATTGCAATAGGGCTGATAAGCAGAGGAGGCTTCCCTAATATCACAGAGCTAGAAAATGCATGGGGAAGGCAAAGGGAAGACAGGGATTGTGCACACGCAAGGGCGCAGGGGTGGGTGACTGGTAGGCAAAGCAGTGTTAAGAAGCACCATCAGCTGCCAGGGCCCAATGCCCGAGTCCAAGGTGCTCCACTCCCCCGGTGCCCCGTGCATCCTCCAGGACCCTGCCCTGCCACCCTGCCCTTCAGATGCACGGAGGCTGGTGCCAGTTCGTTCCCTGCAAGAATCCGGGTGCGGAGCCCGGAGCTGGAATGTCCCCATCGAACGCCCTGTTCTAATTCGGGCCCGTGTTGCTATTCTGGGCGCCGCGTTTCAGACAGCAGGCATCCTGCAGCTCAGCAAACAGCTACCCTCCGCACCCCTGGTCCTCACGGGACCATGGGCGCACGTCGTCCTGATGATGACCGGGAGGGGCCCTGTGAGCCAGCCTGCTGGGATGCCTTGGGGTCCTCCTCCAGGGGTGCAGCGGTCCAAGCCAGGACTTGTGCTCCCTTCTCCCAGCTGGGCCACGGACTCATCCTGCGGCCGTGCCTCAGTTTACCACTCTGCTGGCAAAGCAGGATCCTGGAGGATGCACGGGGCACCAGGAGAGTGGAGCACCTTGGACTCAGGCATTGGAAAGACCCCCTGATCGGCTGCTTCCAAGGGCATTTGATACCTGATCTCTCTCTTTCCACCCACACCTGTTCCTGGTGCTTTGCTCCCAGCATGGTCCAGGAGAAGTCTGCATCACTACCTCCCACACCCCAGCGGGGCTCAAAGAGGGGACCGTAAGAGCTGCCATTTGCTGGGTGCAGCATCCTATCTTGCACATGTCTCTAAGCAGAGGTTCACTGGGAGGTGCCCAGTGGCTCCTTAGATGCCTTCAGGGGCTGCTCCCACCCCTGATCTACCAAGCTCAATACCTCCTTTCACGGACTTTTCCTTTCCAAGGATTGGCCCAGTCCCCTTTTGAACTTGGTTCAGCTACCAGCCTCCACAACAACCGGTGGCACTGAGCTCCCTGAGTGATACAAGGCATGTCTACATCTGCATTTCAGCACACCTAAATTTAATGCACATTAGCCTACTGTGCATCAAGTGGGTTTAAGCAGGTGTCTACATGTGCAGGCATAAAGTGCATTAATGCTGCGTGTGGACTGACTTGGAACTAAAGTTAGCTCCAAGTCAGCCCACACACCCGGCATTAATGTGCTTTAACTATTCGTGCCTAAATTTGATACCTGCGAGTACAGGTATCAAATGCAGGTATCAAATGAAGGTGAGATTAGCCTAAATTCGCCATTTTTAATGCACATTAAGGGCATGCATGTGTAGACGTGCACCCTTAATGTGCATTAACTTAGGCTAATGCACATGAAAGCATCACGTGTACATGTGCCCACAGGGTGGAAAAGAGCTTCCCCTTGTTAGTTTTAAACCTGCTACCTAATGGCTTCATTTTATGTCCCCTAGTTCTGGTGCTGTGCTGGATCATAAATCAGAAACCCCATGGCATATTTTGTAAACCTCTATGATAGGGGAGCAGGTGTCACCTCCCCAAGCACAACTGAAAACACAAGGCTGGAAGCAGAAGGGTCAGAGTCCCCCCTCACATACCACAGCCACACAATGCCTATTAAAACCCACAACCCTATTAAACCCCCCCAAATTCACACACTGCCAGAGGCAAAGAGCAAGGGAGGCAAGGGTGCCCCTAAAGTTTCCTTGCAGTTTGCCTAGCCTAGAGGATTCCCGCTATAACTCTGTCTCGATTGCAGCCACAGAGGAGCGTTTACAGGGAACTGCTGCCCTCAGCTGCAGAAGCAGTTGTCAGCAGTGCAGGGAAAGTCCAGCTGTGCCCCGGCCACTGGGTTTGGAAACTACAAGCTCCGGATGGGAGCTGTGGCTGTAATACGCCTGAGCAGATCAACATGTTTTATGGCATGATTCATGGGGAACATGTTGCATGGCAGGGAGACTGCTGCAGCTTTTTACAGGGGGTTTGCATTCCCGTGCCACAGAGACCAGGCAGCCAGGGGCTAAGGAAAGGCAGCTGGACTTACTGGGCTGAGCAAGGAACCAAAAACCATTAGCACCTGGCTTCTAATCCCAGCTCTGCACACGACATGCCCAATAGCCCTAGGTAAGCGCTTTCCCCGCGTTGAGTGGCAGCGGTCCCATTTTGCATAGCACTCCTGAAAACGCACTGAGCGCAGTAAGCAAGGTCAAGGGCGCCCCTGACAGCTCAGGCCCCCGTTGCAGTTGGCCTGCGACAGACACGCAGCGGGCGGATGGCTGCTGTCCCAGAGATCCCACTCTTGAGAGGGTGATGGGATGCAACAGGTGGCTGCAACCGAACAACAGGCTGGGGGGCATGCAGAAACAGGACACCTATCAGCCCCAGCACAGAATTCACCTGCCATTCATCTAGACAACCACCGGCAGAGGTAAAATAAGGATATGTGACTCATTGGCTCCCCAAGCAGCCGATGAACCTATGCACCTGAGACAAATGAGACTGACAAACCCCACAAGGCTGGGATGAGCCGTACCCATCGTCTGCAGCAGCTAATGTCTGTCCAGGCTCAGGGCTGAGCATTTATCGTCGGAGGGGTGGGAGGGCAGCCTGCTTGCACCAATACAGCCCAGTGGATGGGGCCTGGGAGGGGCCAAAGACCTGGCTTTGCTTCATGGCTTGGTCCCAGGCCTGTGGTGTGACCTTGGGCAGAGGCTTACCTTGCTCCTTCTCTGTCTATTTGGAGTACAGGTCCCCTAAGCAGGGTTGTCTCATGCTGTATGTGTGCGAAACCTGGGGGAAAAGGTCCCCTGTCTTAAATGGGACCTCCGGTGCTGTCTTCACAATGCTGTTACTAACAGACCAGCAGAGCATGAATTTTTGGAAACAGATGGGTAAACTGAGGCATGGACCAGGGAAGGATGGCTCCCAAGCTTAGGTCCTAAGCATTAGGCCACTCTCTGTGTTCATGTGGTCTTTGGCCACTTCCATGGGACTAATAATGGAGGCAGATACTTCAAACAAGTATTCCTGAATAGCAGCACAAGGCACCCCCTTAAATCCTGCCCCTGATACCCCACCAACTCATCTTCCTCCAGTTCATGTAGGAGCAGGGCTCTTGTTTCCAAGGATGCCTGCAGAAAACAAAAGCCCTGAGGATACACAACAGAAACACAGGACCACCTAGGATCTCTGGGATCACCAAGTCCCACTGCCTGCTTCACAGAAAGCACAGCACAAAATCCCTCCCAGGTCTACCGGTCAAGAAGCATTTGCTGTGAATGCTTGAGAACTGCTGGGGGGATGTTGGAGCCACGGTGGTCTAGGAAGGATGCGAGAGGCAAGGAACTTTGTAGGTGATAGCACTGCCTTCGTCCTTGTCATAAAAGGCTGGTCATTCGCAGGGAGCAAAAACAATTGCAGAGAAGAGCATGAGCATCCCAGATGAGCCCCTCAAAAGCCCTGGGTTTTAGGGTTGGGGTCACTAACCATCCCTTTCCTTACGAGGAGAAGCAGAGAGGCATGGGACTCTTCAGCCTGGAGAAGCAAAGGCTCAGGGGTGACTTGGTGGCAGCCTATAAGTACATCAGGGGTATGCATCAGGAAGCGGGGGAACATCTGTTCACCAGAGCGCCCCAAGAGAAGACAAGACCTAATGGTCATAAACTGCTGGAAGACCGTTTTAGACTGGGCATAAGGAATACTTTACCATCTACGTCTTCAGAGTCTGGAATAGACTCCCCCCAGAAGTGGTGCAAGCACCTACTCTGGACACCTTTAAGAAATGTTTGGATGCTTGTCTTGCTGGGGTGATCTGACCCCTGCTGACTTCCTGCCCCTTGGGCAGGGGGCTGTATCCGATCATCTTACGAGGTCTCTTCCAGCCCTAATGTCTGTGAAATCTATGAAATCCGTAGCACCAGTTCCAAGCCCCCGTCCACACAAACAGGCTGTGAGCAAGGCAGGGGCTTGGAAGTGGGTTATGCAGAGGGCTTACCTACAGTTTTGAGGAAAACAGAGAGTAGCATCTCTGCCGGTGGACAGGTCGTAGAGGAAAGGAAAAGAAAGATTCAGAGAGAGAGTCAATAAGCGCCTGGTACAAAAGGGATGGGTTCCCCGTTGTTCATCCTTAGCTCCATTGCAAATCATGCAGTGGAAGAAGGGCAAAGAGGAGCTCACCCAATTCTGCTACAGATAAGGGCACAGCAGTGACAGGGATATCCATCATATAGACACCATCCACGACACAGTGCCAAGGGCAGCAGTCAAAGTCTGGAGCCCATTGTACCGGGTGCGGTATTTGCTGGCTAGCCGAGCTGTTCCTGTCATAACCCTGGATGCTGCCCTCCAGCTACATCCTCAGTTCAAACAGAGCACCACCCTGCTATGGCATCACTTTGACGTTTAATAACCACCAAGGCAGGACAAGCTCCAACGAATGACCTGGAAAGGAAAGGCCCACTGCAAATCCCAGCAGAGCTCTCTGACAGAAACCAAGGCTGAGCTTGAGTACTACCCCTGGGAAATCAGCAGGATCCTTGCTACTGAGGCCAACAGAAGCAGTAAAGCAAAGCTTCATGTAGAAGCCAACTGCTTCGTCCATTCATGCGCAGATCCTTCAATTCTCCCTTCCCAAGTTACACTGAATCCATGTGATGCTCCCAATGCACTCTCCACCCCACTGTTTCATATACAAGCCTATTCGTATCTTCTTTTTGCAGAAGGAGACATGAAACGACCGGATTACTGTATTTTCTCACATACGACATGCCTACCAATAAGACATGCAGCATGTTTTTGGAAAGCAGAATATAGAAAAAAAGATGTTTCCAGAATCAGGGCCAACCGGGTGACAGAGTAAGTCCTCCTGAAAACACAGAGGGCATTTATACACATATTTTTTCATCCCACAATGCACCAGAGAGCCTGCTCTGCATACGAGCTGATGTGCACCATGCTGCACCATGTGCAGTTGTGTAAGCGGCAAAATGCACATCAGTGCACAGAAAATGGCGGTGGTGTGCTTTTGAATGAAAGCACCTCTCATGTGTTTTAGTTCAAAAGCATGATGCCACCATTTTCTCTGCAGTGATATGCATTTTGCTGCTTATGCAATTGTAAGCATTGCAGCGCCGAGAGCTTTTCAAAGTGCCCAGTGCTGCGGCACTTGCATGTGTAAAAATGCCCATGGTGTCCAGGAAGTGTGGCATCCCAGGAGACAGTCTGAGTGAACATGGGTGGATCTAGAAGTTTGTAAAAGTGGGGTGCACATGATGAGGTGCACCTTCTCATATAAAAACAGCGCATTTTTCTACAGTTAAAAAGCTTTACTAACACACTACAGATGTAGGGCTGGATTATTCGGTTTATGATTGAAGCAGCAATAATTAGAACTTCATTGGAATGAGTTAAAAATAATCTTTGGAGTTGTGAAATAGGAGCTTCATGACCAGGAGCAGCTCACCAATAGCAACAGGGCAAAGCAAAGGGTAGTTTGACTGGTGGAGCATCAAGACCAATAAAAAGCAGAGAGGGTCATTAACACCTATGGACTGAAGAGTTTAGCAGGAATCAGGCACAAGACAAAGAGCCAGGAAACCAAGTGCCTCTCTCAGTATTGTCTGACTAGAAATGCTACTGCCACTAGTGCTGCGGTTGGTTTGAAATTTGGGTGGAGCAGGAATCAAAAGGGGTGCAATTGCACCAGTGTACCCCCCTGGATCCGTCCCCATGACTGAGGCAGCACAAGCTTCCTGGTATAGCAGGACAGCAACGAGGCTAGGTCCCGGACCCTTTCAAGGGCAGTAGTGGAACTGCTCCTTCTTTACTGTACATAGTTCATTATACAAGTGCCTGCAAATCACCGCGCACTGTTTCGCCACCACAAGCCACATCGAAACACAGCAGACTGCACGCAGCTCACTTGTCCCAAGTCAGCCCAAGATAGCAAAAAATCAGCGGTGCTTGGCTTTTACAGCAAGAAATGTGTCCTAAGGACAAAGGACGTTGATCTAGGCATTTCTCCAATAGTATCACCCTTGCCTCTAGTTCTCATGGCCATGCATGCTTCCTTGGGAATGGGACTTATTGCAGGCAAGGCTATAAACCAGTTTTTGACAATGGCACAGAGGCCTATTGTTTTCCAGTGAGCATAGGGCCCAGGGAATGTTTGTTGACGGCGTGATGTTGGTTACAACCGGGATTGGCAGTTTTGAGGATTTTCCACAGCTCGTGTGTCCCTCCGAGCTGCGGTGCACTGACCCAGACACAACACTGACAGCTGCAGAGTAAATAAATAAATACAGAGTAGCTTGATCTTGCAAGGGAGGTGGTCGGGGCCGGGGGAGGAGGGGGTCAGGCAGACGGGACAGGACGGGATGGCCACAGCTGTGAGAGGAACAGATGCGGCGCGCGGAGAGTTTAGCCAAGGGAGCGGAGAATAAAGTTCTGCAAATGTAAGCAATGCTGGGAAGTCTTGGAGAGCGGCGTGCATATTTGGGACAGGTGGGAAGTGTTTACATTCAAAGAAGAAGAGCGATCGGCTGCAAGAATCCCGGTCACATTACCTGCGACCTAAGCTGACCCGAGAGAAAGTCCGGCCGGCTGCCTCGTTCACGAGTCCCATCCCTCCGGCAGACGGTTCAAGGCAGACACGGTGCAACAAGGTGCTGAGGACTTCCGGAGACTTCAGGTGTTTTGCTTCCCCCACCCTGGAGATCCTAGGCACCCAGCTGGATTTGGCCCCGATGGCTCTTTAAGAAGACACTCCTCCAGGCATCAAGTACATGGCAATGCTTGGCGTTCACCTAGCAGCAGCCAGCTCTCCAGACATGTTTAAACCGCATGCTATTGCAGTCATGTGCAGGTTCCTGGGTCTCAGAAACAACCACCCTGGCCAAGTGGAGCACTGGAGTGAGGTTGACCTGGCTCATGAAGCATCCAAGCTGATGGGACTTACTCTGAGCTGCTCCTATCCCTGTAATGAATGGTGCCAAGCACACGCTCCCTAGCTCAGGGGGTCCTGAGTATAATCAACAAACTACTCTTCTGAGTGATTCATGGGCCTGTAGTCATCTAGGGATCTGCTGACCTCTTGATGGGCAGTCCTGCCATTACTTTGCCCTTTTTCAGCCCTTGTCCTCCAAGGATCTCAAAGAGCTTCCTATCAAACACTGGAGCACAAGGTGGGGAGGAATCTCCTGAAGTTCATTCCCTCCTACTGCAGATAATAATCCCTTTCACAAATGGACCCAACTTTCAAAGAAGCCCAGAAGAGGCAGCTTACATAGCCTGCCGAAACGTCCACCCCACTGGGTGAGCATGGGGGAGGCATCCTGCCCAATGGCACAAAGGGGAGTGGGATGCCACCCTCTAATGATCAGACATGTGTTTATAACTCAGTTGACACAGGCAGTCTTGAGGCCAATCCAGAGTCAGGTTTGAACTCACACCTCTGAGGACAGCGATGGACACCACAGTCCGTCTCGCAGCACAGCGGGAGGTTCCTCCCGCTCCTTAACTTTCAGTGAGAGTAGGGGACCTCTATCCTTACAATTATTTTGAAATCCCAAGCTAAATAACTAACCCTCATAAACTGAAATGATTTCTATAGTCCCTGGCAACCACAGCATAAACGATAATGATAATAGCAACAACAATAGTCATAGATGTTATTGTAACTGGTTTTTACACAAGCAGCAAAGTAACGTGCCAAAGGTTGCACTACTGAGTCGGTGTCAGGAGGGAGGGAAAGCAGCCAGGATTTCCTCCTTGTTGTTAGGGGTCCTGCCTCTCCGCATGAGTCCAAGCTCCAAGTCCATTTATTCCCTTGCCTTTGTCTACAGGAGGAGTCTCCCACAAAGGCAAATCCCTTAGCAGAGGATGCTCAAAGTCAACATGCAACGGGACCTGAATAGTTTCCGATCAAGTTAGGGGAAGAATTATAAACACCAAGTCATGCTGAGAAACGTTCTCTGAATTCATTCACACCCTATTGCCTCAATAAAAATAACTTTATATGTTAAGTTTAGGACCATGGAAAGCCCAGGGGATAGCAGGGGATTAGCACAAAAGGGCAGCAAGGCAGTCAAAGACAGCCAGGAGGGACATCTTGAGTGGTCTCCATGAAGGGAATAAACTATGCAGACTTTATAGAGATGGGTCTGGGAGCTCTGGAAACAAGGCTACAGAGTCATTTGCCTTCCTGTTACTGCTTTAAATCACATGCCCTAAAAACACTTCAGCTACGTGCTTTATTTCAGTTAAACAGGGTATTTAAATATGCTTCTCATAGGGCAGCCAGTCATTAATAATGCACATAGTCATGTGAAAGGGGTTGAGTCAAGAAAATAGTCTCAATAAATTGAAATTAATATTGAGTGTGCTCCTTGCTGAGAAATCCTTAGATGTCATGCTGGTATGGATAGAGGGAGAAAGCATATCAATAAACACTAAGAAACAGAGGGAATTAGGGACTCAAGGAGCTGAGATGAAACGGTCTCAGCAAAGAGGCTTTTCTTGGTTTTAACCAGTTTGCTGATATAAAGCCTTATATATTAGATCTGGCCATGACAAATGGTGGCTAAACGTGGGGATCTCAATCCCCACCGTCCACCAGCACTCCAGCCCAGGTCCCGTCTTTGCTGCTGACCAGTGCCAGACACTTCACACGAGTTGTGAGGATTTAGAAAGGAACTTTCCTCCAGTAGATAATTAATGCTCTCCCTTCCCCACTGATAAGAAGAGGCTATATGCCCCGAAGCATGAGGATTTCTGCCTCTAGGAGGGTCAGGAAAGACTTCAGCTTTACAGTGATGCCAGGTCCCTTCTCCTCTGTCCGCCCAGCAATGGCAGAAGGGCCACAAGGTCAAAATCTGCATTTTGTTGGTAGGTCTAATAAAAGGGATCATCTTTGAACCAAGAGTTGTAGAGTTTTGCACTTTTTTTTGTCTCGGACCAACACGGCCACCAAGTACACCCAGAAAAATTGCACCAGGTAAGCAACTGGGGTGACTTTGGCAGCAGTGACTGGAACCATGCAAAGAAGCCACAGACATTTATCACATGTACCCTGGAGTTTCATTGGGTAAATGTGATATCTTTGATTAGACCAATGAAATAGCTGGGAAAATTGCTCTTTGCAAGCTTTTGCGAACAAACACCCTTCATCAGGCATTGGAGAGTGGCTGCTGTTGGTTTGGGTGCTCTCCTGTGTAGATTTGAAGTTAACATGCAAAAATGCAGGTCTGTGAAAAGGCAAATGTGACAATAGGTTGGGGGTGGGAAGAAGGATGCAGACCCAGTGAAAGAAGATGCACAGAGTTACACAATCACGTGCTCCCAGTCTAATGACTTCCCAAAGCCTGCGTCCAAGTGCGATGGGTTTTACCAAGCCTGCAGACACCTCACTACTGACCCAGGACACAACTCCCAACTTCCCCAAAAGCTAGACCAATGCCCCCAGATGGTGCTGAGAGCAATAGGATAAAGTGAATCCAGAGATATCAGCTCAGGCATTGTGCAGAGGAGGGCCGGGCAACACAAAAACCAACAGTCCTCATGACTCACAACCGTGTGCATCATTCAATGGCAAGGCGTTTTTGGGTAGACGTGATATCTTTTATTAGGCCAACTGAGTAGCTGGAAAAAAGTTCTTTGCAAGCTTTTGGGGCTCAATTCACATCAGACTTACAATTCACATGGAGACCTGGGCACCTCCTGTATTGGGGCAAAAAGACCCTGAGGAACAAAGCCTCCTCCATGCAGCTGAGAATTGAGAAACGAGGCCACGGCCAAGAGGCAGGTCCCTGCGCCAAAGACTCGGGATCCCTCTTACAACCAACAAAGTTCAAGGTCTTGGTCTTAGTCTTTGAAACACATGGAGGTCTGCACTCAGCAAAGCCCAGAGTAGACCTATACTACCCAGTTGCGCGGGCCACGCTAGGTCAGCTAGAAGTACGAACGAGCAGCCCTGTCCGGACAATACAACTACGCCGGCAGACCCGGGGAGATGGGAGCATGTCACTTCACTTGATGGTTGGCAGGGGGTGGCATCCCACCACTGCCCTCAGCCTTGGCCGCTGGGGTGTTCGTGAGCTGAGCTACTAGGATGGTCTCTTCTAGCCCCGAAGCTTCAGGAGGAAACCCAACTGACAGCATCATTACCGTGGCACCGGGAAACTCCTGGCAGCACAACTAAAACCAACCTGTGCAAGGAGACGGACCGTTCTCGGGGGCTGCTCTCAGAGGAAGGCACAAACTCCCCCAGGAACCGGAGACTTGCACGTGCAACGCCTTCTGCCTCGCACTCCAGGGGCATTTGCTCACATGCCCGTGATGACAAGCATGTAAGAAGGAATTGAGAAAAGAAGAGAATGGGACCTTTCCCCACCCTCCAGTTTTTGCCTTCAGTATTCCTCCTACTTTTGGCTGAGCCATGGAGATGAGACTGAGCCCATCTGGATGACTGCAGGGCCTCCTGCAGTCCGTGGCAGTCACTGCTGGATACCTACAGCCTTCCTTTCTAGCATCGCCTTGTCCTAAAATGATCAAGTTTCACCCCAAAACTTGAAACACCCCAAATATCTATTGTTGCCAACAATATCTGGGCACCCAGCTTAGAAATGGATTTGTGCTGGGACCCTGGGATATAAACTCCAGGGTCCCAAGGGTTAAACAAAGCAAAGCACAAGGAGTTTAATGGCACAGACTCCGTTTCAAATGTGAGCGGTGAGCGCTAATCCCTTGCGTCTTCCTGGGCTCTCTGCACCATGCCCCATTGCCTCGGCATGTTATGGCCTGCGCTGTTACAAGCCGTCCTGTGTTCACAACCCGCCGTCCCTTGGCATCTCAGTGAACCTTCCCATCCAAAAAAATAAGGGAAGAAAGGAAGAAAGATGCCAATGACGCAAAGAAAGAAAGATGCTAACTTTCAGTGTTCAAAACCAGCTTTTCAAAAAAGGCCCCTTGTGCTTGAGATGGATCAGAACAAGGCCCTCGAACCCCTTGGAGGATTGAGAATGAATTGGAAATCCTACATCCAAACGTGCTGGGGCTCGTCCAAACCCTCTCCTTGCCCTTAAAAAAAGAAAAATCACCACACCCCATTTAAACTGATCTTGGAGGCTTGCGCCTGGCTCGTGGGCACGTAGGAGACCACCTGGGAGCCCCGGATGCCATCTGTAAAAGCCAAGGAGTCGTGGTTGAACACTTGGTGATTATGAGACCACAGAAACCAAATGTGTGGAAAGACTTTGCTTGGCCCCGTCTTTGCTGCTGAGCCGCAAGCCTGAAACTGGGAAAGTCCAAATCCGGCTGAAAGGTGGCGGTAATCTCCCAGGAATGGCTAGCTCCTGTGCAAGCACACGGACATCAGTGTGCAAATATTACATGTAACAGAGGTCGAGTTTTCCATCGTTCAAGTTCCACACAGCTGCATCATCGTTGTCGAACCATTGGCTTGGCCATCTACTCCACTCCCCTGTGCAGAGGCAGCCATAAAGCAACTCTGCATGCCAAACCAGTGCTGCAAAAAACCTATACACCATGTTACATCATGATGCTAATGCTATCCGCCACTGGTGTGTGTGTGCACATGAATTTAAACACCTATGCACAGACCCCAGTCTACATACAGTATGAAAGTATTCATGCATACGTATTATACCAATGTGTTATTCCATATGGATAATCAAATAGAGACAATATAGGTACACAAGCATGCACATGTATAAGTGCCCCCTGGCGGCATCTGGCCACTCCGGTGGTATATACAGGCAAGAAAGGGAGAGGAGGGACACTCCCCTTGGGAGGGTATGAAAATCTCCTACTTGAAAGGCAGATTTGCACACCCCTAGCGCTTCCTGCAATGCTGGTGGGGGCCTGCTGGGATGAGCAGTGCTCTGTGTTATAGGTTTTAAGGATCCAACAACTACAGGCAAGCTTTGTTAAAACTGCTGCATGATAAAGCAGTCCTGGGGTTGCTCTGACTTGTGCTTTGGACAACACTGGGCCCTGTAACAAGTCAGGATTTAGCAGGTGACAACCCCCTGACCCCATCCCCTTGGCTTATAGTCTTTCCCTAGGCTGTGCCTCCTAAGACCTAGAGCACAGCCGGGGGTCCGTGTCATTGAATCCACCACTGGCCTGCCAGGATAGCCCAGGCATTTTCCTGCATCGCTGCAGTTGCACATTACTTGGCATATGAGCCCTTGCTCTATTCCTAGCTTTCATTGAGGTTGTTGGACCTTCTCCTTTTTAATGGAGCTTACTGCTTTAGTCATGAGCATCTGCTTGGTCTCGGACTAAATCACTCTCCATGCTCTCAACCAAGCTGCAAGCTCTGCGGGGTTTCCGAACGGTGGGAAACCCGGGGAAGAGACCCAGGCGAGTTGCGTGCAGCACATCTGGGCCCGGACCTGTGCAAGAGAGAGAAGGAACGAGAGCAGCAGTGCGTCCATCTGTCCTCAGCGCCTCGTTAGCGCGGCACCTCTCCCGCTGCAGCTTTGCAAGAGCCAGCCCTGCCTCAATAGACACCGGGATGGGCAGGCGATCCGACGGCAAGGAGGCGGCAGATTTGGGCTGTCAACAGGTCGTTCGGAGAGCGCTCTTCAGATGACAGCAGAAAGACGAAACAGTTAAAGCCTTTCGCTGTCCCTCGAGGGAAATGGCTGGAATGTTGTTTGCTTTTGAGTCTTGAGAACGAGTCCAGTGTTTCTCAACAGGAAGGTTTGTCTGGACCCAAGACAAAGAGGACTCAGGAACACAAGCCCTCAAATAACCAAACCGCTGGGTCACAGTGACCCTTACACATTCAAGAAACCTTGCAGCCAAGACTACGGCTCCGCGTCCAACTTTCCCACACAGAAGTTAACTCAATCTCCTAGCCAAGCTGCCAGTGGGATGTGCCAGGAATACTCTTTTTTTTTTTTTAGGCAACAAAAATGCTGCAAACTGTATTTCCCTTACATGACTTTTAGTCTCTGGTTCCAAGATTCAAGCTGCTGAACAGACTTGTCTGTTTGAAGACGGCAAGCCCTTGCTTTCCGCGTATCCGAACCCTTCTTCCCAACCGCCTGTGCAATCGGGCCCTTGTTTTCAGTGAGACAGGAAAAACTCTGCAAGAGAAATGGTCTTCTCTCACACCACTGGTACTTAAAAGGGCACGGGGATTTGCGGAATCATGATAGTCCCCTGCCCCCCCCCCATAATTTTTTTTTTTGCTGCTTGCAAAACCCTCACGCCTCTCGAAGCGAGGAGCTCGTTCAAATATCACCTGAAAGGCAGGTGGCGTGAAATGCAAGGGGAGAGAAGCAAATGCTCCTTTTCCAAAACACTTTCCTGGTTGAAAGAGGTATTTACTGCTGGCCTGTTTGTTAGTCTTCGTTAGTCCCGGGCTAGGAGTGCTGAGAACGACTGGCTCCCAGTTGTGGACCCTGGCTGGACTATTGGAAAGTCAATTGGAGCCCGATTCAGCACACCCATGAAAGCATTTGCTTCAGGACTTCACTGAATAGATGCCTTGTCTGGGCCCCAGCTGACCCATTTGTAAACCGGGAATGATGATCCTTGCTGCAGCGATAGCCATGATGTTTTTGAGGTTTGCTTCGCCTGCGTTTTGAAACTCCTTGAGATCCTTGGGTAAAAGGAGTTTATGGGCCAATTATTGACAGCAGATGAACTCCCAGGGATATTTCTTTTATTTATTCTCCCAGGAGGGTGCCAAGAGGCTTGAAGAAAACATCTGTGTCCTGAAGGACTAAACAACCCAGAGGGTGAAAAAGAGAAGCCAAGGCAAGGGCAGCCCTTGGTAGTGTCAGGACTGCTATCACAGGAGTGTGGCTGCAAATCAGGATAACCATTTCTGCACCTTGATAAAACCAGCGTTGTACGCTCAAGATCTAACGGTGACTGTTTCTCTTACCTGCATCCAGCTGGTTATATGAACAGCTCTCAAACCCCACCCAGGTGACCTCCGGTTATCCCTGCCTGAACTATATGCATGGATTGCACAAACCTCCTCTGACGCAAGACACGCTGGAAGATGCAGCACTTATTACATACCCACAACTTCCACCTTACCCCCAGAGACCTGACAACTGTGGGAGCCCAGAAAGAGGGCACAACACAGCAACCATCTGAGCATCACATACTCTTGCACTGTACAGACACTTATCACACCTGCAGAAAGCAGGGAAACACAATTATACCCATTTTACAGACGGGGGCATGAGGCAAAAGGAGACTCAGGCCACTATCTTCCAAGGGATTTAGCTACCTAACTCTGTGGGAGGATCTGAGCCTACATGACGTGCACAGTCAAACAGGAGAAATGCAAGTCCCAGGCTAGTTTTGGGTGACCCACACTGTCCCTCCTCCCATTTTCTAGCTCTCCCTGCTGCTCTCCTTTAGCCACCCAGAGAAAAAGACACCGGCTTGGCTAGGAGAGATAGCCATTCTCCATGGAGCTGCGAATAAGCCAGCATGACAAAAGCATCTGTGAGCAACACCCAGCATCTCAGTCCAAGCAGGCCTGTCATCATCACTGTTGCTGAGGTCTCCAGGCAACTTCCATGTGTTTGTACGAAACAAGGCAATCAGGTAACTAACTACTTGCTCGCCGTTGGAAACGAGAATATTTTTTTTCCCCCTGGTGTCTGGCTCAGGGAGATAAATGCAACCACTGTGAAAAAGGACACCACATTGCTGCCACATACCAACTCCTTCTGCACCGCTTTGCAGAACAGCGAGATTTCGACGTGCCGCTTCCCTTTTTGCAAGGCTGCTCCATGTGTTGCTGTTTTGTTCCTCCGACCATGTTCGTTCTAAAAAAGGGGTGAAGAACATCTGAAAGGTCAATCTAATGCCAAGCCCAAAATACCCTGCTGCCCCTAAGCTGTCTTTTTTAGCTAAAGTTTCCAGTGCTAGTAATGGCGACTCCCAATGCAGGCCAAGGAATTCCCCCGTGGGCCTTCGGAGGTGGGCTGCAGTGGGTCGAAGCTGAATACTGATCATGAAATCGTTTCCTTAATATTACTTAATGCTTCTCATGGGATTAGAAATTCAGTCCTCCTCACATGTAGTCAATGTCTTGCCCAATAGCTAAAATCCTGGGAGACAAACTGAGGCCTAGAAGATGCTTCTTGGCCCGAATGCATCGAGGTGCACAAAGGAAAGGATGTTACAAGCAGAGTCCTGGTGTCACCCTGCGGAGACCCCTGTGGAAAACTCTGGACAGCAGAAACTTGTCACAAAAAGGCTGTAACATTCCCACTTCACTTCTGCTCCAACTCGAGCTCAAAGAGCACCCACGAGCTCTTGGTGGTGGCATATGCATAAAGGGGACTGTATCCCTGGAGAGCTGCGTGCTGGAGTAGGGGAGGAGAAGCTGGGTGTCCTATAAGATGCAATACAGCAGTGAGGGGCCAACCTTTTTGGCAGGCAAGCCATAAATTAGCTCTGTACCTTCTCCAAGTGGCACTTCAATCCCCTTCCCCTGCCTGATCTGCTGCTCTGCTTTCTGCTCCCTGCCCTTCCAGCCACCCTTCTGCAGAGAGGACCTTCAAAGAGTCCAGTACAAGTCTGCTATATTGATATCACCCACTCCCAGCAAATATCATGGAAGATTTCACAGACGTTAGGGCTGGAAGGGACCTTGAAGATCATCAAGTCCAGCCCCAGGGGCAGGAAGTCAGTCAGGGTCAAAGATCTTTATGCCTTGCTGCCAGTGAAAGGGCATGAATGACAGAGCATGGGAGGATGGATCACTTGAATTTCTACAGATGCGTCAGGTTTTCTTTCACTCCTTCTCAGGATGTGTGATGGGGTGACTGAGATTCAAACCATCATTGAACAGTAGGGCTGGAAGGGGCCTCTGGAAGGCACGTCTAGTCCAACCCCCTGCTGCAGGCAGGGGCATCCTTGACTAACCCACCCTATATGGGTGCTTGTCTACCTGATCCTTAAATAGTCTGGGAACAACCTGCATATGCAACGACCCAACATAATGCCCCAAATGTCACAAAGGGACTGGATGTAGGCTTGGAGAAAAGGAGCATCAGTCACTACGGAGCAGGGGAGCGAGGGGCACGGCCTCGGACTCAGAACTTCCTGGACCTTCAATGCTGGAGGCTGCAAGGGAGAGGGGAAACCCAGCTCACTCTCCCTTCCAGCAAAACATCATAGAAAATGAAGGTGGGAGGGACCGCAGGAGGTCACATCCAGTCCAACCCCC
>NW_017728910.1:25863575-25870104 GCF_001723895.1 Crocodylus porosus | reverse complement strand
AGCCCCCCAGCAGGGAGGTGAAGGCTGCTATTCAATCCCCCTTGGTCTTCTCTTCTGCAGACTGAATCAGCCCAGTTCCCTCAGTCTCTCTTCACCAGTCCTGTCCCCCAGCCCCACAACCATTTCCATTGCCCTCCGCTGGGCTCTCTCCAACTTGTCCACATCCTTTCTCTGCCCCTGTGTAACACTGAAGATGGGGCAAGATGGACCTAAAGTCTGACCCAGTCAATGCTAGTTCTGATGTTCTTAAAAACATCCTTTGATTTGCCATGGTAAATGAAGGGAACCAGAGCTCTGGAAATATCCTGCCACTGCAAGGAGAGGAATGAATTTGTTAAAAGAGAATAGGAACATAGGCAGATAGGTAGCTAGATGGTAGTTGGTATGCAAATATATGTGCGTGCATGCAAGAGAGGGAAGCATTCCTTTCTTTCTTTGAGGCTATGTCTTTATTTTTTCAGACTCGCACACGTCTCTCTCGCTTTGGATAATAGAAGTAATTATAGCCAGAGTGTTTCACTGCAAATCCACCGTGCAATTAAAGAATTCTTAGTGCATAGAGCTATGAGAAAATGTGAGGGCAGATTATGGACACAGACTAAAAAAATTCCACTCCTTGTTTTCCACCGCTCAAGTCAAAGGTTCGAGCAGCTTTCTGCTCTCTTTTTCAGACCTATTTTCCCCATGGCAAAGATATAAGCCACTCACATCGACTGCTGTGCGAGTCGCTAGTACTCTGTGGGGGGTGGGAAAGGGTCTCTGGAGAATAGTGCATGTTTGCATTTCAACCCTCCTTATCACCAGGCAGAAGCCTGTGGTCTTTTCGAGATCATGTGCAATTAAAATCTTTTAAAACCACATGCTTGGATGATGCACAGCTTATGCAACTTGGAGGAAATCGTTTTCCCACTGCAATTATTCCAAAATTTATTATTCAATTTTATGGCAGGGCCTGCAGTACATTGTGCTTACCCAGCTAAAAATGCAGGCTTCCCAATGCATTTCCACCCCCTACCATGTTCCACGTTTTGGGAAACACAAAGGGGAGACTCATGCCTTGCTCGCTGTGTCTCCTGGGATTGCACACGGGTAGCAAAATAGGGATTATCCTCACACACAGCTTTCATGCCAAACACCTTTTAGGATAAAATTCATCACAGTGCAGAGGACTGCTTGGAGATCCTCCAAGTCCCATGCGGCCACGTCGTTCTCCTCACCAAAGTCGTTTGGTAACTTCTGGCATAATAACAATCCTGGCATAATAAAGTCCTTTCTGTGATGCTCTTTCGAAGTGGGAACTGAACCCAAATGTCCTGAATCACCACCCAGTCTCCTTTGGATGATCTTTGGACCGAGTTCTTGGTTACAACACTATTGCCTTGGGATAATTATCGGCAGCACTTGTAAGGCAAGCTCAGGCAGATATTTTGCTTTGGGACATCTAATAGATGCAAAATTTGCTAAATATGCAAATCAAATTTAAAAAAAAAGGCAGGCTGGTTTAAAAAACACAATTAAAAAAAAAATTAGATCAAGTTTTGGGAGCTCTTTTTGTTGTCTTGGCCTTTCTCGAGGATGCACTTGGGCTATACAACTCTGATTGTTATCAGAAGAGCTGGAAATCTACTCTCTTTTGCGTAAAGAAATCCAACTTCTTTCATCACACATTCCTGGAAATGAGGCTTTAAAAAGAAAAGCAGCCAGTACTGCAAAATTCACAATATGCTTGTGCTGACAACATGGCAAAAGTCATGTCCTTTTTTTTTTTTACCTACAAGATTGGTTAGGTGGAAAAGAAGTAGCCAGCTCAGCTCCATTCTCTGGAATTGGATCCTTAAATCAACTCAGTCTCTGTGTGTTTCGAGTATCACCCAGCTTGGCTTGAAAACCTTTTGGCTGGCCCATGTGGGTTCTTTTGCTGGAATGAATAAGACAAGTATGCCATCCCTCCCTTTTAAAAAGATTTAAGTTGTACCATTTAAACTCCTTGGAAGCCAGTGCAAAGGCCACCAGCGAGGGATTAAGTTCAACTGAACCTCTGTGGACCAACTCAGCCGTGGACCATTAGCTTTTAAGCAAATCAACCTCCCAATGTAAAGTGACTTAATTAAGTGCTTCTGCATTAAAGGTGAGGCCAGAGGGCTTCTGTCATTACTGGAAGATGCTCAGATGGAAATACCTACATTAAGCCGTTCGAAAGCCATCGACGCTGGATTGCAATAGTCAAGTGAGCTACAGACATGGGGTTTAATTAGCGAGAGGCGTGAAAAGCCAGCCATCCAGCCCGGCATTCTCTGGATTTTGTCTCTGGCACATGAAGGGTTTGCATGTTCCCAGCTACTGGATGCTATTTTAGAGCGTATTCATTGTTTGGATGCTTCGACACAGCTGTGCGGGTTCATTAGCTGCCCAGCATGTCACTGCACTAAAGCAAATGGCTTTGGGGTAGGGTGCTGTAAGGGTCTTGGAGGGAAGGGAAGACCGCAGGCTCATGAAGCAAGGGAAGAAGGAAGGAAGACACCAGTCTATGAAACCGTAGGGGATCTCGGGGGAATCACAAAACTCGGAGGGGGAAACAGGCAGGAATGGGACAATTTGTAGAGCAGAAGGGCTGGCATTCATGGTAGGACAGGGGCCACTACTTGTGGGCTGAATCCAGAGCATGGTACTGTCTCATCTGGCCCATGGGGCTGGAAATCGGATGGTGGGAGGCGTGCCAGCTATTGAAACCTTAGCAATTAACACCGTCACGTTCACACTGCAGCCCCGCACTCCAGATCCGGGCCGCGGCCTGACCCCACATCTCTCCTCCAGACACCAAGTCTCAACAATCGCCGCCAGCCCCATCAAGCCACCAGCAGTCAATAATGCGAGGCCTTGGAACAAGGGCTACGGTCATTAATTAACCGCCGTTGTGAGCCTTTTGCATGGGGCGTGGGTGGTGCAAAGATGGGAGTGAGTGATAGAGAATGAGAGCAATGGACCCACTCCCCTTCCGCCTTCCTCCGCTCCCCGCCTCTTGTACTCAGGCAAGAGCCGCCTGCCAAACTGGAGCCCGGCCCAGCCTTGCCCTGAATGCTTTGGTAGATGCCCTGCCCTCCTCCAGAAGCTGTGTCAGATCGGTGCTAAGCCCTGCAGCTGCTGGCAAGGCCTCATTTCCTGAGAAACAGGGTCCACCTCATGCTGGGAATGACTCAGGTTGAGCTCATTCCCATAACAGCGAGAGGGAAGGAGCAGTCCTCACCAGCCCAGTTGCGGGGCGGGGAAGGGGAGCAGGTGCCATGAACGGGGAGAGCCCTGAGCTGCACCAGCACCTCTTGGTGGGAGTCCCCGGGAGCTCTGGCTTCACCGTTTTGCAGGCACGGGGCCGGGTGGAGGGTAGAGGTCACTGGGAAAGCTTAGCTCCTCTGCCAGGGGGCTGCAGGGGAAGCAATCGCATGGTGGGAGAGACGAACGCGCTTCTTTGCTATGGTGCCAGGGTGACGGGGCTTCGCTAGCAGCACACGGAGACCCGGGGCAGTGAGGGGTGAGGATGTTGCTCCCTACATCTGGCAGGCTGAGCCATAGCCCTCCTGTTCTCCAAGGCCCTGCAGTTGCCACTGCTTTGCAAACAAGCCGTGAATTCAGAGCCTCCTTATTCCTGCTGCCACCCGGCGTCGCTCGCTGCCTCGACACAGTTATGAGTTACCCAGCGACTGCTTAGGGAATTGCTCAGAGAGGAGCGAAGGCCCCCGAGGGCACAGCTGAGGAGAGCAGGGGGCTGATGGGCAAATGAAGAAACAGAGTCCACATGGGCCCCTAGCACTGTATTAGGGTTCGGAATAGGAAGTAGGGTTGCATGATAAAGAAGTCAGGCACATGTTTATGCCCATTACAGAGCTGGGGACACTGAGACACTTCATGAGGTTTGGGCTTGCACTTCCAAAAGTGGCCTCTACTTGGGAATACCTCATTTTTCAACCCTGAGGATACCCTGGGTAGCCTATTCCACTACCTCACTATTCTCACTGTGAAGAAGTTTTTCCAGATATCCAATCTAAACCAACTTTACAACTTCCAGCCATTGGTCTGCAACTGCCTCTCCGCAGCAAGACAGAAAAAGTGCTTTCCCTCTCCTTTATGGCAGCCCTCCACATGTTTGAAGACTGCTATCCTGTCCCCTCCAGTGTTAGAGTTACACAGACCATAACTCGAACACCGTAAGTCTTACACCGGGACCTACAGCTCCAGCCCCCCGAGGAGGGACACCTACAGTTAGAAGCCACTTCCACCATCCATCCCCCAGCAACATAAGAAGAAAACCCAACTGTCTGGCTGTCATTTTGAGACATCACCCCTTCATTCATTTAGAGCACAGCATTTACCAGGCATTAAAAGCAACCTGGAAAATAGGCATCTAAAGCAGTGTCTAAACATCCAGTATCGAGCCTGAATGAGAAACGAAGGAGGCCAGCAGTAAGTTCATGAAGATGCATTAGTTTTTGTCCATGCTGTTGTGGCTCCAAGCAGATGCAATGAGACAAAGCACACCTTGCGCATGCAGGGCAGCTCCAGTGCATAACAGCATCGACCAGTGCAAACCAAACTAGACTGCGAAACAAAGAAGCTTGGCAAAAATATGGAGAGGAAGGGGCGACTGCTCTTTCTGCACTGCTGTTAGACTCATGAGGTTAGCCCATAACACACAAACCACATGAGAAGCAGCAGGCCCGCCTCACCCGAAGAAGGTTGGAGCTAGGTTTGTGCATTGAACAGTGTGCAGACAGCGCACACCAAGGATGGAGCTATACAACACCCTCATCAATCTCCAGCGCTCATTTAAAGTGTGGGCAGACCTTGCCTGGTGGTGGCAGAAGTTAGCTTTTGGAGGCCCCATGCAAAGGTTCATTTTCGGGGCCCTGCTCTTTACCAGACGAGCGTCCTGCAACACAACCGCAATGCAGCGGGGAGCCCCAACCTGCTCAGCTGCACGGTTGGCCCCAGATCCCCCGAAAAACCACGTCAAGGATTCAAAGGACGGATCTGAGCATAAAGACGTCGCCTTATCCAGGCCCGTTACTTGGATCTGGAGGGTCTTTCTCCACTGCCCTTTTGGCCTCTACCTGGAAACTGCAAATAGTCTGGAGGACAGGGCAGCCGTGGTAGGCGCCGCACGTACATCTGTCCTGGTAAAGGGCTGGAAAGTGGCAGCATAACCCATTAGCAGCAGCTCCCAAGCCACTGATTAATGTTAGTGACCTTTGTTCATTAATGATCGAGGCAATACTTGAGACAAGGACCAGAGTTTTTTTAAGGCTCCGAAGCTCAGAAACTTTCGGAGACAGAAACAAAAACAGATTCAAAACTTTCCAGGTACGGCTTAGGAAACAGAGCTGCATTGTGCCTTTAAGAGCCCATCACCAAAGGAGCCAGGTTTACTCTGAAAAGGAGTTTGCTAGGAAAGGGCGACACGAGCAAAACACGAAACCCCAGTAGGGAAGAGAACAAAATACAAGCAGATATGTCTTTTCTTAATGCCTCGTCAGCAAAATTCCCCGTTTCTGGGCCAGGTTTCTTTTTTTTTTCTTCTTCTTCTGCAAAGCAATTGTGATAATTTGCCAATGATGCTTTCCTAAGAACAGCTGCCAAAGCAATGCAGCAGCTATCTCATCCACCTCCTTCCAACATTTCCTCCTGAAGCATGAATTGAAAGTTTTTTGCCTTGGGGACAGCCATGCTAACTGACATAATGAATTAAATGGCGGGGGAGGGGGGGAAGGATTTTAACGGATGTAGAGGGAAAACACACACACAGATTTGCTTCATTCCCATGTTCAACCGCTGCACAGACTGGGGTCTGTAGGATCTCAGAACTTTTTTGTTGACGTATTTTGAGCTAAAACGGACCCATTAAGGGCAACAGAAAACCTGAGGATCCCAGACTCTGTGAAGCCCTGTATGCAGAAGAAAGAGCCCAGTGTGACCGAGAGTCTCACCCACTTTCTGCTATTGGTGACATGCCAAGCAAACAGGACGTTACAACTTACATGGTACATTTGTGGTTTGCATTAGGTATTCGTGGGCTTTTGATGAAAATTCCTTAAAGGATGAGCGATATTAATCAAAGCACGTTATTAAATGCAACCCTTTAGGACCTGTCCGGTGATCCAGGCCGTGAACTTGGATTTCATGTCCACTTCTCTTCTCTCTCCCCACCATCCCAGGAGCCCGGAGGAGCTGAAGGCATTGCAGAGATGTCACACACGCACCTGGATGGAGACCCTGGCAGGTTTTCTGATCATAGGGAGGCAGAGTTTAGAGACATGAAGTCCGTGTATATGGGGAGAATGGGAGAACCCCAAAGACATCCAAATCCCAAAAGAAAGATATATTTATTCATGTGTCATTTATCCCATCTGGCACTCAAAAAACGAACAAAACCACCGAGGGTACTGGTTTAATGAAGTTTTGAAATCTCCAGTAAAAATATATGCCAGTTCTGATCCATATAAAATAAAGCCCCCCAAGATCCAGTTATACTATCCTATTT
>NW_017728910.1:25857814-25862540 GCF_001723895.1 Crocodylus porosus | reverse complement strand
GCTAGGACCCATGTCTACCTTGCTGGCTAGGACCCATGTCTACCTTGCTAGCTAGACCCCATGTTTACCTTGCTAGCTAGGACCCATGTTTATCATGCTAGCTAGGACCCACGTCTACCTTGCACTAAGGTACCCTCAGCTCTAAGGAGCCCTATCTTTGTATTGCCATTAGCAATGAGCCAGAGGGATGTGGAAGGCTACTTTGAGTGAGAAGGTTCACACAATGGATGGGCAAAAGCTGTCAGGGTTAACTTCCTATCCAAAAGCTGCACCCCACCAGATTTGGCAGCATTTGGGTCTTGGCTTCTTGTTTTGATCCACTTCTAAAGCACACACTGTACAGAGGTTATAACTAATGTAGCAGGACCCAAGTGGCCCAGGAAAACCTGAGCATGGGGTCAGGACCAGCCTGTTATGTCCTCAATCTTTAGGTCCTCAAATCTTTACGTCCTCAAAATAGCACCTATGTTGGGTTAAATGGGCATGTGCCTCTTGGTACATGCCTAGTGAAGGGATGCTTCATAACCTTAGCCCTTAAGGAAGGATGCCCTATGCAGACTTGAAAAAACCAGTGGAAAAAGTGAGCAAATCAAAAGGGACCCACAAAGCTCTCCCCCGCCACGCAGGGTGTTCAAAAACCAAAGCTCCCACGGGCAATGGCATAACCCAGCTTGTTGCTGTTGCAGATGAAAGACATTAGCCCCACGTAGGTGTCGATCAAGAGGGGCTGGTTGAGCACCATAACTCCCATGGGGTTGCCTGGTGGAGGATTCTTCCGCTGGGCTTTCTGAATTGTCTGGACCAGCTGAGCGCTGAACGTGGACATCTGTGGAAGGAGGAGACAACAGGAGTGAGGATTAGTTGAGTGTATACTCCCCAGAGGTAGGCTGGGATCCTTCCTCTAAGCTGTAGATGCTGCGAGAGAAGCAACCTGGCTGCTAAATGCAGCGAACAAATCGACTATCAGTGGCAAATGACCTTTTCTGTAATCCAATCCTTGGCTTGTTGCGGATGCATATAGACAGACATTTCCCCTTGTCTCTCTGCCACCTCGCCTCCACCCCCCGCCACTGCTAAATAACATTTCTCCATCCAAGTGGAAAGATGGCAGTGGTCCAAGGGTTAAAAGATTTTAATTCCAACGTGGAGGTGCCAAACTTCAAGGATCCATTTCCTGCACATGCAAGGGATGCGGGGACTTTCTGTACAGTCAAGGACTAGAGTGATCAGGTCCTTGCACATGGAGCCATCCCGAACATGCAAAGAAGCCCAAGAAGGTGCATAACCATCAAGTGAGAGAGGCAGACTGCGTGAAGCACTGACCCAGAAAGCCAAAATAGGTGTGGAAGTGGTGACCCTGGAGCTGGGGAAGGGGAAGTTAGGAATATCAGGAACACAGACTCAGTCACAGTCATAGCAGGATCTGGAAGCCCAGGACGAGACTCTGAGGAAAGTGAAGCCACATGGAAAGGAACTGAGGATTACTGAAAGATTTGGGGTTTGTACTAAGCAGCTGCACCTTCCCTGGAAGGGAGGGCTGCTTGCTTTACCATCCAAGCTGTGAACAGGGCCGTGTTCAGAGCTGGGGACGTCCAGCTCTGTGTGCTTGACTGCAAAGTTCAAGAGCAAAGAAGGACAAACAAGGACAAGGGGAAAGACTGTCAAGTGGATAGGGGCCCTGCCTTCCATCTGGACCAGCCGAACAGGAAATGAAACACCCCCAGATTTGAGGCCTGAGCTACAGTGCAAAGAGATACCACTCACTTCACAGACGACTCTGAGCCGCCCTCACGGGCAGCAGCTTTCCACCGCTCTAGAAACAGACCTAACCTCTAGCCCTGACCTCCCTGCAAAGCTTCGGCATGGGAACAGGTCAGGATTGACCCCAGATCTGACATTCACCTTTGCACGCCAAGGCCATTACCACCCGAACCAAAATCTGGCATCCAAAGATCTCCAATCCCTCCTTCTCTGGCCGGACAGTATTTCAAGTTTCTTTCGATGGCAGAGCGGTCCAGAATCCGACCGACACGCTGGGCATCGCATTCGAAGACTCATCTCTTGCCAAGGTTGTGAGCTCTTTATATTCAGAGAGTGAAAGGACTGCTGGGACTGAATAGTCCGATTTCTTCCATAACACAGGCCAGGAGACTTCCCTGAATTAATTCCTGCTTGAACTACAGTATACAGTATATCTTTTAGGAATAAAAATATACCATCTCATGTAAGAACTGCTAGAGAATTCACCCTTAATCCTTGGTAAGATGATCCAATGTTTAATTGTTTTCACTCTAAAAAAAATGCATGCCTTATCTGGAGTCTGAAATTTTCTAGCTTCAATTTCCAGCAGTTGCTTCTTGTTATTTCTTTGTCTCCTAAACTGAGAAGCTTTCTATTATCAAGTTTCAGTTTCCCCACATATACTTACAGACTGTCACCTTTTAACCCACTCTTCGACAAGCTAACCCGATAGAGCTCCTTGTGTCTTTCCCTCCAAGACATATTTTCTATTCTCCTGGCTCTTTTCTGAATCTTTTCCAATTCAACAACATTGTTCTAGAGTTGTGGGCACCAGAGCTGGACAGAGCATTATACCAGTGGTCAGGATATCTCATGCCTTGGGCCACGTGGGATTCGCAAGCAGAAGAAGTGTCCCTGCTCCCAAACCCCCTGAGATGGCTCATCATATAGCCATCCTCAGAGCACACCTGACACACATGGACCACACCAAACCCAGGGAGCGTCTACATGTCTTTACTGGCCAAGTTCACGGACGACACCACATTATGGGGGAGCGTGGTCACGCTTGACGATAGGCTACAGTTACAGGTGGACCTAGACAGGCTGGTAAGTTGGGCAGGTGGGAACCCGATGAAGTTCAACATTGAGAAATGGAAAGTGCTGCATCTCGGGATGAGCAACCCCCAACAGCACCAAATGGACTAGCACCACGAATGAAAGGGACCTGGGGGTAATAATGGACCACAGTATGAATATGAGCTGGCAGTGCAATGCTGTAGCCAACAGGGCAAATAATACTCTGGCGTGCATCAATCAATGCATCTCCAGCAAAACCAGGGAGGTGATTCTCCGCTCTACTCAGCCCTGGTGAGACCACAGCTGGAGCACTGCATCCAGGTTTGGGCACTGCACTTCAACAAGGATGTGGACAAGCTTGAGAGAGTCGAAAGAAGAGCTGCCTGTATGATCAGAGTCTTACACAGCAAGCCATGCGAGGGAAGGCGGAGGGATCAGGGGCTCTTCAGCCTGAGGAAAAGGGGGCTGAGAGCGGGCCTGGTACCGCTACACTAGGGGAGCACATCAAGGGCTTGGTGAGCAACTGTTCACCAGGGCACTTGAGCGGAAAACCAGGAGTAATGGCCACAAACTCCTGGAAGATTGATTCAGGCTCAACATTAGGAAAAACTTCATTGTCCAGACTGGAATAAACTCCCTCCAGAGGTGGTACAATCACTGACTGTGGACATCTTCAAGAGGAGACGACGGTCACCTGGCTGGGGTTGCCTGACCCCAAATATTTTTCTTGCTTGGTGCAGAGGGCTGGACCTGACCATTTGCCAATATCTCCTCCAGCCTTACAATCAATGAATCGATGTGCACTTTAATGCGCATTGGCCTATTTTAATGCACATTAAAGCATCGCTAAAAAATGTGCTATTTAGTTAATGCACATTAAAATAAGTTAATGCACATTAAGCACCATTTAAAAACTGTGCTTTTTAGTTAATACGCATAAAAGGCTATAAAAGGGTACCTATCCACGAGCACAGAAGCTGCTCTGATGTGCTGTAATTATAGCGCATCAGAGCAGACTTCATTAATTGAGTCTACTGGGAAGTCGCAATTACCGCACACCAGCCAGCCTCTGTGTCTCATGCATCAGCGCCCCTGTGCCTCGAAATGATGGCAGAGGTGCTTGAACTAAAGCTTTAGTTTAAGTGCCTCTGCTGCCATTTCAAAGTGCTGGGATGCTGATATGAGACGCTCCGGTGCTTTAATTTAAGCAGCTCTCAGAGCTGCTCAAATTAAAGCACCCACGTCACAATCCCCAGAGTACGTGTAAAAGTTCCCAGATCATCAAAAATGCTCCTATGAGAGATATATATTTATGTATAAACTTGTATAACTGTTATTACTCTCCTTTAAAAATACTTGATGAGTCCCCTCCCATATCAACTAATCCCTTAGCTTGGCTCAAACAGTGTCAGGCTGACAGGCCCGGAGCTACCTTGATCTTTCTGTTTGCCCGTTTCTGATATCTGTATAATCTTTGTTTTCTTTCAGTTCTCCAGAACTTCCCAAGTGTCCCAAGACTGAATGAAAATCACCAGTAAGGGGCCAGAAAGCCCCTGGGACCACTAATTTAAACTCTGTTTAAAATGACCTAGTTAACTTGAAAATGCCTAACTTCAGAAGCTGCTAATGAACATCCTCCAAAGTGATTAATGGAGTGAAAAGTCTTTCATCATCATGCAATGATTTGTCCATCACCTGTTGGTATCTCACATAGACTCATAGACAATGAGGGCTGGGAGGGACCTCGGGAGGTCACATCCAGTCCAACCCCCTGCTCCAAGCAGGACCAGCCCCAACTCCATCAACCCAGCCAAGGCTTGGTCTACCTGGATCTTCAAAACCTCCAAGGATGGGGACTGCACCACCTCTCCAGGTAACCCGTTCCAGTGCTTCACCACCCTCCTCGTGA
>NW_017728910.1:25854900-25857357 GCF_001723895.1 Crocodylus porosus | reverse complement strand
GGGAGCCCACATACACGAGAACAGTGCCCACAGAGGAAGATGCTAGCACGCTTTCAGGCCGCTCACCCCCTGTATATGCAGCACCTTTTTCTCTCTAAACATCTGCAGGTTCCCTCCTGCACAGCCAGGGCAGTATTCACTAATGGTTTCAGTCCCTAGCCTCCCCCTCATCACTGTCTGACTCTCAGGCCAGTCCCATTAGACTCTGAACTGCCCAAACGCAGACTTTGTTTCACACCCACGGTAGTGAAAGCATTACTGGAAATTATTTATACTCTATTTGCAAGAGCGGACTACTTCGTCTGTAAAAACACGCGCGTGCACATTATACCGAGCCAGCATATTGCACCATAAGCTGAGACAGGGCTGGAGCAACTACCATGCATTTCCAACAGCTGAATTCAACCAGAGGGCTAAACAAATGCTACTGGCAGCCCATTTCCTTGCAGAGCTTTCAGTTTTCCAAATAAAAAAAAGGATCGGGTTGCACCAAGCCCTGGATGTAGGAAGCAGGGAGAGAGGTGGGTTTTCTGGGAGCTGCCATTGCTTACAGGGTGCCCACAGTTTTTTAAAAACCCTAGCTCAGGAGTTTGAGTTTCAGTCTGCGGTCAGAGGTAAGAGGCCACTGCTCACTTCCTATTTACATTTCTCCGTGGCTGCACTCTCTGTTCCCAGACCAGAATTCACTGGCAAGGGAAGGCAGACAAGACTCTTTGGGTAGATGTGATATCTTCACCAGCACACTTTCTCTATGCCAGAAGAAGGGTGTTTGTGCCCAAAAGCTTGCATTGAACAATTTTTCCAACTATTTAGTTGGTCTAATAAAAGATAGCATGTCTACCCAAAGTATGTCCTTAGACCAATATGGCTACAACCATCAACCCTGGTAAAGGAAGAGAATTGCAGAGCCCACCCTCTGGCCTGGCTGCAGCACGGTAGAGGACAGGCAACCTACTTTCTAGGCTCCATGTATATCGTGTTACACAACAGTTACGTGTCTGTGCGTTCACAGGGGTGGACAAAGGTGGCATGCGTGGATACAGTGCATTGCCTGCATGCAGGACCATGTTCAGAGCCAATGTTGCACTGAGAGGCCTAGATCCCAAGATGGGGGTGAGGGAAAACAAGCCAGGAAACCTCAAATGCTCTGGTTCATTTGGTTCACTTTAATTCTCATTTGGCCCCTCTCACTGTAGTCCTCACACACAGGAATGGCTCCATCTGCACAGACAGTCGCACAAGTCTGGGGTGCAGGACTGGGGTAATAACCGAATTGCAATGGGAGGCAGCCCATTGCCTCTGCTATGAGATCAGCCTCTGGCCTCTTGGTCCCTCTACATACAAGCTTGTCACTGTCCTGGGGTCCCACAACCATGGCTTTTATTTGCTGCCCTGAGGGGCTAATGCTTCTTACCTGGCAGATGTCAGTGAACCTCTGACTGCTGCCCTTCACGGGATGCTCCATGAATGTGACATACGGGACCTCTGTGGACCACGGGTTCCAGCGGGACAGGAAAGACGGTTCTTTCAGATTATCCCAGTGGATTCGCAAGCCTTCTCCTTCTCTCCTAGCGAACAAGCCATCCAGACAGAGAAACGTGCATTAGATGGGGTGACTCAACACAGGGATCTCAACCCTACTTAACCAGCAACTTTCCATAATCAAGGACAGCGCGTTAGGCAGAAGGGTGAGTGACATGAAAACCCTGGTTGTGAGAGTTTTTAAAAAGGGGCTTCAGGTACAACCTGCTTGGATACCTCTTTACGTTGCAGCTTGAGGGATATATGATTCTCAAGGTGAGTAATTACACTATTAGGTGCTAAGTGTTTATAGAGTCCCAAACTGGGAGTCAGGGACTTCTGAGCCTTTCTAAAGACATGGGTGCAACCATCACTAGGGTAGACAGTCCCGCATTTAGCCACCCAAAAAACTATCCGATACCACTTTATTTTAATGCAGGCAACACACAACTCCTTGCTTTGTCTCTCCTGACAGAATAATAACCAAGCCCAGCCCCCAGTGATAGCAGAATCATCCCTGTCTATACTATCTCGTCCAACTTTCTGTCCAACTTTAAGGATAAAGGCTCCACAGCCAAGGCAATTTTTTCAATACTGAACCACCCTCAGAGTGAGAAAGTTCTTCTAAATATCCACTCTAAATTCCCCTTGTTGTAATTTAAGGTCATTATTTTGTGTCCCATCCCGTCTCAGTTAACATTATAAAGCCATCCTCATGCTAGAAATGGCTGGACATGGTTGAAGATTCACTTTCAACACATGGATTTGGTAAGCTTCCAGTGGAGGTCATAGTTTCATAGTTTCATAGTTTCATAGTAGCTAGAGTCGGAAGGGACCTAGGTAGATCATCTAGTCCGACCCCCTGCCTGAGCAGGAAAGAGCACCGGGGTCAGATGACCCCGGCAAGGTGCTCATCTAACTTCCTTTTAAAAATCC
>NW_017728910.1:25839373-25849525 GCF_001723895.1 Crocodylus porosus | reverse complement strand
ATCTTGCTGGGATCCTATGACCCCAGCTGACTTCCTGCCCTTTGGGCAGGGGGCTGGACTCGATGATCTCCCAAGGTCCCTTCCAGCCCTGATGTCTATGAAATCTGAGAGGACACCGAAGTGGGAAACACAACTGCAGGTTCACCTGGTTTCATAGGTGGCACTGCTCATTCTTCTGGAATGTGAGTTTGTAATGTGTCCCACTGTCTCTTCATGTAAATGCTTGCCAGAAATTAAGTCAATCCCTTTTTAATATACCTCATATAAATGTTCACTCCCAATTCAATACGCAGGTCACGGAATCGGAAGGCTTGTCATTCTGAACAACTGATACCAGCACAAAACAGGAGATGGGCTTTATGTTCGTCTATAAAATGAAACCTGGGATTTCTCGATAGGAGAGCTAGTGCTGACTTGCTTTGTCACCACAATGCCTCAGTTTCTTGTGTTTAGGAACCCTATCCCTCTACTTCGGTGCAGAGTCCCTTTGGGAATGTTCTTGTGGTTTCCACATTTATTATTATTATTTTCTTAAGACTGATCCTGGGTTTAAGTTGTAGAGTATGCACAATGCAAATTATAGCAAAGACTTTGGCACAAATAGCAGCAGTACTTTAACACTTCTTTAACACTTTGGACAATTATAGTTGAAATCTAAAACCCAATAATTTTTGCATCTAATCCTCTTTTTTCCTAAAGATTAGAGATTTCTTTCTTTCTGTTTTGTTTTTTTTTTACAAAAGGAAAAGGTTTCAGAATGCACTATCAGCTCCCCCCTTCATCCCTCAATGCTGCCATTTTTATCTCTGTACACAATGTTTCTACCCCCTTCCCCAGCCTGGCAACAAAACCTAAGCTCAATGAGTATTTTATATACGTGTGTGGTTAATGAAGCATTCTGGCTTCGTTCCATCGAGGGATCTTGCACAGTGGAATATTAACTGCTTTGCAATGTGCAGGTTTGACTTTGCCCAAATTTTCACCAATTCAAGGACCTGTTGCTATCCTTTTGCTAAGTCAGCTCCTGGATGAGGTTTATGAGCAAGAACCAAAGGACACTTGCCTATAGCAGTTGTTCCCTTTTCTAGTGATGGTAGCATACAGGAGCGTGGAGTTATTGCCAACTTCTGTGTCCTCCTTTCTGAGGTCTGTCTCGGCTCCAATGAGGAGGGATTAAGAATAGAAGAAGAAGGGCCACCATGGGTCAAGCCAAAGACCTCTGCCAGGGACAAGCAGTGAGTGCTTTAATGGAAGAATATAAAAAAGTGGGGCATACACAGAGTGACCCATCCTCTGCATGCCTATCCACTCACCAGCAGCCAGTTAAGGGATGTGCTAAGCCTGAGAACACATCCTTAACTGTTCCAGAGCTCCTGATGGACCTGACCTCCATACGCTTTGGCTTGGTTATACTATGGACATCCTACAACAACGGGTTGCTCAAGTTAATTATGTGCTGTGTAAAAGAAGGATTTCCTTCTTTCTTCAGCTGCTGCTTGATGGCGGTACTCCCTAGTTCTTGTATTACAAAACAGAGTGAGTAATAGTTCCCCTATGCATCTTTTCCACAGCATTCAAAGTATTATAGACCTCTATTAGGTCCCCTTCAGTCATTTCTTTTTTGCTGTGAAGGGTCCAGACCCTTTCAGTTTTTCCTTGTACAGAAGCTATTTCATACCCCTGACAGGACAAGGAGCAATGGGCTCATGTTGCAGCAAGGGAAGTTGAGGTTGGATATTAGGAAAAACTTTCTCCCTAGGCAGGTGGTGAAGCACTGGAGCAGGTCACCTAGAGAGGTGGTGGAGTCTCCATCCTTGGAGGTTTGGCAAAGCCTTTGCTGGGATGGTGTAGTTGGTCCTGCTTGGAGCAGGGGGTTGGACTAGATGTGACCTCCTGAGGTCCCTTCACCCCCTTATTTTCCTATCTGGTCCTCTTCTAGTTGTACAATCAAGTTTTTGAGCTGGGGGGCCAGAACCACGCAGTATTCAGGATGTGGGCGCACCATGGCTAGAGAACATGGCGTTGTGATATCCTTTTTTACATTTTCAATGCCTTTCCTAATGAATCCTACCATTTGGTTTGCCTGTTTGGCCACTGCTGGACATTGGGCTGATGTTTTTGGAGGACTAACTATCCACGATCTCTTTCTTGAGGAGTAGTGGCCAATTCAGAGCTCATCCTTGTGCATGTTTACTTAGAAATATTTCCCCCCATGTAGATCACATTGCACTTATCAATGCTGAATTATTTTATCTGTCTCTTTACTGTCCACTTTACTGCCCACTTGTGTGAGATCTTACTGCGAGTCTTCCCCATCAGCCTTGGATCTGGCTACCTGGAGTAACTGTGCATCATCCTCATGATTTACTCCCTTTCCCCATGGCTTATGAATATATTGACCAGCACAGGTCCCAACACACATCTCTGGGACACACCACTGTCCCTCAAGACTACAAAAAGACACAGGCCAAGTAGCCACATCCCTGATTAAAGCAAGAATAAAGTATAGCAGTCGAGCTGAGAGTGTTAAAGTCCATTTTAATGGAAACTGAGCATCCAAACCTTGTGTTTTTGGCACATGGCTGACTGGGGAGGGAACAGGCAGCAGAGTGGCAGATAGGGCGTGGAACAGAAAGCAGAGCAGCAGATCAGACACAAAGCACAGGGCAGGAAGCAAAAAGCAGAGCAATAGATGAGGAAGGAGATCAGAGTGGCACTTAGGGAAGGCATGGGACTAATTTGTAGCACACCTGCCAAAAAGGTTGGTTCCCATTGGCTCAAACCATACATGAGACTGGACAAAAAAGGGCTGAAAAATGGGGAAAAAGCAGGGAGGGATGCAGAAAAGAAGAGACGGCATTTCTTTAAACACTGCTCTAAAGCCCCATGGCTTCTCTCATCCCAGGGCCCAGGCAGCAAACAAGCCACATTTTACCCAGCAATAATCTCGTTACCGTTGTCTTCTCCTGCCGCCACCCCCATTCCCCTCTCCCGCCCCCTTCCAGAACGGATTCGTCTTCAATGGAAATTTTTCAGAATTTGCTGAAGCCAGCTGAAGCCGCCTAATTGACGAAAGAAGGGAAATGGCAACTTCCATCATCTCAAAAAGCTGCACCTATCTCAGCGCTGAATAAAGGAATTAAAAGTATAGCCCGGGGCAGCAAGCAGAGATTTACAAGGAAGCAGAGACATGAGCTCTCTCTCTGAAGGCTGGGCGTGTGTGTGTGAGCCAGAAGGAGCAAACACAGCAAAACGGAGCCGAGATTTACAGAGGCTACGCGCCGAGGAGGAGGAGGAGGAAGAAAAACTTAAACCCTGGCGAGTAAAACAAAGATGGTCTTGGCAGCACGAAATGCTACCCCACTCTGTTTATTTACTGACACAAAGGAAGAAGTGAGTTGGCACCTCCAAGGGTATTAAATGCTGTTTTCTTGCTGACTGAATGACCTCAGACGAAATATTTTCCATGACAAGAGCCCAGAAGACGCTGGCACCGAGTCAGACAATAAGATTTTCAGAATGTATTTACATTCTATCCATGGCCCCGGGCTTTTCCAAACCCAAAGGCAGGTGCTGCCTTTATCTCTTCTTTGCTCACCTGGCTCCCAACCAGAGGCCTCCGGCTGAGTTACTTTAACTCTTTGCTGACTTTGGTGCTCTGTGGGGTGAACACCATGGACCTTGGTGACCCTGCAGGAGAGGGCACCCTCCGGTCGCCTGGTCTTGAGCAGTACCTACCACAGACGTACCTGAGCGAAGATGGACTTTCAAGGCAGGCCACTAACAAGCAGCGATGGCTAGCAGCTGAAACTAGACCAACCCGTGGCATTTTTTTTAATTTTGAGGTTTATGAACCCTTGGCACAGTGCACTCAGGGCCGGGCATGGTTCTTTGCAAGCTGTTGGGTGGAGGAAGTAACTGCTGACCCGTGCTATGTAGGAGTTGGGACTAGATTATCTCAAGGGTCCCTCCAGGCTTTGAAATCTATTGAAAGCTCCCTGTAAAGGTAAGACTGAGGCAAGCTACTGGGTCACCTGGAAGAGCCATGAGTACAAGGACCCCCGTTGGGCAGGTGGTTGGATCTCATAAGGTCCCTTGCATCCCTAATGTCTATGAAATCTATGAGACATGCAGTAGAAAGTCACAGAACTACATATTTTGACTAGTATGTGTGCATATCACTGATCTCCCTACTCCCCAACAGGACATCTTCTGAACCTGGTAGGGAGGGTGATGCAGTCCTGGTGGCCTGTCCTGAAAATGCTCTCCTTCATCTCTGGGATACCTGTGGCTCAGAGACGCTCCCTTTCCCTTGGTTTAATTCAGCTATAATGCCCTGGCTCCTCTCTCTTGGGTAACGCGCCTCCAGGAGATGATCCAAGAGGTTACGCCCTTAATACCATACAACCAGGAAGAATGATAATTATGCTTTTAACAGCAGTATTTACTAAGCAACCACCACAGCAGAGGAAACATGAATTAGAAGTGGGATGTAAAGGAGGGGCTTTACCAAGCTACTTAATAAGCTGTTCTTCTTGCTTTTGGAAAGCTTCCTGGCACAGACAGATACAGGTAGCCTTAATGGAGCTGAGAAGCACCCACGCGGAGAGGATGTCTACCATTTTGAAGCTCCTTCACTTAGAAGAAGAGGTCTCCATTGGATTCAGCTTCTACCTCTGCTGCTTTCACTCCCCATCTTTCCTGATACGGGTTGTTTCCACTTTGTCTCGGCCTGCACATTATACACTCTCATGTTTTACTCCTCCTCCTCACTTCACCAGGAAATTTTACCACTTCAACCCCTTCTCCCAATCCCAACTGCATGGCCTTCCCCTTGGGCCTCTGTCACTTGGCATGCTGTATGCCAATCCCCTCTTCTCCCTACGCAGAACTTGCACTTGCTGTTCAGACCACAAAGACCACCCATGTTAGGAAGGATATAGACATTTGTCCATGACATTCAATGAGAAAAAGGTTGAGGTAGATCCTTCCCTCAGGGTTGCAATGGATTCAGCATTGTCCAGCTGGACTGGAGTCTCCTTGTGATGAATCTGCTGGTGTAACATCACTGCTGGTGTTACAGAACAACACACACAAATGGCTCTGGAAGTCTGCAATAGTTTTCCAGGAACACCTGTAAGCATCACTTCAGTGGCAGACCCCCCTACTGCTGCTGCAAAGTCTAATTTCTTACGATTTTAATAGGCGGGCTTCTTTTTAAAGGACATTTTCACTTTCCTGTGTGCTATTTGCTACACTCTGAGCCTCTGGTTTTCAAATCAGCTTGCACATGTTCCGTTCCACTGGCTTAGCTAAACCAGTGCAAGCTGCTGTGTAGACGCTCTTATTTCATTTTCAAGAGTGGCTTGGTTTACTGTAAACCCGTTCTTACTCCATTTATGCAAGATCAAGCTTCAAGAGAAAAGCTGCCTTCTTGTTTGACCCAAAGATAATACAGGGTTTTAACATCCTTCCTAGAGTAACTCATCTACTCCAAGTTTCCGTGATTTTAGATCATCTGTATGAGTCCTGTTGTCTCAGATGTAACAATTCATAAGGCTCTTGGTTAAATATATCCTCAACATACTGATTTGTCTGGGGAGGCATTTTCCATTTAGATGTAACAGCAGAATTATGTAAGGATTGGCCAGATAGGAACACACTCTAACAATAACTAAAAGGGTTTTACTGCCTCCAAAAGAAAGATAAATCCATTTCTCTAGGCACCATGGGCCAGATTTTCAAAGGCAAAGAGTTGTTTAGTGTGATTAAAAATATGAAGATGATTAGACACCTAAATCCCACTAAAATCAAGTGCTAGGACTCTGGCATATATTACATTTATGGCACAATTAATGTGTTAAGCGTGCCATACACTTTCACATGCTGCATGTGTACCGCAAGTTATAACACCATAACATGTGGAACATCTTTGTAGCTGGTCTGTGTTGTGCCTTAATTTGAATGTGTGGCTTTTGACTTTGGTGCCTGCTTTGCTAATGAGCTTTTAAAAATACCACAAAGCTGACCTAACACCTACTTTTAAGCCCCTGATGGCCTTTGAAAATCTGGTTCTGTAGGGTGGTGCTGGGAGATATACACCTCTGCATACAACAGAACAGGACTTAGCTCAGCTCGGTTGCTCCATGAGTGAAGGTCAACCTTACCACTCAGGCCTGCTATATTTATATCTGTGCATGCTGTCAGCTTCAGTTTTGATTATGAGAGACTGAACCCATTTTTTTTCCTTTGTGAACATGACTCCTGACAGATGTTTCTGAATGCTGCTGTTTGAATGCTATTTAATTCATCCTGAATAACATAAAGCAGTCATATTTCTGTCAAGTAATCTGATCTCCAGATTGAGGACAGCAGAGGGGGAGTAGTAGATACCCTGGAGTGCAGGGCTAGGATTCAGACTGACCTAGACAAATTGGAGGATTGGGTCAAAAGAAATGTCATAAGGTTCAACAAGGTCACATGCAAAGTCCTGCACTGAGGAAGGAGCGATCCCCTGCACCGGGGCAGGCTGGGGGGACGGGCTGGGCAGCAGCTCTGCAGAAAAGGACCTGGGGGCACAGGGGACAAGAAGCTGGACAGGAGCCAGCAGTGTGCCCTTGTTGCCAAGAAGGTGATCAGCATCCTGGGCTGCATGGGTAGGAGCCTTCCCACCAGATTGAGGACAGTGATTCCTCCCCTCTATTCAGCACCCGGGAGGCCACATTTGGAGTCCTGTGTCTAGTTTTGAGCACCCCCCTACAGAAAGGAAGTAGACACATTGGAGAGAGTCCAGGAGCAGGGGATTGGACTTGATGTGACCTCTGGAGGTCCTTCCCAACCCTCATTTCCTAGGATTTTATGAAAGCAAGCCCCACACCCTCCTCACTTGGATCCCCTTTCCCTGCCCAATCTGTTGCTTTGCTTTCTGCTTCCAGCCTGATCAGTTGCTCTGCTTTCTACCTCCTTCCCCACGTGTCCCTGTGGTCCCAGCTTCCTGCTGCATGCCACGCACAGAGACTGCCGTGTCACTTGTGCTACACATGCCGTGGGTTAGGCACCCTTGTGCTACATGCACCACAGCCATTACACATGTACAGGTTGCTCCAAATAAATGGAGAAGCCAAAACCACTTTTTCAGAGGGAAGAGCCCATCCCTTGCAGGGTATTGCAGTTCAGAAGACCCCTACCACTTGGAAGATGGAAAGAACTATTCAATTCCTCAGGTTACACATGCTCAGGTGCTACACATGCAAGGCCTATGCAGCCCTCCAGGAACACAGTGACTAAGGCATGCACACAGGACAGTGCTGCCGCTGTCCACATACTTCTTCTTAAACAATGCCCTGCCGCTGCGATAATCCTCCGAGGATTTTCAGCTCTGTCCTGTGTAGCATTCGAATTACTCGCACTGTTTCAGGAGCTAAATCCCTTGCAGAAGGTATTTTCATCCTGCTAATTGTAGGTTTCCTGGAGGACTCAGGGTAGCATTCACATCCTCTAAGCTATTAAATGCTTTAGGAGAATATTCCAGCTTCTAAGCAGGGAGCATTTTCTCTGGTTTTCTGGAGAGCTCAGAGATGAGCACAAAGACTTTGGGCCTCCAAATTGCAGAACTGCCAGTCACCCACCCAAGACCGGCACGTCTATGGGAATCTCACGCGGTCCCCGGCAGAGTTGGAAACTGAGACTGCTGGTACTAGAAGCATCCGCCTCCACCCTATGAACTGAAGGAGTAAATCCATTAGCTAGCAACTGCCATGGACCTTTATAGAGCCCAGCAAGTAGTGAGGGCCAAAGGCCATGCTGTCCCAGTGCATTAAAATACCTACACATACTGCAGCCCTCAGGATAAGGAAAAATGTTCCTCTCCAAGTGCATGTACACAGCTTGCTAAAATCTCTTCTGCATATTATCACATGTTAAATGCCTAGCCTTTGGGAGGGGTAGCCATTCCCTTCTCCTCCCCCCATCAAATGCTAAGGACATTTAGCGACAGCCTAGCCAAAGACCTGCAAGTTAGCTGCCAAGTCCTGAGCATGGTAAGCCCAGGCAGCAGACACCTTTGAAGATACTGGGCAGAAGTCAGGGAAGTATCTTTGGACATCCCTAAACCAATGATGGTGGATGCCAGGGAGGGTCTTACAGAGAACAGTTGACTTTAAACATGCCCCATTCATACACACTCCTTCTAAAGCATCTGCTATTTGTCATCATTGGAGACAGGCTTTGGGGCTATTGGTTTGAGCCAGCATGGTGCTGCTTTATCTCAAGCATGAAGGGTTTAACTAAAAACCTTACCACCCACATCCAGGAGGACTGTAAGGAAACATGCCTGAACAACCAGGGGCTTGTGAGGGCCATGGCACATGCATCAGGCCATGGGGCCTGCTGGACACTGAGCTTCTCTGGGCGAGATGCCTCCTAAAGTGGGAGCAGTGTAGACATGACATGTGTAGTTACTTAGCACTGACAAAGGACAGGCCAAGCAGCCAACCCCCTCAAACAGATCTGCCCAAAGCACCACAAAGGTGAACTGCACATTGAAGGAAGTCACAGCCCAGGGCAAGGAGCACTGGGTTTGGGTCCATTTACAACAGACCATTATCCAGCCTCATCGGGGAGGCAGCCAGGTAGCTAAATGCATCCAACCACTTAGCTCACCGCAGTCAGACAACAGTGAGCTTCAGCCCATGCAAGCTTGTGGTCTCTCTCTAGAGACCTGCTCCCAGTGGGCTCCCCGTGATATACTGTTTCATGGTAGTGGGGGAGCTCTGTCCCCAGGTGAAGACTGTTTTCTTGCAAGTGTGGCTGGATGCAGTTTGGTAGCTGTTTTCTTGCCGTTCGGCGGTTGCAGTTTGGTAATGGTGTTCTTGCAAGTGGGCTGGAGGGGCTTGAGGAGAAGTGAGGCTCAGAGAGCTGGGCAGGAAGAGAAGGTCCTAGGGAAGACAGAGTGAAAAGAAATGGCCCCAACGAGGTCGGAGGGAACTGGAGTGACACTGGGGAAGCCAGGGATGGAGAGGAGCCAGGGTCTCCAAGCCAGAGGCTTGCCACTTGTGAAGCCCCACGAGGGCTGGCTGCAGGAGTCCTCTCAGGACAAATATGGCTGTTTCTGGGGAAAGTCCCAAGGAAAAGTTTGCCCCTTCCCCTTAGAAAGGGGTAGTTTGATATTTCATGACAGTCTATAAAGGTGCATCCCTACTGACTGGGGACTAACACTGTTAACTACCCCTCTCCACGAGTACACTGACTGCAGGAGTCTATGGATGCCCACCGAGAGCATTCACATGCTCGCTGCATGTAACAGCCATGGGGCTATCTGGCATGTCTGCCTGGGATGGGCCAGGAGGTATGTCAGAAAGGGAACAAGCAGGTCTGCCCCGGGGGCAGAAAGCACAGAGCAAATGGCATGACTCAGATATCACCTAGAACATGTAATGGGCTATTTAACTAGATCATCATTTTATAGGTTATTTTTAATTAAGGGGGAGTGGGGGGGAAAGAACCCAACCGAGCAACTTATATATTTGGCCTTCAGTCGCATTTTTGGGTTTACGTGACAGCTTCTTCTCCATGGAGCAATTTGCATAATACAAAATATCAAGATCCGACATGCAAGGTAAAGAATATGAAAAAAGCATTAAGCCACAGAGTCTGCCTCTCCCATCATGCGCTGCTAGAGCTGCTGGGGGGTAAGGGAGGGATTTGGATGACAACCTGCACATCTGCAGGCGGTGGCCTGAGGGGTCTCGTGGACAGCTTTGAGGTCTAGGATTCATCTCTCTTGGTCTAAATAGACTTTAGGATCAGGGCATGGAGACCAGTTCCAGCAGGAAGTATGTAGCAGGGATCTTGTTTGCTTTGTTTTTGGGGAGGCTTGACATGAAAAGTAAAGTGACCACCCATGCCATGTTGGGCAGGACAATCCCGGAATAAGAACATCAAGTCCCAGTCACAGGCTGCATGACTCCGGGACAGCATTTGTCCCAGATTTGCAGTGTTGCGCAGAGATCTGGGTTTTCCGTTCACCATTGAAAAATCACAGGAAATGGCAGGTTTCCCCTTGCAGGGGCTGCTGGGAGCTGGGCATAGGGGATGCCATGTGCACATGTATGCCTGTACACATGCACATGGTTGGCAAGACAGCCAGGCAGC
>NW_017728910.1:25818130-25839273 GCF_001723895.1 Crocodylus porosus | reverse complement strand
GGGACGCTGCCCAGCAAGGTTGGTGCATGGGGCCTGGGGCTGGGGCGGGGAGTGGGACAGAGTCACAGGTGGCTCCCCACTGCTGCATGCACTCCTGGGGGAGTCATGGGGGAGGCACATGCCCCCCCATATTTGCACGCAGGGTAGGGGCAGATGCTGACAAAGGCCTAAACAGCTTTTAACAGACAGGAGCCAATTCCCTTATAGACTAGACCAAGCTATAGGTGACCACCCCAGCAGCCCACCACATACAGTGCCATCTGATGCTATTCTGCTGGTTGTTTTTCCTGCTACCATCCTACCCTTACTCTCTCCAGGTATAAACTACTCCACTTTCCACCCTTGTACTGATAAATGACATCAATCACGTCCAAATTTTATCTGAGGAGCCACAAGATTGTCACTAGACAGGTGATAAACAACTAAGCAAACCTTTATCCATGTCTCTGCGGTCTCTGGACCAGGGACTGCTGCAATGAAACACAGTAAGACCCACTCAGTGCATGCACTAAGCTCTGACCCAGATGTGATGTAACTGTCTTAGAGGAGTGCTGAGTGCTCCCCAGGCACGCTGCTCTCTTTGCTGTGCTTATCCACACATGCCTGATGCTGCTCCAAAGCACTTGCAATGCATCTGTTTCAGGGTCTACGGCATGTGGGGCAGGTTTGCCTTTCCTCACAGTGCTCTCCCTTTTAGGTCTGGAGGCAGTGAAATATGCTCTTTACATCCCATTGAAATGGCAGCTGGATTACAGCTGGATTCCCATTTGCTTTAAGAGTATAAGAGCACGCTGATGAAAAGAGGGCATCACCAAGTGCCAAGCGAGCAGGGTTTCCATCCACACAGTTCTCTGTTGTGGGGTTATTTCTTAGGCTTAACCCTTAAAACCTCCTAGGCGCAAAAAAATATCTTCCATTCATATGTCTGGGGTGTTGGTTGTACCTTTGTTCATTTAAGGCTATAGGCACACAAAATTATTTGGGTAAATCTGATATCTTTTATTAGATCAACTAAAATAGTTGGAAAAATCTTCTTTGCAAGCTTTCAGGTACAAACGCCCTTCTTTAGGCAGTGCTTCTGATGCTCCCTCTGCCTGAGGAAGGGTGTTTGTGCCCGAAAGCTTGCAAAGAAGAATTTTTATAAGTATTTTAGTTGGTCTATAAAATATATCAGATTTACCTAAAGAACCTTGTCTTCCATTCATACAGCATTTCTCACACAGGTACTTTTTACACAAGCTGCTTAAGAGAGGACCCTGACACCTGCCACTGCCTCTGAAATACAACACAAGACACAAGAGCTGCCATGTCCTGGGTCTGTCCATAAGTCCATCTTGCCCAGGGTCCTATGTCACACTGGGACAGAGAGTGGGGCTGGAAGGGAGAGTGAACTGGGTCTAAGCAGGGTTTTTCCCCTTGTCCCCCTCTGCCTTGCAGCCTCCAGTATTTCAGGTCTAGGATGTTCTGATTCAGAGCCTGTGCCCCTAATTCACATGATCAATACCTACTGATACACCTTGCCTTCAAGAATGTATGCAATCCCTTTGTGAAGCTGGCTAAACCATCAGCTTCTATCGCATCTAGTGGCAATGAATCCTATACTTATGCTCACCAACTCCTGGAATAGATTCAGAGGTTTCTGGGATGCCAATGTGCCCTCAACACACACCACAAATGTGCCCGCATGCTTGCATATATCAGTTATGGATTATGGTGCATAGACTTTATGCCAGGGAGGCAACTGCACCTGACTACTGCATTTTAAAAACTCGCTGTATAAGTCAGACTCAACATTTAATATGTATTTTAATGAATGCCCCATCATTTGTGTCCTGGGTGATTCTCAGCAATCTCCTAGGGATTTATATCTAATTCCTGGAGACTCCCTAACCACACTCGAATGACATGCAGTGTGAGAAGAACTTTCTTTGGTTCATTTTAAACTTACTACCAACTCTAGCTTCATTTTGTCCTTCTTGTACTAAGAGAAGCAGCAAATAATAAATCACAGTGTCACAGAGAAGTGTGGCTGGAAGGGACCTCCAGAGATCATCTAGTGGGGCAGGATCAGCCCTAAGCAAACCCCAGTGCCTTGCTCTCCCCCATTTAGTAAACCCATCTCAGGTCTCCCCTCAAGTGTCTCTTTTCTACGCTGCCATTCAAAAGAGTGGGAAATACTACAAAGCTGGAGGTAAAACATACTACACCTATTTGAATCTACCCGGTGGATTTACACATCAGCGGGGTCATCAGAGCCATGCGCTCTTCAAAGATGAGTGGTCGGCATGGTGGTATTGAATCTCTTCTTAAATGGGGAGGCACAACACCTCCTAACACTGTCCTGGGATGTCAGCCCACGCGTTATGGAGAGGGAAGCACCACCTATGAAATTACCACGTCAAAACGACAGCAGGAATTGAATTTTCCTCACTGTCTCCCAGTCCAAAACCCAAACAGGCCCAACCCTGCTTATTGCATGAGGTCTGGACTCAGCATTGCAGTGATTCTGGGACATCGGCGCTTTGCCCAAGATGCCTGATTATTGTGAGACACCAGCTGGTGCAAAGCTGCTCCGCAAACTTTTCACACTTGAAGCAGAAAAACTTCTGATGAGTGACTTCAGCTAGACAGCAGCTCGACAACAACACTTTCCCATAGCTGTTTCAGAGCCTGCTAGCATTGCTAGATTGCTTAAGAATTTTTTTCCTTTGCTACCATAAATCAAAACTGCTAGAGTTCATTTTTCTATATGGAATTAACTTCAAGGGCTTTTAAAAATTATATTTCCTACCCGCTGGGCCTTCTGAAAGCAAAACAAAACCAAGTCTTGCATATTGTGTTGTTGTGCACCTAAGATCTGATCCAAAGCCAACAGAGGTCAGTGGGAAAAGCTCCCATTACCCTGAATAGGCTTTGAATCAGGCCCTTACGTCGCATCAGTCTCCTCATCTCGAAAGAGAATAAAACCCTCCCAAAGTAGGTAACTGTGTTATCCCCACTTGATACATGGGGACATGGAGGTGAAGGGGTTCCCTTAAAGCCAGGCTGTAACTCCAAGTTGGGAACAAGCCTCCTTTGACCTAACTATGAGGCAATGCCGTCTCCTTTGATACGACACTACTGAAGAATCACAAATCACAGAAATCAGCAAAGGCACATCATCTCATATCACACAACATATTCTTCTCCAGTTAAAAAGGCACTAGAGGCTTTTCTAATAGGCAAGAGGCCTAGGGTGGGGTTGTTCAGGGTAAGACTGAAGCAAAAACAAATAGGACATCATTGGAATAAGTTAAAAACGAGCTGCAGGGCTGCAAAACAGCAGAATTGCAGAAGAAAGGTGAGCCTGATTGGTGGACCATCAAGTTGGTTACAAAGAAGAGAGGGTCATTAATATCATGAGTTTAGAAAGGGCCCAGGAAGATTACAAGGGGCCATAAGGTCAATTAACTCCTTCAGCACTGCTTGGCTGCCCAGGAAGTTGGTGTTAAACTTTGAGTGAAAGAGGAATCAAAGGAGGGTGCAAGTGCACCAGTGAAACTCCCCCGCCCACTCAATCCACCCTGGGACCCTTGAGGGGCTTGGGGGAGCAGTTTATATGCCAAACTCCAGAGGGTGGAGGGGAGCCATCCTTTAAAAAGTCCCTGTTTCAACGACAGGGACTTTTACTTCATGTGCATTGTTAGACATCCAAACTGAACAGTTATGGGCAAGGAAAAAAAAGAGACTATAAACAGAAGTATAAATTGAGCAACTGGGTTAAAAACACATGGCAAAAATGACTACAAGAAACTTCTTACGTGCAGTGTTAATACTGTAGGAGTATCTTGCTTATTTGCCTGTCTACCTCAAATTACATACTCAGTTAATATTTGCACAGCATTGTGAAGACAGAGGTTTTAGGTGGTGGCCATCAGACACACTTTCTCATTCAAAAGAAAGTTGCTTTTCTTTCCTGTGGCCCTCTGACTCAGTGCAGCACAATGAGAAACACCTCCCGTTTGCAATGAGATTTAATATGCGAGTGACTGAGAGCCTTTAGCCTCGGTCCTGACAATTTGACTCCCGGGGCTTGGAAATCACAAGTCAAACATAAAATAATTGTTGGGAGGTTGCCAGACACACCATACAGTGTATGGGCCTCCTGGCCGGCCGCATCTCGAGGTTTTGAGCTGCAAGCCCCAGGGCTTGATTCTTACTTGTGTTTATGAACGCTGCGATGTTTCCCCAGCCAGGAGCAGGGTCTTCGGACCAAAGGCTTGCAATCAAACGGAGAGTTGGCAGTCCTGAAATATCCCCCCCACTCCCTTTCTAAGACATCCTCTAAGGATTCAGTCCATGGGTGTGCTTGGACCCTTCACTGCTTCTGGAGACTGTGGGGATAGAGGCCCTGTGGAGGGCACGGCATCGCAGCTGCAACAGCCTTAAATCAATGTTATCTCCCACTCCCGTGGGCTGCAAAAAAGCCACCGCCACCAGCGACACAGGAGGGAGTTCAGAGACGTTATCTTCCCCTGCTGGCAGGGAACTTGCCGCGGCCTGGCAGATCTTTCTTATTAAGTGATCATCAAGAGCTGATAGGAATTCGTGGCAGGAAACGGAGCACAATGCGTTCATCAGAAAACACCACTAGAGCAGGCATCCGATACGAGCCACTTGACATTTCAGGAAATTAAACTGCCCTGCGGTGCCAGCTTATGAGTTTACCAAGACCTGACAGGAAGCTCTTCAGAGACCTGCTGCACTTTTATTTCTGATGCCGCCACCATTTGGGCTCCGGGAAGGCCGCGGTTTCGCCCTTTCAGCTGCATTGATGCTTCCTCCCTTCCTTCCTGCTGTGTTCCCACCCAGCACTTCTGTTTGCGCTGCTCCACGGGAAGGGGTGCGGGGCCCAGGGGCTTGCAAGTGCAATGGCAGGAGTGTTTCTGAAACATCCGATATGTCACGGGGTGGGACAGGCACCCAGGGGGCTTATAGGTGGAACGGGCAAGGAATGGGCTGGAAAGGGCACTGCAGGCTGAAGCAGATACTGGCTCCAGTCTCCTGGCTCCAGGAGGATGTTCCCTCAGCCCATTGCATGAGAGGCAAATTGGTATCATGAAGCTTTGCTGGCAGAGCAAGGAAGCTGCCTTGCTCCAGTTCCAGAAGCAAGAATGCAAAAGCCTGCCTCAGTCATCCTGGCTATAAAATAGGTACCTGGTTATACAGCCTGAGAAATCAAAGACAACCAGCCACCTCCCTGCCTTGTATGAAGCCGGCACATCCCAAAGGCTTTGTCTGCTGTGGCTGGTATTTGACTTGAGTTGATAATCCAGAAGACCGCATTTCCCTATGCCCCGTCCACAAAGTGAATTGCCTGCAGAAAACACACTTGTTCCTTTTCAAGGGCAGGTTGGAAAGAGGGAGGGCTGCACTATACCCCTCTTGGGGTCTAAGCACAAGGCTCCTTTCCTCAGGGGCTGTCCATCTGCCAACCTTTTAGCTGAGAAAAGACATGCAGAGGTCGCAGTTTGGTCTAGGGGAGATGGTGCTGAACTGGGCTCCTTGGCTCTTCTCCTGACCACCCGCACGGCCTCAAGCGAGAAAGGCCAAGGCTGAGAGGAGAAGAAAAGGGCCTGTAGGGAACTGGCTTGCTCAAAGCCATGCACCAGCTGGAAATAAAACCACAGTCTCCTCACTGCTGAATACCCGACGCACCTGCCCATGTTGCCTACTAAGGACTGGACTGGCATGTCACTGGACCGACATTTCCCACAAGTGACTATGGGACACCAGAAGGAAACGACAAAAATGGTTGGGGGCTGGAGGACAGGACTGGTGAGGAGAGACTGAAGGAAATGGGCTGACTGAGTCTGGAGAAGAGTGTGAGGGAGTGGGGCCTAGGAGCGGCCGTGTACTCCCTAGCCCCCCTACCGTCACTTCAGGTACTTCAGCACCCTCTGATTCTCATCCGCCACGACTTTGATGATAATTAAGTTTATATGGGAGGCTCCCTTTATCCCGGGGTGAACGGTACGTGTGTTCCTACCCCTACTCCATATGGGGTGCCTCTGCGCACCCCTGCCTTCAGGGCTATGCATGCCTCCTACCTCCCCTTTAGCACGCCCCAGGCCTCGCAGCTGTTCTCTGGACGTGGTTTGGTCCCTCGCCCTCCGGCGCTCTCTCTGCCGCCCCGGGGCCTATGCCGCCCTGGTGCCCCTCTCTGGCACCCCGGGCCTACGCCGCCCCCTGGCGCCCGCCGCCCCCTTCTGGGGCCTACGCCGCCCTCCTGGCGCAGCTGGGGCTACAGCCCCACTCCCCGAGCGCCCTTCTGGCACTCCTCGTGCTGTGCCTACAGTGGCACTGCGCACTGTGCCTCTACTGGGCGCCGGGAACCCCCAAGCTGCTGGGGAGCCCCCGTGAGGCCTCCTCTCACCCGCTCCTCTGGGGTAACTGTAACTGAAACCCGAGCCACCTGGCTACAACACGAACAACTCAGAGCCTCCCCGCTCACAAAGTAAACCCCAAGCCCCTCTGGGGCTCGCTACCCTACCCCTACCTCCCTTTAGGGTGTTCTCCTCCCCGGCATCATCGCAGCCGGTCAGCGTGGTAAGGCCGCGACCCCCAACTCCGGCTGCTCAGCTCTGCCGCAGGGCTCCTGCTCCCGTGGCTACCAGAGGGGAGCTGCTGGTCAGGCTCTGGCCTGGGCTGCTATAAAGGGCCTGGCCCTGCCCCCTTCCGGTCACCTGACTGGCTGGTTGCCATAGCAACCCACAGCTGCACTGCCCTGTTGATTGACAGCTCTGTTACTTCTACTTACATGGCACAGGACACCTGGGTGCTCCTGTGACAAAGAGAAGACCGAGGGTTGATTTGATAGCAGCCGTCACCTCCCTGCCGGGGGGCTGCGAAGAGGCTGGAGCTGGGCTGCTCTCAGTGGGGGCAGACGACAGGACAAGGAGCAATGGGCTCAAGCTGCAGCAAGGGAAGTTGAGGTTGGATATTAGGAAAAACTTTCTCCCTAGGAGGGTGGAGAAGCACTGGAGCAGGTCACCCAGAGCGCTGGTGCAGTCTCCATCCTTGGAGGTTTTGAAGACCCGGGTAGACCAAGCCTTGGCTGGGATGATGTAGCTGGGGCTGGTCCTGCTTGGAGCAGGGCGTTGGGCTGGATGTGATCTCTGGAGGTCCCTTCCAACCTGAATTTTCTCTGACTATATGAACCTGGCCTAGATTTTAACTGCAGACCCCAAAGTTTCCCTGTGCCCTTACTGATCACCCTATTGCCAGGGAAAAACTGTTCCAGCTGCCCCATCGTTTGCAGTACATTTGGTGAGGGAAGTCGAGCCTTGGTAAAATGCTTAATTAAATTAACACCTGAAACATTCAGCTCCGTGCAGGCGTGGCCATGTTTCCGTTTCCATTTCATTGTAGGGATGGGATCCTGCTTTTCAGGAGAATAATAGAAAATGGCCACAAAAATTTCACAAATACAGCCTCAGTCCCTGCAGACCGGCCCAGACACGCTGGGTGGCAGCAATAAAACACGTGTGTGCTTGCATACACACACACATGGAGTTAGCAATTTGGCTGAAGCTTGGCAGGATGATTTGGGCAAGACTTTCACTCTCCAAAGACTGCAAAAATTAGCTCTCATCAGAGCTGTTGTTTCCTCTACTGCTGTCAGCAGGGAGCAAAGGAGCCTTTCCCCAAGTGGGCTGTGGTTTTTAGCATGGAAAAGAAGAGCCAGCTGTGCACGCCTGTCCCCAGAAATCAGATAGGCATACTTCCCAAGGTCCCTGGATGAGGTCCCATCCAACCCTAATTTTCTATGATGCTGGGGTGGAGAAAAGGAGGAGGGTTGTGCTGTGAACACACTGACAAGGATCTCCATCCTCTAGCTGGTTTACTCCTCCAGCTCTGGGCACCTTCGACATCTTTCAAGCCTGCGCTTAGATACTTTCCCATCTACCTGCTCATACTGTGGTGACCAAGATGAAACCAAGAGACCCCGTCGGTCTACTTGCATATACCCCTGACACTTAGAACAAGATGTGCTCTTCTTCATCTCCTGCTCCAAGGTGTCCCAGAAGGCCTCTGCTGCATTTCACCCCAGAAACAGTCGCATCGGTGGGTGGGGTGAAACGCAAGTTTCAGGCCTCGGTGAATTTTATAGAAAGTGGGCTGGAAGGGACCTCTGGAGGTCACAACTAGTCCAATCCCCTGCTACAAGCAGGATCATCCCTATCCAAACCACCCCAGACAAATCCTTGTCTAAGCTATTACTACAGCTACACAAATCCACCCTGACACACAACCGCAAGACATAAGCCCCTATCATGTCACGGGTAAAGCAGGCAGACAAGAGCAGCCGACGTCCTACTGCTATGAGGACTGTTAAAATACATCTGAGAGATCCTAGGAAGACAGTCATGGCACCTACTACCAAGGAAGGCAAAAGTCCCCACAGTCCCCATTTATCCACATGTGCCTCAGTGCTTGCTGCCATGCATGGGAAAAAGTTCCCATAAAAATGTGCAAAGTTTATACCCTTTTAAATCCTTCTTCAGCACCACCCCCTGCTGCAATGCACAGATCATTCTCACGCAGCGTGGGCTGGACAAGCAACGAGCCACGGGCTTGGATTTTCTTCTGCACCCTATTTGTCATCATTGCAAATCAGGGGCAAGAGGCCGTCGTTCAGATCTGGTACGGATCTCCCCTCCCCTTGCACTCGATGCAAGCAGCTCCTGTTCTCAGGGACTGCCATTTGGCCTGCCCCTTGGCCCTGCTTCTCCTCTTTCTCGCACCTCTCCTCACCCCCAGGATATCCCATGCAGAATCTGCCCCTCAACAGGAAAGGATGCTCTTGCGACTAAGACAGGCTATGGGTCACAAGATTTCAGGTCTCACTGCAAGTCACTTCAGCTCCCTGTGTCTGGGTTTAGCCCATCTATTAACTAGAAATGCACAGGCCGGCTAGGCTTTCTGAGACCCCAGGACACCCATGGACCAGAAGGACTACCTAAGTGCTGCTTTCCCATTAAAGCCTGGATCTTCCCCCTCTGCTCTGCAGACACATGATCAGAATCTGGTGGACTGTCCTAATGAGAAAGCAATTGGCAGACAGAGCTGCCTGCTCTCATCCACCCTTAGGTTTGCAAAGCATTTACCTTGGCGTTACAAAGCTAATTTGGGGCCCTTTTCTCTGCCTGTACGCAATGGTCTGAGTCTGACTAGACGGGTGATTCTCAACCAGGGTGCCTGCAAGATCCTTTTAAGGATGCCAGACATAGCACCCAATTTCAGCTGGGTGTGTGAACCCCCATCCTGATGGGGGGAGCTGTTGCCACTGGGATAGAGCATCTCATCAGCATTAACGAATGCCTCCTCGCAAGGTAGGGAATGCCCACACAGGTGTGCGAATGCCCACACACAATTCACAAGCTTAACCCAGACATTTCAAATAGGAATCCAGAGCATCACACCATTTCTGACCCGGGGTTTGCTGACGTCTTGCTAAGTTACCTGGATGAAAAGAATCACTCTATTATCTTTCCATAGAAAAAAGGCAAGGGAAAGCTCACAGATGGCATTTTCCGAGGGTTGCCTCGAGTCTAATGAGGAGGTCCTTCAGTCCAAAAAGGTTAAGAGGCACTGGACTGGATGGGAAGGATGCTGTGAAATAGCAATAAGGCAAGGAGCTCTATAGTGTCTCCCAGACGTCTTTTCCTTTGTTGAGAACACAGTTCAGGGGCTCGATGATGGATAGGAGCTTCTGCAGTGGGCTCTATTTTGGGTACTTTCCACTCCCAGGAAGCATTTAGGTATCTCAGCTGAGATACTACCGAGATTCACAGTTTGGGGAAACCCTCGGCCATAGCAAATGGGGGAGGAAAATGGAGGAAGCTGTCGGAGGCTTTGGATTGAAGTCTCAACCCTTCACCCAAAATAACAGCATTGTGGCATGTGGGACCCTAACCCTACCCCTACTCGGAGCACCAGTAAATGCCCGGACCCTCCTGCCGTGCATTCATCACTGTCAGCACGCTGGACTGGGCATGGAGCCGCATGTGGCACCCCACCCTGATCAAACACGGGGCATGCTTGGCACGTCACCTCCTCGAGGCAAGGTCACCGGGAACAACGAAGGATTCCTCACCTGCCATGTCTGCAGTGGTATGCAGGGGAACACGATCCCGCTTGGAGCACGGCCTGACCTGCAGGGTCCCTGCAGGGTCTTCCTTGGGGAGATCCTGCCAAGAAGACAATGGAGTCACCCCCCAAAGCTCCCATGCTGGGTTTGGCAAGCCGGCCAAGGATTCGGGTAGTGCAACAGCAGCTCTCAAGGCCGCAAAATGGGGTGTTTCTGCCCCAAGAGCAGAGAGGAGCACTGTGGAAAAGATGTGGTATGATAAATGAGAGTCGGAAGGGACCTTAGCTAGTCCAACCCCCTGCTCAAAGCAGGACCAGCCCCAACTCCACCATCCCAGCCAAGGCTTTGTTGAGCTGGGTCTTCAAAACCTCCAAGGATGGAGATTGTACCACCTCTCTGGGGAGCCTGTTCCAGCATTTTACCACCCTCTTCGTGAGAAAGTTTTTCCTAATATCCAACCTAAATGTGCCTACTCTAGCCAACTGAAGTGTTGGCACGCTGGGCAAGGGGGGCTTGCTCCAGCCCTTTCTGAGCCACTCTTATCCCAAAGATGCCCTGATTGCAGCCAAAATAGCTCATCTGGCCTGAGGCACAGCTGCTTGGCTGAGCTGGACAGATGCCCAAAGTGATGACAGGCAACTCGCTGCCTCTTCTCTAGGCCTCGATGTCCCATCAGTAAAATAGGGACAATTGCCCTTCCCTACCCTGCGAGGAGGCGGTCATTAATGCTGATGAGGTGCTCTATCCCAATGGCAACGCCCACCCCCCACCCCCCAATCAGGATGGGGTTCACACACCCAGCTGAAATGTCTCTTGTGACTTTTCCTTCCTGTTGTTGGGGTCTGGGTGGGGTCTGCCACAAAAAAGGACCGCAAGATATGGAGGGGGCAAGAGGCCATAGCTATGCATGATTTGGCCTCTGCATGGATTCGGCCTGCCCTGGGAATAGGGAGTCCAGCTGGGATGGGGGCTCCATGAAGGGGCTGGACTGCCTCTGTGGGGCTGGGGGACGTGGGGGTTTGTTTGCCCACCTTCCCATGTGGATGCCGTCTTTGCAAAGTGAAGCCTGCAGGAAGGGGTAGTCGGCTACGGGTCGGCTGATGCCTGCCTCCCTGCACAAACCTTGGCCTCACAGGGAAGTGAGCCAGGGCTCTCAGCCAGCGCTGGAGGCAAGAGGCTCCTACTGCAAATGATTTGCTATCTAGCTGGGGCCCTACCAGAGCAACGCCTTCTGGGGAGCTTGAGCCCCTGACGAAAATAACAACTTATTACATTTCCTGTTAAGACATGGGAAATGCCACAAGCCGGTCTACCCATTGCCAGGTAATCCAGGCTTTGGCTACTGGCACTAATCAGTGCCCAAGCATTCACGGAAGCTGCAGGCAATGCCCACCATCCACCCCTAAGTTTGCAAATTCCCCTGTCTTCTACTGCAAGAGCTCAACCTACAGCTAGGAGTCGCTCCGTGCTCTGGAGATGGTCAGTTTTGTCCGGACTGCATATGCCTCAGTTGCCCCAAAGGCAGGGTAAGTCTCCCCTTACCTAGTTCCCCCCGCTACCTTTGCAGGGCACTTTGGAAACCAGCACTGAGAAGTGCTAGGTAGCTCACCAGCATGCTGTTGTATTGTCTCCACGTGCCCAGAACAACCTCAAGTTTTACATGTTCTCTTCCCTTTTCTTAGCTTGCACCTCCCCTTCCTACACCTGGAATATAAGGAGGCAGTAAAAAAAAAAACATCACCCATTGGTCACCCAACTTCCCCCATCAATGATTTGCCTCCAAATTCCCTTTTTCAAAGTCTCCCTGCTCTTTTGCCAAGGCAAAAGGCAACTCTCAGTGATTCTCTGTTAGCTAAATCCTTTGCATTTCAGAAAGGCATGTACAGCCCACAGCCAATGAAAGGTGACAGACTACTTGAGTTCACCACGGCCACAAGAGAATCAACCAACTGCTCCAATGCCGGTCACGGTCCTCTGAGTTGCATCTTCCCATCCATGAACTCCATCTATTGACTCTTCTGTGAAATCCTATGAAATATGAACTTTCATTTCTACCCAGGAAAACTTTGACAATCTTTTCTCCGATGCCTGATGAAGGGTGTTTGTGCCCAAAAGCTTGCAATTAAAGAATTTTTTTTTTTTGCAAAAATCTTGTTGGTCTAATAAAAGAGATCATCTCTACTGCAAGTCCTGATTGCATCTTCCCATCCTGACATTCAAAGCAGCTGAGGAAGTGCAAGTCTAGCCGTCACCAAGAAGCTCCCTCTCATACCGATCCTTGTCTTTTACAGTTCATTTACCCACCAGCTGCCTGTTCTTGCTTAATGTTTAACAGCTGGGCAGTGTAAACCGTGAAGCACCTGCTCAGCTATGTGGGGTCCAGGAATGCATAACTAGCACCCAAGTGACTGGGTGACTGGGCCATGGTCCATATTAAAGCTATATCAAGGGCACAACAATGTGTTAATGTAGTATCAGTATACCCATGCAAGGTGATGTGACGAAGCAGTGGCTCATCTGGAACAAAGCATGGCTTAAGGCCTTGGAAATACTCTTTTTCCTATTTTGATCTTGCAACCCATGGATGTTAAGTCTCAAGCAACCCCCACAAAATACTCCATGCAAAACTCCCCCCATGAGCCAAAAATGCCACCTGGTTTAGAGCTGAAACACCAGAAGGAGCATCTCGTGTTTCCACTGGAAACCGAACTGGCCCAGGTGGACTTGGCAGGGTCCCAAGCCCAACCTGGTTCATGGGACTGTCTCATCTTGGGAGCATCATTGCTCCCACGATTCCAGCCGTCATGGGAAAACACAAACTCTTCATGGCCTGGAAGCAAATCAGCATAGGCCAAATGGCTTTAGACCAACACAGGTGAAATCCTGGCTTCACCAGAGCCAGTGGGAGTGCTCCGATCCATTTCAGCAGGGCAAGATTTGCACCCCAGCTCACCCCGAGCTTCCTTGGTGCACCTTGTCTACACCAGGGAAGTGGAGCTCGTGAGACCTAAGGTGCTCCCTTCCACTGACTGTACTCATCTGGCACAGACCCCTGTGTTTCTGAGTGACCTGATCCACTTTAATGAACCCTAATTTGCGAGCAGGGATAAGCAGAGTGGAATAAAGCTGAAAGAGGAGTGTCTAAGGAAGGGACGCATCGGCTGCAAAGAGACAGAGCTTTCCTATGCAGACAAGGGATCAGAAATGTCCGTCTCCAGCATCTAAGAGCTCCAGGGCAGCCCCAAGATGGATGATGGTTATTCCCCTATAAGCAAACAAAATTACGCTCCACTGGCAGCTCTGACTGGCTGCTGGGAAGTCGTCTGTCAAGTCCTCTTGGCTCATGATGTCTTTCTTTTGCCCTCCGATTGCATTAGAGGGATCGCTGGTCCTGACAAAGATCAGGGGCTACAGTAAATGACCCCCCAGATGCAGCTGGAGCCATCACAGCAAGCTATTTCTTCACCCACCAGCAGCATGCCTGCTCTGCTGTGCCACCCAGTGCTGGTTGAAAGCTTCTACAGGAAAGGAAAAAAACCCAACCCTGATGCCATAAATATTCAAAGTCCCTTTGATTTGGGATCCAAACCTTGAGGGGAGATTTTGCTCACCCTCCCAACCTCTGCAGAGAGCAGCCTGACCCCCCGCCTCTGCTGTAAATCTCACTCCGACCTGACACCTGAAATGTCCTCAAGCCCCGCGTGACCTGCTAAATTGCGGAGACAGCCCTTGGGTAAATTGCAGCTAAGAAAACAGGGAGAAAAATGCATTAAGGAGAGAGGCAGAAAGACTCCTTCACCCTTTCATTTTTGAACTTTCTCTTGTAGTGAAATGCTCTTGGCCGTAGCTTGTTGCAAGGGCGGGGGACCAAGGTACGTTCCAGTCTTTTGAGCATATTGATTTCTTGACAGGCTCTGACTAAATCAGTAGCTTTAAAAGCACTTGTTTAAAAGACACAGAAAAATAGACAAGGGCCGGAGTCGGATGCCCTGCACAGATGTGGAGCAAATCGCCTGAAGACAATGGGAGTTTGGACAAGACAATAAGAGCTAGATAAATGGGAAGCTGGTTATAGTTTTGAGAAGTTTAAATAAATATGCCTAGGAAGTCTCTGAGCCCATGAGAAATATCCAGGTCTATTAATATATTAGTCCATGGAGTAAATCCTTACCCTATTACACTCCAAGAGAGATCTGCTTGGGATTTCTATGGGCTAGGTCTTGGAGGGCCACGTTCAAGGACTAGTGCCCAGGTGACACTATCCCTTCTCCACTCCGGCATCTCATCTGGAATAGCAGAGCAGTGGACAAATGACCAAAGCCACTTCAGGGGGCCATAAGGGAGTTTATGGGACAGGTATGTGGTTTCCCAGGAGTTATCTAGGGTTCGCCACATGGCCAGCTGTATGCTTCCTGCTTCTTGCAATTAGACTGTCTAGACAGGAGATGCTACGGCTGCTGCAGCAACAAGCAGAAAGGTTTTGCAGAGGGTTTCAGAGCTGTGCACCAAGATTGCCATGTGCAGTCAGACACAAGCCCTGCAGGACCCAGCTGAGAGTCAGGCACATTTTGACTTGTGTAAAGGCTTCACACACACCCCCTGAAAGGGCTGCCAGGTCAGGACAGTGATGGCTCAGGTCCCGACTAAACGCAAGGCATTTTGAACCAGTTTAGATTGGGATTCTCTCTACAAGCACTCTGCAGCCCCACCGAGGCTCTCATAGCATCACGTGTGTGGCCTGGTTAGATGTAGTTCAACAGAGAGAGAACTTAGGGTGAAGCTACACGTGACATTTAAACCATACTAAAAGCACTTACAATGCAAGAATCTGCATGTTAAAGCTCATTAACTCATCCTTGGAGGATGTTAAGATGCGGGTAGACAAAACCTTGGCTGGGATGATGTAGTTGGAGCTGGTCCTGCTTGGAGCAGGGATTTGGACTAGATGTGACCTCCTGAGGTCCCTTCCCACCCTCATTTTCTATGATTCAATGAAGGACTTCTGGGACACGTTCCCTGCCCTCTTTGCAAGTCCTCTCACTAGCCCACAAGATACAGTCTTTACGCACTGAAGCACCACTTAAGTACCCACACTGGTGACATCCTTGGCACTTTAGACCAACACAGCTACGTGCACCTTGTCATGCTGGGTAGGCTGCCCCATGGCTGTGCAGGCTCTGGGATGCAACAGAACCACCCAGGCTCACGCACAACTGAAATTTGAGGTCAAAGAAAAACCATGCCACGTGGAGAATATGGAGACCCATGGTTGAGCCTTGCCCTGGTTTTGAACCTGCATTTCCTGCTTTCCAGCACAGTGCTGTCACCACCAGGCATGCATTGCCCAGAGCACCCTCCAGCAGCTAGGAAGGGATCCAGGAGGAGAAGAGGAAGCCACAGCAGTGATGTGGAACTGCCCTGATGCCATTTCATGTACCTGTTTGATGCAATGACTATTAAATGCGAGGTGCAGAACCCAGGCACCATGGGGCTGAGACCCCCAGGGAAGCACTAGTGGCAATGAGACCCCCAGGCAAGGCAGATCAGCGCAGCTGCCTTGAGGTCTGAGCAGCACTGCTTTGCAGCAGCTGAGCATCTGGTCTCACGCTCTCGATCGGGCAAAGGGGCTCCTGGCCTGATCAGACCCTGCACCCAGGCACCCCACGGCACAAGTGAACTCTGGCCTCCACGAAAGCAAACAAAACACACATCCACCGGAGAAACATCACGCGCAGGGCAACAGGCAATTCAAACAAACACAGCACGAGCTGGCAAGGGCCTGGTATGCAAGATGTGTTCGGACTTGCTGCTGATAGCAGTCGCTTGCATGCAGCCATTCATAAGAAGCACAGCAATTACCTTCTCAGGAAGGTGGTATTATGATGGTTTCTTTAAGCAGCCATGGGATCTCTAGCAATGGGATATCATTGCAGGGGAGGATACGGCTCTTAAACCCCACACAGCTCAGGGAGGGTGCTGGGAGCAACTGCTCCATGGCAAAGCTGCACAGACAGGCTTGGCCCTCCTGAGCTCTGCTCACCTGGGCCCGTCTGAACAGAGATGGCAGCAGTATCATTCTTACCAGGAGGCTGATCTTTCCATGCCAGGCAGACAGTGGCATGGCAGCCCCCAACAGAAGCTCTGTGCAGCTGGTTTGGGCTGCACTGACAGCTCAGTGGTGCAAAAAAATAAAAAAAAACACATTTAAAAAAAAAAACATATATATATATATAGAGAGAGAGAGAGAAGCTTGGATGTGGGACAACTGTGGATTCAGCAAGGCACAAACATGGGGAAGTGTGGAGCCAGGCTGCATGGCCCAGGCTCGTCCACATCATGGACATGAACTTGAGAGCATTGGCCTTTGAAACCCCAGAGCAGAGCCAGATTCAAATGAGTCCGAACACAGCCCTCCCAATCGTGTCTGGTGCCACTGTGGGTGTATGTGAGCCAGGGATGCCACCGTCTGGTGATTACCAGGCAGGACTCCCCTGCGCTACCATTCTTGGCTGAAGTCTCGGGGGGCTTCTTCCTCCCTATGCCCGTTGCATTGTAGGTAGGATCTTCTCACTGATCACCCCCCATGAGTGCAACCAGGTTTGTGACTCCTATTGCTTGCTTACATCCTCTCCCCACCCATGGGGAATGGGGATAGGATAGAGCCACCCTTGTCCCCCATATGCCTAGCATTTATCTCCCAGAGATCATTTGAGCTGCCTCCACCCTGTGGACCCAAAAGCAACGCTGACCATAAGATTCATCAAGCCCTGCTATTGTCATGGGATATTCGTGTCACACCTGCCCCCGCCCTATTACCTGGTGCCGTGCTGTTGGGGTATGTCTAATACACCGAGTCTCAACCTGAGTGCTGCAGTACCCATAGGGGCGATGAGATGCTTTGAAAGGTGCCAGGGGTCTCATGCAATATTAGGTGTGCAAACATCTATACACGAGTCACCAGATAACCCCTGATATTTCAAATGGGAATCCAGAAGCTCAAAACCATCCTGACCTGCTGTGGTCTTTGAGATCTTTTGCAACAGAAGAACTGCTCTAGTATTTTTCCATAGTCAAAAGGTAAGCGAAAGCAAAGAGCTGGCATTTGCCAAGGGATGACTTGACTTGAAAAGGTTTGAGAACCACTGGTTAACCCTTCTATCTCGGGATGAGTCAAAGGATCCTTCTCAGCTACCCCCAGCCACCCTCCCTGCCTACATTACCTTGCTGCAGCAACCTTGAAGGACGGACAAGTAGGAGACCGACTGATGCCTAGAAGAACAAGAAAACGAGGGTCCTTCTAGGAATCAGGCCCACCACTTCTCTCTCCTTCTGTGCTAGACTCTAATTACAGACAACAGAGGCAGGAAACAGGATGCCGAAGAGCCAGATTTTTGCGGGGCAATGAGGGACTCATTGGGCTACACCCCACAGCACCCAAATAAATCATGACCAGTCTTCAGGGATAGGAGGGGGCTGGTACGAAGCACAACCTCAGAGCCCGACACTCAGCAGGACACCGGGGAGCAAACAAAGGGCTTTGCAATATGGATGGGTTGGAAGCAGCTGTAGCAACAGTACGGATGCACCTGCAGAGAGTCTGTGCCCTGAAGAGATGCTAGAATAGAAAAGGAAATGACATGGAAGCAGCAGCTTTGGACTCAGCAAAGCCCCTTCCCTGGCTGCCACGGGTACTCACTTGCTCAGAGACCTCTCGGGGAAGGTGAACTGGCCGATGCAGATGCGGGCAACGTGGCTGAGAGGGATGCGCTGCACCTGGAGGCAGCTGAGCATGATGAAGTCATATTTGCAGACCAGGAGAGCAGAGTCCGTGATCACCACGATCCGCTCCTTCTCGTTGTTCCAGTGATCCACCCTGGGGACAGCATGGAGAGTTACCAGACTTCAGCCCTGCGGTCCTCTTGGGAACAGCAAAACGTTTCCACCATAGAGGACTGAGTCTCAGAGAAGGAGTTCAACCCACATCGGCATAAACACCCACCAGAGACATCTCAAATGGCCCAGACATGTCCACCCCAGTGCCTCTCAGTGAAGAGTCCCACAGCTTTTTAGAGCACCTTCTGTATATCCCTATTGTATCCAACCCCATTTGCTGCTGTAAGACTTTTCTCATGTGGGAAAGAGCTTCATTCCCTGCTTGGAAATAATAATTAGTTAAAACAGCAGCAGTCTTCTGCCTCACTTGGAAGCCCAATGAAGCAGAGGTGTAAATCACTGCATGACCTGCTGAATTGGTCCACTGGCCTTTACCAAAAGAAGTTCTGTGACACTTTAATTCACATTAACCTAAGTTAATGTGCATTAAGGACACATGTCTACACACACGCACCCTGAATGCACATTAAAAATGGTGAATTTAGGCTAATCGTACCCCAATTTGATACCTGCAAATGCACTAAATCCGATACCTACATTAAACACATGTATAGACACGTTAAAGCGCATTAATGCCATGTGTGTGGACTGACTTGGGACTAACTTTAATCTCATGTCAATCCACACCCAGTGTTTCATAGATTTCATAGACATTTGGGCTGGAAGGGACCTCGGGAGATCATCGAGTCCAGCCCCCCGCCCAAAGGGCAGGAAGTCAGCCGGGGTCATAGGATCCCAGCAAGATAAGCATCCAATTTTCTCTTGAAGGTGTTCAATGTAGGTGCTTGAACCACCTCCGCTGGCAGACTGTTCCAGACCTTGGGGGCTCGGACAGGAAAAGAAATTTTTCCTTATGTCCAGCCTGAAACGGTCTTGCAGGAGTTAATGTGCTTTAACACCTGCATGTGTAGGTACCTGCCTAAACCTGCTCAATGTGCATTAAGCTAATGTGCATTAAGTTTAGGTGCACTTAAATGCACGTGTAGACGTGCCCCTTGTGTCCATGACTGGCAGTGCTAAGAGGCTCCGTTTCCCCCCTCCTTTTGCTTTTCTTTAAAGCAGCGATTCTCAACAGGGTGCTGTGGTTTTCCCAGTCCTTTGCAACAGAAAGCCTGCTCTAGTATTTTTCCACAGTAAAGGAAATATAAATGAGTGAAAGCTCAGAGCTGGCATTTTCCAAGGGGGGGCCTTGAGTCTACAAAGGTTGAGAACCACCACTTTAAAGCCTCGCAGAAAAGTGCCTGGGTCTACAGCACTTCCCTGCTGATCGTCGTATGCAAACCAGGGAAAATCTCTATGCCCATTTAATAAACCATCGTTGAAGAATCTGTGTCCCAAGATGGGATCAGCTGAGTCCAGACAGCTCAATAAAAACTTGATTTCGTCTGCCCAAACAAAAGAGAGGCATGTGACTGGAATGAACTATCCCTAAAAAAAAAAAAAAGTCAGCTTGCCAAAACAATTCAAAGCCTTTGTTAAAAAGGATGCACGTGCTGAGTGAAGGCGATGGCTTTGCTAATGAAGAGAGAGAGGTGCAGCAGGCAGCTGGTGCATCCTATGTGCATAGAAAATACTTCAAAACCCCACAGCCGACATGGCAGACAGACAGCGCTCTGCAAGCGCACTGCACAGCAGGCAGTTAGGCACATGTTAGGCAAGGTGCAGAAGGGCACGGGGAAAGTTGTGCTTCAAACCACCCTGGGCATCATGGATTTCATGTTGTGGAGGGATTCTTTTTTCCAGTGCAAATTAAAGCTTTGACTCATAGACATCCAGCTAAGGGATACCACAAGAACACATCAGCTCAGCATCCTGATTATCCCAGGTTTAAAACTGAAAAGAAAATTCAACGGCTGAGGCAAAATCCCCCACATTGCCACGGGAGGGCAATGGTGAACAAGTAACAGGAGGCTGCAGCCAGAAGCGTGCTGGATGAGAAGCATGTAGCTGCACTTACTGAATCAGGATCCCTTGCCTCCCGCTATCCCTGAATGAAACCAACTCTCCAAGCATCAAAGACGCAGGCTCGGGGACTGGGCTCTGATGTGAACAACTGTGAACACGCAGAAAATCCCCTTCAGGCCCCAAGTCTCTGCTCCTTGGACTTTCAGGAGCTCTGCTGACGCAGATACCCTCCGCAGTCAGCTGAGGTTGTCGGCTCATCCAGGGCAATCAGCAGAATGGATTCAGATGCATTTTGGCTAGAAAATAACTGTTCCTGTATTAGGACTAGTCTTTAAAACAGAGTTCAGCATCAGACAGCGGTCACAGATCATGGGCAGATGCTACTCTGAGCAGGCAATTGATCCAATGTAACGAATTCTTTGATTCAAGGTCTTTCAGAGAGAGGCTTAGGAGGTCAATGTATTTTGCTTACTGAAGAGAAGGCTGCCAGGTGACTTAATCTCAGGAGAGGCATAAATACCTCCAGTGGGGGATTGGCAGACCAGGTTCTTTGGGTAAATCTGCTATCTTTTATTGGACCAAGTCAAACAGTTGGAAAATTGCAAGCTTTTGGGCACAGACACCCTTCGTCAGGCTGAGGAAGCATCTGCAGTTGGGATCCAGTGGGAGATGGCATTAGACTCGAAAGGGCTCTGTAACTTAGCATACTATAGCACCACCAGACCCAGTGCCTGGAAGTTAAAAAGCTAAGCAAATTCAAACCGGAAATGAGACTCATTCTTTGTAAACCTGTCATTGATCAACTTAAGTAGGTCCGTGATAGATTCACCAGCACTTCACGCTATGAAGACAAAACTGGAGGGCTTTTGGAAAGAGATGCGCGAGCTCAACAACAGGTGATTCAATCCACTGCAGCCATTATTTGGCGGGGGGGGGGGTGGCACTGGCATCTGCTGTGTAGGAGTGGTGCTTTCTGGCCTTAAAGCCTCTGCAGACCTATGCTGTTACTGTATACGATGCCTCTCCCTTCATGTGTGTCTGCCTTGGGATGCTACCTAATAAAGACCAGGTATTATCCAAGCAGGGCAGCCACATATTTTGCATCACAGGAAGCTCATGTGGAAAGTAAGAGACTTAACGGTGGGGGTCTACTACAGACTTCCCAACCAGGGAGAGGAGCTTGACCAGGATTTCTTGGGTCAGCTCACAGAGG
>NW_017728910.1:25810279-25818119 GCF_001723895.1 Crocodylus porosus | reverse complement strand
ATGAACATCTTGCCGGGGTCGTTTGACCCCAGTACTCTTTCCTGCCATGGCAGGGGGTCAGACTAGATGATCTGTTCAGGTCCCTTCTGACCCTAGAAACTATGAAACTAGAAACTACGAAACTGTTTTCTGAGCCACGGGCCAGCTCAAATGCATGCTGGAAAACAAAGCATGCATTTCCTGGATGTCGCCCAGGCCCATCCAAAGCTATCAGATACCAGCATCCAAATGTACTCAGGACACTTCAGACTGAGCTTTTAGATGCCAAAGCAACAGCAAGCCAGTGTGCTGGTCCTTGGGCTGGAGAGGTAGAAAGAGCAGGAGGAGATGAGACTGAAGTGGGAGCTGATGGGGGTGTCTGGAGAATGGGAGCAATGTTTGAGGACCTCTGTAGGGGTAAGTCCCACACAAAAGTTAGAAGCCAAGAACAAGTGAGAAGGCAAGCACCCCATAGATACAGACACAAGAGATCATAAAATCATAGAAAATTCAGGTTGGCAGGGACTTCAGGAGGTCACATCTAGTCCAACCCACTGCTCCAAGCAGGACCAGCCCCAACTACATCATCCCAGTCAAGGCTTGGTCTAGTCAGGTCTTAGCAACCTGCAAGGATGGAGACTGCACCACCTCTCTGGGTAACCTGGTCCAGTGCTTCACCACCCTCCTAGGGAGAAAGTTTCTCCTACTGTCCAACCTAAACCCCCATTCCTGCAACTTGAGCCCATTGCTCCTTGTTCATTAGAGGTCCACAGCTCAGCTGCATCCACACATCACACTGAAGAGGCACAGAAAGGCTAAGTCAGCTACCTGATGATGTCCAAAAAAGGGTCACTGAGCTCAGAAAAAGCCCAGCTGGGCCTCACAATACACATGTGAGGGCAGAGTCCAGCTGGTTGTACCTAGTGCACGAAGGATGTCTGCATGTGTGACGGGTCATGACTGCCACACCAGGTAACGTTGACTGGTGTGCGGCAGGGGCGGCTATTGATGCGTGCAATGAGGCCCCTTGCATTGCACTCTTATCTTGCGAAAGACCCTCCCCTCCATCAGCGCTGCACCCTGCAAGGCTGAGGAGTCAGGGAGGTAGGAAGGGTTGCAGTGCCCATCTGCCTAAGTCCCCAAAGGACTGCATTTGGCACACGCTCTGCAGCCAGACTCCAGTCTGTGGCCACAAGGACCCATTCAGGGGCTTTGAGGGCAATGAGGTACAGATGCTAGGCTGGCTCTATGCCGTCCCATGGCACACAGGACACCCGCCACTCAGCTCGCCCAGCCTCACCACCTTTGCGTGTTGCAAGCATGGAGAGCTATGCAACAGGCCATGCCCAGCACGCCTGAGACAGTGATGCACTCCAGTCCCGGCACACCTGAGACAGTGAAGGAATAAGGTAGCAACATGCACAACCCCATCATAACAGGCTAGTCTGGGCTCCAGAGGCCCCGAGCAGTGAAACTACTCCATGCCTGTATTGCAGGAAACAGCTTTCAAATACCAAGGGGTGTTTTATCCTGGCTGAAAAGCACTGCTGGAGACTCCTAACAGCTGCCAGTCATTACTGGGGAGATCGTAGAGGGACCTTTGGCATGGCAGGCTGCTGGAGGGATGGTTGCCCAACTTTCTGGGGGCAACCAGACCTGTGGCATGGCCTTCAACCAACTGCCTGCCTGCTGTGGGGACAGGAGAGGGAGACAGGATGCATCACACGCTGCTCAGCATCACAGACGGGGAAAGGCGAGAGGTTGTCTTTGAAACGTGGTGAGTGAGGAGCACATGGCAGGGCCCCCGGGGCTTGGTTTGGGAGCAGGGCTGCCGTCTTTGGGGCAATTCTGATGGGCCAAATGTGGTGCCTCCACAGCCGAGGAGATGCACTGAGAAGTGCATGACACACGGTCACAAAGCAACCACCCAGATGAGGCTAAGATAAAGAGTGGAGTCCATGCTCCCTTGAGCCGTGTGATGACCAAACTCCTGCAGCAACGCTCAGGAGAAAAGAGGAGGCTGTAGAGCCCAATGTCTTATGCAGACAGTTGACTGACTGAGGCAGAGATCTTGCAGACAGATGAAGGGAAGTGAAAATGCCTGGGTAGGAGTGCAGAGCAGAAGCAGGGGCCGAAGGGTTAAGAAGAGAGAGCTCATTAGTCATCACAAGTGCCTGTTTCAGGCATAAGAAACAGTCCAAGCTAATTAAAGGGAGACTAGGACAATGCAGCAGAGAAAGCCTGGCTAGGAGACACGCCTCGGTGCTCAGACCAAACGGGATGAAGAGGAGCGTTGTTCAGCCTCATCTCCAGGAGGGTGAGATGCATGGTCGTGACCCTGGCTCTTCCACCCAGGTTCTTCCGCTCCCCTCGCCTGTGGGGACCGAACCTAGTCAAGGCCCATTTCAGAAACAAATGCCAGCAATATTTCTGGCTGCTTTGGGGTAATTATGGTCAGTAGCCAAACTCTGAATGCTGAGCAGGCGGGCTAAGACACCAAACCCTCAACAGAAATGACACAGAAAGGAAGAAAGCAAAAACTTCCAAAAATGCTTCAGTGATTTGGGCACCCAAGAGACACAGTCACTATTTATAATGAATGCTGGCCACATGCCTTTAACTGTCATGCAACTCATGGTCCTGCTAGTCACTTAAAAGTGTGCATCCTGATGCATCTTCCCAAGCAGCACCGGGATGCTGGAGCTGGCACGTGGCAATATCCCACCATAACGCATGAGTTGGACATTCTCCGTGCCATGCTCGGCTTCAGCAAATCACATCATGCTTGGTCTAAGTGACTCTCCCTGGATAGTTTGGGCAGTTTAAAAATATAGCAGGCTCCTGGAGGTACTAAAACCCAGGGCATCCCCTTCTGAACCAGCGTGCTCATGCCAACCGTACCAGCTCAGGGAGAATGCAGCCAGACCTGACAACCTCCTTACCAACCGCATCATATGACCACAGCACGCTATCATTACTGCAAGAAACCATGCACTTACCATTGTTTCCAGTGGAGTTAGCCTATCATTAGGCTAAGCAATTTGCTGTATTTGCCATGTAATTATACAGCCGCGGCAGTATTTACCCAGTCATTAGAAGGTAATTTCTCTGTAGTTACCAATACGCTGGAGGTTTCAGAATGTGGAACATTGCCCCAGGGCTGCTACCTGGCAGCCCAACCTCTGCGAACGAGATACAGATTCTTCTCGGGCTGTTTAATTTAGTCCTGTAACTCCCCCTCACCATTAGAGGATGAGGATGGACAAGAGCAAAGAAAGAGATGGGAATGTGAATATCCCAGGGAAGGAGAAAGGCCTGTCTGAAGTCTGAGAGACTCAGGAGACATGAGCTCTGTTTTCAGCTCTGCTAGAGACACCTTGCGGGTGCAAACTGCCCCCCGTGCCACTGCACCCAGGCTATAAAATGGAAATAAAAGCCACTTCCTTCCATCCCTGTTCATGTCCATTTGGATTATGAGCTCTCTGGAAAAAAGACAGACTTGTGTGAACAGCGCCCAGCGCTATAGGGGTACAGTCCTGGTTTCAGCCTCTACTGGAACGCAAAGGAACTGGATTCTTCCCTAAATGAAGGGGTGAAGGGAGCTGGTGGTAGGTGGGAAAGCAGGGGGATTTGTCATCAAGCCCATGAAGTTAATGCAAGGGACAAGTACTGCCCTGACAACCTGGAGGTTGAAGCAGAGAAGAAGCACCAGGGACCTTATCCCACCATCCTGCAGGGTGCAGTTATAAAGAGGGTTGTCCATGCTGATGAAAAAGCCTTTCATGTTATCTCTCAGCTCTTTTGGCCATGTAAAGTCTGCTTGACCACGATTCCCAGGACAAGGTCTCTGCTGTCTGGAGTAGTCACTTGACTGGAGAGTGAGAAACAGAAGAAGGTCGGGAGAAGGTCCAGTTCCTGGGGGAGACCAGGAGGGCCCAGTGCCCAGGGTGGTGCATCAAAGGAAGCTCCAGTGTCTGGGGCCTGTCAGAGGGCAAAGGATGGGGCCAAAGGGCCCAAGTCCAGAGAGAGGGAAGTATGTCAGTAAGGATGGAGAGCACATGAGGTCTGGAGGCCAGAAAAAGTGAGGGCTGAGGACACATCCCATGAAAGGTATATGTCAGCAGATCACCCACAAGGCTTGGGAGTGGGTATTGCGGAGGATGGAGCCCACAAAACTATACCTTAAGGCAATGGTTATGAGCACCTGTGGTCCAAGAGTAAGACTAGGCTGAGAAAGCCCTGGGCAGCCTCCCTTTTATTAGCAATGAATAACAGCAAGGCATGGCAGGTGAGTAAAGGGGGGATGGCCCCAAGGCAAACCAGGTTGGCAAGGGTTGAGTATCGGGGGCATCACAATCACTCTAAGGATGCACATTTGCTACACTGGGTCAGCACCTGTCCCCCTGGCCCAAAGGAGCTCACCAAAACTGGCCCGGGGCCCAGCCCCACATTGTCACCACCCAGCCCCAGCAATAGGGACCGGCTTGGGACACATGCGAGCAGGGAACGCTTGGCTGGGTGGATGGTATGGGGCTGTGGGTGGGTGGGCAGGGGGTGGCATGCAGGAGGGAGCTGGGGCAGGCATGGCCAGGGCTGAGATCGTGATATGATGCCCATTACAGGGACGTGCAGGCATCAGATCATGACTCTGCTCCAGGCTCTGGCCCCATGCCACCATCACCCCATGATCTTGCCCTCACCTGCCCATCCTAGTCCTGGATGCTACTTCCTGCCTGTCCGTGGCCCCATCCCTGCCAAGCACACCTTGCCCGTGGGGTCCCAAGCTGGTTTCCATGGAGACCCCAACTTCCCACTCCATCTGGCAGCCCTGGCAGTGGGTGCAGGGTGGATGGGTCGAGGTGCCTGGGTAGTAGGGCCAGGTCTGATGGCAACGGTAGAGACTGGCAGGAACAGCTGGAAGAAGCCACTGCTGCAGGGGCTGCCAAAAAGCAAGTCTGGCCACTGCACTGCTGCATGCCCGGGGGCAGCGGGACCAGCTGCATGCATCACAGCCTGGTCTGCCCCCCTGCACCTTGGCCAAGGGAACTGCCATGGCCCCAATAAAATACCTTGGTCGGCCAGATCCAGTCCGTGGGCCGTATTTTGCCCACTCCTATACTAACACCTATCACAAAGAGTGTACTAAGAAAGTGCTGCTCATGTGCCTGGCCTGAACAGGAAGCTGCTGTGGAACCTGCTATCTCCCCCAACTCGCATCCCTAGAAATCATAGGTTCAAATCCAGCTCCAGGAGTGAAATCCACTGCAGAAAATAGCTACAGATCTCAGCCTTGTCCCCTGCCCTGGAGTAAATGTTTCATGACTGTTCTTACCCTAGATTATTCTCCCCCCATTAAATGTCCTTCCCCTTATGCAGCAAGTGAGAGATGGGAAGAAAATAAATTGCATCAGCCAAGCAAGCCATTCTAGTATCTACCAGGAAGACGATGGGAAGATGGAGTATCCGGGAACCATTCCCTTGAGTTCCTAGCAGCTGCATTCAGTCATACCAGGTCTGAATCTGGCATAACATCCTCCTTTCCCATTCTTGGGTGGAAACAGAAGTTCCCAGGTCTCTGAGCAAGCACCCGTGGATAACATGCAAGGTCTTAGCAAATAAGCCTTCTCTCCCTAGGAGAGGGCTTGACACTTGATGCTCTGCAGGAGTTGTTGCTGAGCATGCAATAGTTGCCAAGGCTCCTACATATCCCCAACCCCATCAGGGCCTACCCCTGCACTTTGGAAACGGCTATGAGAGGCCTCAGAAAGGTCAGAAGCAGCATTAAATGTGCTTCTGGTCTCTGCTAAAACCAGAGGTCTTTGCCGCCTGCAAAGATGCCTAAGTATAGACTCAAGCAACTTGTGAGCCTGAGGAGCTGTCATTTGCCAACTGCTGGGAACTCCTTAACTAGAAAGCGGCGGCAGCAGCAGCGAGGCAATGGCCAAGTTCCAGCAGAGAAAAAGCATCAAAGCTTATCATTGCTTACAAAGAAATTGCTAACAGAGACCTCTACAAGCAAGACCAACAACAATCCAGTTCCCCACGCCTGACACCGCCTCTTTACAGAATTGAACAGTTTCATTCAAATTCACATGGTCTCTCTTCTTTTGTAGTTCAATGCTTACATAATAATGACACCGAGCTCTTATCTAGCACGTTTAATCAGCACATTGCAAAGCTCTTTGTGAAGGAGACCAGCATCTTCCTCTGCCTTTTGCACATGGGGAAAGTGAGAAAGAGAGAGGTGAAATGAGCTGGCCAGTAGCACAAGTGGGAAGATAACTCGGGTCTGTTGACATGCAATCCAGTACTCTACCCTCCAGGCTAGGTCACATATTTAACAAGACACCCTCGTATAGCACTGGCCATCACTGCGGTTCACAGTGCATTAACAAATGGGTCCTTGAGGTTAAGAAACTCTACGCAGTTCCTTATATCACTCAGTTGGAAGATGCCGGTGATTTTTTTTACCATGCGTACAACTTCTGCCCATAGTTTCCCTTTCAGTAAGAAGTCTGGCAGCTGGGTGACTTTTCTAAACACTCATTTCCAAAAGCAAAATGCTAAGGTTGTATTTAGGATGTGAACTTCCATGCATGGTAACAGTGCCCTGGTAGACTCGACTAGAAGCAGCTGTGCGGGACTGCAGCTGGACTAATTAGCAGCACTGAGTGATTTGTGCCACCCCGCCCACCCTTTCCCCCAATGGTTAGAGCATGTGGAGTGCCATGTATGCACATCTGCACTGCTTGCAAGAGGCAGCCAATGCAGGGCAATACAGGAGGCTGGAAAATGCTGATGTCAGGCCACGTAAGTCGGCTGTATAGACGTGGCCTATAAGAGTTTCATGATATGTCAACACACTGCACCTCTCCCATTACCATTTCATTTCTACCAGCCTTTAACTGAAGCAGCCCAGGCCTCATTGTGACTACTCACTCAGTCAGAAGCCAAAAGCTGTCTGCGGTTTCTCCTGCGTTCTCAGTGACATGGGTGTTGATGTCTTCTATGGCTTGGTCAAACGCTCCTGGCTAGAAAGGGGAGAATCATCATAAACACGGCAATCAGGAATCCCAGGCGACGCTTCCTTCATATGCAGTAAATTGTCCAACTGATGCCAAACGCATACAGGTGACTCCTTCAAATAAAACCCAATTAACACCTGCAGGCACCATATCCCACACCCCAGTGCTAAAGAACCTATTCTTAACGCAGCTTCTAAGCAGGTTTTATTTGGAAGCCAGAACAACTCAGCCCATCTCTGCTTGCCTTCATTACACAGAAATATTCCCAGGACAGGGTTCATGGTATGAATAAATGAATCGGGCTACCCTGGCTTCCCAGCTGTGACGAGGTTCACCAGGAGGTGACAGGGATGCCTATCCTGAGCAAATGGAGCATCATTCAAACAAGGATGTTCTTGCTCCAACTAAAACAAATGCTAACAAAGCAGCCACACCGCTCCTCTGCTCTTGTGGGGAGACTCCAAGACGGCACTTGAGATGGAGGAGGTTAGGTGGTTCACTGAAACGGCCTCCCAATTATTTAGATAAATTGTAGTTGATTCCTCTGTGTGTGCATGCGCGTGTAATTCTGCTGACTTCAGATTAGTACTGCCATCAGCAAGATCCAAATCTGGCCAATATGACTTGGGCTTGTATGTAGCATTTCATAGTAGGTCGGGTTGGAAGGGACCTGAGCAGATTTCATAGATTTCATAGACATCAGGGCTGGAAGGGACCTCGGGAGATCATCGAGTCCAGCCCCTTGCCCAAAGGGCAGGGAGTCAGCTGGGGTCATAGGATCCCAGCAAGATAAGCATCCAATTTGCTCTTGAAGGTGTTCAATGTAGGTGCTTGAA
>NW_017728910.1:25788549-25810179 GCF_001723895.1 Crocodylus porosus | reverse complement strand
CAGGTGCTTTTTACCCCCTCGTCCAAGTCACTGATGAAGATGTTGAACAGTGCGGGCCCGAGGACCGAGCCCTGGGGATCCCCCTGCCCACATCCCTCTGGGGCAAGCATGCCCCGTCCATCACCGCTCTCTGGGTGTGGCCCTCCAGCCAGTTGGGACACATCTGACTGTGGGGGGGTCGACACCACAGCCCCCAGTTTCTTACTGAGAACGGGGTGAGAGACAGTGTCGAAGGCCTGCCGACAGTCCAGGAAGACGATGTCCACTGCTACCCCTACAGCTAAGGATGTGGTGACCTGGTTGTAGGAGGCCACCAGGTTGATCTGATAGGACCTGCCACTGATGAACCCGTGCTGGTTGCCCCTGAGCATCATCTCCCCCCGGCCCCTCATGGACATGCACCAGGATAACGCTCTCAAAAAGCTTGCCCAGGACCGAGGTAAGACTAACTGGCCTCACTGTGGTCAGTCCTTGCCTGTCTTAGCAAGCTTTCCAGGAGTCAATGCTGAAGCCCAGTGAAATCAATAGGAATCTTGCCACTCATTTCCAGGAAGCCTGGACCACATCCTCAATAAGGAAAGGATAATATAGCCTTAGCACTAGGGAGGCCGTGACCATCTACATCCAGCCACAGAAATAAATGTGGGCTCAGGATGGCAGCACAAACTTGCTCTAGGCACCCCTTGATTCCTGCCTAAAGAGATGCTCAGGGGGCAGCGTGATATTGGAGCTAGACCCCTGTGGGGATACCTGATAACCTGCAGCAAACCGCGTGTTGGCAAGATCTGAACCGATGTCTTAAGAGTCAAACGCATCTCACCATGTAACAGGGTGCTTAGAGCCTGCTTATTAGAGTCCTGCTGCCTGCAAGAGAGTGCAAGCTATAAAAAGGTGACAAGGAGCTGTTAATTAAATAGTAACCGATCATATAGGCTTAGCCCTGTTCATCTGCCTGTCATTTATGTGCTCAGATTTCAGTTTAGACATAATTTTCTCGCCTCCAATGCCCCAGCCTTTTGGCTTTGAGGGACGATAGCTCGTGGAAAGTAATGTGAAGGCACCATAAAAATTCCTTCTCAGTGGAGATTAAGCATAGTTCCTTTTGCAAGGCACTGCTTTGGATCAGCAATGATCCTATTCATAACAGACCCCAAGTTGTCCACCCGGGTGCTATTTTCTTCTTCCAGGAAAGCACGCTGCCCTGGCTTTAGATAAAAGCACAAATTAAAGGCCTCGGTCGAGATGCAGAGCAACTTTAGCTACCACTGAAGCCAGAGAAACTCAAGTTGCTCAACATCTCCAGGAGAGCCAGGCTTATACAACCAGTGAGCTCAAACAGCCAGGAGACACCAGCCAAGTCAATATATTTAACAGGAAAATTGTGCAGTCCTATTTTGTAGCAACTGGCACTGGGGGAAAGGGGTTTTCTGCATCGCTGCATGCTAACTTACAGACATTTCTCCTGAACCTTAACGGAGTCCTAAATCCAGGGCAAACTAACTATAGTAATTTGGGCGGAGATCTATTTTGGGCACTCCAATCACCCGTGCCTGGCAGAAGAAACAGTTGCAGCAATGCAAAACCCAAGCCTCAACTAACTAAGACCTGGTTTATCCCCATTGTAAGCAGGAGCTAACTATACCAGTAAAAAATTTTTGTAAGGAGCCTGGCCATTGATTAGTGGAATTTAGGGAAATTCCCAGCTTAGACAGATCCCTCTTTAAGACGCTTCTCAGTTATCCATGTGGATTTTGCATGGAGGGCTGCTTTCTAGCATGTCCTCCCCTTCCTAGTGACAGGACATAATAGCATTGCTGGATCTTTTAGCAGCACCCTCCATCCAAATGGCTCCAGTAATTGTGTTACGTGTTCACATCTGTGTCATCAACCCAGACCCAAAGCCACCCTCAGTGCAGAATTGCAAGCAAAGGGGGTGACCTGGTGCCAGGGATTACCTACCCTGGTCACGAAAAATTTCCTTGCCATGAACTGCTTGACATGAGGCCTTGGGTAAGAAGCAGATGAGGCAGATGCAGAAGGGTCCTTCACATCGGTAGCCAGCCTGGGCTCAGGAATGTCCCCACCGTGTTTCTCTTCCAGTTCTTCTGTCTCGAACTCCTGGTTGTTTTCATCCTCCCACATGTCAACAGCCTGGAAAAAAAATCCCCAAGCAAAACAAACGTTTGAAAAGTCACCAAAATGTTTGATCGGATCCTTTAGATGAATGCTAAATGAAACGCAAGTGTGTGCCAGCCATCCAAACTTGGCAAAAACAAACGCGTGCTTAAACCCACTATTGTTCTCTGTGCTTTGGGCCTTCCAAACACCGCTCCGCTCCACTTGTTAATGGCACAGACGGGACAGGACACGATAGTATCGCCGGACCCTTCAGCAGCACTCTCCATGCAAAGATCTCAAAGTGCTCTACAAATAATAGCTCGGTCTCACGAGGTTCCCTTTGAGAAGGAGATGCGTTTCCCCCTGTATAAGGGTGGAGAGCTTGACTAACCTGGGCAGCATTCCCCAGGAGTGCTAGAAAAGCACTGGAGAACGGGAGTGGAAGTTCCTCAGTCTCGGTCCTGTGCACCTAGGTCCACTATACACCTTCCTTCCTCCCCAGACACACCTCCAAGCACTGCCCAGGCCTTCTGCAGTCCTTGGGGGCTATAACTTGGGACCTGGTCCCAAAGCAATTTGAGGATGCCCTGCCCGACACAACCAAGCCTTGATGGTGATGTTCAGCAGAAAGGAAATTGCAGCTTTCTCCATTGTGCCTGATTCTTGAATTATATGAAGCCCAGGGACTTCTTCTGGGGGAACTCAACCAGTCCAAGAAAGGATAAAGGATGAAGTTGGAAGCAAGTAATGATAACAGCTCAGGATACTCAGCTGAAGTCTTTCAGGGGGTTGGTTTATGGCTGAATAGAGAGGGCTGGCCAAAACGTGCGCTGGCTCTTCTCTTTGGCAAGGTGCTGTTTACTCCTGGAGTACATGGTGACAATTACTACACAATGGGCTTGTCTACACATGGCGCTTTTAAGCAGGATTAGCCTAAAATTGCCATTTTTAAGGCACAGTAAGGGCGTGTCCACATCTGAGTGCCCTTAATGCACCTTAAAAATGGTGATTTTAGGCTAATCCCACCTATATTTGGTACTTGCTTAAAGCAGATGTGGCAGATGGTACTTAAAGCAAGTACCAAATTTAGGCTGGCATAGCTAAGCCACTACGTCAATGGACGCACACTGCATTAATGAGCATTAGCATGGCTGCACGCGGGCGAATGCAGCTTAGTTATGCCAGCCTAAGCTTAATGCACCTGAATGCACATTAGCATGTCTATGTGTAGACACACGCTGAAATCAACTTAATGCACCTTAAACAGAGGTGCATTGAGTTTAGGCGCACATAACCACACATGTAGACACAGCCAAAGCTGATCAGGTGTGTTGGCAAGAGGCCTCGAATGCAATTCATCTGCAAAAAGAAGGCTGAGAAATGGCTTGCTTATGGTTTTAAGCGCTGCCACATGGAGAAAATACCAGGTGCTAGGAGGGCTCTTGAATCTAGCTGAGAAAGGTGGAGCAAGAACCAGGGGCTGGAAGCCTATTTGCTTTTTCTATCTAAACTAAAGCCCTCATATTCAGGGATGCGGGTGACTACCCGTTGGACTATACAACAAAGCTTGTCCTTCTCTTCTGGGCTTCAGAACAAGACTGGATGCTCTTCTGGCGGCGATGCTTTAGCCAGACGCAAGCTGCCCAGTGAAATACAGCGGGAACAGGGTGGAGTCCTCTGCCCTGTGTTACTCCGGAGGTGAAACCAGATGGTCCCACGGTCCTGCTCGGCTTTAAAAATCTATCAATCCTTGTGCAGCCCAAAAGGCTAATCCCTGGATCCTGAGCACCTGATTTGTCCTTGACTTTCTGTTAACCCTTGCTCTGCCTCTGAGGTCCCCTCTCAGTACAAGGACGTTCCTGACTTCCTGACGGGGCTGCAGCTCGCGCCCTGCGTGCAAACAAAGCGCTCCCTGGTGCCGAGGGAACAGAGCGAAGTGTCCCAGCCTCCCCTGTGCATGCTGACCCACACAGAGGGACAGCCAGGTATGCTAACTCAGCTGGTTAACCTCAGGGAGGGGATGGGCGAGAGCGGCAGTGGCACTAAACTCCATTTATTCAACACCAGGTTCACCCCTAATGGATTTAATTCATCTGAACCCACGTTGGCGAGTCCTCAGCACTACCTGAACCCGAGCTGGCCAGGTAGGGACATGCCGTGTTTTGCAGTGCAATCATCCCCGCAGATAGAGCAAGCAGGATTCTCTCTCCCTGCCAAGTCCTGCTGCTTCAATGGCTTATTGTGGCTATGCTGCAAATCCCTTGGCACGAAAGATGGGGAAGAAATAGTCCCTACACCACTCACTCCCTAAGCTGCGAAGCCACGGGCAGTGGGGAAGGGGTGCATTTGGGGCAGGGATCCCCAGCTGGCAGACTCGTAGCCAACACTGCTCTGGACCTATACCAGGAGCAGATCCAGCCCTTTCAGCCAGAGGATCAGGGAGCTAGTTTGCAGAGTCCTCTGTTGCACATCAACTTATATAGTTCAAATGGAAAGCTCGCTTAAAAATTGTTCTCCAACTATTTACGTTGGTCTAATAAAAGATATCGGATTGACCCAAAGAACCTCGTCTGCCTATGTCCTCAGGCCAACACGGCTACAACCTACACCCCCCTGTTGCACATCATGCATTTGTATTTCAAACTACCCCAGCACCAAGACGAGGCCTCTGAAACGACGGCAAGCTAAACGAAGGCAGACAACGGGAGCGTCGCTGGGCTCACTGCAGAACCTGGGCTTCTCTTACAGTGGATTGCAATGCCCACATTACTGATGCTGTCCATTTTCTAATAGACTGGCAACACCTCAGTGCGGTAGGGAGCGTAATGCCTCCCCGCAGACCAGCTCTGCCCCTAGGTGGGACCCCCGAATCCCTGTTTTCCGGCCTGTGATGCAAATTCACAGAAGAGGAGCATCCCCCGCCAGAGTCGTGTCCTAATACAGATCATCTCAGGCACGAGAGACTTCTCGGGCAGGCGGAGCAAGCGCGAGGCCCCATCCTTGCTGCACCAGCTATTAACACACGCGGATGATGTTGTCTCTGTCGCGGCTCCTGTGCCATCTGCACCCTTTCCTTGTGTTCACTTCAAAGGAGGCCCGGTGCTTCGTGCACTCTGCACAAAATCCCAGGGAACTTCTAACCTCAAAATTAAGCAAAACAAAGCCCTTTGAATACTTTGCAATTAACCCGAGGTCGACACAAACATCTTCCTTACAGCCGTTCCTGCTAGCTGAACCGCCCACGTTCCTCTCCGCTCCCTAGCCGGCTGGCCTTCTGCATTGTCAGAGAACTGAGCAGCCCGTTTCCTGGAAAGTGCTTTGTATTGAAATCACAGAGGCCTTTACTGCTAAGGTCAGCTACACAGAGCTGCACTGAATTGTGCAATTTAGCTGTAAGGATCAGGGAACACCAGCACCAGCACAGATCAAAGGAAGATATCAAAGAGGAGACAGTGCAGCCGGTCTCGCCGAGGCAGCTGTGCCCTGCTACAAGCAAAGTGGGGCAGCTAATGATGCTGGAAACCTGGGCTACATTTTGCTCTCAGTGCAATTTAAAATAAAACCACTGCTGCCCTGCCAACCACTTCCAACCCCATGGATATTAGTCACAAGAGCAAGTGCGGTGTGAAACCAAAGCCAAGGAGGTTGTAATGAGCTGCACAAGGCCGTCATGCTCGGAGGTGGCATTGCTGGAAAGGTGCCCTAATCACTAGGTGTGGGTCTAAGGGGCGTGAGGGCCTTCCCTCCTCCTCCTCCTCCATCTCACTGCTGACAGGTATGTGCACGGGGCAATTTTATTTGGTCACAGGGGAACAAAATCCCTGATGGTGCTGACGGGCCATAACCTGCAGTGGTCGCAGCTATGTGCATGCCACCTAGGGCAAACTGCGAAGGCACCAAACCAAACCAGGCCAATACACAGGACATCATGCAGCTGGAAAGCAGCTAGCACATTGGAAGCGATGCATTTCTCCCTCTCACTGCCTACCTCCGGCTATCAGGCAGGTAAGACAGGTCATAACAGCAACACCTGCACTGGTTGGATGGGAAGGTATGAAGCACTCTCCATGATCTCCGCCAGCGGACGCACGGCGCACGTGAATATAGCCTCTGTCCCATCCCCAAATGCCTCGATGCTGCTGCTCATTGGTGGATCTCAGGCCCCATAATACAGGTTAATGACGGCTCAGCATGCCCCTGATAACAAGCTGCTGTTCTCTCCCCCTTGCAGAGGGGGCAAGAAGGCCGTGACTGCCCTGAGCCAAGGCAGCGGCACAGCTGGGAACAGAAAGCCGCATGTACTAGGTCTTAGTCCCTTGCCCTAAATCCTACACAAACCTTTTTCTCTAAGGCTTAACTGACTGTTTCTGCAACTGCCTACAACAACCAAGGCAGCCTAGGGTGGTTGGGGAAAGGGGCCGGGAACCCAGGAGTCAGCTTGCCCCTAAACCACAGTGTGGACTTGAAGTAATCTTATGTGCACTGCATTTGGGGATGGAAGGGCGAAATTTTGAAGTAGTTGGGACACATGACTGGTGAGGAGAGGCTGAGGGATTTGGACTGATTGAGTCTGGAGGAGAGAAGACCGAGGGGGATTGAATAGCAGCCTTCACCTCCCTGCAGGGTGGTTGCAAAGAGGATGGAGCTGGGCTGGTCTCAGTGGGGGCAGGTGACAGAAGGAGCAATGGGCGCAAGTTTCAGCAAGGGAAGTTGAGGTTGGATATTAGGAAAACCTCTCACGAGGAGGGTGGTGAAGCACTGGGACAGACTCCCCAGAGCGGTGGTGGAGTCTCCATTCTTGGAAATTATAAGACACAAAGCTTTTGGCATGATGGAGTTGGGGCTGGTCCTGCTTGGAGCAGGGGGGTGGACGAGATGCGACCTCCCGAGGTCCCTTCCAACCTTCATTTTCTATGAAAAGCTTTAATGACAAAAATGTTCGGCCAGCCGTGTTAATGCATCCCTTCCCTTAATTTCAAGGAGCGTGATGGCTTAAAAAAACCATTTCATCCCTGCCATGGTCTGTGCATCATCCATGGGGAGGTGTCGGGAGAACGTAGCAAGTGCCTTACCCCAATACCCCGGGTACTGCCCCTCACTCCCACCCCACCCGAGTTTCCTCGTAGCGCAGCTCAAGACCCCGCACTGGCCCCACCGCTCTCTGCAGCACATGCCACGGTTTTACCCCGTGGCACGCTTTCCTCCAAGGCCCCTCCCGGGCCCGCGCTGGCACTCGGGAGCGCACATCACGCTGTGTGCTCAAGGAGTTCACCTTCAATAAATAATCCGAACAAAGGGAGCCAGCGCTGGCACGGCCGCTTGGGCTGCTGCAGGGAGGAGGGTTTGTAGCAAAGTCAAGTTCACCTTTGCCGGTGGCTGCTGCCACTCGCTGGAAGAGTCCCAGCCCCAACGGGGACCACTTAAAACGGAGAGCGGAAAATACTTTCACCTCCATTAGCATCGTCTCCGAGGCAGAGGATGTTTTAGAGCTCGGCGTCCCCCCTGCTGAAAGGAAGGGCTGAGGATGGGGTCTGGGTCCACCGCGGGACATAGTGCCTCCTTGTACGAGGATGCTAATGCGTCACCAGAGGCTGCGGCACCCACTGCTCCGTCTAGACCTGCTGTAATCCACGGCTGGCTTCAGTGGAGAGACAAGGGTGAAAGCCACAGGCTGTGCAATGCCGGGGCCTGGCGAGGGGAACGTGCCGGCCCCTTTGAGTGCTCCACACCCCACGTCGCAGATGAGACCTGGACGTGCAAGATTTGGGGCGAACTCAGCAAAGCAAGGTCGTGCCTTTCCAGGACAATGAATCACAGTCAGGAAGAAGCTGAGAATTGCCTCCGAAGTCCCAGGGAGGTGGGAGCCCCATGCTGTCCACAAGCTCAGAGCCGTGCTCGTTTTATGCCCTCACTGGGGTTACAGCCAGGTTGTGGGGGCTGGGGGTACCAAACTCGCCTTTCACTAGGGTGGCAACCGGCACGGCATTTCCACCCCACCACATCATCCACCCCCAGCAAGGTGTCATTTTCGGTCATTTCCCACGATGAGGAACCTCCTCCCTCCCCATAGCTCATACCCTGAACCTCCAGGTGTTCTGGGAACAGGTTAGCAATAGCTCCATGCAAGGAAGAGTTTCTTCCTGGGATCCTCAGGCTTAAAATACAGCTTATATCTTCAGTGCACAGGTCACCTGGGTGATGCACACCCAAGTGAGGACACCTGGGTTAGGCTAGCACACCTGTGAGCATCCTCAGACACCCTCACTGCAGCAACCACAAAGTGTTAGGGATTATAGTTCGTGTGCTGGGAGGCTCTGGGATTTGGGATTCCCTCCCAGTTATTTGCAGGAAAACTGTCTGTTCTCCAGTGGAGGAAAGCGAAAGGGCATGGAGCAATCTCAGTACAGGGATGAGCTGGTGTGCAATGCTCATTGCAAAGCTAGAGGTTTCCAGTCTAAAGGAAAGGCCGTACCTACAGCCAGAGCAGGGCATGGCTGGTACCCGCGAACCAGAAGATAGTCTACGGGGCTGGTGAGCAGGGAGTGGGGTGCCCTGGTAAGGCACAGGTTACTGGTGAAGACTGAGATCAATCCATAGCTACACCTCTTTGCTCTTACACCGAGGAGTTTCTTGCAACAAAATCACCACAATACTAACTACCACCTGAGCTAAAGGAGACTCTCCCTGAGCAGCTTTGTGTATAGGGCTTAGGACACACAGCTGGAAACGTGAACCCCTCCAGTAGACAGCGCACATCCACCCGAGCCTATTCATGACAGCATGATTAAGACAATGAAATAACCTTCCAGAGCAAATTGCCCAGCAGGGAATAATGATCCAGTATTTTATCATCAATACATAACAGCTTTGTACTCACAACCTCCTACCAGTGAGACGTTTCAGGTTACAGGGGACAACTCCATCCCCTTTGGTCTGCTTCAGTCATTTGGCTTAAAGTTCTCAAAAATTCAGTCCTATACGGCGTCAAGCTTTGGGCATAACCACCAAATACAACTCCAACCCCCGGTCTGAACTGAGGAATCAACTCTGAAATGAGCCTTTTGAATGGAAACCTGAAATTTTGATGGGCTGACCTGCTCCCTGTTGCTGTCACATGTCACACAACACTGGCTCAAGAGACCTCACTCGGTTGGGGACCGTCACCATCCACGACAAAGCAATCAGGACCCATGGTAGAGGTGATATCTTCTATTAGACCAACTGGATATTTGCACAAAAAAATTATTTAATTGCAAGCTTTGGGGTACAAACACCCTTGGCCAGGCATCAGAGAAAAGACTGTAAAAGTTCTCCTGGGTAGAAATGAAAGTTCATATTTCCTAGGAGAGTTGAAGGTGTGGTAAAAGCTCCTCTTTAGAAAAGTTCATTTCATATGCCGATGAGGCTCAGAGAAAAGTTGGAATAGTCTGCTTGGTGGTAAGCAGGATGTATTCGTGTTTCCTTCTGGTTATAGTGTTTCATGATTGCTTTTTCCTCTTCACCAGGACAAGCATCTTCCTTAACTCCCACAGGGCCTGCTGTTAAAGCCTGCCTGAGAAGAGCCGCAAGGACAGGTGATGGCAAAGCCACGGCGCTCAGGAAAGGGATCTTAAAGTACCAGCCTGGGACTCTGTCTCAACTCCTGGTGCTGCCACATATGCCCTATGTGACCTTTGGCAAGTCACCCACCATCTCCCCAGCTGTAGGGTGGGGTAATAGTATTCCCCTACCTCCCAGGGGTATCATTTTGAGGACAGACAAGCACAAGACATCTAGTGGTGGCAGCCCCTGTACCTTGATAGAAAGGGGGGAGGTTATAACAGGCCCCTTTTCCTCCCATAAAGCTATGCCACCTCTACAAGTGTGAATGCTCCCAAAGGAAATTACTAAGGACAACAGCTGATTCCTAACCCAAGTGTTTGTAACACATATGTAAGAAGCCTTTCCCTCCTGAGCACTAAAAAAGAGGCTCTGCCATGCTAGTGAAGGCAGAGAGAGGATGCTTTGCAGACAGCAAATGACCCCTGGACCCTTCATACAGTGGACAACCAAGAGGTGAAAAGCAAGGTGAAAATGCTCCTGCAAAACAGCCAGGAGAAGGACATTTTCTCCCCCCTCCCCTGTCCCCTGCCCAGCTCCTATATTTTTCCTGGCTTTCTTCTGAGAGTTAATTCAAGTCAACTAATGGATGCTCCTTGCCTTTGCTAAGTCAGGCTCTTCCTCTTTAACACAAATGCTGCCCACTGGCCCTCATGTCTTTCACCAGTAGCAAAGGGCAGAGAGATGAGAATAAAATTACATGGTGCTTTTCACAACAGGAAAAACAACCGTCCCTGAAAGGAGGGTCAGAGGAAAAAATGAAGCCCCAAGGCCCTATAACAAACAGGCGGCATCTTTCCCATTGGCATCACAAGCAAACGGGGGTGTACAAATGATATCAGAGACCCAACGAAGAACGTCTTGTATTCAGATCTTGATCCCAATTACATAGCTGGTCTAATAAAAGATATCCCCCTAAGAAAGCCTTGCCTCTTGCACCAGAGGCGAAGGCGCTCTGGGTTTGAAGCATACATTTTCCCTGCTACCACTTCTTCTCCAGCTTCCACCATTCACTCTCTCTTTGGATGACTACAGCAATGACACCTTCATAGTGGAAGGCATATTTGGGGGGCTTACCTGTTCCAGATGAGCTGTGTCAAGAACCTGGCTCTTAATCTCAGGCGGTCCGGTCAGCGGAGAAGTCAGACCAGGCGGCACATCCAAAATTCAGGATGACCGACCAGGACGCTCAGATGACAATGACTGGGAGAAAAAGAGAAACCTGATGTCTTATGGAAAGCTCACAACCTGCTCAGGGTGGGTGTCCTCTTGTCTCTCAAAGGAGTCCATCCAGAAAGAAAGTGAGCAAGGAAGTGGGAACAGTTGAAGCCAGTCGATTTGCAAAAGTTCAGGGCATACGTTCAGAGTAGCAGCTGCAAAGTGAAAAAGTGTCATAGAGGCAGAACGTGGTTGTAGCTGGTTCCCTGCTGTTTGATTGTGCAGGTGTGGTAGCTTTGGGACTGCCTCCACCCAGGTCTTATCGGGGTGAGACTGGGCTCGATGGGGGTGTAACCCACTGGTAAGAGATAGCATGTGTTATGCATCCACCAATATCTCCAACCAGGGAGCAACCCCCACGTACCACCTCCTTATCCCCTGATCAGCCCTGCCGTGACCCAGGAACGGGCTCTGCTCCGAGTCGAATATCAGCAAGGGACAGGCAATACTGCCTTTATGGGCAGTCTCTCATATGTACATGTTACCATAATAATGCCATATGTCCAACACACAAGCACACAGGTGTGACTACACCTTGCCCGGGGTAGGAACCAGCACCTGGCTACACCACTGACTCTCACATGCAATGAAACTTGCCCCTGTGGCATGGCCCACCATCCTCATCATGGCTGGGTGGCTGTGAAGCTCTCAGCCCCACTTTGCCTTAGCTCCTTGCCCAGCTCAGCGCCACTCAGGTGACCCCAAACACCCCCTCCCACGAAACTCCCGGCACCAACAACCAACCCCGTGTCTTTGTTTTGGAGTGATGCTCCTCCTCCATCCCCAGTCAATGCAACAGCTGGTCCCTTGCGGTGGTTCTTCCCACCTCCAGAATCGGGAGCGATCCTGTTGGTGGGATTTGCACGGGCAGTGCCCTCCCACCGCTAGCCCAACACACCTTTCGGAGACAAGTCTCTACCACCTCACCCCCATTACAGAGGCTGGGTCCTTATCTCAAGCGATTATGACTTGCACTTCTTAGGTCTGGAGGTTTCCAACTCCATCTCTGGCATCTCCGTAGGTTCAGCTTGACTCCAGAGGTTAAACATCCTCATTTCCCCGCGGGCTCCCAAGTGACTTACACACTTCTAAAACTTTCACATGCCGGGGGGTTAAGTCCCGGAGACAGGAGCGACCGCAGGCATTCAAGAGCCTAACTTTCCCTGCCAGTGAGTAGGACGGGAGCTCCTCCGTCACATTTTAATCCAGCATCAGTAATTTTCCACTGATTCATTTTACTGTGCGTCTCCAGCAGCAAAGGGCCCGAAGTGAAACCCTGGATCGCAGCAGCCCTGAACTAGGAGGAGATCTGGAGCCCAACACTTGGACGGCGTTTCCCACCCCGCCCAAGCTCCACGCACTGCCTCGGAAATTTGGGCAAGAGAAACCCCAAGATGGAAAAACAAGCTCAAACGCTGCAGAAAGTCATGGCATTTGATCCGAGAAAAATTATGTTGCACATCACTAGCAAACAGCCAGAAATGAACCCACTCCTCTCCTCACCGAGGGCCTTCAATGTCTAAATGTGCTTAGCTGGCCGGGCTGGGATGATGGATGGAAACCGCGCGCTGGTACTGTCAGGAGCGGGGATGCCCACGTGAGCAGAGCTGGGTGAAACCTTTAGAAATGTTGAATCTTGATTTTTCTTTAAAAAAAAAAAAATAGTGCAAATTAAAGCTGGACAGGAAATGCTTTTTTTCTGTCCCACAAGGCTTTTCCTGCGACTATTTTTTTTATTTTAAGAACTCTATCTTATATCAGGTCAAACAAAAGAGTTTCCTCCAAGTTTTATAGTTAAAAAGCTGGGGTGGGGAAATCACCTTAAGTCAATCAAATCTCGTCTGTCAGTGATTTTGAAATGCCTCTTTTCAGTTTTGATGTTCAAACTTCTCTTTACCTTAAATCTGAAAGCACAAGGTCAGCCTAAGATGAAAAATAGACCTGCCACATTCAGAAGTCCCAAAATGACAGATTTCACTTATGTGGAAATGTTTCAAAGCATATTTGAAAAGGGAATTTTGTCAAAACTTTTCCATGAATTGCTTCTGATGGGACCAGTTGGCGTGGCCCCGACAAAAAGGAACTGTCCAAACATTTCTGATAAGCTCAACTGAAAATTGTGAGAAACTTCCACTAAAAATACAACTAGACAGATGGGTGGCTCGATATCAATATGGGTGGATCAAAGGATCGATATCGATCCATCCATCCATATCAAGAAAGACAGACAGATAGATAGATAGACAGATATTTTTAAACAGGGCGATGGTTGGTTGAAGAAAACCTCAAGTTCCAAAAGAATTTGGCAACAATAAAGAAAAACTGAATGAAACTTTCACAGATTTCCTTTATGAAGGCTTTGCCCTGTTTCTCCTCTGAGCCAGTGGTTCTTACCCATTTTAGCCTTGCAGCAACCCTCCATGATGTTTCTGAATTTAGCAGTACTGCATTAAAAAAGTCTATTTATTACAGTGCTTATTTCCCCATGCATGGGGCTGGACAGAGACAAGTGAGCTCTTACCTCTTCACACCCTGAGAAAGATCTCACCTGTCCCCAGTTGAGAAGCACAGCTCCAGACTCTCATATGAAGGTGTATGAACGACTGTTTGATGTGAAGAAGCTCGAGAGAGAGTCCAGAGGAGGCCACACGCATGATTAGAGGCCTGGAGATCAAGACGTACGAGGCGAGGCTGAGAGACTTGGGACGTTCAGCCTGGAGGAGAGCAAACTCACAGGGGACTTGCTGGCAGCCTACAAGTATATCAGGGGCAAACATCAGGGTTTGGGGAAGCATCTCTTCACCCAGGCTGCCCAGGGGAGGACAAGAAATAATGGGCACAAGCTGATTGAAGAGTGCTTCAGGCTAGACATAAGGAAAAACTTTGCACGCCGAGTACCCAGGGTTTGGAACAGGCTCCCCCAGAAGCGGTACCACTCGTCCACCCTGGAGATCTTCAGAAAACGTTTTGAGGCCCCTCTTGCTAGAGTTGTTTCCAAAAATGTTTGGATGCTCATTTGATCCCAGGGGTCTTTCCTGCCCAAGTGCAGGGGGCTGGACCTGATGATCTGCAAGGTCCCTTCCAGCCCCCAACAACTATGAAACTACTCAGTGCCACAAGGTCCTGGTCCTTGATTCAGCTTCCTCCATGCTGCCCTCTTGGAAACCATCGTCATCTAGGCGAAAAGGCTGAGGGATGTAAGCAGGACTCGGGCACCACCGCAATGCAAGCAATCGGCGTCGCATTTATCCTCGGAGTAAATGCTGGCAAGGAGTACAGTTTCCCTGGGACTCAGCCTCCAATTGCATTTCCTTTAACCTGAGCTCCTACCCATCGCGAGCCCCGACAATGAAGGGTGCAGGACAGGAAGGGAGGTTTGTTACAGGGGCTATATCGGTGGTGGTGGCAATCGCCAGGCAGCTGAAACAGGGCACTGGGATCAACCTGCTAAAGCTAAAAGGACTGCAAGTAGCACAGCAGAGGTGCCACTGCTCTGGCAACATCAGGAGATGACGGACCACCTCTGCACAGGGTCATGGTTGAGGACTGGTCTCTAAAGGGGCATGGGGTGCACAGGGCACCCACGTTGAACCATGGAGAAGACTCACCAGAGACAAAGAGCAAGAGAAATGAGTCCCGCCAGCCTTCACGGTCTCCAGACCTTCATGTATGGCTGGACGGGACTGAAGGATCATAGAGCCTCCCGCCCCTGCCCAAGGCGGGGATGAAGCAGCAAGATATCTTGACCAAGCCTTGGCCGGGATGATGTAGTTGGGGCTGGTCCTGCTTGGAGCAGTGGGGTGAACTAGATGTGACCTCCCAAGGTCCCTTTTTTAGGATATTATGTTCTCCTCTTTGCCACTTCAGCTGCTGGAGACCTGGACTGAGGTTGGCTTGAGAGGGAGAGCATTGCTCCCCAACACTGCTTGGTGCCTCCTCGGCAAGCAGTGCGCAATGAGTCCCAACCCGGAAGGACAAAAGACCACAGTGGGAAGCCAAGCTGCCCTGTGATGAAGACCACGGGGAGGAAGAGGAAGAAGGCATCAAGTAACAGAGCAGAGATAGGAGACATCCCCTTCCAGCCCACTGCAACCATAAGGAAGTGCCCTGGGGATCTCCCACCAGGGAAGGCTGCTACCAGGTGGGAACAACCCCCACGCGTCCCATGGCCATCGCCAGAGAAAGCCAAGGCCTCCTCCAGGGTTGCCGCAAAATGTTCCAGCAGGAGGTGGCAGCAGAGGTCAGTTTATAGCACCGAGCCAGACCATAAAACGGAAGTACGTGTTGCCCAAAGACGACGCTGATACCCTGCGGGGGAAGGATATGTTCATGTCTTGTAGAGGCGAGGATACTATTAAGCATTTCCTAATCACATTCCCATTTTCCAAAGCCATCTCCATCCAATTGCTTTATCAGTCATCCTCCTTCCCACTGTCCAGGCCCAGCGCTTGTTCCTGGCTCAGAGTTAGATGTTCAAAGAAAAAAACCAGTCTGTACCCCCCACCCCCAATGGCAGCCATTCAGGAACTCTGATGATTATGGATTAATGAAGGATTATTGCGGGCAAAGGGAAAGGTTGGGAGCAGCGAAGTAAGATATCAGCAGTGCAAAAGAAAAGGCCACCGTAAAGGAGACACGTAAAGGAGGAACAATGGAGATTCATCTCCAAGTTCTCCTTCGCTTTCATTTCTCCATCAAAGCAGTTGGAAAACAAACTTGGCATGAGGAAATCTGCTGGATTTTATTTCGGCTTCTTATTTTCATGTGAGTTTTTAAATACTAAAGAACGAAAGAAGAAGATAGAGAGAGAATACAGGACTCCACAAGCAGGCCAGCTCTTAAGGACTCACACCAGTCGCATAAGCAGAAAGTATCTCTTTTCTTTGAACGCAGGATGTGTTGGAGATGGTATCACAAGGGAAGACAGAGACAAGTCTCTTTTGCAGGTTGCTATGGGAATGTCCTTTCCATTGTAATCTGTAAGCAGTACCCACATTTATACGAAGCAAGATTTTGCTTTCCAGCAGTCCTCCAGCACTGGAGCATCTCCTATGGTCCAGAACTATGAAATAACAGTATTTGGCATTGCAGGGGGATTTCCCCCTCCAAAATCCTGTTGAGGTTATCACCAAAAGAGGGAAATTACAGTCATTCCCTGTATGGCATGTGCTCACACTTCTCTGAATAAAATTAAGAAACTAAATGACTGTTTGGTTCCTGCAGTCTCCAGCATTTGTCCCCAAAATAACCGTGCCGTACGGGAAACCACCCACTGGTCCCGAATGGGCATTCCCTTTCCCTTGACACGCCATCCAGCATGGGTTTGAGGCATTACTATAGACTGCTTCGAAGCATGTTGGGCTGGAAGAAGCGATGGCATGGTCTTCTAAAGTCTTGACCCAAGTTGGCCCATGTCAGTCTTTCCACTCATTTCTACGGTCTTTGTTTCATGACTATGGCTTTACGGTACCATCAAGGAAGGAAGGAGCAACTCTTTGCTTTGAGCAACACTGCTCTTCTGTAGTAATATCATCATCTATTATTTCATTCCACTTTCTGCCAGAATCTGCATTTAACTCCCCCTTTTTCCATTCAGTGGCACCTTTTAAAGTCTCAAAAAGAAACCCCCCAAGTCATTCCTGGCTCTTCATACCACTTTCTCCTTGCCCGCTTCTTAATTATTCATCTGAGCCCTCTTTAATTGCTAGCAGGTAAATGCCAGTATTTAATCCCTTTCTATTGTCTGTGCAACCCTAATCTTTCTATGAAGTTGTCAGTGAGATTAGCACTAGCAAAAGAAGCTGGGACTGCTGTATTTTGCTGACCTCCCCAAGTGGTACAGCAGAGAAACATCCCACAAAATGTTTCTGCTAACTTAGCTGACCTGCAAGGACCCCATGTAGGCATAAAGCAGGGAGTCTTCCTTCTTGTCTCGTTCAGTCCTTGATCCTGCTGCCGAGACTGTGAAATAAAGAGTTTCCATTGGCTGCAGTTGCAATGGTGATTTTGCTTTTATGAACTGGGAAGACACAGCCAAGCTTTTCCCATGCTGCTGGCCACCCAACCACTTATCCTTGGAGCATCAGGGCTTCAGGCTGTCCAGCCTCTCTGAAGCTCCAAATCTTGGGAGAGTAGCCCAGATGCACACAGATGACAAGCAGACAAACTCCTGGTGCTTGTAAATGGAGAACAGACCTCAATTTTCCAAGGGCTTTGCAATATCTCAGGCTCCGTTACCAGTCACAGCTCACACAGCTGGAAGCAAGCAACTGGGAGTCAGCGGGGCCAGACCAGAGGCGAAGCCTAAAACTCATCACGGAGAGGGCTCTGTTTGGACCTGCAGATTCAGAGAGGAGATCCCGCCAACTTTAGCACCATGCACCGCAGACCAGCAGGTCTGCTCTGGAGCCTCCACTCAGAGAGCTGCCCACAAATAATGAATAGGAGGTAAGCAGCATGAGTGCCACATATAGACTACCCCCAAGGCTGGTCTGCGGAGATGCTGACCATACACATCTAGGTAGAAGGACCGAGACGGCTCCTAGTTAAAGCCATTGGCCACCTGGGCAATGACTCCTGGCTAGTTTAGCTGGTGGGGCCCCTGGCAGATGACACCTGAGCCCATCTCTCTCAAGGAGCATAAAGCAGCCACACCGGTGGGATTAACACAGGCAAGGCATTTCACAGCTCCATCTTTTATATTTACATTTTACATAGCATAAACATTTTCTATTTAAATGTTACCCTGCTGTCAGCTGCAGCCAGCCATCCAGCGCCCCAGCTTCCAGGATGGGTCTCCAGCACCTCTGGCTACCAGGCCATTATTTTTTAAGGCTGGGCAAACACCCAGCAGGGATCCAGGGCCTCCACTCTGGTCTACAGCGCTGGGCCGTCAAGCATCCGAGAGCCCCAGAGGGCAAATATTTCCAGGGCAGTAGCAGAAGGGGGCTGGGTTTCATGGAGTTCATGTTCACAACCTAAAGGAGGCTTCTTTCTTCTGCCTCAAGAAACCAAGTGTGGCAGACTTGCTGATTCAGGCCAGCATGTTTTTGGGCTGGAAAAACTTCATTTCGATTGGTGAAGCCTGTCCACCAATTGGCTGAGGGCTGGGCGGAGCCGAGGAGCCTCCTGGATAGGGGGAGGAGCCTCCCGGACCTGATTGAAGCCTGCATTTTGCAGGTAGGGCAAGGCTCTGGGGGCGGAGCCTCTGAAGCGAATAAAAGGAGCCGTGTGCCTAGCACATGGCAGATGTGTTGAAGGAAGAAGGGGCTATGAAGAGCTGGGGAAGAGCTGCCCAGCAGGTGAAGGAGCACCCAAAAGAGCCCCAAACACCCCCCGTCCCTGCTGGGACTGATGCCTCAGCCCCATCAGTGCGATGCACAGGGCTTGGACCTTGGGGCTGCTCGTGGCAGTCCGGGTCTGCATCCCCTGGCGGGTGGCCAGGGACCAGCGCACAAAGCCCAGACACTTGGGGATGCTCGAGGCGGCTTGGGTCTGCATCCCCAGCAGGCAGCCAGGAGCACGGTGCAGAGGTTGCTGCATGGAGGGCCCAGTAGCACACCGGGACTCTGGGAGCTGCTTCAAGGCAGCTCAGGGCCCCAACCCCTGGCACTAAGGTCCCCAACCCCAGGCTGCTGATGTGGCAGCACCCTCCAGCAGGTCCAGGAGCTGACTGAGCCCTGGTGTTGCACGAGGTGGCCTGGGCCTCCAACCTGTGCCATAAGGAGCAAGCCAAATGGTGCACGCGCCGGTGCACCGGGCCATGAGCAGGCCTCGGGATGGGAGAGAGTGGCCAGCCACCATGCCAGGAGAGGGACCCGAACCACAGAGCCCCACTTCACCAGGGGTGTCCCACAGGGGAGGGAGCCAGCAGAGGCCCCTGTGAGGTAGGGGGTCCTGTCCCAGCCCACGAGGGATTGGAGGGGCCTGGAGCATCATCCCCTTTTCCCCTGGCAGAGCTGCGGCCAGGCTTCCCCTCGTTGAATGGGGAGACCCAAGCATAGTAGCACCCTCAACACCTGGAAGGATGAGCAAGCACCTCATATTTTGTCATTTGTGCCTTATATTTTGTCATGAAAGGTTTCACTGTTATAGGAGTACAAGCGTATGCTTTTCTTTGATTTCCACTGCATACATGACAATGCTCTTTCATGGACTGTAAATAGTGGTATTCCTGTTGACGTGCTGTATTTACCTGCGCTTACCTCTACTCACCTGGTCCAGATCCATCACTTACCTGTGTGGGGTGAAGCTCTATAGGAGGCAGACGTCAAGTATAATGTAGTCCTGTACCACTGAATAAGTGATTGTTTATAGGTATATGTGTGTGTGTGTGTATACATACATATATACATTACATATGTGTGTGTGCACGTATGTATACACACATATGCATATATATACACACACACACACACACACCTACATACATATACATGTTGACAGCTCCCTCCCAGAGCACTCCCTCCCCTTCAATTCAGAGGTGGGGGTACGTACCCTGTGTATGCCCAGGCTACACAAGGCAAGGGAGCTCAAGACTTGAAGATCAAGGTCTCTGATGATTTGACCTGTGGAGAGAACTTATAACACAAAAAATGGGTCTTTTTTGATTGTTTTTGGTAAGACAAATACATACGATCTTTTTCTTCACCCTCCGGATGCACCAGGCATTCTGCTCAGTTATTTACCACAGTTATTCTGTTTCTTTCTTTTTTTTCTTACTTACATAAAAATGTGGACGATGACCAGAAAAACAAATAATTGGGATGGAGCTCAGCTGGGTATCATACAAATAACTTAATGCTACTCAAAAAAAGAAATAGATGTTTATATGGATAAAAGCTCCATATGTGACCTCCTCACCCAGAATAAACACAACAGACAAGGTCCCTCTCCATGCTACCACCATTAGCTACCGGTCACCTACATTAGGGGGAAATCCAAGCCTGGCACCTCCCAGGACTTCTGGGACACGGCTCTTAAACACATCCTTTCTATTCACAAGAGCACGTGGTCGTGTTTAAATCCCATCTATCACGCCGGAGCTCAAGCACATTCCTGGATTGGGGCCCACCAGGGTTTTTTTCAGGCGTTCCTGGAGGAAATTTCTCCTTAGTCCCTGCTGGAGCCACGATAAGTGGTGAAACGATCTGCTCATCTGGTCAGTTGCTGTGTTGGAAAAAGTCTGCACAGATTCCAGAGCGGTCTTTAGTTTTCATAAAAATCACAGACAACGAGGGTGGAAGGGAGCTCAGGAGGTCACATCTAGTCCACCCCCTGCTCCAAGTGGGACCAGCTCCAACCACATCACCCCAGCCAGGGCTTTGTCTACCCAGATCTTCAAAACCTTGAAAGACGGAGACTCCCCTACTGCTCTGGGGATCCTTTTCAAGTGCTTCACTACCCTCCTGGTGAGAAAGTTTTTCCTAATATTCAACCTCAACTTCCTTTGGTGTGACTTGAGCCCATTGCTCCTTCTGTCATCTGCCCCCACTGAGACCAGCCCAGCTCCAGCCCCTTTGCACCCCCCCTGCAGGGAGGTGACGGCTGCTATTCAATCCACCCTCGGTCTTCTTTTCTCCAGCCTCAATCAGCCCAGTTCCCTCAGCCTCTCCTCACCAGTCCTGAATCCAGCCCCACAACCATTTTCATTGCTCTCCACTGGACTCTCTCCAACTTGTCCACATCCTTTCTGCAGTGGGGGGCCACAGCTGGACACAGGACTCCAGATGTGGCCTCCCAGTGCTGAATAGAGGGGAACAATCACTGCCCTCAATCCAGCCAGTTTTCAATCCACCTTACAGTCCATTCATCAAACCCTTGGAGGAAAGGGGCATTAGTAGCTATTGAGCATGGGAGTGAGGGGCACGGCCTTTGAATCAGAACTTCCTAGACCTTAAATGCAGGAAGCTGCAAGTGAGCTACAAACAGGGGGGAAAAACCCTGGTCACACCCAGTTCACTCTCCCTTTCAGCATCCCCTCTCTGCCCCTGTGACACCAGAGCCTGGGCAAGATGGACCCAGGGGCTGACCCAGTCAATGGCAAGTCTTATGTGCCCTTGCAAAACACTGGGAGCGTGTCCCAACTCCAGGTTGTCTCAGAAACCTGCACGGCTGATATTGCTAATCATGGATGCAGGGACTAATGCTGAAGTCCAAAGGCAGGTGATGTAAGGAGTGGGTCATAAGCAGTCTGGCCTAGTGGAGCCACCAGGGAAGGGCTAGAGACAGGAGCTGGTGAGTCCAGAGCCACACAGTGGGGTGCAGGGCTTGGATCAGAGTTAGAGTCCAGGTTTCCAAATCCAAAGGAGAAATCCAGAGGCAAAGTCCAAGTCAAGTTGCTGGAGTCAGGGACTAAGTTACCAAAGCCAAGAGGTGCTCCCAAAAACCAGAAGGAAGAGCGAAGCAGGGTCAGAAGCCAGAAAACCAGAGCACAAGGTCTAGAGAGGCTGACCACAGCAAAACTCGTGGCTGGCCTGCAGTCTGCCTCCACGGGTGGTTAGAAATGCAGAGGCTGGTCTCCCTCCTCCTAGCTGTCACCAGCCCTGACATAGTGGGGATCACAGAAACGTGGTGGGACTCATCGCATGACTGGGCGGTGAGTGTCAAGCGCTATAGGCTATACAGGAGGGACAGGATAGGAAGGAAAGGTGGAGGAGTAGCACTCTACATCAAGGAGGAATATACTTCCTCGTC
>NW_017728910.1:25772294-25788538 GCF_001723895.1 Crocodylus porosus | reverse complement strand
CCTAGGTCCCTTCCGACTCTAGCTACTATGAAACTATGAAACTAGGGGGCCCTGCCAGCAGCCAGGCTGGTTCATCAGCCAGGGTGAAGCTCCCATCTCGAGCCGTGGGTAGATTTGGCCACCTGGGCAATTAGCCCTGGCTGTCAGGGCCCCTGGGAAGTGATGTCCAAGCCCCTCCCTCTCACCAAGCCCACAGCAACCACATTTTGGGATTTATGCAAGGCAAAGCTTTGCATTTCACAGCTAGATGCTTTCTATTTAAACATGCTGTAGTGCAGCCAAGGTGGTAGTGTTGGGGGCAGCCAGCCCCTGCCTCAGTCCAGAGCCTCGGCTCCCAAAATGGACACTGACTTTTGGTCCCTGGCATGTCAGGCTGTGGAGAGACAACTGGTCAATTTGGCAGCACCACGCCTGTAGGCATGTCAGGGGTTGCTCATCCCCATATGGAGCACTTTACATTTCTCGACACTGAACTTCATCTGGTTCCCATTCGCCCAACTTACCAGCCCGTCTAGGCCCGTCCATATCTGCAGCCTATCTTCAAGTGTGCCCACGCTCCTCCATAGCTTGATGCCATCCGCGAACTGGCCAGTGAGCTCTTCATCCCCACATACAAATCATCAAAAAAGATGTTGAATAGCACTGGACCAACCCATGTGGGACACTGCTGCCCACACCTCGCCAGGACAACACAGATCCGTTCATTAGGACTCTCTGGGTCCTACCCCGCAACCAGCTCCCTACCCACCTCACTGTTGAGTGGTTAAGCCCACAATCCCCCAATTTTCCCATGAGGATGTCATGGGATACCGGATCAACAGCCTTTTGGAGGTTGAGGTATACAACGTCAGCCTCCTCTCTCTTATGCAGGTGGCGAGTTACCTGGTCGTAGAAGGAGATGAAGTCGGTAAGACGAGACCTGCCTATGACCAAACCATGCTGTCTGTCATTCAGGATCCTACCTTCTGCAAGCCTATCACATATAGACTCCTTAATGAATTTTTCCAGGATTTTCCCTGGTCTAGAAGTTAGGCTAATTGGTCTCTAGTTGCCCAGGTCCTCTCTCCCCCACTTCTTGAAGATGAAGATCAAAGTCTTTGATATCAGATGCCGATGACAAAAGGTCAGATGGCAAAAGGTCAGAAGCTAACACAACAAACTCTGTAATTGTAGTCTCACACTATTATTCTTTAGTTTGTAACAGTGCTGCATATACACACCCCTGTCTGTGCCTCATTTCAAATCACTTGAGCTCCCATATAAGAGAGAGAAACTGACCTTGACAACTCAGCACGAAAGATAAAGTACCTATAGTAACGAGATTAGCTGACTTTAATGAAACTGTAAGATCAGAATAATGTCTCATGCTTACCCTCTTGTGACCAAACAGGCTCAGTACCACCTAAACTAAAAGAAAGCCCCCCCCGCTTTCTTGAAGGATGGGCTGCCAGCATGAAACCTGAGCAAACAAAGAGAGCACAAGTGCCAACTCGTTAATTATTCATGCCTGGCGTGTAGTAATTGGTCACCTGGCCAAGTATAACTTTGAAAGAACTTCCGCCCTAAGCAGAGAACTGTGTATACACTCAAGAAGAACACTTTGTGCACAAATATTATCTCTCCGCCTTCGAATCTTTTTGGCGTACCCCTGTCTTGCCGGCCCATCTATCTCCCTCGTTATCTTTCTTATCAAGAGCTCTCGGTAATCTGCAGACTGCAACGGCTTGTGTGAATCGCTCAGAATCAAGTCTATTACCCACCCTGTAAATGCTGGGTAACATGATATCTGCATGCTGTAACTGAATAAATCAGCTCCTCTGCCTACGCTGCGCTACATCAGTAGCGTAAGTAAAATAAACTTTCTGCGTAACCATTACGCTTTAAATCATCTGACTCCTGCTCGCCGTTAACACCCACCTGTCCAGTCATAAATCCCCCCTCATGCCAAGCTGGTCGTGCCGACCCAGGCTCGCAGGTCAAGGGTGCACCGGTCATCGGGGCGCGACGGGCACAACATTGACCCTCTTTCAGTCTTCAGGGACTTCTCCCGAGCACCACGAGTTTTGGAAGATTGGCAAGCAAGACTAATGGCCAGAAGCCCTGACTACAACCAAGCAACTCACTCTCACTGGTGACCTTGGACCAAGGGTGTAATTCCAAGGTGCTCGGATGGGCAAAGACCCGGGGCCTCAAACAGAGACTGCAGTTCTCCAAGCAAAGGGACGGCAGGGAGTACATCGGGCTTTCTGAGCAGAGCAATGCCCCAGGACGGGCAGCCTTCTGCCAACATTGCAAAGTCCAGGCACAAATCCTTCAGTCCGGGAATCTCGTCTCTTAGGATCCTGATCATCCATCACCCTCGAATTCAACCTCATCCTTCCTCCCCACCTTCGAGCATTGAGAGAGAAGAACTGAGAGCGTCGGTCAAGGCAGGGAGTGAGAAAACACTCTGCATTATTGATGACCCTGAAGCAGCAAAACACAAATTAAACTACCTTGCAAGACAATTGAAAAAAAAAAAAAGATTGTGTAAAAGAAGTTTCAGGGACATTTCAGTGTCTACAAAGGGGAATGAAATGTGTATCCTCTTCTTAATGGATAAAAGCTTTTTCTTTTCTTTTTTTTTTTTGCCTACATGGATATATTTCTCCTGCGTTAACCTACATTTCTTTCAAGTCTTTATGTAAATGCTGGCTTGGTGTCCCGTGTCAGCCCAAGACCTGCTCCACAATCAAGCACGGCAGAAGGAGAAGCCTGTTTCCAGCTTGTTAATAATGAACTGGATTTCGTCTCATTCTTCTCGTCCCTTCTCCCTGAGCGGTACCTGTCTTGGGAAGTACAAGGCTTTTGCATCAGTGCGTGAGCTGGTCGCACACGCCAGCTTTCGATGGCTGACGAGGCTGGTTCCTTTCTAGGCGCACAGTATCTCTTTGGGCAGCTCTCATTAAGCGCTGCTCAAAGAGCCGAGTCCTAAAATATGCTTCTCTCGTGCTTCTTTTAGGGTTCTCTGCTCTTCCAGGATTGACAACGTGGTAACGAGAGACTTTCCGGAGTCTGGATTTAATGCTACCATATGCTAGACAGAATGAGCACCCGCATTGCGAGAGACCAGCCGGTACATTTCCATGTTAACAGAAGCTCGATTGCAAATTACATTGAGTCTCAACAGCTCAGTTCGCTGCACACAGATGCCATGGGGGACTGTAAAGTTAGCGAGCTGTGGGGGAGTATGGCTGAAATTTTTTAAAAAGCTCTTTGGCTGGGAGGATGCCACAGATGACGGGAGCAGATGAGGCAGGAAAGATGTCGCTCCGGCTGCTGCTGTTTGTTTCGCCAAAAATAAAGAAGAAGAAAATTGTCACGAGCGGTTAGTCAAATGACGAATCCCCGCTCCGCTGGTAAGCGCCTGACGAGATGAGGAGCGATAGCGGTGCTGTCAAAAGCTGCTCTCACAGGTTCACAGCCAGTCTGGAAAGACATCCAGAGGAGGGGAGCTTACTCCAAGGAAATAGGTCAAGGCAGGATAAAAAGGGAGCCTGCAGTGTTGGAGGCCTAAATCTGGGATGCACTACCGTCTTCAGCACAGGCCTTGCATTGCAAGAGGCTTTCCTGGGTCCCTTTGAACCTCACTGCCATGCATTTGCATTGTCACAGACCTGCATTTTGCAATGTTGGCATCTATTTCCCCCAGGAGAGCACACAAGCACTAAAAGACCCTCCTCGTGCCTGAAGAAGGGTGTTTATGCCTGAAAACTTGCAAAAAGCAATGTTTCCAACTATTTAGTTGGTCTAATAAAAGTTACCACATCTGCCCAAAGAACCTTGTCTGCCTACAAGGCTTTCCTGGCTCAGAGGTTTACAGATGCTCTCTTTCATGGGTATTGTTTGGATCCAGCTTAGACAGGTGGAGACCAAAGCTGCCCCCACCTGCCGATGGATTTTGGCCACCAAAGCAGCTCCCACCATCCATCTTCAAAGGGACAAATCTGCCTCGCAAAAATCCATGGCTCATCCAGGCCTAGCTGGCCTCTTTGCAAGCAGAGTGGCTATAGCCTGGAAGGGCTAGAGACCACTTGCCCTTGTCGCGTACGGGACCACGTCTTTGCTGTGGTTCTGGAGAAGACGTTGTCCTCCAGAGTCACGAGGCCAGCACCAATATAGGGATAATAAGACCATGCTTTTCAGGACCAAGGGATCATATTCATGTGGAAGCACTTTATATAAGCACAGCTGTCTTGTTGCAGATGGCAGGAGACTGCTGTGTACAGTCAGGGAGAAAGTCCTTACCTCCCAGCCTTGCAATGCAGCACAGCCCTGCATAGATCACAGTGTGGCAGCAGGTGCATTTGGTCCAGCTTCACAGCAAGGTGATGGAGTAGGCTGGTGGTCATGGGCTTCACTGCAAGGCGATGGAGGAGGTTGGTGGTTACGGGCTTCTTCCCATTGACATTGGTGCTATCATTGTCATTTTCTGTGTGATGCCAGAGGGTCTTGCAAGCAACATGTTGCTCCCAGGCCAGGGGCCAGGGGCCAGGGGCCACAGAAGCAAATGAGCTCTTGAGATTTCTTCCATCCTTACTTTGCTGTGATGGCAGAAGGAATTCATACATTGCTCTGAAGCATAAGAAAAAACAGTTCCCCCTTGCAACATGCAGCCCACCAGCAGGATCCCCTGCCCCTGAAGGTTACCAGGGCAGGTACAGGAGCAGAATCATTTTATGGCCATTCATGCAGTCTGGGATAAAATATGGGCTAGCTCATCTCATGCTTCAAGGCATCAGCTGGTAGTCACAGGGATCAGGAAGGAATCACTCCTACACACATCAAGTATGATGCTGAACAATTAGCCAGGTAAACTAGGCATATGGAGGAGATGATTGGGTTTGTTTTGGGGGGGTTTGCCTGCTATCAGCATCTTCAGACCAGACAGAATTGTATTCAATATACAGCTCCTTTATTTCAACCCAGCATGAGTCTCTGCGGGGCCCGTGATCTCCCAGACTTGGACTACAAAGCTCCAGGGAAGAGTGCAACTATAGCACTTCTCCCCTTTCCATTTTGGGAGCAGTCACTGCTATTCCCCTGTGCAGAGCTGCATTATTAGCCTCCAGTGCACCTGCCTTTCATGTGTATGCATCAAAATCAGCCCTAGACGATGGGGGAGTGGCAGAATCCCACCCTGAACAGAGAGGCCATCATGATGGAGTCCATCTACCATTGCACCCATATCAGGGAGCAAAGAGACACTGGATGTAGGATGGGCAAAGGCTCTGGGAAACTCAAATAAAGCCATCCAGAACAGTGAGGAGGTTTGGATAGAGAGCACCCCTCGCCCCCAATAACTGCACCCCTGGCTAGGGAGCAGCTGCTGCCTGCCTGGGCTTTGGAGCTGCCCAGCCACTAGCCTAGGAGCTGCATGGAAGCCATCAAAGCCAAGCTCTGTTCACAGCTGGAGCTGGATGTACTGAAGGACATCACGCTGCTCTCCCTTGTAAAATAAAAAAAAGAGAGTCCCTGTCGTTGCCTTTTGAGCTGCTGTTGGCTTTTCTTTATTTGTTTCACTGTGTTTTCATTCACTGGGGCAGCTGGGTTTTCTTTCCATTATCTCAGCCTCTTTATCAGCTCTTCAGGTCACTCCAAACCAGTTGGGCATCTATCTTCCTACCACCGCAGCCCTGGATAAAAAAATTGTGTTATCACAGAGCATCATATTGAGCACCCAGGGGCAAAGAAGGGTTTTGCCACGACTGCCAACACAAGCCACTCTAGGCCTCCCATGTCCCTTAGTTTCCTCTCCCTTTTTTGCATGCTCTGCCTTGCACCCAGGAGTCACCATCCGTCTGGCTGAGGCCATGGGGGCTTGCAAGGGGTCCTTAATTACTCCTTAAACTTTTATAGGGTAGGTTCAAGCAACCATGCTCTTGATCGATGCCCACAGTCTTCAGCACTGGAGAACGAAGGCTGCCTTCTGCTTCCCCTGAACTCAGCAGCAAACCTCCCATTGACTCCAATGGGCTTATTCAGGAGAAGGGCCTCCCTCCATGTATTTGCACATCTCCTGGCACTTGTGTTTCTGACCCAGCCTGACAGCAAGAGCTTGGTAAGTCAACCAGCTCTTGCAAAGGGCCTCTCACAGCTTGAATATTGCCAGCCAAGCCCAGGGCTATTGCTTAAGACAGAGCTGCGGCAACACATTCACTTCAGAGCTGCCTAGAAGATCTCACGGTGCAAAAGAAGATCCATAGAGAATGAAGATGGTGCCCAGGTTTTGTAGCAAAAATTAGTCCAGGCAACTTGACTTGATGCCTCACAGCAAGAAGACTTGCTGCAAAAAGCATGCGAGCAGCAGAGGAAACTAGGTAAGGCCAGTTCACACCATTGTCGCTAGCTGGACCCAAGATGGGTTGGGATGCTCTCCATGACATGGCTCTGTAGATGCACCCTCAAGTAAGCCCACAGGACAGATAGGGTGGAGAGCAAGAAACTCGTTGGAAGCAAGATGCTGTCTGAGCTCAGTAGAGCATGCATCTACACAGAGCAGCTGTCAAATTTCATAGACATCATAGACATAGACATCAGGGCTGGAAGGGACCCCGGGAGATCATCGAGTCCAGCCCCCTGCCCGAAGGGGACCCAATGGTCATTGCCAAGTGGCAGATCCTAGTGGCCAGGACCTGGGTCCACCAGCCCGCTCCTGCTCTTCCCACAGGCTGACCAAACACGGACAAGGAAAAGAGTGAAGATGCATCGGGGCAAGAATGAAGATCCAGTGTTGGTGAGCTGGGGAGAAGTGCAGACACACAAGGAGTAGGGCTGGAGAGGGAACACAGGCTCAGCGCTAGAAGGAAAGGAAGAGCATGAAGCAACGTCTCCCTCCGAGATCCCCACCCCACAGCCCGGCAGGGATGGAGGGCACTGCTGAGAGCCCCCTCGTCGCACAAGCCCAGATAACCCTAATGCTACTTCACTCTCTGGAGGCAGAGCATCTCAGGAGAGGTCCGTTGCCTCTGCACAGCAGACACACAGCTGGGAAAGCTCATGGGAGCAATACAACCTCTTGCTTCTGCCTGGAGCCACGTGGGATCATGCCCCTCTGGAAGGAACTGGGATGCTTCAGCACTGCTGCCAATAGGCACATTGCCCATGGTACAGAGCCCCCAACACTGCTGGCACCTTTAGGTTTGGGGCAGGGGCCAAGCACGAGGAGATTCGTAGAGCCCAAACGAAGGAGGACTCTTTGCAATCCAAGGGCTGGGGACTTACCGCAAGGAAATGCAGTGAAGGGGTGGCTTTCAGGCTCTGGGCCAATGCTCCAGGTAGCTATATATAACAAGAATAGCCAAGAGGCAAAGCAAAGCACCCCATAGACATAGAAAACGAGGGCTGAAGGGAGCTCAGGAGGTCACTTCTCATCCATTGCCCTGCTCCAAGCAGGACCACCCCCACCAACATCATCCCAGCCAAGGCTTTGTTGAGCTGGGTCTTCAAAACCTCCAAGAGTGGAGAGTCCACCACCTCCCTGGGAAGCCTGTTTCAGTGCTTCACCACCCTCCTAGGGAGAAAATTCCTCCTAATATCCGACCTCAGCACCCCTTGCTGCAACTTGAGCCCATTGCTCCTTGTCCTGTCATCTGCCCTCGCTGGACACAGGCCAGCTCCAGCCTCTTTGCAGGTAGATGAAGGCTGCTATGTTAAAAGAACCTCATTCAGGTTGCCAAGTCCAGGTCTCCAAGTTAGGCAATGCTATAATGGACGTTTCCTGTGCAGCCTTTTTCCACCCCCTTGTACACAGGCATGATACAGCAGTCCTCTGCTCCGTGGTCATGTGCATAGGAAACCTTCCTACAGCAGGAAAAATGCCCCTGTTCAAAAACCTTCTCATAGCCCTTTCACTGCAAGCTCCAGCACCTGCATGCATCAGAGCCAGGCCTTGACATTTGCCCAGTGGATCATCCTTGTGTCTGGGATGTGTCCTTTGGCTCTTTCTAAAAAGATCTGCCCAAATTTGGCCAAGTTATGAAGCAGGGGAGAGGAACATTTCTTAATGCCCCACCTTGGCACTACAAGTGACGCAGCAATTGTAGGAAAATCCTTCTCGGCGCCTACGCCTGGGTTGCAGCATGTTTAGGGTAGATGGGACCTTGCGAGGTGGGCTTGATCTGCCAAACTCTCAGGATACATCTACAGGGCCTCGTCCCGGCCCTGGGGCCACAACCAGGGCTCTCCAAAAGGGCTGACGCATTTCAGCTGCAACTTTCCAAATAAAATAGTAATAATAATAATATAAAAATAAAATAATTCAGCTTGAGGCCACCTAGGCAGAAGATGGTGCAAGGTGCTGTCTTGCCCAGCCCCGGGTGCAAAGTGGGGCTGCTCTGGGAATGAGTCCACGAGTCTGAGCAGCTGAGCTGAACGTGAAGTGGCGGCAGCTGCTGTTTTCACAGGCTCTGTGGGCAACACAACACAGCACAACGAGCCCTTGGAGAGCTCACTTTGCCTCGGTCTTGTCTTTAAAGTTTCTCTGCAGTTGCTAGATGCCAGTGTTTCCTCCATGAGCTCCTTTTCCTTCTCCAGGCCCAAATGCTAATACTGACAGTCCCACACTTTAAAGCAAAAAAAAACCCTCAGCCCATGCTGTGGCAGTGACTCATCCAACAAAGCCAGAGGTTGTCTATTTTGATCTTTCACTGTTCAGGACCTATTTACGGTGGCAATTTTCTCCCTCCTGACGTTCTTCAGGGTCACAAGCAAGAAAACTGGGATGTGGAGAGAAAAGGACAAAAATACCTTGCTGCCTGCCAGAGCCAGCTCCGGCGCAGAGATCTTTATTACTCCTGAGATACAGCGTCTGCCAGTCCCCGAGCTCAGCCGTGCCCGATCGGCTCCCCACAAGGCACTCTGTTGGAGGGGGAACCTCTCGGGGGTCGAGTCTGGGGGTCCCATTGTGCAGACTGAGGCACGATGACTGAGGGACTCTGCAGAGAAGACATAGTTGGTGCCAGGTTCAAATCCAGCCCAGGGCAGAGGCAAGTCAGAGCCATTACTTGGACATTCGGGCTGGGTGGGTTGTGAGAACTGTGTTGCTGGTGTCCTACTGCAAGCAGGCTCCCTATACCCTCCCCCCAGCCCAAAAAAAAAAATCATTAATAGAAAATGAAATAAGCTGGCCTTTTTGTCAGCCATCTCAGCTGTAGTCAAGGAGATAATCTTGCATTGGAAGAAACTATAAGGGTGAAGAAGGTCCCCTCCATGCTGGGGTTCAGGCTTGTTAGCAAGGTGGAGCACAGAAGCCACTTCCAGTCCTGATGCCCAGTGGTGCAGACATCTCTGGACTGCAAACCCCCAGATAATCCAGGGAAATCGGTCTTTTGGTGGGGACTGGAGACGGCCGATCCTCCGGAGATCCCTTCCAGCGCCGTTGCTTTAGGATTCAGCAAGTTGTTTGGCAGCAGGTGCTGAGAAACTTGTCACGTAGAAGATGGTGCAAGGTGCCGTCTTGCCCAGCCCTGGGCGGAAACTGAGGATGCTCTGGAGATAAGTCCATGAGTCTGAACAGCCTGAAGATGAAGTGGCTGCAGCTGCTGTTTTCATCGGTTCATAGTACCTGGGGTCAGAAGGGACCTAAACGATCATCAGGTCCGACCCCCTGCCCCGGGTTTTAACAGGCTCCGTGCATCAGCGGGCAACGCAGGCATAACCGACCACCACCATCATGCAGCTTCTTTCTTATAGGCCTTTCTTGATCCTAATCCTCTTGATTCAGTTCTCAGAAGAGGCATCTTTGCAGACTGCAGAGACGGGGCGTGGGGGGTGACACACAGAAGAAAGGGACCAATTCCCTCCTGTTACACTGGCCATTGCCACGGGCGCTCCCTCCCTGCCAGGATGTGCAGCCACGGTGGATCCAAGCCGCTCTTCAAGGATGCTGCTGGAGTTGTGCTGGACTTCTCTGCGGGCATGGGCCCTCACAGCAATGATTTCTCAAGGAAGAAATGATGCAGAGATGCCTCAAAGCACGGCCTTCCAGGGTGGGATTCACAATGAGGCAGGGAGATGCAAACAGCCTGATAACTGCGGTGTAGTGCTGGCATGACCAGCTGGAGAGGAGAGACATCCCCCCGCCCCCAGGGTTGTCAAAGCAGCACAGCTAGTTCTTTGTCATCACCACATTTCGGGTCCTTGTGACATCCCCCAAGCACCTGCTCCTCAAGGCCCAGAGGCAGCGTGTTAGAGCAGGTGTAACCATGGACATTGGTCCAGATCTGCTCCATCTCCCAGCATCTCCCTCCTGCTCGGCACAGCTTCCTGAACCCCGCGGTGGTTCCCGGGTGCCCCAATAACACTGCGATGACAGCCACGTAGGCACACAGGTTATGGGTTGGGTGAGGATGGGCTCTTGGGGTCTGCAACATGCCATATATCCCCCCCACACACACACATCCCTTCATGCCAACCACAACAGCCATGGACGTGAAAAGAGGCTGCCCTGCAGGTCTCTGGAAAGGGATGGGTCATCCCTGTGCCCTGCCTTCAACCCAGTCTCCGAACCCCATGGGACCAAATGCACCCAGCAGAAGTAGTTCATCTCAAGGCATTCATCTCCCCAGCAGCCCTTAGTCGCATGGCTAACTTGGGTTGTGCAAAAAGCTGCAACGTGCAGCAATGAGGCTAAATGGAAGGGCTGAAACCAGATGGGCACCCGCCTTTGCTGGACTGTCCAGCCCCCGAGACATCGCAACGGGCTGGCACCGCACAAACGTGACGTAGTATTAGCTACCTTCAATCCTCCAGGGCTGAGACACTTTCAAAAAACATAATAAAGCTAATGCACATAATAGCCCGTTGTCTGGTTATTTAAGAAACCTCTTCCCCACATCAGACATTGACAGGAGGTATAAATGCACTCTCTCCAATAGCTATGCATGAGGAGCAGTTGATGGAGTGCCAAGGAGCACAATGGCTGTTCTACCTTAGCAATGCGCAGGAGATGACACGTTCCCTTCAGCACTAATTGCTTTATTCAGAAAAAAAAAAGCCATTTACAAAATCCTTGCCTGGTCTCTTCCCTTGATGAGCAATTTCAGGCTGTACACTGGAGCTTTGTTTGTTGTTAAGAGAGAGGCACAGAAAAGTGTTTTGTTAAGTCATTTTAATTTTCATATTTAATGGAACAGAGTTCAGGAGGGTATTTTTCATTTTATTATTATTATTATCTGAATACCTGCATTATATATTCTGCAGGGTCTTCCTTTAAAAGACTTGAAGCTGATAAGTTCAGGCTGTCAAACACAACCCACTGCATCAAATAAATTATCCTGCACCGATATGCAGTTATAATTATTGCCACAGACCAAACTGCAAATCTGAAAGACGGAAAATATTCTTAACTTTGTTATTATTATTGCTGCTGCGCCTTGTCACGCACATAACATTAAAGCTCTTTTCAGAACTGCTTCCAAACTGCATTGCATTCTTAATATGTCAAACTCCCCCCTTTTATTGCAATAAAAAAAAAAAAAAATCAGGATTTCCTCTTTTTTCCTCCTCCAGCAGAGGAACAGCTGTAATGACTTCACAGACAAATCAATGCCATTTCCAACAGAATTATTTCATTTTTTCCCACTGCTTTGAAAAATTAGAACAATTTCAAAATGGGCCCTGGGGAATGAGAGCACAAAAATGCACAAAGGAGAGAGCACCAGGAAGACTCTCTGGGTTGCATATTTTGAGAGGCAGCAAATGGGTTTCTCTGCTGGCCTGCGAATTGTGAAGATCGTTCCAGAGGCATATGCTGTCTTCCATAATCATCCTCATCACCATCCTTGTGGCGATGACATTTGTACTGGCTCCCAGAATCTGCCTTGCCAGGAACTAATTTGTTTGTTTGCCTGAGACCACATAGGATGTGGGGTAGGCAGGTTGTGAGATAATTATAGACTCACAGACAATAAGGGTAGAAGGGAGCTCAGGTCACATTTAGTCCAAACCTCTGCTCCAAGCAGGACCAGCCCCAGCCCCAGCTACATCATCCCAGCCAAGGCTTTGTCTACCCAGGTCTTCAAAACCTCCAAGGATGGAGACTGCACCACCTCTCCAAGTAACCCATTCCAGTGCTTCACCACCCTCCTAGAGAGAAAGTTCTTCCTAATATCCAACCTCAACGTCCCTTGCTGCAGCTTGAGCCCATTGCTCCTTCTGTCGTCTGCCCCCACTGAGACCAGTCCAGCCCCATCCTCTTTGCAGCCCCCCTGCAGGGAGGTGAAGGCTGCTGTTCAATCCCCCTCGGTCTTCTCTTCTGCAGACTAAATCAGCCCAGTTCCCTCAGCCTCTCCTGTCCCCCAGCCCCACAACCATTTCTGTTGCCCTCCACTGGACTCCCTCCAATTTGTCCACATTTTTTCATGGCAAACCTTGGCTGGGATGATGTAGTTGGGGCTGGTCCTGCTTGGAGCAGGGGGTTGGACCAGATGTGACCTCCCGAGGTCCCTCCCAACTCTCATTTTCTATGGTTCTTTGATGAGGAGGCAGATCAGAGTGCATGGCCGCTGTGGTGGGCAAATCCTGGCTGCACAGGCGATGCTGATTCTCCAGATGCCCTAGGGGAAGCCAGTACCTATTCTGCACAGTGCACCGCCAGGCCGGACAAGTTGCTGGCTGGACATTATATCACCAAAGTGGGATGCAAGGAGAGAATCTCAATTTCTTCCAGGCCTATGCAGCAGCACAGTGTGAAAAGCAATTTGTTGCAGCTGGGTTCAAAGCATGCCAGTCAATGGGCAAAAATCCATGTGCTCATGATGGTCCAGGGTAAGGCTCAAGAGCTCCGGGTTTTTGGCGAGAGTTCAGCTCCCACACCACCATCTAAAGGACTGGCGAGATTCGGGGAGGTGATGAGCCAAGGAAGCACTGGTGAAATGAATGTAGCACCAGGTGGCCTTGCTCATGCAGACTCCCCAGATGCAGAGCACATTGCACTTCAAAGCCGCTCTGCATGAGAAACCTCCACCAGCCTCGAATCGACAGCTGAGTCAATGCTTGTAGCGCTCACTGCGCATTGCTCAGATGCCGGCAATCTGCAGTACCTTTGCCTGCCCCCAACACCCCTGCAAGGCAAGGAGGGGGCAGTTACCCAGTTTTATAGAGGGGAGAATAGATAGGGAGGCTACTTACTCATCCACAGCACCCTGTTCCCCACCAGCCTGAGACAGCCCGGGGCATCCCTCTGCGGTGAGTCTGGACAGCTTGATCTTTGATGTGCTGGCAAGCAGACCTAGACGAGCATCACCCACGTATGCCCTGCTTTGCAGCACACGTCGCCAGCTTGCTCCATTTCACTACCTAGTTTTGGTGCACCTCTGCAGCACTGTAACAGGTCCCCCGTGTCAAGAGGGTCAATTTAAACGCAGCATCACCCACCGACCAGGAGAACCATTCTTCCTCCCTTGGAAACAGATGGTGGTCTGGAGCACAGTCATCCCACACAACGGCCTGGGTGGGGTCCGCGTTTGCTACCTTCAGCAATGCCGCCTCGACAGTCCTCCGTGCGAAAGCAACAAGGAAGGTTTGTCTAACTAACCACGTCATGGGGCTGCAATCTTAAGAGCTGCAATATTTTGGCATGTGAAACTCCAGAAGCAAGCTTCCCCCACAGGCTGGCTAGCCAGGCATGCCAACCCAATTTGCAGAGAGACAAACTGAGGTCTAAGGCATTAGTGGGTGTGTTTAAAGTGACTCAGCATGGAAGGGAAGAGCTGGACGCAACTCAAAATGACAAACACGCCTGCGCTGACCACTGGCCCGCACAGCTGTGCCCATTTCACTCGAGTCCTTATGAAGCCAGATAGAAGAGCACTGTGGTTTTATTTCAGCCCAACTCCTGCATTACAATTTTTACTGCCCTTACTGATGTTTTGCCTAGAACATTTTGTAACCCCCAAATTAATACGGGAAGAACATCCAGTACAGTTTGAAGGAATAACAAAATATACATGCACACACACGCGCGCGCACACACACACACACACGATCTGCCAGTGAAGTTATGATTTCCAGCAGTTTCATAAATCAGAAAGGCCAGAGAAAGAAGGCTCCTTATTTTATCGCACATTTCCTTGTGTTATGTCAGTATTATTGATGCCCTGTCAAAAGCCCAGCAGGAACCGTATTGTGGCAGCAAACTCGACTTGGTCCTGCTGAGAATTAAGCCTCAAAAAGACTCAGCCAGTAAATATATTTCAAAGAGACATCAAGGCAAAAGGCACTGATCACTGCAAGGGTCAAGGAGGAGCGTTTCCACCGTAAGTATGGCATCAGTTGTTGCTGTCGCCATTTCTTTCTGGGAAGGGGTCTCCGGCGCTGTGCACAGTGCTCTCCCCGCACCACCTCGTTCTCACCCCTTCTTGAAGTGCATGCATTATAGAAATCCTCCCCTCTGCAAAACAACTGTTCTCCGTTTACAGAGCCGTGCCCCTACCTCGCCCCATCCCGTCTCCAAAGATAGACCTGCTTTCTGGCCCGACACCAGCCCCCCGCTCTGACTCAAACTCAACGAGTCTGCACACGGGCTCAGTCCTGCTCCTTCCCAAGTGGTTTCAAAGCTGTGGAAGTCAAACTACTTAGGAAATATCTCCCATCATCTGCCTAACGGCAGCAGCACCATTCGAGTTATTATCCCAGCACCACTTCTACCAAGCAGCATCCCACCCGAGCCATGCTCGGGCCGGAGCCCGAGGTTGCTCTTCAGCCTCTCGTGTTCTCCGTGGGGGGGATGGCAGGGCAAGGAGCAATGGACTCTACTTCGGGATCATCCACTACCGAAGGCGATAAACCTGTTATGGAAAACGCAGAGGGGAAGGTCGAGGAGCGATGCAAAAAGTCCTCCCATCAAGATGAGCTCAGCACAACTCCTTGATGATGGAGCCAAGGGTAGGAGGGGAAATCTCCCCTTTGATTCATCTGCAAGAGCTGCTGGATGATGGTCCTTGAGGCTCAGCTCTCTGAGGCAGTCACTTTAGGCAATGGATTTATCTGCTAGATGGGGGAGCTTTTTGGGTCAATCTGGCCATGAAATGGCAGATATGCCAGGCACCCATCTCACAAGCCCTTTTGTACCTGATCCAGTCTTGAGTACCAATATGCCTCTCATCCTGAAAAGACCCAAGGGGATGCTTTTTTCCCCCTGGTAGGATCCAGCCACTCTGGGCCTGTGTCCAAGCTGGGATGCTGCCTCCTAGCAAGTGGAACAAGAGGAAATTTAAGGATACTCCTGCTGATAGCAAACAGAGACTGCTGTTAGTTCAAATGGCAGAGATCTGTGTTTTTGAAGCTGAGGGTTTGGGCTCCACAGGTGTGCCATCATTGCATCTGTTTGATGACATAAAGGGAGAGGAAGCTTCGAAGTCCTTTAAAGCAAAAGGTGCAAAAATGGCTCAGTCTGAGTGACGAGAGCATTTTCATCCTGCAACAACACAAGGATTGGCACAGGACGTCATAGCACGGACCATTTAAGAATGGGAGAAAGGTGATCTGGGCAGGTGCAGGCAGCAAATAGGTGTCATGCTTGTGCTGCCATAAAAATATTGTCAACTTTTCAAATGTTATCAGTGAGTAGGGGCACAGCAATGGGATACACATGCCACGAGACTCCCCTGCAAGAGACTCCTGTGGTATGCATCTGCCAGCAGAGCATCCCTGTGGGGTGCCCCAAGTTGGTTTTGGGGGCAGGATTTGGTCCCTGAAGCCAAGCCAGTGATGTCTGTAAACACCAGCAAAATGGAGCAGGAGGATACATCCTGGCCCAGCTGTTCTCATGCCACTGACAATGGCTGTTTATAGCTACAGTCCCTATGACCTCCAGGGTAAGCTTTAAAAACCATGAAGGAAAGACTAAAGACACAGAAGTAAAACAGGATAAGATGCAACATGGACTGCATAGACCATGGATAAAAAACTGGCTGGCTTGTCAGGCTCAGAGGGTAGCAGTCAATGACTCAGTGTCTAGTTGGCAGCCGGTATCAAGTGGAGTGACCCAGGGGTCAGTCCTGGGGCTGGTTTTGTTCAATGTCTTCCTCAACAACCTGGAAGATAGGATTGATGCACCCTCAGCAAGTTTGCAGATGACCCCAAGCTGGAGGGAGTGGTAGATACACTGGAGGGGAGGGCTAGGATTCAGAGAGACCTGGACACATTGGAGGTTTGCGCCAAAAGAAATCTCCTGAGGTTCAACAAGGACAAGTGCAAAGTCC
>NW_017728910.1:25749078-25772119 GCF_001723895.1 Crocodylus porosus | reverse complement strand
ACCTCCCTGCAGGGGGGCTGCAAAGAGGCTGGAGGTGGGCTGGTCTCAGTGGTGCAGATGACAGGACAAGGAGCAATGGGCTCAAGCTGCAGCAAGAGAAGTTGAGGTTGGTTATTAGGAAAAACTCTCACTAGGAGGGTGGTGAAGCACTGGAACAAGTTACCCAGAGAGGTGGGGGACTCTCCATCCTTGGAGGTTTTGAAGACCCGGGTAGACAAAGCCTTGGCTGGGATGATGTAGTTGGGGCTGGTCCTGCTTGGAGCAGGGGGTTGAACTAGATGTGACCTCCTGAGCTCCCTTCAACCCTCATTTTCTATGATTTCTATAGGTCCACCAAAAGCATATCACACCAAACTGACCCAGTAACTCCCTTTGATCAAGTAAGTGATACTTTAAAAAGAGAGGAACCACAGTAGATCTCATCCAAGCAGACCTCAGTGTGCCATCTGTCCTAGTACGACATGGGAACTGATCAGCTCAGCTAGAGAAGATGGGGATTAGGATGGGAAGTGTGAAGTGGGAGAGGAACCGGCTAAGGGGTCAATGGCAATGGTCGCATTGAGACTCTCAGGCTGGAGGAAGCTTCCTCACAGATCAGCCTTGGCCCGATCGTATTTCATACTTTCATGGTGACCATGGTGCCAAAGATAGGAGCATGCTGACACAATTGGTTGCTCTTAGGAGGCACAGTCAATGCTGAGGGGGTCTTGGAGCGTATGAGAAGACACGGATAACCTTGCGAACGGGAACGATAGAAACGGGACGATGCTCAGTAGCAGGAAGTACAAGGCCTTAGGGACGATTTTCTGCTTTGAACTGGCAGCTCACCAGCCAGAAATAAAACCAGAGAAGAAAAACTGGGTGGAGCGGGGGACTCAATCGCAGGATAACTATGGAGCACCAGTGTAATGCAACCACAAAAAGGGAAAATGGGATCCTAGGATGGGTCAGACCTACTATGAAGCTAGGGAAAGATTAACTGAGGCCAGGACTGGCTACCTGGATGCTCAGATTACGCCAGGGATTGAAAGGAGATTGTTTTAGCCTCAGAAAGCAAAAGGTTGAGAGTGGATAGGATTGCTCTCTGCAGATATACTGGCGGGGAAAGAAGCATTGAACGCTGGCACGAAATCTGATGGGGACAAACTGGATAAATTCAGGCTGGAAATTAGAAGCACATTGCTGACGCTCAAGGGAGGGAAGACTCCGGAGCAGCCTCCCAGGAGGAGGGGTAGGGGCAAAAACATGGCATAGTTTCAAGACAGACCTTGCTCAGTTGAAGAGGGGGATCAAACCAGGCGGTTGCCATCTCTAGGAGTGGGCTGGCCCCCATGACTTCCAAGGTCGGGGCTCTGTGATGATCAACACGTGCCCCAATAACACCTCTGCACAGATCAGCCCCGAGGTTGGGTGTCTGAACTTACTCCAGCAAAGGGGCTGCTCCAGCCTCGTTGGCACTAGGCATCTCACCCTGTACCCGAGCTACCTCTCCTTGTCCAACAAGCACTCTCCCTCCTTTCATTTCATTCCCTGACCTCCCCCCCGAGACTTTGACCCATCAAACAGAGATTTAAAAACCCACCTGCCTTTCCAAAACACTGCACCTCCTTCCCATGGGGGCACGGGCTGTATTCCTACTTCCCTGAAGCAGAGGAAAGTCAAAGCATAGATGGACTTCAGTTGGCCAGAATTAAACCTGGCACCTCCCTCCTTCCCAGCCCCCTCCCAATATCCAGTGATGGACCAGCAACCATCATTTGACGGCAGTGAGTGCTCCAGCCACACCTGTGCCTTTCCTGCTCAGCTCCCCTCGCTTTGCTTTTAAATCACGCTGCATTTGGATTTCATCTGTCTCCGCCGAACTCGGACGTGCCTTCACTAAGTGCATCAGCAAATGTGCTAGGGCTGATCTCTGAACTGCATCAAACAAATCCTGAGCGTATTAGGTTCCCTATTTACAAAGCAAATACAAGTAAGAATAATGAAGTGTGACCTTCCATACTCATTGCCTCTCATAATAAATCCCCCACCAGAGAGCCAAGGGATCAGATGTGTCTCCACAGGGAAACGATTGCACCTGTCGTTGCTACTCCTGCTCAGAAATCAAGCAATGGTTGCAACTGGGGCAGGGGAACTGCATGTCTGCAATGCACTTATATCCAGGGGAAACAGTTGGGACTCAGCTAACGGGAAGCAGCACAAATTTCTAGGTGCATGACACTCATGTTGAGAGGTCTTGAATGAAATCAGAGTCCCTGTTGTCCCAGGGGTTGAGCGGGCACCAGGAAGCCTTGGGACCTGTCCCTGAAACGTAGTCCAAAGGTCTTTTGGGATGAGGAAGAGGAAGGCTAGGGAAGCAGTTGCCCACGGAGTGACTGGGTACCAATAACAGGGATGTTCACTAGGAAATTATCAGCTCACTGTTAAAGAAAATAATCCCTCCTTCACCCCCATACAGAAATGACCTGAAGCCATAAGCTTCGATAACTTTGGTGACAGAAGGCAGAGCTGAGAGCCTGTGAAATCACCGTGCAAGGACAGCCCATGTCACCCGCATAAATAGGAGTCTGCTTTTCCTAGGACAGCAGCTGGGTTTGGCAGCTTGTATTCAGCCACAGGCTTTTTTAAAAAGAGGGGGTGCTCACTGCATGCCTGTCATCTGGTCCATATAGGAGCTTAATTACAAAATGCCATCTTGTGTGGGTCCGTGACAATAGGTACAGCTGCTCGGTATTATTAGTGACATTTGCCATAGTGATCCAGATTAGGGCCCCACTGCTTTAGGCACTGTAGAAATCCCTAGCAAGCCCTTCCCCAAAGAGTCTACAAGCTAAGGGCATGAGCACACGCAGCAGGACATGCACCAACAAATACCCTTTGCTGTATTTGGATTTGAAACAAGGTGTGAAAATGAGGTTTGAAAAGGAGCAGGCACACAACATAGTCCCCCATCCAGTGCAGAGATACCTAGGAAAACATCTACACCAGCATATGTGTTACGTGTCTGCAGCTGATCCCCGGATGGCAGTTTGCTCAAGGCAAATTGGCTATTATCTGTTTCTCTGCAACCTACTTGCAAGCCACCGTAACAGGGTGCAGCTACCCAGGACCTCTGTCCGCTCTAGGACCCGGGAGAATCGACCTCAGAGTACAACACTGATGCAAGCTGCATTGGTGCGAACATCTCTCGTGCCCCTGCCCTGAGGAAGGAAGACAAAGGAAGGATTAGTAAGGGACTTGCCCAAGATCACCCGAGTCGTCTGTAGCAGAAGGAAGAATCCAATCCATGTCTCTTGGGTCCAAGTTCAGCCCGCTGCCCCAGCCTCCTTGCTTCCCAGTAACCCCTCTGCTGAAACAACTGGGAAATAAGCCACAAGCTGCAGCCTGCTCTTTCAACAAGGACTTCAGCATTTCGTAAAGGTGAGCAGAAACATTGTATTGTGCACATTAGCGCCGCACGGTTCTTTAGACATTGAAAAGGTTCCCTATTCAGTGTCTAAATTAATATTTCAAATCAAGCCACCGTGAGTATTGGAAATAGCAGGGTATATTATTCAGTGCACGGACAGGGCCCTCACCGCAGAGAACAAGATGTCTCTCCAATACATTTATGTAAAGCTGCCTCCGTAGAAACTAAAATTAATATTCCTCCTGCTCTCGTCAGTTGTAATCTGTAAGGTCACTGCAGCGGGCACTCTCACGAAATGGCTAAGGCCATTCAATTAATCTTAGTTTGCAGAGAACTCGGAGAATTTAAGTAAGGTCAGAGAGTTAAAACAGATCAAGGGACCGGAGGTCTCCATTGCCGCTCTGCATCCAGAGGAGCTCTGTGGGCACATCGGTTACTCCATTTAAGATGACACGTGGCTTTCTACAACATCTGGGGAAACCATCTCTGCAGCTGATCCTCTCTCCCTCTAGCCCCCAGGCTCACAGCAGGGACATGGCACCGTCTCAGCGTGCAGGAACCTTGCATGAACTGCCTGCGAGGGAAGTCCCACTTGCGCTACCCACACCCTCCAGCTTCCACGCATTCATTTTAAACCTGCCCTGTGTCGTACGTCCTACCCGACTCGTGAGCCTAAACTAGCGGTGGGTTGTGCCTGCTCCTTAAACCCCTTTCCATAAGCCACCGGTCTGGCCCGCTGGCCAGTGATGACATGAAAAGCCCATGCTGCCCCAATACATACATGCAGGTGAGGGAATAACCAGCTACACAGGTGACCAACAGGTTACAAGAGGGAGAAATGCGAGTCACGGGGCCAAACCGAGCAGGGAACCCCAGGCAGGCAGGAGCCCAGAGTCATCCTGGTTAACGTGCCAGGCACCGGAAAGAAAGCCCTGCTATTGCAGAGAGCTCTCCCCAAACTGTCCACCCTCCTTTCTATAGGGCTGGGCAACCATACGGTTCCTGGAAAAATAAAGTAGAAGCCCTTCAAAATGAAATACCTCCTTACTCAGACAAGGGAGGTGAGGAGCAAGCTCTGATGCCCAGTATTGAGCTATGGATGAGAAACCAGAGGCAGGACTGAGAGGCAGAGGTATCAGATGAGGATAGGAAGCCCTGAGCAAAGAAGCTGGGATAACATACGGTGCTCTGAAAGGCCCAGCCATCAGTGCAAGTTGCTCTAGGAAGCTCTGTGTGGATACAAGAACGTAACAGTGCAAGGAAACAAGCTCCAGGGTCACAGCAAACTCCCCCATCTGGCTTCCTCCTCCTCTATGGCTCAGGCCCTGGAGGATGGTGCTCTCAGCTGACCCCCAAGCTTACAAATGCCCCCAACAACCCCGACATATGGGCTCTAACCCTACTGGCATGTGCAACATCAAGCACATGCATACATACTTTCCTGAACTGGAATATGCTCTGCTACTGTGTGCTGAAGCTCTGGTTCAAGAAAGTCTACCATATTGCCAAGGAGTTCATGGCAGGTGAAGCGGTATGCTACCCCAAAGCCGCCCCCCTTTAATACAGTCATCTTTGATGTGGAAACAGCATCTCCCACCCTGCACCTGGATCCAGGCAGGCAGGCCTTGTGGGGTCCCCCTCCCCACCCACAGGCATCTACAGGCTCTGCATAGTCCGGGTACCAAAGATGCCCGGAGGTGTCAGCTCAGTGTAAGACATTAAATGCAGCCCTCGGGCTCCTGACAGCCCAAGCCACTCCTTCGTCTGTCCCCATGTTTGCTTGCGTGGGAATACCCCTTACAGATTAGATGGCTTGTTAATGCATCATGAGATGCTCTGAGCTGGTGAAGGAATACATTTCAATACTTATAGCAAGTGGCAGCCAAAGAAATACAGCCTTCCTGAAGAGTTTGCAACGGCCTCCTTTAAACAAGCAAACAGCTGTGGTTGTGATTGTGGGCGACAGGGAAAACAGGCTCTAAATAGCATGCAGAGCAGAGGGCTGTGCTTGTATCATCCCAGCAGTCCAGTACCCAGCAGGCTTCCCTCTCAGGCACCAGCAACAAATGCTGTCTTACCATCCAACAAGACTGGGAGAGGTGCCCAGTGCTCCTGGGAGAGCCCGCTAAAGTCACTCCCTGTTTGCCAGCCCCGCTGTCAGGTGCTTTTGGTAGCCACCAAGACTTGGTTCAAATACATGGGGGTCCCTCTTAAGTAACAAGCAGTACCAGCTCCCTGAATTTCCAACAGTGTTATTTTTTCCCTCTTGTTCAGCTGCAGTTTCCTGCTTGTCAGCACAGACGCTGTGCAACAACCAAGGACGAGGCAAAACACAGCGTCAGCTCTGGAAAACACAGTGAGGATCCATTTCTAGAAATAATGAAGGCAGCACTCCCCTGTGGTCATGTTGGCAGTCACTCTTTTAGCTCAATTCTCCATCTGCTGGTGAAAACTCCCTCTACCACATCGCCTTCTCCTTCCCCACGCCCTAGACTCCACTCAGGATTTGGGGGGAGTGGGTAGCACAGTGTCAGGTGCTAATATCCAGAAGGCCAACATCCCTGTCCTTAGCAAGTGTGGCCTTGTCCGCCCTCCTTTCCCCAGAATGACAGCAGCTGCCTTTAGGCCAGTGGACCCAACCTTTTTAGACACGTGTAGACTCAAGGCACCCTTGGATAGCCTCATGGCACCCCTTGGAAAGCAGCAGCTCTTAGTTTTATCTCTTTTTTTGACTACAGAAAAATCACTGGCAGGATTTTTGTTGCAAAGAACGCAGAAGGGCCATGGCTATGGATTGCTATTTGAATTCTCTGAAGGTCTGATTCACAACATAAATCCCAACCTACCACAGCTAACATTACATGGCACCCTTGAAGGGTTCTCCAGGCACCCCAGGGTGCTCAGCACCCTGAGAATCACTGTTTTAGGGGGATAGACAGGAGGAGGAGACTCACCCAAGTCCACTCGCTTATCTCGGTATCCCTTCCCATGTCGTGTTCCATCATGAAGCTGTCTCTGAGTCAACTTCCACCGATGAATCCCACCAAAACCTGACGCACGTCCCTAAAACCTTTAAGGAGATGTTTTGTTCCTTAGCTCTAATCACATAGCAAGAACCACATTCTCCTTTCTCTATACTATTCACTTCCACTGCCCAACCATTCCCATCCTTGTATCCAGGTACGGTGACTCTCAAGTGGCAACAAAGGAATTCTGGGTAGAAAGCTTATGCAAAAGAGACTCTCCCTGCACCTGAAGAAGGGTGTTTGTACCCAAAAGCTTGCAAAGGACAACTTTCCTAATTATTTCGTTGCCTATGCAAAAGAAGTTCATTCTGGACTTTCAACCAAGCATCAGTAGAAAGAGGCAGGGAAGCACCTTGCCCTTGTCTGCCCGGAGCTCCGGGTAACCCACTTTGACAGAAGAAGCAGTTCTGTTCCCAATTTCCTTCCCCATCCCCAACAGCTGGGAGGAGACAGCTCCTCACCTCCAAGAGGCCATAGGGCTTGTGAGTACACGTAACATGGGTATATGAAGTAGAAGGCAATATGTTTCTTCCTCCACCTGGAGAACTTGGAACAGAGAGAGGCTAAGTAAGTGGCTTGCCCAAGGTCAGTGGGATAGTATCAGCCCTGTGGCTGGTCCCTTTGCTCAGTTCACACTGCTCAGCAGGTACAAGGAACTGCAAAACCATGTCCCCAAAGCATTTGTGTAAGAAAGGATCATGAGCCAAATAAAGCACCGAATAAATCCTGTATCTCAGCTTGACCCTCAACTCAGGATTCCCACACAACCAGCCTCCTCCCAGCCACTGACTCGCTGCAGACTCCAGGTGCTGCTCTGCATTTCAAATATGTACCATAGTGATTCCTAATGTTGGAGAAATCTTGTGTCTTGCCCCTCCTCCTGGCTGCCATCCTGCCAGACACAGAAAGACACAGTGAGAGCAATGGGTATACCTGCTCCACATGTGCTCAGCACTGCTGCTCTAAGCCAGCCCCAAAGCAGAGTGGCAGAAGTTTCATGCATGATTAGCCCAAGCTAGATGTGCTAACCCCAAGGCTTTTTCATTTTATTTTATCATACTAGGCCTCAGCTGTGATTTTTCCCACTCCCAGGGCAAGTATGCTAACCTCAAAGAGTGACTTCAGTCTAAGGGATGGTTAACAGTGTGTGACACGAGGCCATTCAGAGTGTCCACCCAACCACCCACCCGTCTAAGGCAGTCCACCCACCTGCCTCACCTGCCATGCCTTGGTTGTAATGAAATAGTTGTTTCTAGGTAGGAGGCTGCCATTTAATGCCCCGATGCTAAGGGCATAATACACGGCTCCAACCTCCCCTTTACTGTGTCCCATGCCTCACAGATGGCATCCATAGATTTCATAGATGTTAGGGCTGGAAGGGACCTCAGGAGATGATCGGGTCCAGCCCCTTGCCCAAAGGGGCAGGAAGTCTTCTGGGGTCAGATCTCCCCAGCAAGATCCAAGAGTGTCTTAAAGGTATCCAGAGTAGGTGCTTGCACCACTTCTGGGGGAAGTCTGTTCCAGACTCTGGAGACTTAGATTGTAAAGAAGTTTTTCCTTATGTCAAGTTTAAAATGGTCTTCCAGCAGTTTGTGACAATTCCCCCAGCCGCATTGCTGGGCCACACTCAGCCTCTGGCCCAAACTTGGCCTCAGGCATCCTTGGACATACCTTGGCCTGGCCTCTGGCCCAGCCTCAGGTGTCCTTAGGCATGCCTGGGCCCTCTTCAGGGCCTCTGCTCCCACATACACTCTGGGATCCTTGCCTCTCATTAGGCCCTTTGCCTCAACACACCACTACGCTCCCTCACTGGGGCTCCCGGGCCTTACCTGCCTTAGGCCTCAGGTGTCTGTTGATGTACCTGGACCTCACTCTTGGCCTCCACTAGGCCTCACTCTTACCCAGGCCTTGGGCCTCGGACTCTCATGACCCCTGTGTTGCCACCCAAGCCTCACCCTCCCAGGCTTGGGTCTTGGGTCTTCCTGGCCCCATGCTGTCAACCCAACCTGGTGCTTTTCTTTCAGGGTGTGCTCCATCAGACTCTGCTGGAGCAGGATTTCTAGTCTGGAATTGGGGTCTGAACACAAGAATCAGCCAGCATTGCTTCACTAGCAGTGAGAGCTGCATGAGAAAGGTCTATACTAGGTATACCCAGGAGCTGCTGTTCCACATAGCCCGACCTCTGCCTGGCCTTCCAGGGCCCAGTGCATCACAGCGAGCCACATCCCCACTTGAAAGCTGGCCCCTTTTCCCCCTCCTCTATTTACCCTGCTACAGGATTTGCAGCAAACCCAGCTGGGAGGTGGAAGGTTGCAATCACTGGCGAGGTCTGACCCAAATTTGAAGCAAAATGCATGCAGTCTGGAGCAAAAAGAAGCAGCCCAAAGCATGGTCAGATCTTTGAGCTTCTCAGGCGCAGATTGAAACACTGGAATAAGTCACTTAAGGCAGGACTTACTTGCAAGACTGGCTTTGCCCTGTGTGCATCTAGATATCAGGCTCAAACCAAGCTGGGTTCTAATCTTGACATCCAAACTCACATCCCAAACACTCCAATGCCGAAGCATGTTCGGTCCAATATAAAGACCCTTTGCAAACTGCAAATCCCAACCGGGGTTTGGATCTCATGCAGTCCCTGGGGTTGAAAGGTGCTTCGATCCAGGCAGAGGGGACAAATTTGCAACCCAGGAAGCAAGAATGCAATAGTGTTGTTTGTTTAGCCCAGATGGAGACTCCTCCAAGTCCAGCATTTCCCAACACAGTGCCTTACAAGAAGGCAATAAGCATCAGCGATCATAAGTCATCCTCAGTAGTGACAGCTTCTAACGGGGTCAGTAATCACTTGATCGCTCCATCTGGCTGTGCTAAATTATGATCCAGAGTGATTTCAGCTGCTTCAGAAGCCAGACAATTCTCTTGCAATAAGAGATGTGTCTGCATTCCTATAGAAGCAGCTACCTGACCAGACTGGGTGTTCAAATCCCTTTGTATATCAAGATATGGAGGTTTCCAAAGGAGCTTTTTAAAAATAAATGCAAGAGAAGACATCATTTTCATTTCATTTCCATTCAATCCACAAGCATTTAATGAAACAGGACTTATAGGGCAGCAGGGTCCAGCTGCCACGGTGCCTGGCAATACCGTCTCCTGAAGGTGGGCATCCAGGAGCGAGGTGAGAAGTCAGGTGGGATGGCAGCACTTTCCTTCAGTCCCTGTCTCATTACAAACTCTCATGGTTATTTTCCAAGCCAGAGTCCTCAGGGGCGTAAATAAGCTGCTTAAATATGTTGCCTGATTTTCGCAGCTTGGCACCTCTGAAAGTCATAAGGGCGTTGTTACTCCTCATTACAATTAGCACGTGCTAGATCTAATGGATGTTAGCCAGTGTTAAAGTTAGCATGTGCTGTGAACAGTTGAGTGATGTCAGGGTTAATACCCTAATGTGCACAGCTCTGACCTGCTGTTGGAGGGCTGGGGAGCAAGGGCACAGCTAGGAGCTGGCAAGTCTACTCTGTGCCTAAAAGGGGCTCCAAGATCAGGCCCCCACTGGCCTGGATCACTCCCTGCTGGTATAGATCAGGCCCTCACTCTTCCCAGCTTTCCCTGGCTCCCAACTCAACTGCAGGGAAGCTCTTGTCCCACTTCAGGGGCTGGGCTCAGCCCAAAGAGTGGCAGCGGTGGCTGGGTTCCTTCGCCTGTCTGCTCTCTGTAGCCCATACTGCCCCTGCATGCCTAGACCCAGCCCACAACGCCCCTGCTGGGGCCTGCGGCTTCCCACTCACCCACCAGCCCTCCCAGCAACTCCCTGGTAGGATCAGGGCCCATTGAAGGCCCAGTTTAGACTCGACCTGAACCGCTCCCCACCTCCATCCTCTACAACTTCCCCTCAGTGGAGCAGCCAAAAGTGAAGGTAACTCGAGCTTGGTAGCATGGGTCAAAGATAACCCTCACCCAAAGTGGCATAACTTTAAGATTCCTAGAGGGCACTTAGCATTTGTTAATGCGCCTTAATATGTGGACACTTGTGTTTAGGGGTCCACCTAACTCAGGGAGGCAGCTGGCCAATTTCGCAGGGAGATTGTGGCTGCCCCCCTTAGGGCAGGTGGCTCCGCCTCTCACCACTGATTGGCTCTGAGGGCTGTCCATCATACTGCCCAGCCCCTTGCTGCTGATTATCTGAGAGTCATGTCCATCATGCAGCCCTTCCCCTCACCAATTGCTGGAGAGGGGCAGGACCACATAACAAGCAGCCCTCTCAGCTAATCAGTGGCAAGATCTAGCAACCAGCTTGGGCTGCCCTCCCTGCATGCCTCATGGACCCTCTAGCACGATTTATTCGTGATCATGGTAAATTGGCAGCAGACCTGGGCTCCGCACCCACATTTTCATAGGTCTGGAGCTCACATACAGGGCTGTATGCCTGCCAGCACATCGTCCAAGCCAGTGACTCATGCAATGAATCTCCCCTAGGAAAACTACTCCAGAGCCTATGAGGCTTCACTTTTGGAAAAGCCAACAGACTGCTCCCGTGGAGGGAGATGGAGGCTAAAACACCATGGGAGCTGCAGCAGGAACAACCAGCAATGACACTCCCGGGTGGCTGTCCGGGAAGTGCCCACCTGGGTCTGGGCTGGGAAACTCACTGCAGAGACGCATCCTTTGGCTGCAGCCTCCCTTTTAAAACCACCGAGCTGATCATTCTGGCCTTAGTCTTGTCCTTGGGTAGTTGTTCAGGACCTGCCCCAGTAGCCCCAGAAGCCAGTGGGAGGTTTCCCATTGGCATCGATGGGTGGAGGATGAGGCCCTTACTGCCTAACCCAATGCCCAATAGCCTCTGGCATCTTCATTCAGCCCAAAGTAGGCCAAGAAGGCAACAGAAAGCCAATGTAAAACATTATTTCAAGTGAACACTGCCAGCACCTGAGCTCAAGCTAGCATGGCAAAGCTGTGCAGTCACTTCAGCTATCAGCTTCTTTTCCACTTCCACGGTCCCCCCCCACCCATAAGGGACAGGGCAAGACCTAACGGGCTTAAACTGCAACAAAGGGGATTTAGGTTAGTTGCTCGGAAAAGCTTCCTCACTGCAAGGCTTGTTAAACACGGGAATAAATTACCTGGGGGAAGCCACAGAATCACCCATGAGACACTAAACTATATAGGCAAGCTCAATTCCTCCGTGCTGCAGGGAGGGACACTAAAGAAAGCCCTAATTTGGATGGAAAGATAAAGTTTCCCTCACGCTCAGCATTGTCACGCTAAAAAAGAAGCCACCCTTCATTAACTTATTTGTGCATTCTGCGCCTGATCTTTCTTTAAACTCACCAAGGTCTTGCAGTGCCATGGGAAGAGGAAAAGAAACAAGAGCTTTCCTCCAGAGGGAGAGTGACGGAGCATGTTCCTGACGGTTTCCTCTGGGGGTCAGTTCATGAATCACTGCCTAAGTGCAAACATGTCATTCAGCAGCCTTGCCACGGGGCTGGTATTTAGCTCAGACGCGGCATACGGAGAGAGATAACCTGAAAAATTGTAGGCCATTCATAATTTCGGCTCTCTTGCTAGCTCGATGGGGAAGCAGAACGCACTCGGCAGAGGGAAGGGAGCTATTTGTACCTCCAGTTTGCTCTAGGGCCGTGACAGCTGCCGTATACAGACTCATGTCCTCTAGCTCATAGCTAGTGGCAGGGTGAGGATGCTGAAAAGGAGGGTAAACAGGGCATAGGTGGCGTCTTGCTCCTCTCCCACTACCATTGTCAATGGAGACAGCTTCCAGAAGTGAGGAAAAACCAAAGCCCTGACCCTCTGCAGGCAGCAACGGCCTGCTGACAGCACAGACCGGTTGGAGATGTTTCCTCTGGCATCTCTAGACCTATAATAGTGCATGCCAGGAAGGGTAACGGCGCTCCAGAGATATCTGGTTCAATGCTCTCCCTCCAAGGCAGCCACCCCCGCCCCTGCTGGAGATACACGGACCCCGGTCTGACCCAGTCTGGCACTTCTTATGTCCTTACCACCCCCGTCGAGGGGAAAGTGCCCCCAGGAAGATGTCCTTCCACCCCACAGTTGCAAAATCCCAAGACACAAGGCAGCATCACCGCCAAGCACGTACTCACGGCTTCCCCCCGGGTGTCGTTGGTGGCACGTGTTCAGGTGCCTGTCCAGGATTTGGCAAGCGCAGGAAGAAGAGAGCAGGGTGTGCAGCAGCAGAGCTCCTGGGTGCATGGCATGGAGGCAAGATAGACAAGGCCCAAGCATCCCATCACCTTTCCTGGCCTGATAAGTGCTGATGCTAGAGTCACCGTTACTCACCGTTCACAGTCTCCACTGATGAGCGTTGACTTCACAGTGCACCAGATGTTTCCTGTCCTTTGATGCTGCCAACAGGCCCCCATCCTCCCAGAGCAACCTTACCCTCAGGGTGGAGTCAGGAGGTCAGGCTTGACAACGATGATGATCCTTTCTCGCCTTAAAACTTCAGGACCAATTTAAAAAACCAAAACACTGGCCTTTGTACTGTTTGGGATCTTTGGGTGAAGGTGTAATACATGCATTGGGTATTCGTATTTACCCACGTGCAACTTAGTACCTGGGCATAGGGTTGGAGGGACCCAAAAGCGAGTCTCCGTCCCTTCAAGACTGGATTTCTTCCTCTAGCCCAGACATTAGCTCTGCCATGTAGCCATTGACTGAAGGAGCAGGTGGGACTCCCTGCCTTGGCATGTGACGGTGATGGGATACGAGCACGGGGATCCACAATGCCCCACGTCCTGCACAAAGCATGCAAGCCTCGCCTGGACAGGTCTCCTGTCTGGATCTAGCTGCACCTCCTGGTTTAGGGTAAAACCTATGACATTCAGGTCCAGCTTTTGAATGCATCCCCAGTCTGGATGAATTTGGATCCGGGGCACTGGTTCACTATAAGTGAGGCACTTGGCTATGGGTGAATATTTTTATATCAGTGAAAGGGTGGGTTGAAGTACTTGTTGAAACCCCTCATTTCCATTTCAAACAAAGTTGGGGAAGTTAACAAAAAATAGGATCATAGCTGATTTTGAATTGCAGTCCTCTCTGGTGATGAAACTCAACCTAGTCTCCCCAGGAAGAGAAAATAACCAGACAGTACAAGTACCACTGACCAGATTATTAACATCCTCTTGGGTTTAATAATCCCTTTTTTTTCTAGGAACACAGGGAGGACCTTTTCTAACGACATGGTTATACTGGGTAACTCCTGCCAAGTGCCCTAAGATGATTTACAGTCTCTAAATAATGAGGAATGATCTGACTTTAGGACCTCGAGACCTTTTGGTTACCCATCTGGGCAAGGTTGGTGCTTGGCTATCATCCCAGCTGCTCCTTTTGAAAGGCACCTGGGCTTTACTCACCTGTACAACTGCTGTCACCCTCCTCCCCTCCCTTTTTGAAGGGTAGGAGTCACTCCGATACCATGATGCTTCCCTTCCCAGCACGGAGACTGGAGGATGAGGGATGTATTATGACTGTTAAAATACTGCAGACAATGTCAACACACTCAGGGGCAGTTTCAGGAGGCTCCGACCTCTGCTTTGATGGGAAGTGTCTACCCCTGTGTGTCCACAGCTGGTTTTTAGAGCTCAGGCGTAGTGGATGTGGCAGGTCACAAGTGTCAGCAGTGCCGTAGGTGGGTGCCAAGTGCTGGTACCCTCTTCCCTCCAACAAACCAGGCACAGGCAATGCCGTTGTGAGGGCAGGGAGTGCTGGCGATGGATGACATGCCATGCTGCCTTGGGCATGGCCCAGTCTCCACCACACCCTGTGCAATGAGGTGTTGGGATCTGCAACTCGAGACTGGATGCTCCTCTGAAAGGTATGTTAGAAATGCACAGTAAATAGAGTATTGTTAAAATATGATTAAAAATAAAGTGTTATTAAAACTACACAGTTTGCATCTCGTACCTAATAAAAAAAAGAACACTGCCAAGGACCCTTTTTTTTCCCCCTCGGCCAGTTTGCTAGCTTTTCTTATGATAAATCACTCTCTACCCCCACACTCCTACTAGTCTTTCACATGCAGATTACAGAAGCTGGAATTCAACTGACTGTGTCCTTGAAAGAGGGGGTGGGGATTTCAACTCTTAGTAACCTAAAGAGCTTTCTAAGTGTGCACAATTAACTAATGCATATTTGCCTATCCGCCCCACATACTTAAATAGTTAATTATAATATACATACAACAAATAAAATGACGTAATCACATATATGTTTGTATGAACCAAAAATAAATTGTAAGAGTTCCTGTTTCTGCACATGTGCCCAAAAAAAAATAAAATAAAAAGCCAACTAAAAATTTCCTCAGGAGCAGAGTAATCTAATGTCCTTTGACTCTGCTCCGACCCTATTTACAAATACACCTTTTGTACTACTAATAGTGTGTGCCTAAGATTTGTTTACGAGCCTCCAAAGAAACGAACCACTTTTTACATCAGGTACAAGGTCTCCGGCCTGGATCCGAGCGCAGCGGCATGAGGTTCTTTGGCCTGTGCATCTTCCCTTCTTCTTGAGACTTCAGACTTATGTCATAAGCCTCCCCTTGAAGTCCCCGGGGCCAAGTCAAAGGGCAGGAGAAAGCCCCCATGGTCTGAACCTTAGGGTTTGGCAAGACCCATCCCCATGCAGCTCAGACACGGATGGTGCGGATGGGTCCGTGGCTGCCCTGCATTGCCCTTCTGCTGCCCTCAAAGCTGCTCCCAGACCTGCAGCATGGAGATCTCACAAGGGTTAATAATTGCTCATCCAGCTCCTGGGAAACTTTGGCCCAAGCTTTGGTCTCCTAAGAGGCCTCCAAGTATCAGAGAGCATGAGCTTGGGCAGGGTCCGGAGCAGACCTCAGCTTTGCAGGAAGGGGGCCTCCAACATGCTTTAGTCCTCCAGTCTGAGAGCCCCTAGTTTCAGTGCCTAGGGGATTTGAGCACCACACTCCAGCTTCCTAGTCGAGGGGTTTCAGCATCATCCAGCACCGCCTCAAGCTGCTGGAGAAGGGACGTTAGGCCGGTGAAGCATGGGAGCACACTCACCTCCCTGTCTGCTTACTCTCCAGGACTGGCTGCTGATCCAGGCCACATTCAAGATAAATCAGCCTTTACTGGCACAAACCCACCAGTGAGAATGGCCTGCATGCTCCTTGCAGCAGTTTGACTCAAGCTCCAGCCCCCCAGGTTTGCAACCCTTCCCCCCCCACCCTAGGGAATAAGAAATCCCCAGGCATCTTGGAGTTAAAATCTGGGTCTCAAGTCCAGTTTTGCAAGTGGCTGCTAATTTTATAACCATCTGACTGAAATCTGAAGATCCCAGCACTCTCCCTGAACCCCGGGGGTATCCAAAACCTTGCTTCAGATACTAATTGCAAGGCTTGAGCCCAACTTCAAGAGACCCATTGAGATTTATGTTACGAGGATTCAGGAGAGCTGGAGGCTGCTGGGGCAGGAAGGAAAGCTCATTTTTTGGGATGCTTACATTGCACAAAATTAATAATTAAAAAAACCCAAACAAATGAGGAGACTCCAAACGATCAGAGAGAGAAAATACGATTTACAACCCAAGATACTGGAAGGCCGAGACCTGATTTTTCAATGAATCGCTGGTGCTTTCTGCTTTGGTTACTTGCATCTAGTGGTGAAAAATGAAGGAGACAAGAAGGAAATTTGGGAAAGGGCGGGGGGGAGCTTTCACCTGTGCCACCTATGTCTTCCAAGTCTTGCGCCAATAAAAAGAGACCTGGAGCCCTCTTTGCTGCCCGGGGCTGGCTTGACCGAGCCGGCATGAGCGCTCTCACCTGACATTTCTGTGTAGGCGGTGACTAGGTTTTCCGGCGCTCCCTGATAAAGTCTCTTCCTCCCCTGTTTATCCCACACAGCTGGTCATTTATCATCTCCAATCTGGCAGTGTCTTCCTCCACTCGCCTGGCTCGGGATTACCGCTCAGCTGCCTTATGTGACACCATGACCTACTTTTCTTCCCCGAGAGCGGCAGAGCACAGCTTCACGGCAGCTCCCGGGGAAGGAGACGTGAGAGCACGCTGGCAGAGCCTTTCCAAAAATGCACGGCTCTGGGCGAGGGGTGAGGTGAGGTGAGCCCGGCACCGGTGCCCGCCAGCCTGTATCGCCAACGGGGCAGGCGGGGAGCTCCGAAAGCAAGGGCCTTGCGCTGCTCGAGGGGCAAAGCCCATCACAGGCAAGTTGCTACAAGATAAGCTAGAGATGCCTATAGTTAAGGTTTTTTGACACTTCCCATTAGGAGATCCTATTTCCATTGCTCAACAAGACCGGGATCTCTGACAGCATCTGATTCAGTGACCGTCTCTGTAGGGCCAAGAGACCAGGATGCTTTGGGCGCTGTGGTACCCAGGAGACCCAAGCTCACTCTCCTGGACCACTGCAGATTTCCTGAGTGGCTTCAAAGCGGTGGCTGGAGGCCTGGCTCCTCAGATACTTTTGCTGTGAGGACATACAACACAGTGACTACAAAGCAAAGAGATTTATGACTCTGAGACCCTCTGAGACTTATGACCCTGAGACCCCTCACCTAAGCAAAGAGATGTATGGCTATCAGACAGCCAAGGTTGTCCTTGCTCACTCCACTGCAAGGCAGGAATGAACCCATTCTGGTGATTTGATTTGTGTTGTGGAGCATTGTGAATTGATTTGCATTTGCATTGCTAGTACCTGCGGGTTATGGGGAGGGGGAGCCTCAGTGTGTTAGGTGCTGTACATGCACTTGCTAAAGAAAAGACAATGGGGGCCACAAACAGCTTACACTGGTGGAAAGACATGAAACGTAAGATTTCATAGATGTCATGGACATTTGGGCTGGAAGGGACCTTGAAGATCATCGAGTCCAGCCCCCCCTGCCCCAGGGGCAGGAAGTCAGCTGGGGTCGAAGGATCCCAGCAAGATCAGCATCCAAACGTTAAAGACTGGAAGAGAGCTGGGCTCAGTGAGATTAGGCTTAGTCTTCATTTTGAAGAGGGAAAAGCTGAACCCCTTTGCAGCAGACGGCCCCACGGGATGGCTGATGGGTTTTCAGTGGAGACGTCCCCCAAGAAGGAAGCAAGGGGAACCACTGGGCATCTTTTGCAGTTGAGGAGAGCGCACCAGGGAAGGAAATGCAAAGGAGTCCAAGCTCCAAGCAGGGGGTGGCACCGGTGCTGTGAATGCCCCTTGCGCCCTCCCCTCCAAGCACTGGCTCCATGGGACGCTCTGCCAGCTGCAGCTGGGGACTTGCTAGTCAGGAAAATGGTAGCTCTACAAGACAACAGGGGATTTCAGGCAGGGCGGCGGGGGGAAGAGAGCATGCCCTGGGCCAGCTCCAGCCAGCAAGAAAGAGCATTGCTGGCTCTGAACAAGCCTGCACTCCTTGGTGCATGTACAGGGGTATCATGCACGGGCAGAGCCGGACAAGCTGTATCCACATATTCTGCCAGCAATGCAGAGCAGGGACAAGGCAAAAGAGGGTCCATTACCCAACAGTCCCCACCCCAGGGTGCATTCCCTTTGAGAGGGTTCAGCCACTAACACTGCAGCCTCAAGATGCCACGGGGCTAGATGTGAAGCCAAAAGAGGCACAGGGCAGCTTGTGCCATATGCACACAGGCCTGGACACCATGTGCGCAAGAAATGAAAGCTGTGCAGCCCAGCTGCATAGTCAAGTGAAGATCACGGCGAACAGGGAACAAGCCGCCGGAGGTCTCGACCTAGGCACTCAAGGCCACCTAGTAGCCAGAGCACAAGCGGTGCACGGCCAGCTCGTATCTGCTCCTGCTGCAAAGTTTGGCTCCCCTATGCAAATGGAGGCTGGCGAGGGAACCCTGCAGCCCACATGTGGGAAACATTTCTGCATCTGAAGGCCAGCAGCTGCTTCCTCCCCTCCGTCTCACGGCAATTAAGTGCCGGCCCTTTCTGGCCCGAGATGCTGGGAACTCCCACGACTGATGTGAGCAGGGGACAGATTCCCAGGTGCTTGGGCAGCATCTCATTTCCCTGGAAAGGAGCCTCCCCAAGAGACACCAGCTGGGATTTATGCAGAGTCCTTTCTCACTCGTGCTAGGGGAGCAGCTCCTTCCCCCAGTAGCAGCAGGAGGTTATTACCCAGGGTGCAGATAATATTATTATATTATATTAATGATTATATTATTACCCCCTGCACTGGAGGAGGGTGCGGGGTCATGAAGTAGGCTGTCATATCCTCCCTCCGCTGAGACACCGTATGCCAGCCAGGATGGACCCGCTCCAGGTTATAAAGGTTTCCTCCACCCGGCTGGCTGCTTAGGGATGCAGGACGTCTGTCCCAAGCTGCTTTCCAGGGACAGCCCCATGCCAGGAGTCACCCACAAGGGCCTGGGCACTATGGATGGCTTCAGGGCACCCAAGGCCAGGTGTGTTGGTGAGGACACTGTGAGCAGGTGCTCTCAGGGCATCTTCCCCAGCTTGAAAACCGAGTCAGCGATGTGCAAGAGCGCGCTGGGCTTGGCGCACTCCTCCCGGAGACGGCATTGCCCTCCGAGGATCCCCCTCCTCCAGAAACACTGCGCTCAGCCATTGCGGATGGCTGCTCAGCACCCGAATCCTCCAGGCAGCAGGCATCCTCCAAGTGCTCCCTGCTCAATTAGCGGAGGTGTTGTTTACCTGGTGCCGGATCTGCAGGGAGAGGCTGTTTCTGCAGCTCGCTGAGATGGGAACCTACTTCCCCCTGCACACGGTGACACGCTGACCTTGCACGCGGCAAGGACGACACCACCATCACTGTGCATGGGAGGGCACGAGGGAATGCACTAGCAGTGCTAAGGAGGCGCGGTCTCTCCGGTCCCCACTGTTAATGCTCTGAGTGGCAGCTGCTCAGGAAAACTCACCAAAAAAACAGAAGACTTTTTTTTTTTTTTTTTTTTTTACTAACGAGCCACAGGAACCCTCCCACCTTACCTGTGTACGGAGCAAATGCACACAAGGAAACCAGGGCCCTGCGGTCACAGGTACACGGCAGTAGCTAAGCAGTAGGATGCCCTGCTGCCTGCTCATCATCAGACAGCTACACCATCCTGAGACATTTTCACTGAAACAGAGACACAGTTCATCCTGTTAGTCTGAAATCTTGCAGAAGGCAGGGTAGATGTGTACCTTATAAACTATGTGTAGGTATAGGTATAGGTATAGATCAATGTAAATGTAAGCATATATGTAAAGCTGATATCTTTTATTAGACCAACTCGGCCTAACAGAAGATATCAGATTTACCCAAAGAACCTTGTCTGCCCATGTCCTTTGACCAACACGGCTATAACCTACACCCCTGAAATATGTGTGTGTGTGTGTGTGTGTGTGTGTGTGTATTTGTGCGCATGCGTGTGTGTATGTATGTATAGCTAAATATATATCTCTATATATGTATATGCATATGCAAATATGAATGTAAATGCATATGGATGTGTTTCTGAATGCAAATATAAATGTAATGGTATTTGTATAGGCATATGCACAGGTGTTTGTATAGCTATATGTATGTATGTATCTATCTATTTAGATAGATAGATAGAGAGATAGATAGCATGTGCTTTCATGCTTACTTCATCAGGTGCTGTGAAAGGACAGAAAGCAGAGTAAAAGGAGACAGCAATTAAAATACAAAAGACAAGGGAGGGCTTGGATTCTCCTAGAAAGTCTCATAGACATCAGAGAGAAGTAGGTGGGAAGATCCCTCCAGAAGTCATCCCCATGCCTGAGGCAGGGCCATCCCATACAAATCCATTGTCTAAACTACTAAGAAAACTGCACAGCCAACCCTAACACAACCACAAGATATAACACCGGACCTGCCGCAGGTAAAGCAGAGGGGCCATGATGGGCAACGTCCTGCTGCTACACATATTGTTTAAATTAGGGTCAGTGAGCCAGTCAATTGACTGGTCAAATATTGTCAATTGACTGCATATTTTTGACCAGTCAAAGATTATAGCAATTTTACAAAAACAAAACAAAAACAATCATTTTTTGTAACTTTCTTGACAGAAATATGATTTTTTAAATTGTTTTTTGACACATTTCTGAATAGAAAATGTGTGCTTTTTCTGTGTATTATCTGGACCAATTGGCATTCCCCCCCGCCCCAATTTTTCACTGATATTTGAGTGGTCAATTGACCAAACCTTATTTGACTGGTCAAATACTCAATCCTAGATAAAATGTCATAGGATCATAGAAAATGAAGGTTGAAGGGAGCTCAGGAGGTCACATCCAGTCCAAGCCCCTGGTCCAAGCAGGCCCAGCCCCAACTACATCATCCCAGACAAGGCTTTGTCTACCCGGGGCTTCAAAACCTCCAAGGATGGAGACTCCACCACCTCTGGGTAACCTGTTAGTGCTTCACCACCCTCCTAGTGAGAGAGTTTTTCCTAATATTCAACCTCAATGTCACTTGCTGCAGCTTGAGCCCATTGCTCCTTCTGTCATCTGCCCCCACTGAGACCAGTCCAGCTCCAGCCTCTTTGCAGAGGTGAAGGCTGCTATTCAATCCCCCCCTGAGATCTTGATACATGCTGGAGAGATCCAGGAAAGAGGGCCTTGCCCCCTACTATAGAGGAAGGCAACCCACGCGCACACACATGCACACACACAAATCTGTACCGATCTGACGCTGGAGTACAATAATTCCTGTCTGCTCCCACCCATCCATCTGCCGTTTCCACCTCTTTCTTTCCACCCTGGAATTAAAATGCTGGGACATGGCCTATCGCTCTACCACACGCATTGATAGTGCTCGGCACAATCCAAACAGCTCCAGGACTGTGGCACCCACGTTTGGAAACACTTTCTGCTCTCCGGGGGCAGGAGAGCTGAGCAAGATGAAAACATTTCCTCCCCGGCCCCCCCGCTCTGCTGTTTCCCAACTCATTTTGTACAGAACCTTGTTTTGGTTTGTTTTCTTTCCTTTTCAGCAGGAAGCTTTCCACTCCCGATCCTATTGCAAAGTTCATTAACCCATTAATGAATAGGCAAGCGTGGGCTCATTTTGAAAACCTTATTTCAGTCCCGTTGTCTTTGCCACAATCAAGCACAGCCCAGAAGCTGCTCCGTGCTAATTGTATTATAAGAGGCTATTCATACTCGTGGGTGTGTGCTCACGTTGAAAGGTTTATGACGGGGTGTTTGCACTGTTTTCTGCGCCTTAGCAGGCAGTGACGATGTTCAATAGTGCATTGTCTGTGGGAGCCAGCCCTTGCCCTGGGATCTCCTCCCAGATTTTTACAGCTCTTCCTGGAGCTCTGGCACTGACAAACCCCAGCAGAAGGCTTGATTCCCACATCCCACGAGGACAGAGTCATGCAACCTTGATAGCAATGAAAGTAATTTGGCATCTCTTTGCATCTTCCAGTGGCTGATGAAAACTCATGCTGCCTTGCCTCCTTGTGATGGTCTTCTCTCTCAGAGCCATAGAAGTGATGCTCCTCTTTCTCCTTTGTGCCAAGCACTGATCAGACCCCCTCCAAAGTTTTGGCTCCGAGCAGCATCGCTCACAGCGTGCACCCACTATTTTTGCCCCACAGCTGGCAATCCAGCTGTGGGCTTTCCATCTATACCCAGTGGCCAGCTGCATCCACATTTCTGCTCCAGCTCGTGTCCACCAGGCCAGAAAGCACCAAGGCTTCTGCTCTCTGGGGCATGGTAAACCGGTAGCAAAGGGAACCCCAAACCTTTTTAAAGCAAGAGGACAGAGACTGGTGCTTGGCAGGTTCTCACCTTCTGCCTTAATTCAGCTCTGCCTTTCATTTGGGTTTGGAACAGCATTTTCCCATCCATGCACTGGGCTCATCTGTCTCTGCTGCGATAACAAAACACATGGATTTTGGTGCTACCCCCCCATAATTCATCCTAAATATATTCAAACTCGTGTACAGGCAAGGCAAAAATCCATAAGCAGCCCTGACCCTTGCACTGAAACTATAATCGTTCCCCTACGTCCTTGTAGACACCACACCAAACGGAGCATGTGCCGCATTTATATTGTATGGCCATGAACACATGCACGCATGCACACCTAACAAAGTTGTGCATGCATATCCTGTCACATGAGCTGTTCCATGGAGAAACAAGGCATTCTGAGCACACTTCTGGCCTGCAGTTTTGTGCCATTTGCCAAAATCCATACATCTACATCCCGTGGTATGAGACAGCTCGGGGACCTCAGCCATTCAAAAGGGGGATGGATCCTGGACTGGTTCCCCTCCCTACATACCCTGGCTGCATATGGGGTCAGTGGAGGAGAAGCTGGACAGTTGTGGGTCTATCCTCTCTCTTGTTTGCACTGTGATAGCTTGCAAACGCCTTGGAGACGGGTACCATAGTTTCATAGTTTCTAGGGTCGGAAGGGACCTGAGCAGATCATCAAATCCGACCCCCTGCCCTGGCAGGAAAGGGCACTGGGGTCAAACGACCCCGGCAAGGTGTACATCCAGCTTCCTCTTAAAGCCCCCCAGGGTAGGAGCCTGCACCACTTCTCTTGGAAGCTGGTCCCAGACCCTAGCCGCCCTGACCGTGAAGTCGCCTCCTGATATCTAACCTAAACCTGCCCTCTGCCAGCTTGT
>NW_017728910.1:25718878-25748978 GCF_001723895.1 Crocodylus porosus | reverse complement strand
CCTTCCTTTGGGCTGGGAGGATCGTCTCCTTAAGGAGCGACCACTCTCCTTGGACACCAGGTGAGAAGCTGGCATGATACTCCAGGAAGTGATCCAGGGACAGTGCTTGGGCCCATTGCCTTATTTGCTTGGTCTCAGTATCTTATATAATTAATGGGAAGATGTCAGTCCTAAGAGGGTTTTTCTGCAGATTAACCAAATCACTCTGAGCTTTAAGCTGGACTGCAGACCAGGATGGCACATGCAATGGAGGGGAAGGACACAGGAAGCGACAGAGTAGGGGACAGCAGAAGTCCATCAAATCCTACACCCCTGCTCCACGACTAATTGTCCAAGATATTTTAAAGGAAGATCCAGAACTGTCTTAATGGGCAATATTCCAGTAACACGAGTCAAGTCAGTCCGGGGGCTGGTACGACCATTGGGGCACCTTCAATATTGGGCGTCTTTAGTGACTCTTCAGCCCATCTCCACTCCAGGTACGAATGGCCACTGGCTCACCGGGAGCTCTTCCACCCTTTGGCAAGTCTTGCTGGGTGTCCACACACACTCCTCCCCCAGGCTGGCCCAGTTTAGTTGCTGGCGACTGGACCATGCGCAAGGCTGCACTGGTTTACATGGGACCAGATAGCAGACCAAGACCCCAGTAACACAGCCAGGGTAGAAATGTGCTCCTGATGCTGAGCTCCTAGTGGTTAGATATATATCCTTTGGCAGAAGACTGGGCATCTTAGCTCTTAAGCTGTGATATTCTTGCTATTTGTATAAGCGCAAAGGTCTAATCCACTTTTAAGAGCTACTAAGCTCTCTGCCTCTGCAAGGCAGGATATCTCCACTCCAGCACAGTCTCTCCCAGTCCTGCTGAATGCTGGCTAACCCAAACTGGGTTAGGGACTCTGGGGGCTTTATCTCCTCCTCCTCTATGCTAAAACCCTGCACACAAGCGACCTAGATCCTTTCCCCACAACACACAGGCCAAGTGCAGTCCTCGCCCACCTTGCCAAAGTCCCTGAAAAGCCATGACTTGGGCCTACCTTTGTGCCATAGCTGCATCTTGGCTTTGAGACTACATCACAAAATGGCAAGGACGAGCAGGACCCCCCATCTTGTGCATTCATGGCCTTTTGGGGTGGAACAGGATTGTGCTTTGATGCCTATGAGGTGGGATGGGACCTGGCCCAAGTTGCCCAGCCCCAGGATGGAGCAAAAGCAGCTGTCCCATGAAGGTACCCTTAGGTCACCACTGCACATCCTTTTTAAACTCTTCTGCTATCACTTCATGGTAATACAGCTCCCCCCACACTCTCTCACACTATAGAGATCCCTTACTTGATCAAAGGGAGGTCCTCGGTCAGTCTGGTGCGATATGCCTTTGGCAGACCTATAGAAATCACAGAAAATGAGGGCTGGAAGGGACCTCAGGAGGTCACATCTAGTCCAGCCCCCTGCTCAAAGCTGGACCAGCCCCAACTACATCATCCCAGCCAAGGCTTGGTCCACCTGAATCTCCAAAACCCCCGAGGATGGAGACTCCCCCACCTCTCCGGGTAAATTCCCTGTGAGAGAATTTTTTCTAACATCCAACCTCAACTTCCCTTGCTGCAGCTTGAGCCCATTGCTCCTTCTGCCATCTGCCCCCACTGAGACCAGTCCAGCTCCAGCCTCTTTGGAAATACCTTTCAGGGAAGTGAAGGCTGCTATTCAATCCCCCTCGGTCTTCCCCTCTGCAGACAAAATCAGCCCATTTCCCTCAGCCTCTCCTCACCAGTCCTGTCCCCCAGCCCCACAACCATTTCCATTGCCCAGTATAACAGGAGTCTCTCCCCAGCTGAACTGGGGTGGGGAGTTAGCAGCATCCTCACAGCCTGTCCGCAGAGCCAGCGATCCCTCCGTCTCTACATTGCAGGATCCCACTCCCAGGGCAGGGCGGCTTTCAAGCTAATCGGCATCCCTCGCTGTGTACTCTGGGGACCTCAACTCTTCCCAAGTTGCCCCATGAATCCCGCTGGCTGGACAGACCAACTGCCCCATCTCACCTCATCCCAGTTACACTTGGGGTTGCACTGACTGTTTAATACAATAGGCTAACTAGCCCCTTGCTCTCTCCTTGAACCAGCTTCTTCTCTCCATCCTTTCAAACTATTCTGTTTCTGCAGCCGACATCCACCAAACCGATCAGGAGCCAGTGAGGGATGCTTCAGGCCTTCAAGGCAGGAACTGCAATCCTGCTTTGGGCACAAAGTTGGTGCTCATGGGAGGATCTAGGATTTTGAAAAGTGGGGTGCAGATGGTGTGATGAACACTTAACACAATGCATACTTTTATCAGATTAAAGAGTAACTACAAGCTTTACCAATATGCCAGGGACCTAAGGCTTTATGCAGTTTAAGAGAGAAGCCAAAACAAAGATAAATTTACTATATCATATATTAGGTATAACAAAACCCACAATGCCCATGCAAAATATAATCAAAGGATGATGTTTCGTTAGTCCTACAGCCATTCGAATCAAATAGACATCTCTTTTTTAGATCCAAACAACAATAATTTGGCCTTCCTGAGCGTCTTCACTATCTCTACACCTGAGGTACCGCTTATAGCTAGAGTTAAAAACAGTCTGCAGGGCTGTGAAATAGGAGCTATGTTACCAGGAGCAGCGAGCAAACCGCAGAATTGCAGAAATAGCTTAACCGGTGGAACATCGAGACCATTAAAAAAAGAGAGAGGGTCGTTAACACCTGTGTAATGAAGAGTTTAGAAGAAATCAGGAGAAGTATAATGAGCTATGATGTCAACTGACTCCTTCACTGGTGACTACCACTGCCAGGCAGTTGGTTTTAAATTTGCATGGAGCAGGAGTCAAACGGGAGTGCAATTGCACCGATACAGCTGTCTGGATCGGCCCTGGTCCCAGCTGAGATGACCTCCCTGGAGACAGACAGCACACCACGCAAGCAGGAGCAAAACGAATGTCTTGGTGCTGCTTTGAGAGGACAGGCTCTGTCTCCAGGGCTTATTCCAGCCTTTCTACTGACACTAGAAATACAGGGAACCCATAGTCCTGCTGCGGTGTGGGCTTTATAATAGGAATTGTTGTCCCCTGGAACCTGGCCCAAGACCCATCAACTCCATCCTATGGCAGTTGAGAATGGCTTCAACATCCTGCTAAGGGGGATGCGATGTCAAGAGCCAGCTTAGGTGGGAAAGAGGCTTCCTCTAGCCAATGAACCATCCATTAACCTATTCATGCCATTGCTCATTCTGCACTAACAGCACTCAAGTGGAAGCGGTGTTGGAACCGGGCCTTGCACGTACCGCGCCACGCATCGCTGCAGACAGGCAGGTCGCTTCCTGATGCATCTTGTCCCCTGCATTAAAGGTGAAGTTGAAATAAGACCCGAGTTCAAGATTCAGGGTTATGCCTATAATCCTCTGTGGGACCTGCTAACTGTCCCTCGCACCCCTTTTGGGGTTGGTTGCAGTATCCCGGGCAAGAGAAACATGAACCCTGAAATTCAGGCCAGCAAGATCAGAGGAAAGGAAGATTTTCAGATGCTCCTTTCTGATATGCATTGTCCATAGATTGCACGTGTGGGCTAGGCAGGATCTTTAAAGATCTTCCCCTCTTGGGATATAGTGCACAGGCATGGAGAGGGCCTCTGAGATCAGAGACCTCTGCTCTGCCTTTCCGAGCAGCCGGTTATGAAAGAGCATCGTGGCTCATCGTTACAGGGAAAGCAGCAAGTTCCTGCTCGGAGACCTTGGACCTCAACAAGGAATCTTTCCCTCTCTCCCCCACATGCCACATCTGGGCACATTTCATCTGGTCCATGGGGCCAAAGGATTCGGCACCAATCAACCTGAAAGGAGCTATGGCCACTAACAAGGATTGCAGGACACCAGCCCTGCAAGAGATAATTGCATTTTCCTATTTGCTGGGGGGGAGAACCCAACGGTGGTGTATGTTATGGGGTAGAGACAGGCAGCGAGGGTCACCCGGGGATATTTCCAGCAAAAAAGCATCGTCAGGGGTGCGTGCAGCATGTAGGAGAACAAGTCCTTGGACACTTGATGCCACCATAATCCAGACAACCAACCCACTAACCAGAGCATGGAGACATTGAAGCTGAGGAATTCTTGTCTCCACTTCATCCCTGAAGGAGCTTTTACCCTTCCCCAAATTAGGTGATAAAGTGCTGCCACTTGCAAAAGTGAGGAATTCAAGTTCAGCAGCAAGTTTAACTGTCACTGGGGAAAACCTAGAGCATAGTCTGGCCATATAAATACTCCTGCGTGTATCTGCACGGACCGGGAGATGGAGATAAAACACATATACCCCTGCCAGGACACATGCCCATACCCATGCTTGAGCATGGGGATGGAGATGAGCATGGGTCTCCCCTGCCTGCCACCCACTCGCACAAAACAGCTACTAAAGGGGGTAGAGGTAGCATCCTTGGAGGGCCACGTTGGCCTGGGAACGAAGCATCCATCTGGTAAGGAATAGTTCTTTGCATTTCAGGGACGAAGGCCAAAAATGCAGAGCATGAAGATAAATGGCCACTGCAGACAGGCTTGGCGAGGAGCACGCAGCAGCTGGGCAGCCCTCACTTCAGCCTGTGAACTCCCTGCCATGCTGTTGAGTGTTTCAAAGCAAAGGGCAAGATGAGGACAAGGCAGGACTAACAGAGAGGGAGAGAGAAGTGGGGGGGATTAGCCTGGGAGGGTACACTGCCTAATAACCAATTAGGAAGAACCTGGTTCTTCCTTGTCTGATGCTAACTGAAGATGAGTGGCCCTGAGGCCATCAGGAAAGCATCCCTGGTCCTGAAGAAGTTGCTCTGACTTGCTCTTGATTCCTTATGATGATGTTGAAACATGGATCCCTGACCCGCCACACAGGGGTGGTTTCACATGCAATACACAGCCACTTACAAACAAACCCTTGTTTGTAACGTGGCCCCCACCCCTTCACGGCACCGGTCTCCGCTGAAAACACCCACATGCTGGTCCTCCTAGAGCGCTGGACAGCGCCCGGGACACAGGCTTTTGCTCCGGGCTGAGATTACTACCTGGAGCGAACAACAAAACGCCTTTCTGGTGTTGCAAAAAACTGGAGGAAAACTGGGTTTTTTTTACTAGAACCCCCCCCAGAAAAATACTTCTTTGCAGGTTTAGGAGACTGGAATGCCATCAACTGGGAGGAGTTTCAGCTGTTCAGCACAAAGACCTGCACTGTTTTGATGAATAAAGGAAAATTTTCCTGTGAAAATTGATTGAGGAGATAGTGGGTTCCTCTCCCAGCTGGTAGCAGGTGAGGGTGTCGTGTACTGTCTGTTTGCCTGGAGCAGAAGGCATGGAAAAAAGAATTCAAGCAGATCTGATTTTAAAAAGAAGACCGAGCCCCCTGAGAAAGGGGGTCCATTATCCTGCGTATTGCTAATGGCTAGAATCCAGACACCACACATGGTCACAGAAAACAAAACCACGATTATTTTTTTTTTTTTAGGAACAGAAACAGGCCGTTTTCCTGTGCCTCCTGTTAACCACAGAATTACAGACAATGAGGGCTGCCGGGGACCTCGGGCAGTCACATCTAGTCCAGCCCCCTGCTCAGAGCAGGACCAGCCCCAGCTACATCATCCCAGCCAAGGCTTTGTCTACCCGGGTCTTCAAAACCTCCAAGGATGGAGACTGCACCACCGCTCTGGGGAGCCTGCTCCAGTGCTTCACCGCCCTCCCAGCAAGAGGATTTTTCCTAATATCCAACCTCAACTTCCCTTGCTGCAGTTTGAACCCATTGCTCCTTCTGTCATCTGCCCACACTGAGACCAGCCCAGCTCCAGCCTCTTTGCAGCCCCCCGGCAGGGAGGTGACGGCTGCTATTCAATCCCCCTCGGTCTTCCCCTCTGCAGGCTAAATCAGCTCATTTCCCTCAGCCTCTCCTCACCAGTCCTGTCCCCCAGCCCCACATCCATTTTCATTGCCCTCCGCTGGACTCTCTCCAACGTGTCCACATCCTTTCTGTAGTGGGGCCCCACAGCTGGACACAGGACTCCAGATGTGGCCTCACCGGTATCAAACAGAGAGGAAGAATCACTGCCCTCGAACTCACGGGGTTTTCCAACTTTTTTATGCAATGATAACGGCTGGAAACTACCTGAAAAAGATCATCAAGTAATTCTGGGAACAGAAAGGAAACTTCCCCAGTCCCAACACGCCGCTCGCTTTGTAGGACGGGCAGCTGGGATTTCACATGCATCCTGCTGTCGGCAGGTCTTTGTGCTTCTATTTGAGCCTCTCCACTCTGGTTTTTTTTTTGGTTTGACTTTTCTTGATTTGTTTAACAAAAATCTATTTCCATTCTGGTTTCTCCGAGCCCTGTGCTGCCAGTGCAGCCCACACGCATCCTAACGAGCGTGCCGCAGAGATTAAGCCATTAACGAGTGACAAGGTACCGCGCTCGGAGGCATTAGGCCTGGAGCCCTGCGGCTAAGCTGTTAATGGCAGAATTAGGCTCTTAAATAAAAATGACCTGCCCATCAGGAGTGCGAATACCTGCAAATCTCCCCATGTTGCATTTGTAGTTAGCACAGTGCCCGCAAGCTTTACCAAGCAAGGAGGATGTCTTTCTGTATTCCTGGATGCAGGAAGTCTCGGGCAAATCACTCGTGCCTCAGTTTCCCCACTGGGAAGTGCAGGATGATGAACCTTCTCGGGGATGCTCTGGTCCAGCGTGGTGAGGGCCACAGGAAAGGCTCTGGATGCTGTGTGCCACTCTGCTCCCTTATTCTTCCCTGGGCTTGTGTGGGGGTTTTTCCCTCCTTGGGAAACATGATGAAGACAGGTGGAGTAGATTAGCCTGTGTACAAATATTCAGCCAGTCTCTGAGCAATAAATGGATCTCAGTCAGGTCTATTATCTGTCTGGCTGCAGCTCCTATTATCTGCTGTGAATTGTAGCAGCTCTCTCTGGAACAGCTTTCAGGCACCATCATTACCAACTTCCACGCCTTCCCAAGACCATGCTATAACAAGGCTTGCTGGATAATACTTGCCATTAGACAAGGAGCATAAAAAATCTGAGCTCTGACTACCGGGATAAATGGCTCTGCGTGGTGCTTAACATTCATTAACACTGGCTGGTTATTAAAGAAAATTCTAGGTTCAGAACCGCAAAACCCATATTACACATTATATATCATCTAATTGATCTAGGAAGCTGCTTCCTCTTGCTCCATCCTCCCACAATGCTAGGGACCATAAGCAGAAAGGCCCAGGGACTTCAAGAAGAAGAAATTCCAGATGTTGTGAACTACACCTGCGCTTTGGTCTGCAGCTGAAATCACAGCTGACACCAAGCTAGGACCAGCCGAGTGCATCATTTTGCTGTAAGCTGGGCACGACAGCGAGGGTCAGATGAGACAGTCCTGCAAGCTTCAGAGTGGGAATTGCTTGAGCAATGGCAAGTTTGGGTCCAGACTCCTATCTGATTTTTTGCATGGTTTCCAGTTCGTTACAGAGATGCCAGAAGGGGCCGGCTGCAAAGTCTGGATCAGACTCAAAGCCTCATTAGGTGGTCAGCATCTGCTAAGGCCTTCGCTCAGGCTCAGCTCTAATAATAAAAGAAATGATCCTTCTAGGAAGTGTAATTATAATAAGATCTGTAAGGCGCACAGCTATAGCACCTCTTCCGAGGATCTCAAAGCATGAGTTAGCCGGTTCTCTTACAACAGCCCTGAATAAGCACCACTTGTTACACCTATTGTCCATGCAGGTAAAATTCAGGGCAAAACCCAAGGGCTCTGAGCATACCAGTCCAGTGCCTCCCTGTCATGTCCAACCCTCCCGGCACATCTCACATCCACCAGCTGAAGAAGGGAGAAGTGCATGGGGGTCCAGTGGCACGAGGACAGAGAGGGACTGAATAACCCTGGGTGCAACAGGTCGTGGGGACTGACCTCCTCTCCAGCTGGGCTCCATCCTGCTCAGGGCTGAGACGTGTGGTCAGGACTCTTCCAGCCTTCGCTGGCCAGTTGAGACCTACAGAAATCAAACGGTGGGAAAAGGCCTTTCACTCTGGGGGACAAACGTGTCTCGCTGGGTGCCCCTCACCAAGTTCCTGCCCTCTTCTCACTCTCCCGTGAACCGAAGTTGCACCGTGAGTGCCGGGTGAGCAGCAGGATGCCCTCCCATAGCCTCGCCCGAGCACCTCACTGAATGCAAGGGATGGGAGAAACCCGGGCTGGGCTCAGTCCCAGCCTCAGGTGGGTGCTTTGCAGCCCGTTTCTGTTCGGACGTACAAAAAACTAGAACTCTTGGTTCCCAAATGATCCCTTGTCTCAGACCAACACGCCTAGCAAGCGCACCCCTTTCCTGTTGGGATGCAAGCGGGCAGATTCTGGACAACCCTGTGTGACCTAAATCATCCAGGGCCCCATCACTCTTGCCCTTTATCCTCTGGCTCTGTGAGCAGCTCCCTAAAGCTGTTTCCTATTCATCAGCTTGAGGCCAGCAGCCTAGAGAGGTCGAGACAAGCCAAAGACGTGATACACCCTCTGTACGACCAGCCTGTACGCGCGTCTGAAGTCACACAGGAGCATCCTCGCCAGCCCCTGACCTCTCAGTGTTACACCCAAGGAGACACGACTGCAGAGGCTGAAGGACACACCTAACGGTGGAAAAATGGACATTTCAGCCGCCCAGTCCTTATCGGTGAACCACAGCCAAGGTGGCAAAGTCTCAACCGCTTACGTCCCGGAGTCGGACACTGCAAGGAACTGATGAAGAAGTGGGGCTATCCCACCTGTTCCTCGCAGTGCCCCTGCAAAGGGGGAAGCCAAACCCTGGGGGCAGCCGCTTTAGTCCACCTCCTTGCTATAGCAGAGGCACGTGAAGGGAGAGGCGGGCTGGGGCAGGCAGGATGCATCTTCCCTGCCGGCTTGGCAGAGAGCAACGAGTATTTTTGGGGAGATGTTTTGGAAAGGAAAAAAAAAAAAAAGAAAAGAAGAGAGGGCTGTGGTTTTTTTAATGGTAATAAAAGTCTATTTGATTTGTACGCAGTTTATGCTCTGCATAAAAATACTAATCGCCCTTTCGTACAGAGGAGAAGCACAAATCTTTTTCACATCCCCCCTTCCTCCCTCTCCTACCCCCCGCCACCCTTTACCCTGTGAGGACCCAGTCGTCATTTGTGTCGCAACTGAGTCCCGACTGCGCCGTCGCTCTCACATGCCCTCCCCCGGCTTCCCACTTCCAAATCGGCAAACTCTTATTTTGGATTGAGATGGAAAACTGAAGGCCTTTTTTTTCTCTTTCTTGTCCAAGAGAGAGCACAAGTGTGCAAGAATGGCTCCAAACTGAAATGCACCAGAGCTCGAAGACGCCCCCTCTCCACCTCCCTTTGGTGCACGTCTTTTTCCAAGGTCACCTCCGAGGCTTTTCCGCCTTGGCTCTGACAACGGGAGAGACCGTGCCCCCAAGCAGCACATGAAGCCATCGCTGTGGCTTGGAAATACTCCCCGTGTACAGATGCCACAGGAGAGCTGAAGATTTTCCAGGACTCTTTCGCTGGCCAGAGAAGGAGGAAGACAGAGCGAGGAGCGAGCTTTCCCTGTCCGGCAGGATGACTCACGCAGTCCCCGTGCCAATACGCACGCACATACACGCTGGTGGGGGGGCGGTATCCTCCCACCTCCCACTCAAAGGCAAGAAAACCAAACACTACTGTTGTGTCTAATTAATTCTGGGGAGTTGCTTGAGGATGGTAGGGAGTAAGGGGGGGGAAGGAGGCGGGCAAGCAGTTTGCAACACGATCCAAAAAAATAATCGGTCCTGGAAGCTTTTAAAGAGGCTCCTTTAAATCTGTGCCAAGCTGTAAGAAGAAAAATGCTGCCTCTACAGCCCTCCCACCAGCGATGGGATCCTGGATGGCTGAGACTTCTGACTGGTTCTGACTCCTATCAAAAATGTGTCTTTGATAGCAGTCCTTTCTCAATGGCATTTTGGATGGTTGCGTCGTCTCCTTGCCGATGCCTGCCAAGGCATCCCGGGGCCCCCACGCTAGGCCGGTTTCTCACACCAGAGAGCAATGTACCCATGTGCAAATGTGCATCCGTGCAAAAGTGTATATGTGTACACAGGCAAAGGCGGGGTGGACTTTTGGGCACTGGGTTTCTGAGCACTCTGCTCTCCCCCTTAAACAAGGCCCCCAACCTCCCCAAAATCCGTAACAACAAAAACAAGGCAAGCTTCTTGTCCTCCACGCTTGCTTTCCAACCATAGCACCATGCTCTGCATGGAGCTAGATCTCAGAAGCTCAGCAGGAGGAAGGCCCAGCAGGACCTGGATGGGGAATGTCCATAAGGATGAGCCAAAGCCTACTGAAGTCAATAGCAAGACTCAAATGAATGGTTTTTACTAGGCAGCCAGTGCTGGGCTGGAGCCCCTGCACTGGCAACAGAGGAGCCTGTTTTGCTGGGGTAGATTTTAGTGCCCTTTGGAAATGCAACCACCACCCGGCCACGTGAAGCCAGGGGATTTTCCCCGCCTCCCCACAGCTCTTTCCAATGAACCACCCTGAACATCTCCCCATCAATCCAGGAGTTGGAAAGCTCTGACCCCTGACAACCTCATTTCATTCTCACCTCCAAAGAAAGACGTGAGAGGGAAAACAGGCGCATGCCAAGCCTGCGAAGGCAGCAACGCATGCAGATTGATCCGTCTGTGGCTCAAACGTAACCCAACCGATTTAAGCACGCCTGGGTGCTAAGGAGCCGCAGCCTTTGGATCCGAGGCATCTCGTGGTTCCGCACATGCAAGGGGAAGTTCAGATCCTACAAGGTTTCCAAGCATGGAAATACTCTGGAGGTCTAAAAAATGGAAAAACTCCAACTTTGACAGGCTGCAGCAAGGGTGGCAAAGATCTGGCGTGCATCAGCACAGCCCAGGGCCAGCCGTGGAGGATGCAACTCCCAGAATAGTGCTATATGCACTGGATCCAGCATGGGCACACCCATGAGCCCCATCCCGCCCGTGGACCAGCCCTGTGCAGCACGTGAGTTCGACACCTCTGGGCCAATATCTATTTCCCCCTCAGTGCTGTCAAGTTTTGGTTCTCATCTCAACGACAGTGCGACCCATTGCAATGCTTTCCAGGGCAGGCATAGTCAAAAGCTAGTAAAAGGAAGGTGAAGCAAATCAACTCAATATACCCCGTTATTCCCGTTTGTGCCAAACCTACTGATGCTGCACAGTGCAATCCTGAAATGAGTATTTCCTAGGAAGGAACAGGCGGGGGGAGACCAGGAAAACTGGCTTGAAAGACAGCCGCGATGATTTATAACCAAAGATCCCGCTGACGGAGAACAGCTGCTGCAGGAAAAGTCTCGGGGCCCTTGCTACGCGTCCCTGTTCGTTACACCTGAGGGCAGCATAGAGCCGTCCAGCCAGGGGATGTTGGTACGAACCAGTTAACTTGTTCCCAGAAAAATGCTCTTCTCTTGTGCGTGCCAGTCTCTGACACCTATGCGACTGCCTCTCGAAAGCGTCTGACGTTGGTGTTGAGCTGTTCAGTATCTTTGACAGAGAACTGGGAGCTCTACCAATGCTCCTGCACATACTGATCCCCAGGCACTTCGGCTGCTCCCAGTAGCAATGTTTTCCACCCTCCCTATTAGGGGTCTTTTTATGGGTTCATTCAGATTCCTGGTTTTTCTCCTCCCACCCCTCCACATCTCTTTCTTAACTTACCCCAGTGATTAAGCAAAGGTCATCTATCAAGCATGCCAGCTCTCCAAATTTTAACAGCTGCTTCCCCTTTCCTCGCCTATGAGCTGCCATGTTGAGGAAGACCCTCAGAAGTTCATTTGCCATTTATAAATTGCAATCTCAGGATTTTTCGTTCAGTGCAGAAGTCCAGCTCGAGAGCTTTTCCCCAGCTCCAGGCTTCAAGCTGCTTTTACTGCAATGAAGGCGTCTCTAGCAAACACCCAGAGCAGCATCTCTTGCATCCTCTGCTTCACTCGGGTACCCTATGGGAGGCGACAGGGAATGTGCTGAAGAATACGTTTATCCAGACGGTATCCAGAGAGATCTGTGCCATGTTGTGAGTGTTTCTCAGGCAAAATCAAGGGAAGACAGCAGTGTACGGTCACAGATCATTGCATCCACATTAGAAATGCTGCTGGCTCTGGAGTGGACTTCAGCCGCTGTAACGGGGCACAGCAAAGTTACGGTGCAGAGAGTAGAGCACCATCCTGCATGCGGGAAAAGGGAAAGAAGGATCCACTGACCTCAGTTGGTTTGCATTGAAAACTAGTACACCCAGGCCATTTAAAAGCATCCTTTGCCAGTAAGCTCCCATGGACTGATCAATTATTTCCTCTTCTGAGTATTGGGGGAAACCTGTGGTATGCCACATCCCACTGTGCGCTAAGAACCGGCAAGTGCTAACTTTGTAACGGCAACCATGATACAATGGAAAGAACATTTAAAAGACCCTTTTCTTCACCTTTTCTGCTGCTTGTTTCATTTTCTGTATCACCACCCCCCAGAATGGATCATGAACAAGGACCACTTGATTTGAACCCCGGTCTCTCACCAATATCCCTTGCAACCTGCCAGACATTTGCATAGTTGCGCAAGGCTTGAGATGACTTTTCCTCCCCCAGAAAATCTCAGCTTTGAGACAAAATTGGGCCAGACATTCTCTCTTTAAAGCAAGGTGCCTGTGAAGAAGAACGCAGAAACGGCACGGGGCAGCAGGGAGGTAGAGATGCTACATTTACTGTCTCCTAAGATCTGTGCTGCATATTCCCAAGGGAATTTGTGTTAGGTAAAAAAGTGCTTGGTCCCAAGCCCTGGGAAAACTCCCCCACCCCCTACCTCCTAACCTGATCTATGAATTTAGATGGATTTGCTCTCAGTCAAAAATCATCCTCAATAATAAAAATTCGACAGGCTACCTAATCCCTCGGCAACCTCTGCCTCCTCTCCATTTGCTATGCAGCTTCTGCTGTGCTAACAAGCAATAAAACTCCCCTTTGTCAATGAAATCAGCAGCTCTGACTCAGAATATACCCAGGGAGCCGATCTGGCGAGGGGGAAGGGACCATTTTCACATTTGACTGCATTGCAAGGGGAAAGGGCTTTGCAATAGTAACCACTGGGGTTATGTCTGGTGATGGATGAGCCTTTGGACAGCACGAGTTTGCTTGGGATGAGCCCATGCAGTTCTCCAAAATCCTTGGGTTTGTACCTTTTGGCTTGAACTGGCGTGAAATCCAGAACTTCCCGATATCCAGAGATTTCCCAAGCTTCCTGTTTCAGGCGATTCGGGGGCGGGGGGGCTATCAAAACAGGCTTCTTTGCTGGATCTGAAACATTTCTGCTTCCAACCCCTGCCGGAAGCCAAGTGCAGGAGGAGGAGGAAAAAGCAAACAAAAGTTACCCACGCATTGCAGGGTTTTCACAGAGCTTTGGTTCAGGGTCAGTTCACTAAAGGGAAAATCTCTGATGGGAAGGAAGTGGGGAAATACTAGATCTAAATCAGATTCCCAACTGGGACTTTGGAGTGGGGAAACACAGACGCATAATATGGCGAGTTTGGGGATTTAGTACAAAAGCAACAACAGTCCTTCTGAAAGACTGAACTGAAAATGCCCTGTAGTTGTCAGGGCAAATTCTGCTTGCACTTGTACTAGTGTTTCTCACCTATCTTCACTGGACTTGCATACATATATCAGAGCCAAATCGGGTCTTTTATTTTTTGCAGTATTATGCAAAGGGCCAGTAGACCATAAAGGTATCAGACGAGCAAACACATGTGCTAAGCACTCCTTCCCAGATGTTCAGGACTTGGATCTAGCCAGCTCTTTGCACAGTTTGAACACAGAAGAATCAATTTTATGAAAAAAGCACTGATTGATAACATACCCTTTCAGCATGAACAATAAAGCCAAATCTGCCTAAAATGCAAAATAAATCCAACATTAGCCATCATAGGCATGTATGCTCACAACACACACACACACGACTTCTTGTCTGTTGTGAGGATGCATTTCAGGACTAACTCTATTGATGCAACAGGAATCAATGTAAGACCAATGTAACAATGGGAAAGTAAATGCCTTACATATTTCCATACTAAAATAGTGCACATTATTGAAGTGCATGCATCTAGAGACAGTTTGGGGATACTGTAACTGGATAGTTTAGGAATCTAAACTTGCAGTTGATATTGCAAAGGGAAAAAGTATCACACATTTAAAATTCAGTTTAATTTCACCTGGGATCCCAGGCACTAATATGCCTTAACCATAGTCACAAGGTCACTGCAGAGTGAATGTTGTGCAAAATCCTCGACAGGGCATTTCTTACTGAATAGATCTGGATTGCTTTTAGGTGTTGCCTTAACTCTGTTTCCCAGATCTGTGATGTGTTTTCTTTGGGAAAAGCTTAAGCACCTCCATAATTTATTTTTTTATTTTAAATCAGTGCTACATTCTCTCAACCTTAAATCCATTTCAAGGAAATGCTTCACTTGGGAATTTTCCTAGTTCTTCGAAGTTATTTAAATGCCTTACGTGGACACTACGCACAAGGAACCCAATGAGACTCTCTAATGTACTGAAAAGATGAAGCATCCACTTAAAACCATTGGGCTCTATCTTAATATTTAAGGGCAGATTCACTGGTGCACACCAAAGCAGCCAGCATAAACTCCCACTCAGTTAAACTTGATTTATTGCCAATTTGCATTGCAAGAGCAGCGCACAGCAACTGAAGCATGGTAGTGAACCAGGCCCGTCATTTGTGATGGACTTCAGGGCAGGACGGGCTGTGCTAGGGACATCACGAGCAGGACTAGACAGAGTACAGGCCCAGAGCCTGGAGACTTCTGCGCCTCGTGCATCTAAACCCCCGAAAGGGCAACGAAGCCAAGCTAGCAGAGCCTTGGAGAGCACACCAAGCACTGACACAACAGCTGTACCCAACTTGTGGAAAGTTTCTGGTTGGGCCATCAAGCCTGATGGACATCATCCTCAACTCTGAGGGACTGTCGACGACGACCCAAGCAGTAACGGCAAGGCCGGGTAACCTCCAGTGAGAATATTTGACACGTGTCCAATGAGTTATTACAGCCAATGGAGTTCCTGCATGCCTATCAGTGGTAGAGGAAGACAGGTAATTTGGCTACATAACTTCTAACGTCCCAACTTAAAAGCTGACGAACCCTTGAGCCTGTCTATAGTCAACATGATCATAACGATTTGATGGAACAATTATTAATAAAACTCAGCTTAATTACTACCTGCTTTCTTCCAACGTAGTACAAGATGGCAGCTGTATGGAAAGTTTGAAGTTTCTGCATCGCTCTGTTGTTTGGGTCATTTGGGACAAAGGGTGGAGGGAGGAAAGCTTTCCCAGATGTTCCATTTCCTGAAGGACTCCATGTTTAATTAATTTTAACTCAAACTAGTTAATGAAGCGACTTGTACATTCTCTGAAAATCCATATTGTACACAAACGGCGAGCGTAGCAAAGCTTCTGAAGGCTCCTTTGGGAGCTGTTTTGCTTATGAAGGACGTTACCGTTGATTTCCTGTTGTAAGGGCAAGATGGAGCTCGACCCTAGATGCATCACTGCTACCAGAAGCTCCACTGCAGGAGACCGAGGAAGGTTTCAAGGGCAAGAAATTACACAGAGTCTGGGCCCACACTTGCATTTGTAGTCAACCAGACCATGTCTCCGTCTAGAGTGGCAATGACCTAGCACCTGGGAACCCTTGAGCCAGTATCTGTAGGATCACGTCCACTTCATGCAACACACTGGAGATCCAGCACCACCTTCTCACAATTAAGAAGCTCATTTGGATCTAATAAGGCATTTATTGACTCTCAGGCTGGTATTGATTCTGAAGAGACCACTACGAGGATTTAATAAATGCCTTGGAGATAAATCAGTGTGCACGTAATAAACTGAAGATCACATAAGCAAACATTACTTAATTACATTCCTATTAATATACGGGGTCTGTAATGAATTTTTGAGGCATTTAATTTTCAATTTGACAAGATAATCTAGGTGTAGTTAATGATGGACCAGTAAATTGTTAAAAAAAACCCAAACCCACAGACAGTTAATAAGTCTCTTAACTGACACTGAATTAACTTGCTATAGCTGTCTGGTTAAATAGACAGCAGTTAATTGTATAGTGCTTAAACAGTCCTGGTGGTTTTAATATATGACCCTCTCTTCTTCTCAGCAAGTAAGGGACACATGATTTTCTTCATGCTCATCATTCAAATGGCTAAATTGCTTACTGTCGCAACTACTTTCGTGCGGTCAAATAGGACCCTTGTATACTGAATGCTCATGATTCAGAAAAATCCATCAGTGTGTCACAGACCCTGCCATGCTCACAGCAAAGAAGAAATCTTTAGTTAAAAAAACAGGGTCTTCCCTTTCCAGAACAAGAGAATTTAAAGGCCTTGTACATACATCCTGTTTCTCCTGGGAGAGTTGCTGCTCTCCCAGGAGAAACTGTGAGTGTACAAATGTTCAGGCTCTTTTTCCTCAGAGTAAAAATAACCTGAGCCCAACCAGAGCCCAACCAGTGTTAAATCACTTTCAGAAGAGTTTCTCCTGGGAGAGCAAATGCTGACAACACAGACTGGCGATGGGCAATCTGGGTTAGCCAGTCAAGTCTGCCCTGCTGTCATCTGTCCCCAGGCAGATTAAGGGAGCCTGTACATTATACTAAGATGTGTGCACAGGCCCCTTGCCCCTGGCTGCACTGTGTTAGCCCTGCAAGCTATCCACTCTTCAGGACCTCGAATGTCTGTATATGTGGCTCTGGGTTAGTTTTTCTACTATGAGAACAAACCTGAGAGAATTCTCCGAGGTTGTTTGAATGTGTGCATGCTGTTGTAGCTGTGTGCCAGTCGTCTTCATAAAGGTACAGCTACCCTCAGCTGGAGCACATGGGTTTCTGGGTAGCAATGGAGGCAACATTATGTAGTGCTATGCAAGGGTGTATGCCAGCACCAATGGGCAGCTGGGTTTTTGCTGGAATTTCACAGCTGCTTAATGACTTACAGTAAAATTAGGCCCTAGTTGCAATGCAGAGGAGAAAGGGGTGGTTCCCATGTGGTTTCCTACAGCAAACCAGACTTGATGCCTTGTGGAGGACCACTTGGTCCTACATTCCCATGTTCCTAAAATCATATCAAGCTGGGACATCTACAGTGTTCGGAGACATCACCTACTTGAGACCTGGATAACACACTCACTCTGTTATGTTGGCACATAATCCCACTCGTCTCCAAGGATGCACCACTGGTCCCATGGTAACTAGATGGCACAGACTCCCTTCACCCTCAATGTGGAGTAGGGGGGCAATTGGTTCAATGCTTATTCATAGGGAAGAATATGGCCCCTGCTGCAATGCTGTTGAGAGATCCCATCCACAGCCTGATCAGACCCAGCAGTACTTAGCTCATGAGTTATGGCAGGTCCCTGTTGAAGGTCACCACTGAAGTTTCCGGGTGGGGGACTGTAGAGGGGACTCATAAAAGGAGGAGAACAAGTCCCAGAGATGCAACATAGCAAAGGCAACTGGGCCTGCAAAGGTAACACCAGAGAGAAGGGTTTGCAGTTAACCATAGAAGGAGCTTCAGGGATAGTGGTGGTGGACAATGAGCACTATGACATCCTCCCTAAGAAGAGTTAAGGAAGCTGCAGTACCCCTGGGTACAAAGGGTCATAGCTGACTTAAGGCTTGATTGTGGTTGTACTAAGGGGCAAAATTTTGCTAATGTTGGTGGGCTTTCAGTAATTCCCATCCATAGTTCTTGCCAACACTAGATATTAAAAACAAACCCAAAGTGAGACCTGCCTCAAAATCGTGACATTTGAAGCAATTGCAACTGCTAATCTTTATTCACCCCCAGGTTTCTCATCATTTGGAGGATCAATGTTTTAAAGCTCTCTTATCCAACCAGTGGGGGTAGAAATTTTACTGTTTGAGAGGAAATTTCCATGCGACTACACAAGCTGGAGGTTTGGGAAACCCACAAAGGGTCATGAACTTGAGCAACACCGGTTTCTAGTGAACAAGCATCTAGATCACTGAGCAACCACCGGTGTACTTGGGTACCCGTGTTTTAGATGCAGGAAATAGGGGCTGAAAAGCATTACCTTGTCAAGACCCCATGAAGTTTTGCAGTCTCTTCCACAATGGCCTTGGGCAGACCCCATGGCATGCAGTAGGCACCTCAAGTCCATGATAACCATGGGGTTTCGATGCACCCATCCACCTGGGAAAAGGATCTCCTCTGTATTCATTATAGTCAACCCCAGGGAGGCATGGTGGAGCTGCTGGCCTGGTGGGCTGCACCCATTCTACAGAAGTTTGGATGGGGCTAGCTGGCCACCTCCCCCACAAACCCCCCAAGGCTTGCCAGAAGCTATATTCATGTTAGAAGCTGTACAGCAATTCGGGAAGAGATCCCTGAGAGTCTCAGTGGAGTCAGGTCCTGCTTCAGACCTGGGCCCCACCAAACCGGTCCCCTTGCTCAGTTTCCCCTCCCGCTTATACAGCCCCGGCCCAGGCACTCCTAGGGCATTACAGGCCATTGATTTGGGAGGGTCCCTCAAAGGAATAGTACACACAGGCATCTAGAAACAAGAGCAGGGACATGAGTGTGCAATGCACTCGAGTGGCTCCCACGACAGAAGCACCTAGTCAGGGCTCGCCATCCTCCCCAGCAGCCCCATCAACTTGGGGCTTGAGTTAAACTTTCCTGAAAGCACCTGAGAGCCAAATCAGAGCCTTTCCCCACATGCCTGCACCAGCCTGGGGCAAAACCAAAGAGAAATTAACCCCTCTTTTACCAAAGAGAGCTGCCTGCAGCCTGGGCCATACCTGCAAGGTCATCTGACCATCACTCGGCTAGGTCTCGGCAGCGTAATTCAGAGGGTTTTGCCCAGTCTGTTCACCGTTGCCCCAGCAGCGGCTCTCAGCCTGTCTGTGGCCCTGGCTTCAGGGGGTCACATCTCAGCTGTGCCTTCATCAGGATCATTAGCTACGGTGAAGGGGAAACAGGAGGCCATTGTCCCGCTCCACAAAGCCAGAGCAGGTGCTTCCTCCTTGACCTGGCAGGCTTGTTCCCTGCCTGATTTCTGCCCATACAGGACGGGCGGGATTTCCCAGCAGGGATGTCCTGGCCTCGCCAGGCAGCACTGGCAGGGGTGGGCGTCCATCTCACCAACCCCTCCCTTTCCTTTCTCGTACACACAGATGTCCAGGCTCCTGCACACGCATGCGCACCCCCTCCTCTTGTCGACGCAGCCAGGATGACAGAGTTTTCTTTGGCTGCCGGTTCCAGGTCCAGCTGCAGCAAGGCTCTGCTCCAGCGCGGGCTCAGCTGGCCTGGCACGATGCAAAACAAAGGGCGCTCTTGCTCAGAGCGGGAGCCTTTTCAGCCCCGTTTCCTTTTCCGATGCTTTCACATCCTCTGTGCCAAACATGACTGAAAGGAGGGCGGCGGTGCTGCGGCTGCTGCAGCAGTCCATGGGCACGGGGCAGCCGTGGAGACATTTTCACCCAGGCCAGTGTTTTCCAAGCGGTCTTCACTCAAATTCCTCTTTAAACATGCGTCCCCCATGACAGCTTTTGACAGCAGGCAACGCAGGGCGGGGAGCATCCCCTCTGCAAACTGGGTGCCTTCTCGCTATACCACGCCACTCTCAGTGAGATTAGCAGTGACCCTTGGTGAGGACAAGATTTCGGCATCATGGTCTTGGCTTTGGCGTGCTGCTCATCCCCGGCTCCAAGGACACAAACAGCCACCCAGAGAAAATGTTTGGGGAAGCCTGGAGCAATGAGGGGGGGTCTCCTCTTGGAGACAGGAGTGTGCCAACATAGGTGCGAGCCATACTTAGCTCCCAGTGGCCGCACGTTTGGACTGGCGGCAGAGGGGGCATGCTGCATTTTGGAGGTTTGTACTGATTTTAACAGTGCATTTTTACATTTTACTCATTTTAACATTGCCCCTCTTCCAGAGGCAGCAGCGGCGACGTTCTTCTGCCGGCTCATTAACAAGGATTTTTGTTTAAGCTCCAAGGCTTTTTAAAAAATGAGCAAATGAGCAAAATGTCCAGCATCACTGACATGCTTCCTTGCCATGACGGGGGCACTAGGGCAGATGGAGGGACTAGGCATAGACCCATCATCTTCACAGGAAAGCACCCACCCATGTGCAAGTGCTTGCTGCCACCCTTGACCCATCTTCCTCCCCGCTGGCCCCATCCTCTCCTGCTCCCCACACCCTCCTATTATCGCCTGGCCTTTCTGTCTCATTCAGACAGCAAGATCCTCTAGGTCAGTGGTTTTCAACCTGTGATCCGCAGTTGCCCAGGGGGTCCACAGACCATGTCTGAGAGGTCCATGAAAGATGACTAGAATCGATCAAAAGTTGGTGAATGCCCCACTTATCATTCAAATGGGTCTGGGCCTCCATTTGACATTTTTAGAGGTCCACAAATGGGAAAAAGTTGAAAACTACTGCTCTACGCCATATTAGGAGGCTATGCCTTGCCACACACACTTTTAGCAAGTAGCTGGGATTTTGCTCCACCAAATACCAGCTACTTGGGTCTTTCTGTCCCCCCACAATCCCAAAGGCAGTGGGATCCATGACGGATGCACCAGGCGGGGGGACCCACTCGGCTTTCCCCCGGGAAAAGGCTTGCAGCCCAGGACAGGGCACGGAGGCTGTGACCCAGGATGGCAGCAGCTGCTCCAACCTGCTCTTGCCAGGAGAGGGCAATCCAGTAAAAGGATTGCTGATGGGGTCTGGAGGAACAGGACAGGAAGATTGCACCAGGCACCAGCCCTTCAGAGCCAAGCGCTGGCTCTGGGACCCTGCAGGGAGGCAGGACGAGGCTGGACCCCCCTCCCCTGCACAGGACTAAACCCCCTCGTCTCCCACCCAGAAAAGCTCTGGAGTGAGGGTTTTCACCCCTTTGCAGAGGAAACACCAGGGCAATCTTTTAGCAGAGATAAAAAGAGATGGGGTTGGAAGTTATCCCTGCACATCGCTGGTCTAGCTATCTCTGCATGCATAGATCTAACTCAGCACAGTCCTTGTCGACTGAAACCTGCCGAAATCTGAGCAATGCAATGGGAATGTGATTCGCCTCCTCTTCAGCCTCAAAGAACCCTCTGCCCCTTAATTTCAGATAATAGCTCAGGGTTGTTGCTTTGCAAAGGTGGAGATGGCCCGTCATCGAGGGAGGGGGCCTTTTGTGCCTCTGTGGCCCTAGAGAAAAAAACCCAAAAAACTTGCATGGTCTGTGGGATCCTTAAAAGCCTGGTGAGGTCTGTGCCTTGCCTCTCCCGATTCACCCGAGCATCCGAGCACCTCACATGCATGTACCCTCATCATGCCTGGAGAAGAGAGGCTGGGGGATGCCTCCAGCGGGCAGATAAAAGAAGGGAGAAATGAAGTAAAATCATATAGGAAAGCTGTGGCAAAGAAGGGCATTTAGTCCCTTTTCCCCCAAGACCCAGGCCACCCCCTAATAGCAGGCCTGTGTGGAGGTCTGGGGGCGGGGATGAAGCTCATTGCTGAAGTCCCACAACCATGGGACCTATGCTTTTTGGGCCTAAACTTCCCACCAAGACACAATAGCAAACAAAGGCCTGGCTCAGCCTTCACCCTGCACTGGTCGTTGGGTTGGCGTGAGCGCAAAGGCCGGAGAAGGAGTGTGGCGAGGGTCAAGGCAGACCCCTGTAGTCCGGTGATGGACTGGGGTGGGTGGGAGGGCAAGAAGGCCCCGGGGATCACATGTGCACACGCACGTGCTCTCGCACACACGAGGGGTGAGCCCCAGGGACAGGACCGTCACCCCAGCATTGCAGCAGTCTCCTGGGAGATCCTAGAGGAGCCGAATCCTCCAGGACGCACGACGGGCCCTGCAAACCCTGATGACGGACAATACGGATCTGATGCTGCCCCCTCCGGGGCACCTTCCTGCCGTGGAAGGACTCGTATGGGCTTCAAGGTCTCTGGATTGGGCTCAGTGATGCTCATTCTCTCCATTTCACTGTCTCCACAGCCGGGCTGGGGGCAGAGGGGCTTGGAGGATCCATCCTTACCCCCTCACAACAGAGACAAGTATTGCTGCTTGTTGCCTGATGACTCTGGAGGGCAGCACAGCCATCTCACCGGCTTCGGGGCCCTGCTAGAGTTGCATCAATGCCTGAAGTTCACGGGGACACCCCCTGACACCACCGACGCGGCAGGGATGCACCCCCATCCTGGTAGGGATGCAGCAGCGTGCAGCACATCACCCGGAGGGATGCCCTCAAGGCACTTCTGGTCCTGCCATGCAAAGACAGATCCCCGGATAGCGGAAAGAGCCTGGGTGGGGAGGGGGTGCCCTGCTGCATCTCCAGAGAGGACAGGCCGGGGGTAGAAATCACAGCTTGCTGGGCTCAGGAGCTGCGTCCCAGCTCGCAAGGGGGTTGTCACCCAGCAAACAGCTTCTCCCTTGCAAATAGTCTCGGTGTGAATAGCAGGGGCAGGCTGGCTCGGGGAGGCCCCGGCCAACCCGGGCGCCAGGGGACAGCTCCTCGGGGATCCCTGTGCTTGTAAGAGATGACTTCTGGTTGCAGGGGCGAGGAGGGAGGGCAAAGCGCGGGACTTGCTCCGTGTTCCTAGGACCCAGAGAGACAACCATCGCCTTCGCCCTTTCTCCTGCCGGGACGTTTTTATTGGCGAGATGCGGGGAAGCAGCAGAGCTTCAGGACTTGCTCTTCTTCTGGAGGTTAATGACCCAGTTAGCAGCTCTTGGCTGCATTTCCCGACATTTTGCAGACATCAAGACCGGTCTCCCTGCCAAGTACATTCTGTTCCCTGGAGCTCGGCCAACGCATCTCAGATTACTATGTAATGCGACAAGGAGGGAGAGCCAGAGGTGAGGGGGGCGAGCTCCAGGAGACGGTGGGAAGGGGGCGGGGATGGGGGGGGAGTACCGCTTCTAAATTTAACTGGCGGAGATGGAAACGCTGCTCCCAAGGTGCTTATTTACTGGAGGAAAAGTGGATCCCAGAGTCATCCGAGCCGCCGCTGCTGGGAAACACACGCAACCATCGACTAATTCCCCGGCAGGGACCGCGCGGCCCCTGCTTCCCGGCTCTGCCGACAGCTGAGCTCCCGAGTCCAATGCCTGCGGGTCCGCGAGGAGGATCGTTTGGGGACCGGAGGCTGCTCTCCCGAATTGAGACAGAGATCAGCGATCCGGGGAGGCCTGGGAGAAAGGGGGGTGCTGGATGGATACACCCCGAGCAAGATCCCCTGCCGGTTGTGCTTGGTAGGCAGCTAGAGAAGCAGCCGCCTTCAGGCTCCCCGCTGGAAGGAGCGGTCGCTTTCCTGGTAGATGGAGACAAGAGAGGCCTGAATCTCCGCAGGAATCGAGCCAGAGAGCGACGGGGATAACAAGCTGTTTGCAAGCAGCCGCGAACACACGGTCCACATGCTCCCACCACCGTTTGCTCTGCTGGATATCCCCCAGGCCTTGTCGGTAGCTCCCCATCTCTCCCCGGGCTTGCAACGCAGGGGCCTCGACGAGGCCCCTCTATCCCAGCAGGACACCCGGCAGCTCTGGCTTCGCGCCCTCTTCCTAAGCAGGGGTGGTGTTCACGGCAGACCACGGACCCCCCTTGCAGACGTGCTCAGATCCCTGCTCCGTGGCTGAGATCAGCTGCAATCTGCCATGCAGCCCCACCGGTTTGCTGAGATGCTTTCAGTGCCTGGCCGATGCCCCTCCATCCTGGCCAGGAGCTGCCACACGCTGCTCCAGTCCAGGCCCGGGCCCAGGCCTCGCACACGGCTCTGCCAGTCGTCCTCGGCCCCCTGCACAGCTGTGGTCCTTACTGGTCTCCCAACCATCTCCAAGCTGGACCTACCCACAGAGCTAGATTTATCCACAATTTTGTGACACCTGTATGGAAGGCGTCTGCTTTTGGCATGCCAGATGGCCTGCTGGATGCCTCCATCCTTGTGCTAACCATATGGCCCGAGTTCAAGATCCACCCCCACCATGCTCCAAAAAGAGGAGGGCAGGGGATTACCGCCAGGCCCAGAGCTATAAATGCATCTCATCTGCTGTGAAGCATCTCAGTCAAGGCCTCTGCCGCTATCTCATACCACTGGCAGGAAGTTTTTGCTGCTGGTAACGAGGCGGTGGCTGAGCCCAGCCTTCCACCCACCTGCCACAGTCTTGCCAGTAGCCAGGATGAACGATGGCTTGGGAGCCCGGTTTCCTTTCTCAAGCCAAGAAAGAGGACCAAACACCTGCCCTCGTTTCTGCTGGCGGGGCTGCAGGTGATTTCCAACAGCCCCGGAGAGCGAGGGCGAGATGCATCGGAGAAGAGGCGCCTTTCGCTGCCGACCCTAAAATTAACTCCCAGCCAAGGGCTCTTTTTAATGGCCATCTCTTATTAGATGCAAAGCCTCCAGCGGATACAAAGGCGCTGCTAATACATTCAAGTACACTATTGCAAGGGAAATCATGGCACTTTGCCTTTGAACCTCCCTTGAGCTCTACGTGCTCTTTTGGTAGGGCTGAGAAAAGGCTTTACATGTGCAGCCCTGGGCATGTTTTTCAGAGTTGCGCTCAATGCAGGGAGCCTGAAGCCCCTGGCATTGTGTGGACGTGCGGAGCAGAGCTGGGCATCCTCAAAGGCCAGTAGTACCTTGATCCAGCTGTCCATGTGGTACATGCAGGGGAAAATGACTTTGTGCCTTCACAAGGTACGGAGAAGGCCGGATGGTTGCTGTTGCCCTTTCCAAGTCAGAGCTACCAGGAAGGGCATTTCTCATCATTTGGCTGGAGGACAACCAAAAACTGGGAATGGGGGTCTTTTTAGGGTCTTCAATTGACTTGGCATTTGTCTTCAGTGAGGGGGGTTTACAGGGTGCTCAAAACAATAACGAGGCTGAATTGCACCTTTCCTCTCCCCATCCTCTTCCCTCAAGTCTCTGTCACTCCACAGACAGCCACAGACTTGTCCAGGGCAGTCAAGTCCAAAAGTTTTAATTTAACAAAGCAACCGGGGGGGGGGAACATATCCTTGGGGCCTTCTTTAGCTATTCCCCATCTGGCGTTTCCCACCACTAACCTGCTCTTCAGCTGGATTTTCAGAAGCACTCAGCTCCGCTTCTGTTGAAGTCAGGGGCAATGACCCTATTGCCTTCGCTGTCTCATTGAAGGCAAATAGTACAGTGGCTTGAGGCACCGTTATCCTCCTAGGGTGAAGTTACACATTACACTTAGCCCACACTAAATCGGTGGGATGTTTGCCGTGTTAAAGTCAGAACCTGCTCCGAGCAGTCACATCTTAAGGGTTAATACCGTTTCCTGCCTGCCTGGCTCTGACTTGCCACTAGAGGGCTGGTGAGCAGGGGCGGGGCTAAGAGCCAGGACACCCTGCTCATGGAGAGGCGGGGCTTGGAGCAGTGCATCTTGGGGTACTGGAGGACTGCCAGTTGCTCCTTCGGAGCAGACTGAGGTTACCCTAACGTGGGCTAGGTAGCATGGCCCAGAGTTAACCCTCACCTGAAGCGGCATAACATTTGAGACATTCGGGGGGCAATCGGCATGTGTTAACAAGCTTTCATGTGTGGTTGCTCCTGCTTTAAGTGCCCTTAGCGTGGTCTACGTGTACCATGCAACTTCATTGTAGCCAAGGATGCAAGTCACAGAGCGTGGACCACGCACTGTTGGTTCATAGACCAACCAGATGAAAACAAATTCACCCCCAAACCCCACCTCCTCCCAGTGATTTCCCCCCTACCTTCCCCTCATCAATGCAACAGCCTCAGGGTTATTCCAAAGAGCACGGCAGGCTGTGCTGATTGCAGTTCATCAGCAGGGAAACGCGAGTGATTACTGAGAGCCAGCCTAGGTCCTGTAATTAATTAGCAGAAAAAGCACCTTGGCATTATTAAGAGAGGCCTCAGTGGAGGAAGCAACATCACCTTTCCAGCTGACTCACCTTCCCTGGGAGGTGTCTCCCTGCCAACTTGTGTAAACAGGAAAAAAGGAGGGTAGAAGGAGGGGAAAGGAAAGAAGTACATTCAACCTGCTCAATGACTTCCACACCGGGCTCATGTGAGATTTGCAAGCCACGATGGGATCAGATGCTGGAAACATGGGAAAGGCTTGTGGAGTGGGACCATTGCACGGCATGACCCTGATACTTCCTTTCCTGGTGTCCGGCATGCAGGATTTGCCGTTAAAACCACCCTGGCACAGAGGCATCCTCAGAGGTGCTTGAAGACAGCGTCTCCAGGGATTCAGATACACGCGGGACGCCACTCGATCCCTTGCAAACGTGCCCAGACTGGCTGCACTTGGTGGAGGCCTGCATGGGCCAGACTCAGCGCTGCATGTTTGTCCCATGCAAATGCCGAGCTACTTGCAAACTCCCCAGGCAGACACGGAGTCCCGGAGATGGACTTCCAGATGTCCATTGGGAGGCAGCAGGCGGGCGTTCAATCCTTAGACTGAGGGCAATGGACAAAGAAATGGAAAAGAAACTCGAATGACTGGGATTGAGAGGAGGCCAGGTGGATTGGTCCGCCGGGGAGGGCAACAGGCTGGCGGTCTTGCTCTTCCACTGACTCCCCGTGTGACTTTGGCCACATCCCTTCTCTTCTATGTGTCCGCTTTGCCCTTCCCCACGTAGTCCTGCCAACCGTGGGTGTCTGAAAGCTTGGAGTCAGGTCCCTCGCCACTATGAGACAGGCTTGAAGATGAAGCGCTTCAGGTGACAGAATCACAGAAAATGAAGGTGGGAAGGGATCTCGGGATGTCACATCCAGTCCATCCGCCTGCTCCAAGCAGGATCAGCCCCAACTCCATCATCCCAGCCAAGGCTTTGTCTACCCGGGTCTTCAACACTTTCAAGGATGTAGACTGGACCACCTCTCTGGGTCACCTGTTCCAGTGCTTTAATACCTTGCTAGGGAGATTTTTTTCCCTAATATCCAACCTCAACTTCCCTTGCTGCAACTTGAGCCCATTGCTCCTTGTTCTGTAGCTGCCCCTACTGAGATGGTCCGAGGTGGGTTTTAAGGCCCTTGCAGACACTGCTTCAGACCGGACATTAGAAATGGGGTTAGAAGCTCTCCTCCATGGAGAAACAGAAGGCTTTCCCAGTCCATTCAAAGCAGGCAGTTAGGCACGCTCAGATGGGATTCACCCAGGAACTAGTGAGTGATGGTTAAAAGCATCTTCACACTCCTTTGCGGCAGCCAACGTGGGTTTCAGAAAGCATCCCACGTAACGCAAGGGACGTGACGGGTCTCGTCCGTGCTGCATCGTGCAAATCTCACTGTCCTTTTCTTTGCCTCAAAGCCGTAGCCCTCAGAGGAATCAAACGCCCTCTAGGAAATTAAGCAACTCCGTGATACATCAGCTATTCCTGGCTGGGTCACCAATGACACGGCTCATGGTTGCTCACGAGGCGATGTAGGTCAGAAGATATTCATAGCATCATGGAAAATGAGGGCTGGAAGAGGTCGCATCTAGTCCAACCCCCTGCTCCAAGCAGGACCAGCCCCAACTCCATCATCCCAGCCAAGGCTTTGTCTAACTGGGCCTTCAACACCTCCAAGGATGGAGACTCCCCCACCTCTCTGGAATACCAACTTGTGCAACAGAGGCAAGAAACCTAAAGAGCCCTTTGTTCCTTGTAAGCACCAAAAGCAAGGATTGCAGAAAGGCTTGGGCATTTAGACGGCCAGTGTTGACTATCCCTCTGCAATAATCCCTAGCTAAATCAGGAAGAAACTTCCTTGGAAGTAGACGATGCCATCGGTAGTGTCTTTGGGGGGAGATGTTGGACCCAAGCCATTGGGGTAAGACAAATTCCTACCCCAACCCTGTCCCAGGAGCCTCCTGTGTTCCCAGGTCTCCATCAGTGGCCAAGTGCCACCTCTGGAGGTCTCCGTGGTCATTCCCGTGGAGGCATTTCTGCGAAAGCCACTCTGTCTGGCCTGGCGGAGAACCAGCTGGGAGGGAAGGTTTCCCTCCCCCAAGGAGGAAGGAGGTGGGCAGTAAGTTTAACAAACATGTTGGTATTTGGAAGTAATTCCCAGCTCCGGTTTAACACACAGACTGCGTTTCCCATTGCTAACTGGCAGCAAAGAGCTCATCAACATTTAAATAAGAGGCTTGCTAGTGCCAGCGTGAAGCAGGCTTGCATGCCAAGGCTGGCTAAGGTTTCTTGCCAAGGATTTTCGAAGAGAGAATTTCTCGAGGAAACTCCTTCCAAAGGGGAAAACTCGCTTCTGGTTTGTAGAGCAAGGGCTGTGTCTTCAGAGGTGCCGAGCACGCCAGGTGAAGCCAAGGAGATGCGCAGCCCCCTCTGAAAGCAAGCCCCCAGCTTTATCGTGCTTTAGCAGAGAAAAAAGGCAGGGCGCCTTGCAATGAATGTATTGCATATTCTTCAAGGCAAGGGCAATACGAACAGAGACACGGATGGACAGCCCTGTGAATGCAGCACGGGCTACGTTTTGCTCCAGGCTTTCTATAGCACTGATTGCTAGCATAGCATAGCTGTTATAGACATTTCTCTAGCATCTGTGATTGTGGGGCCCTGAAATCACCGTTCTCGCACGGGGTCATGCATGATCTCTATCAGGCCCTTAAACGAGCCCTGTGTGCTGCTTCGGTCTCAGGTGCAGAGGCAATGTTCACGGCCAGGATCTTCCCTTGTGCTTATCACCGATCCTTCATCCCACCTGGGCCCCTGTCCAAATGGGAAGCCCAGCATGGGGCACCAAAGGCTTCCTACAAGGCTAGAAAACCATGTACTTGACTCATCTATTTCCTGGCCACGGTTTATTGCCTCCTCTTCCCTGTGTCATATAGCAGGAATAATGTCAGCGGTGGTGGAGTACGCTCATGGTAATTGGCTTTTGCTGTAATTAAATGCCTCAGCGCCAGCATTTAATCAGCCGCCAAAGCCGTTTATTGCCTCATATACTCCTTCACCACAAGCATTACCCCTTAATTAGTTGCTGGAATAGTGATGATTTAGCAGCGTCTTTATATTTATACTTAACGGCGGCAGTTTCTGGCCAGCTTCAACAATATTGCGAGATACAAAGGCTGTCCTTTCTGCTGCCGGATGATTCAGACCATTTTCTTTCTCCTTACCTTGCAGAAGTGGTGTTGTTTGTCCGGCGGCTCCTCTAGGGACATCGCGGCCGAGTTTCCGGTCGCTCCTTGCCTGCCTCTCTTCTTGCATTTTAATGTGAATTTGGAGTCGGCAAGCCCTGCGTTTAGCCCCAAAACACATGCCGCTGTGACAGCAGGGTCACCTTCTCTACCCTGGGATGTACTGCACATAGTTCCCAGGGGCAGAGATCACCTTCCTGTTGGAGGTATGTACAGCACCAAGCACAGCCAGAGCTCTTGCAGGAGCCTTTGGCTGCCGTCGGCAGGCATCAGTAGTAATAGCAGCCCCAATTCCACTTGCAACCTGCTCCAAGTTTTGTCTCAGGCCCATCTCTGCAAAGGCTTGGGAGAAAGGAGAGACACAGCAGAGCTGGCCGTGCTCTGTAGAGCCGCTGGATGCTCACACGGGGGTGGCAATACGAAATGGGCATCTTGAGGCTTAAAACCCCAACTGTCCCCGTAGGGCAAGAAGCGGGCAGCTCACGCCGCCATGACAAGCATCTCTCCAACGGTTTGGCAATGCCGATGGAGCTTACCGTGACGACGGGCCGGAAACCTGCGACTCCTGCCACACGGAGACAAACCACGTAGCAAGCGGTGCTTGGATGCTGTTAAGATCCAGGCCGACGAGGCCAACCTCGGGTGGAGGCAGCACCTGGCTTTCAGCTGGGCCAAACAGGCAGCGTTGGTGCCATCTTCACACGACTCCGGTGGCAGCTCGAGAGCGGCTGCAAGGGAAGCACCAGCGCCTGTGCCGAGGCGATCGCTTCTCCTCTGTCAGTGTGAGGTCACTTGTGTGCATGTGTGTGTGTGACAGAGTGTGCATTAGTGATCACTGTGTG
>NW_017728910.1:25679472-25718525 GCF_001723895.1 Crocodylus porosus | reverse complement strand
TGACAGCGATCACTTCTTGTGTGCATGAGAGATCACTTCCCCTGGTGCGCGTGTGACAGCGATCACTTCTTGTGTGCATGAGAGATCACTTCTCTTGGTGTATGTGTATGTCTGTGAGAGACAGCGATTGCTTCTTGTGTGCGAGAGATCACTTCTCCTTGTGTCCGGGCATGCATGCGATCACTTCTCCTGTGCGCGTGTGTGTGCAGCACCAGATGAATGCATGAGCACCAGATTAGAAAAACCACTTTGCGTTGCAAAGGAGGGGTGTTGAGTTTATCAGGTCCTGCGGGCTGGATGAGTGGTGCCGAACTGGTCCTCAGGCCAGGCTGGGTCTGCACACCAGCCCCATGTGCTGGATCCAGGTCAGCCTGGTACCACGGGCAGCGTGGCAGCTCAGAGGTGGCGTGCCCAGACCAGCCCCACACACCATCTGCAACACGCACAGACCGGCCCCGCGCAGAACGCGTGCTTTTCCTGAAGAAAGCCGCTGATCCTTCATTAAAGCCCGCTGCCTTGGCCCTTGGGGAGCGGAGCTGGACTGGGATTGAACTCTTGCACCATGGTGACTTGCTAGCCCTTGGGGTCATGGAGAAAACCACCTGGAAACACAACCTGGGCGTGAAGGCAATTAGGATCCCCGGATTTCTACATATCTGTGGATATGAATCTACATATTGTGATTTTTAAACCAGTCCTGACTGTTGCACCTGGGCTGAGACGTGCTTTGACCGCTCTCAAGAGGCTCGTGAATGGGCGTACACGCCGTGCTCATGTTCGCCTACCACCAAGCAAGAGGCTCAGCTCCAAGGTCGGCGTGGTCCATCCGAATATAGTTCAGCGCTGGGTGGATGTGTTGATAGGGAGTTAGCAAATCTGCATGAAGCACACACCGAGTTATCTCATGGATCAGGCATGGGGGACTCAGCCAAAACAAAGTGCTTTTTAAGGACCAGGGTTAGTGCACTTCTGGCCTTAAACCCGGCCTGGGATGTTTTATCAATCCCTCTTGCTCCAATAAAACCGGGATGGGGAAAGATTGCAGCTAAGAGAGACAGTGAGGAGGAAGAGGAGGAAGGAACAGAGAGGAGGAAGAAAAAGAGGAGGATGAGGAAGACAAAGGAGGAAGGCAGAGAGGAGGAAGGAACCGTAACTGCAAGTGGAAGCTGGGAGAAGGTAAATACCGCTCGTCTTGAAAAAAAAAAAAAGAAAACAATTTCACACACTAGCAAACAAAAATGAAATTTATAAAGGAGTTTATTGGATTGGTAAAATGTAATAAAAAGCATTTGTGATACTTCTTCTGCAAAGGAGAGGGGGTGGGGGGAAAGGCATCTGGCAAGTTTGCATATTTATTTTCCCTTACAAAACATTAGAAAAGCATAACTGATAAAGTAAGGATAACAACGGAAAGAGCAGAGCAAAGAGGAAAATACATCTCAATATAACTGGATAATGCGTAATAAAAATACAGAAAAACACATGCTTCTATCTGCTTTCATTCTCTTAGTGTAAAAAAGTCATTTCACGTGTTGAATAAAAAATATATGCCGGCTGCTCTGAAATAGGCGGGTTAGGAGAGGTAACTAGCTGAGAACAAAAATATATCTCTTTGCATATTTATAAATACAGAAAACGTGGAGGTGCTGGACTTGCCCTCAGCATCAAGGTGAATACGGGATTTGGAAATCCATGTGCACAAGTTACCAGAGAGTAAACTTCATATTTGGCCTGACGGGTCCGTGTGGCTAGCTACTGAGCACCTTCAACTCCATAAAGTCGGGGGGAAGAGAGCATGGGCGCTGACCGGTTCAACGGGAGGTGAGGGTGCCCTTAGCCCCTTGTGGGACTGGGCAAGACCTCCGTGGCAGGATCAGGCCCCTCGTAGGTATGCAAGGGGCACTCTCCAGTGCCCACGAGTTCGGAGCAATCCTGAGCCCTCAACCCACCTTCAACAGGATTCAAAGGCACGGCGTGTCCGACAGCAGACGTCCCTCCTCCACCCTGCCGTGGAGCTCGTCTTTGGCATGCAAAGCAAAGGCGCTGTCCTCCCTGCTAAGGACCTCTGTGCAGGAAAACCACCCGTCCCTGCTCCCAGCAGGACCGGAGCGAGCGCAGCACGGCCCTCTGCCCAGAGACCGAGAGCAACCGGCACGAGAGAGCCGAAATCCAGCCTGACCCGTGCGTGAGAATTGGCTGCAAATGAACGTGCACCCACGTCGGCAGGAGGGAGAGAGGTGGCAGGGCCAGGCTTTGGCAGGGCAGCAGGGCCAGGGGAATGCAATTTTGGAGACCGTCTGAGGGAGCCGGGCAGAGCTCCGGGCTGAAGACACAGCACCGGGCCTGACACCCACGGACCGGGACTCGCGTGATGGTTAAACCCAGCCTTAAGACACAAGCTCCTGAGGTGCTCGCCCTCTCTGCTGCTTGCTCTGACGGAGGAAGATCTGCATGAGTCTTGCGGAGTTGACCGCTAGCCAGGAGCCAGGGTGGATGGGCTTTGGGTCCATCACCAGCCCCCAGGGAGATCCACACGGCACCTGTGTGTGCAAGGCCAGTCGATGTGTGCGAGGCATCCCAAAGGAGAACGGATTTCTGCCATACAACCTTGCTGTTGCCTGGCCCCGCACTGGTGGTTCTCCTCCCTGCTGCATACTTATTTCCCTCGATTGCAGCGAAAACCTGAAGGGTTATGGCTTTCAGAACAGGCACTTAGTGAAAAGAGCAATGTCCAAGAGGGACGTTCCTGCAAAATGCCTACAGCTACGAGCTTCTGACCACGCTGGCTAAGATGCATCTCGGGTGCTTAGCAGCTATGGCTCCAAGGCACATTACGGATACCGCGGACTGGACAGAGACGGGTTACAGACCTGGATCAGACTCACGGGAGAGTCTGTGACTGTCCAAAGGCTGAATCTGAAGGGGGTCCCTGCCCTTCCAGAGCGGTCAGTAAGGCGTGGGGTGGAGCAGAAAGTGCCAGGTTTCTTTTTTTAAAAACAAGGTGGGCAATCTCAACGTACATCATTGGGAACCATAACCTCTGCTTGTGCATTTCAGTGCAAACTGTTTCCTATTTATACCAGGGGTGTCAAACTCATCCAATCATAGAAAATTCAGGTTGGAAAGGAGCTCACACGTAGTCCACCCCCTGCTCCAAGCAGGACCAGCCCCAAGTCCATCATCCCAGACAAGGCTTTGTCTAGCTGGGTCTTCAACACCTCCAAGGATGGAGATGCCACCACCTCTCTGGGAAACCATCTCACCCCATGGGCAGGAAGAGTGGTGTGGCTGACTCTGTGAGCTGGATCAGGCCCAGAAACATCCCTCTCCCACTTCCCCCAGCATGCAGGACCCAGTTCCTGCGACGCGCACTGGTCCCGGATAGCATCGCACACGGTGCCCATATGAGGCTGGTCCCGAGTGCCTGCCAGAAGTGGCCTGCCAATCAAGTTCAAGGGTGGATCCGGCCTGCAGGCTGCATCTTTGACACCCCTGATTTATACCATGCTGCCATCTGCATGGCAAATTAGCACCATGGCAAAGGTGGCCTAATTACGAAGAATTCTTGCTCTCCCATCATCATTGCACATAATCCCAGGATTAGCAGTCGAGAGAAAATGCACGTTTCTAGCAACAGGATTGTGCTCTGAAGGCCTGCTGTAGACGTGAGAAGTAAAACTAAACGAGAGCACCGGCAAAGCACCAGACACCAGACTGCCAGGCCCACTCTGCATGGAGAGCGCGACGGAGCAGCCTCAGGAGTGGGTCCTTCCCTTCTCCCAGAGCTACGCTGCCCATCTGCAGAAACCACAGAAGATCCTCCAGCTATGGCTGCCAGAATGATATGCTGTTTGCACAGGACTTATCTGACTTTGGCTTCAGCTCCTTGTTGCAGACCACAGCATTTTTCTCATTCTTGTTTTAGGAGCAGGCATCAAGAAAAAAAACCCCCAAAAAACCAAAGAGAAGCTGCACCCGTGCGGTGTGCCTCTTCCTCTTCCAGATGCAAGCTGCTTCCCAAATGAAGAAGCACAACCCACTTGAATTCCTGTTTGGGACTGGAAATAGGTGCAACCTAGACTTCAAAGTCGATGCATCTGAAACGATTGCCTCCGCCCCCTCTTCAAGGTAAGGACCCTGAGCATCCATCATGTGTAGGGAACCCAGGTAGCTCAGGTCTCAGAGGACGGTCGCGTCAGTCCAGGCCCCGGGGGTGACACGGTCGTGTCAGTCCGTGGATGCAACAGGGTGTTGCTTGCTTTGTGCAATCGGAGCTGGCTCCGGTATCTCTCCACGGGGAGCACGGACACCCCCAGTCTTTATACAGGGCTCGGCGCAGCACGACCGCGAGACGAGTAATGATAACAAAAGGACTGAGCAGACGTGGGCCTGATTTTCAGAAACTCTCACGAGTCTGCACGCGGTTCTCCTGCAAAACGGAGGTGGGGGCTCCGTATCCATCAGGCCGGTTACATCCCTTAGCTTCTGTCCTGTGCTCTTCCCTTGCATTGTGCACTTCCACCTTCTGCTTGGAGGCGGCTTCACGGCCTTCGTTACCGCCTTGTGTTGCTGACATTGGTCTTCCAATGCTTCAGGAGACCCTGAGCGCTGGTATTATGTTAAACCTGTTGGCCACGTGCGCTGCTAATCCATCTGGCCTATTAAATGCAAGCCCCGCATCCCTGGAAGTGTGACGTTTCAGGAATTTATGCTAGTTTAAATGCAGCGGTGTCAGATTCCTAGTCGTTTCCCCAAGCAGGACTGCCTATTTTTAACGTGAGACCAAATGGATGGGGGGGTTCCCCCCCCTTCTGCAGCAGCACCGCGGCCCCTTTCAGACACAGGGTCCCCTTGCATGAGGCCTCGTACAGAGCGAGAAAAGCATTTACAGTCTAAAACAGGAAGGATCAGGCGGGGAACAGGTACGCGGTTCACCTGAAACAGAAAGCAGGTGGGTGGAAGAGCTGGGGAGACGCCCCATCTCGCTCAGCTTGATGTGCCCTGCTCCCAAAACCAGTATAGAAATGATTATTGAAAAAATAGCTATGTACTGAAAAGGGCAGTGGGGCTCAGGTTGTATCCATATCTTCCCAAAGAGGGACTGAGAGAAAGAGGGGTATTATTAACGTCCTTCAGTGTATAGGAAAGCAGACATCCTACATAATGGCAACACAATACATCAATAATAGCCCAAGAATAGCTTCCTACTCCTTTCTTTTCCCTTGACAGTTAGAAACATAAAGAGAAATATCAGGCTGTGGAGATAAATAGCTAAGTCTCCACCCCCACCTCAAATTGCTATGGCATATTTTCAGAGATAAATGGTTCTCTGAGAAATTTAAATAGCGTTCTCTTTTCTTTTTTGGCAGCTGCAGGAAGTGGGTCAGGTGTAGAAATTATTTCCAAGCCTGAAAAACCCAAGTGTTTGAGAGGGAGATTTTACCCCTCTTTTAAGTATCGACTTTCTTAGAAGTAGAGTTAAAAAAAAAAAAAAAAAATCTTTGTGCTTTTTACAAAGTCAGACTAAAAAAAATAAAAAGGAAGGTGTGATAGTGCAAGCTTGAGAAGAAGGGAAGGTTTTGGGTTTGCATACGAGCATCAGGGGCATTTCAAATATCGCTGCTTTGTTGTTAACGTTTTTTTTTGCATATACTGTTACATACGCTTACCATCCCATCGAGCCAAAGCAGCCCCAGGGCTGCAATTTAATATATAAGGAGTACTCTCTTGTCATTTAAACCGTGTTTCCAAACTCTAGTCCACTTCCCAGAAGAGCTGGGAGCTTTCTGCCAGAACAATTAGTTCAGATTCAACTACATTAAAATCACGGGGTCATCGTTAGGTTTCAGAGTCAACGCCTCCTTTGGCTGGATCTTCAGGTTACAGTCTTGCTTCGTCGCCGGCAGCTTTCAGGGTCACAGAGATGAACTGGTGGCACGAAGAGCTCACAATTGATCCCAGTCTTGCTCACCGTTGCTTGCTACTACTCTAACTTTGCTGAAGTTACCCCGACTTGTATTTCCCCTTCCATGCGTGCGCTGCCCGTGGCTCTGGACAACAGCCCTCTTTGCAACCATGCAGGCTGCAATCTTAGCTCCAAAAGTTCAAGCCCTCCAGAAACTGCTGCCGTCAGTGAAATGCTGGTATGTAAACTCCCTCCCTGGAAAGCATGCTAGTTAGGGCCTGAAAAGGATTCAAAAGTTCATTCTTACACGCATTCCAAGATCTCCGAAAATCCACGCCTGGCACACAGCCCGCGCTCTCCTGTGCAGGGCTGGTAACGCTTTCTCCCGTTCCCCGTCTGCTGTGCTGCAAGCCTCAAACCACGCCGATGCCCGAGAAAGAGGAAAACTCCCCCAGCTGTAGTTCCTTCATCTTCAGGCCTCCCTTCCTGACCAAACAAGCAGCAGCCAACGGATGGACCGGAGCCAGCGCTGCGCTGCCTAGTAAATCGTAAAGCAGGGAGGTAAGATCACCGCGCAGGCTGCAATCGCGGGCTCTGCCCTTTATTATGGAGAGTGGTTGGGCTCCAGGAGCCCTCCGTGGAGACATCCCGGGTGTGACGAGCACAGGTTTGCTCCGGCTGGAGTTGTTCTTCCTTTGCAAGAATGGAAAGCGCCCGTTTGGCCGGACTTTTCCAAGCGGGACAACCTCATTTCAAATCAAAACCGTGCAAGCGTGCGCTGAAGGGTGAACCCTAAACTCTCTTGTTCTGCTGGCAATCTGGCAGGGTTTTCAAGACGCCTGGCCGATAAGCCCTCGCTGTCAAATATTTAAAACCTCGCCTTTGTCAAGAGGTGCAAGGGAGCGAGAAGGTGATAGCACCAGGGATGTGCGACATTTGTGAGCCCAAAACCAAGGCAGCTCCCTCCTTCTCCCCCCAGCTAGGCCCGGCCACTCTTCTCGGACACACGGCCCCTTCAAAGGAAGGAGCTGTGTTTGCAAAAGAAAACCTGGATGCCACAAGCAGCCTATGTCTTGTGGCATCCAGGAAGCCGAGCTGAAGGCAGACTAGGAGGGCCAGCACTGCGCTGGAAAGGCTGGGCATCTGCAGGCTGTGTTCGCCCCGTCTTTCTCCCCATAGAGACATGGACTGGGGCCTCTGCAGAAGCATTTGCCTGACAGTCTTTCCACCCCAAAAAGGGTGCCCTGACATACTTTGCAGCTAGGCTCCAACATCTGGACAAAGTAAGCGTGCTCATCGTGTCCCTCCGGACACGAGAGAGCCACCGTCTCGAGGCCAGCCTTCACAGCTGCCCGCGTCTGCTGCCGTTGCAATGGTATGAACGGAGCTCAGCTTCAGGCCCTAGATGCCACAGGACAGGGCAAGGAAGTGCCTTGACTCCCACTGGAAACATGGTACCTAATTCAGGTGCTTGACCCTCACCAGCCTCAGAAAATCCCGGTGAAGCCCAAAGCCAGCGGAAGCCGGGACTGGCTCCACGATCAGCACCGCTGCCCAGCCTGGTTTGTCCGCTGCACCAGGGCCGCTTATCTCAAGATGGTTTTGATCCATGGGAACAAAGAGAGGCTTTAAAAGCAAAAATCAGCTGAGCCACAACCCCCTAGTGTTTGCTCAAAACCTACCCCCCTCCCACGGTAGGCATATATCAAAAGCCATTTTATGCAGAGCGCTCCTTCTGAATATGTAAAACGTGGCGAATATTAACTTCAGAGATTTGTAATATGTACCAAAGCCCCACGGACCTTTGAAACGCTCACTCATCAATATGCAACGTCTAATCTCATCAAAACCAAACCAAACCAAAAAAAAACAAAACAAAACACAAGCCATTCATCCGTGGCTCGCCGAGGTTACAGCAAGAATCCTGAGGAGCATCCAGCGCTGCCAGCGCATTACGCAAGAGGAAGGCTAAATATACGCCCCGGGTTGGGAAAGTTTCCCTTTGTGCAAAGGAAGAGGGAAAGCGGCTGGAAGGGCGACGCCGGAGCCGGGCAGCTGGGTTCCAGTACGCAGTTTGCTACCAGGCAGGGGCTGTGGTTTTGCATCCCGAGCCAGGGTCGGGCGCTCTCAGGATTGCCGGGCAGAGCGGAGCAGCCACGGAAAAACGCGGTCCTGCCCCAGCGCTGTGGCTCCAACGGCTCCGCTTGTTTAGAAAATGTAGTGTTTCGTATCGATCCCATCTGACCTCCCGCAGAAAGAAAAGCTCGGTTCAATTGTGCAAATATGTACCAAATGGGAGCAAGGGAAGGCAGCCAGGACTGCTGAAAAGCTTTGCAGGGTGCAGCCGCTTAGGAGCAATGGGATGAATCGGACTACTGGCCAAACTGACTGTGTGTCCCGGCACGAGCCTAAAACGCTACGACGGCTGAATTCAAAGGGAAAAACGCGCCAGGCCGGGGACCCCCGAATTTCCTGCCCATCAAACACCATTTTATTTTCATCTTTAGGAAACTCTCGGTCTGCAATCCAGCATTTAAAAAAGCCACACAAACAAGCAGGAGTTGAGCCGACAAAAGATGCTTGCTGCTCAAAGGAACTAGGTCACATCAAGTGTTTGCCTTTGCAATCTGGCTCAATATTAGTCTTGGATGTAGAACAGCAATAAAATGACCACACAGATATATAGGGAGATGCTGATAGTGTCTTTTCAATGAAACACAGTGTTTATATATAGCAAAAAACCCCCAACAACCCAGCACTTTTCCTCCGACCCGAGATTTGGTTAATTAAAAAATACTCGCGGACTAAAAAAAGATTCTTATTGACTGGTCTCTATATGAAGAGATCTAATTATGCAAAAAAAAAGCCAGTGATCTCTTGAAAGAAGACAAAACAGGTACAAACTCCACGCGCAAGACCGGATAGACCCCTCGATCTCTCCCAAATGAGAATTGCAGCTGCCCCATTGATAGGAAGATATTAAATAAATACATACAGGAGAAAAACAACAAACATCTCAAGTTTTGAAAGAATATATATATATATGTGTGTGTATATATATGTGTGTGTGTGTGTGTATACACACACACACACACACACACATATATATATATACACACACACATACACACACTCCTACCCTCCATCCTTAAAACAAATATCTGATTGGATTCTCCCTGATAAGTCCCTGCTTTCCTAAGCCTCTGTGGTTCACGTTGACTGATTTTTAAGGTAAATTTTAAGGAAGATTTAAGGTATGATTTCAGTATCATTTAAAAAGCAACGAGTATAATCATTTACTTTTGAGATTCCCATGGCAGGCACGTGGATTCCCTGCCTCTGATGCTATGGGTGCATGGGGCTGCTTTGATTCAGGAGCTGAAGCAATCTTATAAGTATTGGCTGAGTCTCACGCCACGTCTGAGCAGCAAGTACTTTCGTTACACACGTGGACACACTCAGACAGAGGAGCAAAAGGCCGTGCGACTGACCCGAGGTGAACGAGGGAGACGGAGGCGGAGCTGCAAACACGGACTCTAACCACTGGAAAGGTCACCATTCTCGGCCCCTTTTCTTGAGATGTCAAAATAATTGGGAAGAGCCGCATAAAAACCAAAAAAATAAAAAAAAGAGACCATTTAAAGTTGCTCCTATTAACTCAGCTACAGAATCAGAGGGGGTTTCTTATTTATAATGCCAAAGCAATGGAGAGTAGCAATGAAGAAAGGGCATGTGTAATAGGAAGAGCACCAATTACTCTACTGTATGTCAAATCAGTCATCGTCTCCAAACTGTGCAATGTGGACGTGCAGGTGGGTCTATTCCTAAACCAACCATTGCAAAGTTTTCATTAGTGTTTTTCCTTGTAAAAAGCCGAGAACGTCAGTGTTACATCTGAGAGCTTCTATGTTAAAAGTCCACCAAGAGCCCTCGATTAGGATACACATTTCCATTGCATGGAGAAGCACCAAATAGATTTGATAGTTTCACAAATGGCTAAGGAAGGGGTGCGGTGCTATCTTGATGGTTCATCAATGCAAAACTAAGGGCCTGGACAGACACATCAATCGTTGCACCTTCAAACTGAAATGGAAAGGAAGAATAGAGATATCTCTGGAAATGTATTTGGAGTAATGGCTTTCCCAGGCTCAAAGGGATGAAGCCAGGCTCTGAGGGTCAGTTAGTGTTTCCCGATAGCAGCTGCAATAATCTACATCACCCCTTAAGATAAAGAACATAGCAATTGCCATGCTCATCATCTTCCCAAACGCTCGTTGGCTGGTTGGAAGACTGGAGACAACACTGTTCCCAAAAGAAGTGATACTGTTTTTCTCAAGACAGCCACATCATTTGGATTGAATCAACTAGGACAGCGATTCTCAACCTTTTTTTAGACTTGGGGCACCCCTCATTGGACTCAAGGCACCCCTTGGAAAATGCCACCGCTTCGTGTTTTTGCTGATTTTTGGACTATGGAAAAATACTAGAGTACTGTAATTCTTCTATTGCAAAGACCCCAGAAAGACCACAAGGGTTTTAACGCTGTGAACTTCTATGTAAAACCTCTGGGTTGATTTTGTGAATTAAGTTTGCACACCTAAAAACTTGCGGTACCCCGCAGCACCCTTTAATGGACCTCAAGGCACCTCAGTGTACCACAAAACCCTGGTTGAGAATCACTGCCCTAGGAAGATGGGGGCCTCCAGAAGTCAAGTCTTTCAAAACCGAAGAAAAGATGTTGTCTGAAATGTCACGGGGTCAAAGAAGGGGTTATTTCCCATTCTTCCTTTGTGCCGATCCTACAGAAACGCATATAAAAAGTTATCCAAGTCATTACAAATTGTTTCATTTACCACCCAAAAATACCAAGGAAGAAAATGAAGAATGGAAAAAAAAAACCCCTTACTACCTATTTAAAAAAAACCACGAGTGCAAATTTCAATAAATCTGATTCAAATATCATAAAACAATGCTGCAGAAAACACTGTCAAAAGAGAACACGTTGTTAGCATTCGCAATTTCTCCCCCCACAAATGTTGTTGGAAAGGCCCCCAACTTTTAACAACGAGAGAAGTGTAGTGTCAAAGTGTGACCATCTCTGGTGTTAAGTAGTGTTTGCTGCGTCCCGCTCTACCTCTGTTTGCACGTCACTCCTCGTGCCCTGCCATCCATCAGCTCTCAGCACGCGGCTCGTGTTTCCTATTTCGAGTGTCACCGCGCCGATCGGCAGCATGCCTTTGCCTGTCAGTCCTGACCGACAGCTGTGACAGCTGTATAAAAGAAGATCAGCGCTGCTGGATGAACCAAGGCAGGATTCAAGCAACGGATAGGAACAAGATGCAACTGAAAATGCAGAAAAAGCCTTTGAGCTCTTCAGATAGACGTGAAGTAGCAAAGCACTGGATGTCCTAGCAAAGAGCTCTCCTGAGAGATCTTCTTGGCGGGGAGGACTCCGACGAGGAGTCTGCTGTGCCCTTTGTGCCTCCACTAGCTGTTGGGGGATTATCTCCAAGAAGACCTAATCCTCCTTTCCATCTAGGTGAGGAATCACTATGCTTGCCCAGGTTGGCAGCCTCCTTTCCAAACCACCGATGGACTTCATCTGTGAGCAAGTACAATACTGGCACAATATCTGCAGAAGAACTAGGGTGCAAGTCATCCCCACGCACCAAAACAAGGCCAATACTTCCTGTAAGTCTTGCCTCTGCCTTACACCTCAATGGTAAACTTCACTCTGCTAGATGTCACGGTGACTAGTGTTTGGCAGCAATGCTAAAAAAACCCCTAAATTAATATTTTAAATATATATATATATACACACACACATATATATATATATATATATATAAAAACAAAGGTGCATTATCGGATAGGCTAAAGCTGTGATGTTGCCTTCTGCTTGAAAAGGTAACATTCAGGCAATGATTAAAATAAAACAATAACTGACAATAAAAAGCCATCATGCTAACAAAAAACAAAACTATAATTCACTTTGGGGGTGTGCCAGGGGATTTGGCTGTAACCAAGGCAACCAAATCTGATGTCCTAAATGTATGTCCTACTGAGGAACAGATTTAAGCCCACACTTAAAACAAACGTTTAAGCCCAGGCTTAAATACTTTGCTGGATCTGGGCTTGATCCTGGGTCTCACATCTCCACCCAGGCAATATGAAACTAGATCAGGCTCCATTTTCTAAGGCATGCTAGAAAAGCCAAAGAGCCTCCAAGGAAAAAGGTCTGGGTAATTTTTGAACTCCTTGTAAAAGGGAAGTTTTGGAGCATTACTGCCCTCGGGAGATGATATGACTTGATATCAGGACTTGAAGGGGACCTTCAAAGAACGAGGTCTCTTTGGCATCAAGGCTTTTTCTTTGGAAAGAGATAACTGAGGATACATAATAAATACAAGCTCAAGATTGTGATGAAGCAATGCTTGGGCAGTGCACGAACGTGCCGCAACGGCCCATCGGCACGTTCGCTTTAGACCCTGGTCGAACAGGGCGGAAATGCGGATAAGTGATGACAACCCCTATGTCATGCATATAACATTCTCATTCCAGAACATGGTCATTGCAAATTTAGGCACCACAAACAAATGCATTTAAAACAAAAAACTATTCTAAGCATTCACTCACTCAAATGGGTCACTGGTTCTGAGAGTTATTTAGAAAAAAAACAAAGAAGAGTTTTGCTTGGATAGTTTAAGTCTGAAAAACAGCTGCTGTTCACGGAAGAAGAGCAACACTCACGCCCTTTTGAGCACCTCCGATCCAGAGACCTCTCGAGGAGACTGGTCGAAGGTGCCCCCTACACCCTTTTTGCAATGCTCCCACCTGCTTGGAGGTTCAGACCAGGGAGTCCAGGCTTATTCTTGGTTCTTGAACGACCTAATTTAAAACCTGAAATCCAGACACGGGCAGATATTTTGGAAAGAGAGGATCTGGATCTGGATTCTGCCACTTGGGCCAATCTATAACGAATTAAAATCACACCACGTGGGAAGTTGGGTTGCATGATTAAGTCCAGTTGCACAGGGAGAGGTTACTGGCATGTGACTTGGCCAAAATCTAGTCTGCGGTTATCAGGAGAACCCCGCAGCCCCGATCTCAAGCCACATCACGTTCCTGCCTCGTAGATACAGCAGCTGTTTCTCATTGCCTTCTAATATGTGATTTGGAGCTATAAAGATGCAGCAACCATCCAATTTAAACCTGCCAGGACATGGAAGTTCAGAGCTAGATTTGCCACCTGGTCCATGACTTCCTCTACGGCAGACATCACACTCCCGTCGTGCTTCAGAGAGGAGGCGCTAAGGAACCCACGACCCAGGCATGAGCATGATGAGATGTGTGATGAAAGGGAAGGCACCGTCGGCGGGCTGAACTTCCACGTTTGGGCAGAGATCATTCAAACAGACCTTATTTAACATTCTTTTGCATGTAACATGAGCGAGCTCAACATGACCTGAGTTGCCACCGCCAGTGGTGAGAAGCCCAAATGCAACCTATTAAAAAAGAAGTGCTGAGACAAGTGAAGACTAATTGACTGCATACGACTGCTAACATTCGTGAAAGCTGGGTGTGAAATTTTGACATGAAGACGAGATGCTTTTGCACAGTCAATGCCCTGCCAGGAAATCTGTACAGGAGAAAAATTCCTTTCCGCGGATCAAACATCCCACAGGTTGCCATGGGGCCAATTAAGGCAAAGCCAATGGAGTTTGCCCAGCGCATATCTGCTCTAAGGGACAGGAGAATCAGACCTCAATTCTCTAATTCAGTACAATGGCTTGATAACGATGGACATGGAGTTGTTCACTGTGACATGCAATGGGACTTTGCAGACTGGAAAGGAAGATACCAATTCCAGGAGTTACAGTCAGAGTCAATTTTCCATCTTATCCCATGCTTTGCATCCATTCATCCCATCCATAGGTGGGAGATTATAATTATGTTGGGCTTTTGTGCTAAAAAGGAAAGCACTGTATTTTCCATTTCTATTAGTGTGTGCACCAGAGAAAAAAACCTCATAAAACTTAATAGTCAAATCCACCAGTTCGTTATTAATATGGTCAATCACCCCTCAATGGCTTTGATTCCAGCTTGTAATTTGGTAAGTGCACAGAAAGGTAGTCTCTTTGATTACATCTGCAAATAAGACATTAATGTCAATTCAGTGATATGAAAATTGCTCCTTCGTTCTGTAATTTGCACCTTAGTTATTAGAGGTTTCGTAAACAAGAGTATTAAAGCTCTCGCAAAACGAGCTGCAGATTTATAATGTCGTTCTTAATTAACAAAAACAACAAAACAAGGCAAACCTCCAAGAGTTGCCCATGCCCAGGTGTTCGCTGACCTTGGTCTTAATTTTTAACTCCTGGAAGAGAGGATAACGTGTCCCTTTTGCCTGGAACGCCAATCACTCCGCCGTTCCTGTGAAATGACATTTCTTCACTGGGAAGAAAAAAATGATTGGAATGAAACAAAAAGCAAAGGCAAGCAGAACCACATCCCTCGTTTCCTGTTTGGCAGCAAAAATGCCCCTGCGAGACTCTCAAGATGGAGAAAGAACTGGGTCAGTTCTTTGGAAAGGGCCCAGAATTGAATAGTGCCCCGTACTGTAATTCCTGTTCAAGTATGTTGCCATCGACCCGGAAAGCCCCCTCCAATTTTAAGGTCTGATTCAACGCCCATTAAAGTCAATGGGAATCTTTCCATTGGTGTCAGCAGAGGGTGGATCAAAATGGCATGACTTTACCTGTCTGGAAACAACCCCTGCCCATCCATTGGGTTTCTATACCACTGCACTGATCAATGGCTGGCTTAAGGTTTTTTGAGCATCGCTCACGGCTGGTGATGATTATTAGTCAGCATCACTGTAACCATGTGGGGTTTCTTCTGAACCTTTTCAGACCCAAACGTAATCACCATCGCTTCTCAAAGTACATAATTGGCTCCCGATCTCTAGTAAACCAACATGTGTATGGGTGAGCATATGTGCAAGCTGAGATCTTTCAGCCATTGCTCATACAGACATGCTTAAGCATCTGAGTTGGAAGTATTGTTACTGAATACATTTAAGCAAGAGTAAACTATGATTTTATAAAAAAAAAGGAAAAGAGTATTAAACTGGAAGGGAATGGAGACAAGCGTGGACATGAAGGAGAGGTGGAGAGTTCAACTGTGGGTCCCCCTACAAGCCACACGTACGTGAAAGCTCTGCGGGGTCAGCACTGTGTAGGCCGTGTTGAGAAACGGCTTCTCGTCTCACGTGCATGCAGTCTGTTACTATGGAGCAAGCTCTAATTGAGAGAATTCACTCCCAGTCTCATTAAAATCGATGCAAAACAACTCAGCACTTCCAGCAAGAACTGGATCAGACTGTCACACATGTAAGAGAAGAATCAAACCCAACAGTTTCAGCTTTATCTCAGGCAATATGAATCATTTGGAGGTTCGGGAGAACCCCACTTAGCAACTAGCCCTCTTGGTCCAAGGCCTTCCAGTTTTACCTTTTCAATCGAGAATTAGGTTGGAAAGGAGTCAGGCTAAAAGCAATGCTTGTGCAATTCCCCAGCAGACAAATCGGGAGTGTCGCGGTGGGGGCTCAGAGGTCAGTGCTGGCCTTGGCAGTAAGTGCCTGGATCCGAGCAGAGTTGCAGGTCTTGCAAAGGATGTGTCCATCCAGAGGGTAACAGCCCTGGTTGTCCCCTTCAGACAGGAGGCCGCCACAGTCCTGCAGCACAGACAAAAGCCGAAAGAAATGAATGGTGGGAGACTGAAATAAGCCAAAAGCACCCTCTTAACCCACTCCTATCCCTGCTGCTCCAAAAATGCAGCCCCAGGCAGTGTGAAGCACTCAGCTGAGGTGCACACGTCTCCCTTGATGTACCACAGTGATGGGGCTCCCAGCTCTCTGCTACATGCAACCCCATTGCAAATACAACGTGGTTGTTCCTTTCCCAGCTCTGAGGAAGGGGAAAGTTTGCAATGCTGCAGGAAACATCCAAGTTGCAGGAGTGTTGGTTAAAGGAAACAGGAATAATAATAATAATAAAAAAAGGCAGCATGGCTCAGAAAGTAAGTCTGCTGCTAATATCCCAGACTATGGGTCTCTGGAAGACACGACTCCATAAAGCAACGGAGCAGATAGGAGCTAAGCCATGTGCTAGCCGTACTAACATCACTACTGGAGCCCTCTGGGCTGGGGCTGTGTCTACCCACAGGGAAACCCAGGCCCTGCATCAGAGACCTGACAGCCTGGGCACACAAGACAGGAAAGGGAAGAAGAAAAGAGAGAGCCCATTAACCCTCTTGTGTTTTGCAGATGGAGGATTGAGGCATGTAGAGATCGAGGCGCTGCTCAGCACTGCAGTGTCTACATGATTTAGGAGCCTGTGCCTTGCTTTCAACCACAGGTTAGGCACCTGGAGCCTGTGTCCCAGTGACTCTGAGGGGTGGATGCGCTCCTAAATGAGGCAGGCATTGCAATACCAAAGCACGGCTTCGACACACGTGGGCCTCAACAGCTGGCCTAAGTCACAGATAACAGGAAGAGAAGGGGGCAAGGACATTCAACGGGGAAGCAGCACCCGAGCTGCAGAAAAGATGCGGCAGGGTGCCCAGGGCAGCTGCCGTACACGGGGGCTATGCTGGCTCCTGGTTGCCACCATGCCACTGGTGTTTCTTTTTAACCTTTGTGTGGCGGTGACAACAGCCATTATTTTCTGCCCCCCTCCACCTTCAGATCATCTCCAGGGGCAACTCCCCATGTCACCTTGCCCTATGTAGGTCACAGCTGTGTTGATTTCCTGGGTATTTTTTAACTTACGATTTTTCACCTGCTTGTGCCCAAACTGACAGGTGTTAACCCTGATTTTAATAGAAGAAACTTTCAACTCACAATCTATCGTGTGCTCAGATCTTACCATCTCATTACAGGGTCATACTCTCTTCCTAGCACAAGGACATGCTCATGAACAGAGGGCCTGACCCTCTTCTCTGGGTGTGCGTAAATTGAGAAGAGCTTTCGGTGAAGTCGAGGGAGCAACCTGGATGTGAAGCCAAGGCGATCGCACAAACGAGCCCTTTTTGCCTGGCACACAAGGGCATTTCTGCCATCACGGAATAACCCACCATAGCTTTTTCTCCTTGGATGTGGTCTGAATACTCACCTCACACCGGTAGCAATGAACATGGAAGTCGCGATCCAAGGCCACAATGCGGACAGTCTCCTCTTGACCCGGAGCCGGCATGATGGGCTCCTTACACACAGAACATCTCGGTGCAAATTTCCTGAAGAAAACAGGCATATTTTGGGTCATCCCAAAGTCATATTCCTAAGTGCAAAGTCATATTCCTTTTAAAGGCTTGGACACGCAACCCACTCGCACACTGGTTTGCTTTATACTGGTTTTGCATAGAGCTGTACATTAACCCAGGAGGTGGAGCAGACAGACAGGCACCTATCCGGGGGCAGCTGCTTGCAGAAGGCAATGTTACAGCTTCTGCCTGCCAGGTGGCAAGGCAAGAAGTGACATCCTGCTTGCTTACAGCAGAGTTACCTCGGCACAGCTGCAGACACATGGCACTTGCAGCAATGCAAGTTATACCGCTATAGTTTCATCTCTGATTCTACATTGGATCCAATTAAGCTGCAACAACGTAGGGGTTCATGTCATCCATCTATTCTGTGTTGACACAGTTGTAAAGCTGATCACGCTCACTTAAGCATGTCATGTGCATCAGAAAGTCAGACACAACCAATAAGCTCTGGCACAGCATATATACTGCATCTGCAAGCAGAGCTGCCTCCTTGAACAGGATGCCTTGAGGATGGTTTTGAGGGCCTACAGCACACTGCAGAAGACTTCAGAGACTACCTGGAGAGCATATTCTGCTTGCTAACATAGTGAGGAGGACTTTCAACTACATTCACCAAGGGATGGAGACACGAGTCCAGAGTTAAATAAACGGCCAGGGCAACGTGGATAAAAATGAGGTTAGGGGAAGCAATGGCGCAAGTCTCAGGGGAGAAGATAGGGCAATCAGTTGGATACCTGAGATGTTTGTATAAAGCTTGGGGGACAGACAGGAAGAACTGGGGGGTCCCAATACAATCACAGACTTAAGATGCAATGGGGATAATGGGCATATGTGGCTATAGCTTGTCTGGGATAAATAGATAGGGGAAGAAAGGAGGAGGCATTGCCCTATATACAAAGGCAATGCATGTGTGGCTGTCATGCAGCCCCAAGTGGGAGGTAAACCTGATCAAAGCTTCTGGGCAAAGGTCAAAGGGGAGAACAGGAGGTGGATGCCAGAGCAGATACGTGTTACAGGCCACCAAACCAGGAGGACAAAGTGGATGAGCCTGGGGGAAGTTTCCAAGTCGCTGGACCTGGCTCTCATGAGGAACTTTGATGAACTGGGAGGGAAATGCAGCAGGGCACGAGCAGTGCAGCAAGTCCCTGGAGTCTGTCAGGGATAACTTTTAGATACAGGTGACAAGAGAGGCCACCTAGGGAGGGGAAGCTCTTGATTTACTGTTCATGAATGGGGAGGAGTCGTGGAGAATATGAAGGTGGAAGATAGGGTGGGTGGCAGTGACCACAAAATGGCAGAGCACAAGAGCAAGCAATCTTGATGCAACAGAAGAATGGGAAATACAGCAAAGCCTGGCCAGGCAGACATGTCTTCAAGGAGCTGAACCTCAAAAAGGAATCCAACAAAAAGTGCAAACTTGGTCAGAGCAGGAGGGAAGTGTGTAAGAGCATCACACCGGCATGCAGAGGGAAAATTAGGAAGGTCACCGCAAAGTTTGAGATGCAACTGGCCAGGGACATAAAAGGCAATAAAAAGGGATTCAACAAGTATGTGAAGAGTAAGGGGAAGACCAGAAATGCCATCGGTCCCGTGATAATTTAGTTATGGATGATGCAGACATGGCTGAAGTATTTAATGCCCGTTTTTACTTCAGTCTTCACAAACAGGGGTGACGAGTGCAGTTGGCAGCGAAGATAAGGAAGGAGTTAAACAGCCTAGAGTCGTAGCAGAAGAGGTCAGGGATTGTGTCGATGTTTTCAAGGCGGCAGGGCGGGATGGGATGCATCCTGAGGGGAGTGAAAGAAGTGGCTGAGGTCATTTCTGAGCCATTCCTTATCCTCTTTGGGAGCTTGTGGAGGTCAAGAAACAGGTGAGACGGCAATAAAAAGGACAAACAAAGGACCCACCTTTACGAAAGGGAAGGGGAAGCTGGGGAATTACAGACCGGTTGGTCTGATCTCAGTGCCTGGAAAGATCATGGAGCAGGTCCTCAAGGAATCTAGTGCGATGCAGCTAGAGGGGAGCAAGGTGATCAGGAAGAGCCAGAAAGGATTCATGCAGAGCAAGTCATGCTCGACCAGCCTGATTTTCTTCAGGTGACAGGCTCTGTGGATGGGAGGAGAGCGGTGGATATGACATACCTGACTTCACGAAGGCTTTTACTACTGTCTCCCATGACATCCTCATTAACAAGCTAAGGAAATACAGACTGGATGAAAGGACTGCAAGGTGGATACAAAAAACTGGCTGGATCATCAATGTGGCTCCATATCCAGTTAGAAGGAGGTAGCAAGTGAGGTTCCCCACGGGTCTCTCCTGGGTCCGGTATTGTTTAATATATTCATTAATGATTTGGACAGTGGGATACAGCGCATGCTTAGCAAATTTGTGGACAAGTGGGGTGGAGTTGCAGACACTGGAGAACAGGGCTAGGATCCAGAATGACCCGGACAGACTGGCAAAATGGTCCGCAATCAATCAGATCAAATTCAACCTGGACAAGTGCAAAGTCCCGTACTTCGCCTGCACAAACACAGACTGGGGCACGACTGGCTGGGCTGAATTGCTGCAGAGGAGGACCTGAGGGTTACAGGAAATAATGAGTCAACAGTGTGCTCTTGTTGCAGAACAGGCCACCAGCATCCTGGGCTGTACGACTAGGAGTGAAAATCAAGGGAGGCGATTTTTCCGCTCTGCTCCATCCCTGCCAATTTCCCAGAGCCGTTTGGATGGACACTTGGCCGGGGTGGTTTAATCAGGGATGGTCCTGCTTCATGCAGAGGGCTGGACTACATGAGCTTGTGAGGTCCCTTCCAGCCCTACTTTCCTATCATCCTGTGATCTATAGTAGGTCACCCATCATTGTGGCATCTGAGTTAAGTAGTAGAGTGGGTCATCATTGTGGCATCCGAGTTAGGAGCCCTCAGCATGCGAACTTCCTGCATAAATCCACTGAAGTCAAGAGCATCTCTCCTCTAAAAAGGTCTTTTGGAAAATATGAAGATCCCAGAAGCTGAAGATGGGCCAACAGGTAGTAATCCTGGATCGTGTCCCTGCGGAGAGGTTCTCTGCAATATAATTTTTGGAAGCTCCATTTCTAGCTGGACCAGGCTTGTGCCTATATTGGTGGGCTGCCAAGAGAAACCACGAGGGCAAATCTGGCCAGGTGCATCTCTTACTTATCTAATTTGCACTTGCAAGTGGAGGTGGAAACAACTCCATTATTCATGGTTTGGGCACAAAAATATGATGTCAATTCTGCACCAAAAAAAGGGCCACCGTCCTGCTGAAATCTCACCCCAAAACTTGTTGGGTGGGAAGCAGGGTCAGAGGGTATGAAGAGCCCTAGGACAATGCCTATAGGAACAGCTCGAAGCCTCTTTTGAAATACCTAGCAGAAGGCAACGCTGTCACCCAGCCTTTCCCACAACTCCCGGCCTAAAAACTGAAATCTGTCTGCGGCAGGAGTTGAGGAAAATATCCGTTTCACTGGCAGCAGATGAAAGGCATCGGCGTAACTGTGATCAAATCAAACGTGAATTAAACAGTAGCTCTCCGGATAGCTGGGGAAAAAACCCATTCAGATGGCTCGTGCTATGACTGTAGCTGCAATTGCAGTTAATGTCTTTGTCCTATTTGCCTAAAATTTGGTGCTTACGAATGTTTTAACGTTTCTCTGTTTGGGCCATGGGGGACAACCTAATTTTTTCCTTTAGACACAGAGCTGGCTAGGTGTGCGAGGAGTCAGGCAGGAGGTAGAGCAAGGCGGCACCTCAGACAAACTCCCAGCATCAGACAAAGTAGGGTGTTGCCTAGGAAAGCTCACGCCGCTCTGAACTAGTAAGTCTCTAAGGTGCCACCCTGCCCTAGAGACCTTCTACCCGACTTCTAGCACACCTAGCCACCGCTGCCTCGAAAGGGAAAATCGGTCCATCCACCTCCTACCCTCAGATGTAGAGATGATCCCAGGGGGAGACACGGGTGTTTTGCAGGGAAAGAAACACCCACAATTTGGTTCTCATCTCGCAAGATAAGCAGTGAAAATGCCTGCTGGGAATTTTCAAACTGTTTTGCTTTATTAAAAAAAAAAACTCCAGAAAAAACACAGGATTCCCCAAAAGTAAAGCTCTCGTTATGAATTTCTATTTTTCTGTGGCAAAATGGGAACAGGTGGTGGGGGGGGGGGTGGAATGAAACCCATGCATTTTCACACCATTTTCAGGAAGATGTTTTGTGAAATTTTTTTATAAACCTATTCTTTTCAGAGAGCCGGAAAAGGGGGGCAGGAATTCCCTTTTTTAAGTTAATAAAAGTCTTTATTTTGTTCCCCCCAAGAAAGTTCAAGTGTCCAGTACTAAAATTTCCAGACTGGATTTTTGTAACTGCAATTTGCTCCCTTCCTCACTGAGGTTTTCTTTTGATGTCTTCATATGCCTGGGGTTCCCCCTCTCCAGGCACAGCTTATCTGGGGGCTGTACAAATCCTTAAAGGTATGGGACACAGTGGGGGGGGTAACAAGGGCTGGGAATAAATCCTTTTAAAGGGTTAAGACGTGGGATACACCTCCACAGAGGGAAAGCATTAACCTCTGGTGAGGTCTTGCAGCTGTGGAATAGCATCCCAAGAGAAGAAAGTGGGGAGACTTGTCCCTTGCATCACCATACCTGGGATGATCAGGTATAGTGATCCAAGGGATAAGGTAAAATGTGGCTCAGTATACTTCAAGGGGCAGACATTATCTTGGCTGTAGATGCAAGCAACAGGTCTTTTACAGTTCCCTGGAACGGCCTTATTAGCAACCCCTGTGAGTCTCATCTTCGGCTCTATACCCACACACTTCCCATTCTCCATCAGCGCGAAGCACTGTTCATTTAATGCCTCCATGGTGCAATTTATTTCAAGCTTTCCTCCGGAGGGAGGTGAGGCCCTTTCATGCAGGGAGAAGAGAAGGCGCAGCCTCCGGCATGCGCGGGCATGTGAGATGCGGGGCAAACCCTTTCGGAGTTGAAGCAGGACTCCCCTGGTGCCTTGGCTTTCTGCCGGCCCCAAGTCCAGGGTGCGTTTTACCCTGCACAGGACGCGTCTGGTTTCCCGACCAGGCTGACCCACGCCATGGCCTCTGCTGCTGCCGAACGCATGGGCTGATCTGGGCTTCAGTGCACGCATTTCATATTTGATTTTATGATTCCAGTCAATCGCGGCTGCTTTTTGTGCTGTCAGCTCAGCCGGCGTCTTTGAGCTTTCAGGCCCGCACGCCGATGTCACGAGGCTCTAATTACGTCTACCCCCCTCCCCCACTCCTAGAAATTAAAGGATAAATGCTTGAAATGTAAACTCACATTTGTCAGTATTGATTTCCTCTTTTAATTGAGGGGTGCAATGTGTCTGTCTTTTCTGAGCAAGGGAAACATTTCTGCTCTGATTACATCAACCTATCTGTCTTCCTTAGATGAGCTGTGATGACTGCAAGGGGAGGTGGGGGAAGAAGTGGAAGTGAGAGAAACTACAACCCCCAGAGATTTCCTGCTCTCTTAAATAGACATTTTACTACGAATTATTACAAGCATGGTAGCTCTTAGCTCCTCTTAAAGATAACTAGTAGCTGGAAACAAGGCAGAGCTAGCGTGTGGCCGGCTAGCTCTCTGCACAGCACGACTGAGTGCTCAGCAGGCTACTGGTGGGATCCAGAGCATAGCTTGAGATCCCCTGCTGCAAAGCAGCAGCCAAGTTGCCCCAAAGGGATGTGGAAGAGAAGGGCTGCAGCTGCTGGGGTGTAAAGCATGCACTGCACCACGTGTGGAAAATGCATCGTGTTCAAGGAGATCTGTGAGCTCTGAGACCAAGGAGCATTCAGCTGGCATATCGGATGGCAGCACACACTGCTCCCTGGCTTCTTGCGAGTCTCAGGAAGGGGTCCTAGCCACTCGGGACCCCTCCCCATGTAAAATAACCAAGAGTTTTGCCCTGGGGTCCTTACTTATGGAAATCCTCGATGCAGTGAATGTTCCCGCCGGCATCCACGGTGAAGGGGATCCCGTCCAAGCTGCGGTGGCACATCACGCAGGTGAAGCAGTGGGGGTGGTAGGCCTTCCCCGTGGCTCGAAGGATCCTCTCCATGATGGGCTTGGCACAGACGCTGCATTGCTCCAGCGTGTTCTGCAAGCAAAGAAAAGACACATGCATTTACACCAAAAGGCTGCCAGGTAGGCACTAGACAGTCACGGGGTCTGGCAGGACTGCGGGGATACTGCTGATCTTTGGGGAAAATGCCTTTCTCCTATTCTACATAAGCTCAGCGTTGCCTGCTTCACGGCTGCACGGAGGCAACGTGGCTATAATACCCTCCCTCTAAAGGCTGGATGCTACCTACGTTCCTTGGTTTGTAGGTTTTATTTACGAAACCAGACGGTTGCTGGAGCATAGAAGCCAGAAAGCGGTATTTCATTTCCAGCTGAAAGCAGCGGCTCGTTCCAACCCTGCCGTCTCTGCCCCATCTGTTACATAAACGCCGGTATAAATCTGCTTCAAACATTCGCCTTCGCGGGGCCTGTCTGCCCTCCCGATGTTGCCCAGCGTGAGTACACGATGTGCAGCTTGCCTTGTTCCCAAATGCGCGCACGCAAAGAGAGACGCGTTCCACCCTGGCAGCCGCGAGCGATAAATCTGCGGGCAAGCTTGGTGGGTGGATTCGCTGGACCTGGGGAGAGAGTCCCCTCCCCACCCGGCTGGCTGGGAATACGTGGAGTTATCAAATAAGTGCCAGATGTTTGATTTCGGGATGCAGCCGGTGGGCCTGTCATCTCTGGAAGGGGGAAAAATAATACCAAAAGAAAGGAAAATAATGGGAGCCGTTCAAAATCATGCCAACGTACAACACATGAAGGCTAAAGTTCTCCTGCCTTGCATGAGTCCCCCGAAAATCCTGGAGGGACACATTCCCTTCCAAAGGGTGGCACGGTCATTGCCCGCTTGACTGCACCATCATTGCCCATTGCCCGAGACAGTCAGCCGCAAGAGCCTTCTCCTTGCACCGAAACACGCTCTCCGGACACGAAACACCTGCTGCAGTTCAACATTCGAGCCTAACCTCCGAGGCCACAACTTCCTTGTGAAATGCAAACAGATCATTGGCTTGTTCCTTGCTTTCCTTGCAAATGCCAAAAGGTCAGTAGGACTTGCTTTTTTGGAAGAGTCAACACAAAAGGTCCTGGATTTCAGTGGTGTATGAGAGCTGCCTGCCATGGATGTACGCATGACCCACTCTGACTCGGGGCTGATTACTGGCAAGGTCTTGCTTGATGTATTGTATTTTTGCAATTAACAGGGTTCAACGAATGGTTCCTCAGCTATCTGTTTGCTCGCTATCACCGCTGTGACAGTGATTGATGTACCAGAGAGAAGGCCAATGCTGGGCACTGTTTTCTCTTTAGGGATGTTTTCAAGCTGAGTTTCCATATCAGCACTGCTCCCGATACCTGTAAAGGGTATTCTGCAATGTGGCCAGTACTGGGAAACCAGGTAGCCGGGGCACTATCTATGGCAGATGCCTAATATTAGTAGCTGGATTCTGCATCACTAACTCGTTAAGCAGTTTTGTTTTTTTATTGGTTCATTCAAGACTTATCCTACTAAATAAACTGGATTAAAAAATAAAATGGAGAAGCATGTGGAGTGTGGCAGCGGTTTGGGAGAAGTCAATGGCTGCCCTACGAATTTCAATGGAAAGGCGTAAAAGCTAGCAATGACCTGGGGCTGGAAAAGGAAATAATTTTCTCAGCAACAGGTCTGTTAATTCAAAGGCAGCTATCGTCGGAGCAAAGCCTGGCTCTTACCGAGCGCTCTTCATTGGTACATCTCCAAACACTTTGCTGACATCTGCTCGTGCCGCATCGAGAAAGCTCACGATTAACATTTGTAACTTTACCAAAAGGGGCCTGTACCAAGCATATTGCCACTTCTATACTTCCTCATTATTGCACTGGTTTTTTTATGCACAGCATTATCCTAGAAAAATAGACACGTCAGACACTTCCCATATTCTGCTAGAACAGTCCACGCCACAGAGAAAACGGTAAAGTAGACCAGAGGTGTCTAGTATCTCACGGTCACCATGTAGAGCAGAGAGGAGTGAGCGCAGCGCATGCCTTAGGATGCCATAGGGAGTTCAACATAGGAACCAAGAAGAGAGGGGGAGAGGTAATCAGGTCTGTCTGTGTCCACATCCTCTGCAGTGGGGGGCCCACAGCTGGACACAGGACTCCAGATGTGGCCTCCCCAGTGCTGAATAGAGGGGAGGAATCACTGCCTTCGATCTACCGGCACCCCTCCTCCCAGTGCAGCCCACGATGCCGGTCGCCTTCCTGGCACCAAGGGCACACTGCCGGCTCCTGTCCAGCTTCTTGCCCCCTGTCCCCCCAGGTCCTTTTCTGCAGAGCTGCTGCCCAGCCCGTCGCCCCAGCCTGGCTATAGGCTGGTGACCAAGGATTTTCAATTCTTTTTGCTAACACGGGCCACTGAGCTTTGATGCAACCTGACTAGCTGCTCAAGACAGGAAACAAATGTGCTGCAGCTTTTGGATGGTGCCGTCCTGGTCTACAAGCCATCTGTTTGCAAACCTCAGCTCAGTCACACCATTAGATGCTCCTCTACTGAAATGAGAGAAGCATTTTAATTTCCCTTCTCCTGATTAAATCCTTCTCCACCCCCCCTTCCCTCTATTGGAAATTAAGTCCTAGGAAAGGTACTTGTCTGATCCTTCCAAATCTATACAGACAAGAATAATTTCAAACACCCGCTCGCTCCCTGCCTAGGAATACATTTGCTTTCCTGTACCTCCCTCATGTTCCTCCCTGCCTGGGACTATATTTGCTCTCAGGTACCTCCCTGGCTTCACACTCCTTTTCAAGGGGCTACCCGAAGATGCTGGCTGCTCCGATTCACACCCAGGCGACACCCCTGACTCCAGCAAGGCTGCTGCAAAGGAGGACTCGGTCTGTTGTTCTAAAAAGCCCATTTTGCTTTGATAAAGCAGGCTAGCCTACAGGCCTTGGTAACTAATGAATGGCACGACGGTATTTTTGCGCATGACTGGAGTGGTATGTCAGCAGGAATGTGAGCTTGGTTTCATTATTTTGCTCTCCGTGGCAGTTTATCCGGCTCCTGTAACACTTCCCGGAGCTCTCTGGTCTCCAGGGAGCAAAATAAGATGAAACACGTGGAAGAACGGCTACAGGTGAGAGAAAGCTATGCATCCCTTATATATATATTTTTGGCCAAAGAGGCTACACGCACCTTGCATTATAGAGTAACAGAAAACGAGGGCTGGAGGGGACGTCAGGAGGTCACATCTAGTCCAACCCCCTGCTCCAAGCAGGACCAGCCCCAACTCCATCATCCCAGCCAGGGCTTAGTCTACCTTGGTCTTCAACACCTCCAGGGATGGAGACTGACTGCACAACCTCTCCGGGTAACCTGTCCCACTGCTTCATCACCCTCCTCGTGACAAAGTTTTTCCTAATATCCAACCTCAGCTTTCCTTGTTCAAACTTTACACCATTGCTCCTTGTGCTGTCTGGTATGTGTTTGCTTTTCTTCTGGTTTGGGGCCTTGGTTTGGTTAAAGACATGTTCATGTGTTGGGTTTCCTCCTCTGCTAGAGGGTCAAGGGAAAGGAGCATCCAATGCACTCCAACTTCAGTCTAAACCAAATGAAAGATGGGCTTCAAATGAAATCCCTGCTCCAAATAACTCTGGAAAGACCAAGTCCACGTGCGATTCGGGCCCATGACAAATAGAGCTGCTTTTCCCCAGGGAAGACTCTGTACTCAAAGGAAAGTGGAGCACGGTTTGAGAGCAACAAAAAACTTCTCTTGTGGGGATAATGCTTGCAAATGCCTTGGCGCAGGAGGGGCGGGAATAATCGAAAACAAAGAGGAATAAAGAGCAACGATCAGGAACTGGCTTCTTAGGAGAAGAGCAGTGAGTTAAGAGAGATGTAGCACGGGCAGGAGTGAAACGAGGACAGGATAACTGCGACACGTATGTGAAGGCCGGCAAGGAGTTTATTGAGGTGCTGGCATACCGCGGTGACGGCACTCTATAAATACCAGGGAGGCCGAGGGAGCTGCAAGAAAGCAGAGAGGTTTAATCAGACGAAATTAAGAACGGGGGAATCTAGGCTGCTTGCACAAGCTTTCGGAGCGTGATAGCCATTAGAGAGCCAGAGAGGCTCCCCCGGGAAGTGCTAGAAGCCCAACAGCTCGAAACTCTTAAATGTTGCATGGAAAAAAGCACTAGGAAATGGACTGAAGGGAATGGCCCGCCAGCGGTGGAACGGGCAGGGGGAGGCTGAGTGAGAAACTAAAACTTTTCTTTATTGATTAACCTGTGAGCTCCTGGTGATCCGGTTCGGGATACCCGTCGTGATTTGACCCACTGGTGCTGGCGCCGGGCGTCCACAGCCAGAGATGCAGCAGAAATGCAGCATGCGGGGTGACTTATTCCTTATTAATTCATTGGCAAGACATCAGTTGTTCAGCAGACAGAGACAGCCTCCCGAACGCAGGGCCTGAATGACGCACGCAGGTAGCGAGCAGGCGGCTAACTTCCTGAGGGCATCGCAGAAGAAACGAGTCTTTCAGAGGGACGGGAAGGACGGGACGGCGGTCCTTGTCACAGACAACGACACCAAGTGCCATTTTGGGCTGCATTAGCAGGAGCACTGGACGGAAGACGCGAGGTGACGGGGCCACTCGGCGCCCCGCTGGGAAAGGACGGAGGTGAGAGACCAAGATGACAGCGCTAATGCAATGTGGCCATAAAAGAAAAAAGTCAGGATGCTTCGCGTGGAGAAAAGATGAAAGGGGACACGCTGACAGGTTTCAAGTATCTGAAAGCGTGTCAGAAAGAAAATGAAGAAAAATTTCTCTCCCTTGCCACACAAGGCAGGGGCATGTGGTGATGGGTTTAAATGACAGCAAACCAGACTGAAATCAAACCTCAGGCAAAGTTTCCTGACTACAAGAGCAATGAGACCATGGAGTCAGCTGCCCACCGAAGTCACAGCATTTCTTCCATAGGAGGTTTTCAGGAAGGGACCAGACTGGTCGCTCTGGGGTGGTCAGAAACACCAAATCCTGCATGCGTGCATGGCACTGGGTGAGATGTCTCTGCCCTCAAGGTCTCTTCCACGCTTACGATGTCGCGATTGCGTCTTCTTCTTCTCCTGTGCTTGTTTAGTGCACTTTGCAAGATCTTTTATTGTACATGGGCAGGCTAGGCTCTTTGGGTAGATGTGATAGCTTTAATGAGACCAACTAAATAGCTGGAAAAAATGTCTTTGCAATCTTTCAGGCACATACACCCTTCGCCAGGCATAGGGAGACTCTGCTGGTGTTATGTGTTCTCCAAAAAAGAAGCTAATTTTACAACAAACGTGTCTGTGAAAATGCAAATGAGTGGACATTAGGAAGACAATGGCAGAGACTGCAGAGGAGGGGAGGAAAGGCTGGGTAATGTGTGAAGGAATGCAAGTGGGCAGCTGGAGGCAGGTTACCTGGGATGTCAGATGCCAGGCAGGTTGTAATGTGCCATAAATCCAAAGCCTATATTTAAGTCCAGGAGTGTAGGTTGTAGCTGTGTTGGTCTAAGGACATGGGCAGACAAGGGTCTTTGGGTAACTCTGACATTTTTTATTAGACCAACTCAAATAGTTGGAAAAATTCTTCTTAGCAAGTTTTTAGGCACAAGCTGATGAAAGGTGTTTGTGCCTGAAAGCTTGCAAAGAAGAATCTTTCCAACTATTTGAGCTGGACTAATAAAAGATATTGGATTTACCCAAAGACCCTTGTCTGCCTATATTAAGTCCATGATTTTTTGGATCTAGTAAGTAGACTGATGCAGTGAGGTTCGTAGGCTTGTCTACGAAAGGTGTTTTGTAAGTTCCCTTTGAGGACTGTAACTGAGAGATTGTGGGGGGAGTGATTATCTTGTGAGACGTGTGCACCCACAGTCTTTGACAGATTTTCGGTGTGCGTTCATTCTGGTATGCAGCTGTTGTTTGGTGTCTCCTACATATTTTCCATCAGGGCATTCAATGCACTCGATGAGGTGTATCACATTTCTGGAGGCGCAGGCATGAGATCCAGGAATGGAGATGGTTCTGTTGTGGGGTGTAGTAATTGTGGGAGTGGTGGACATGTGTTAGCACATTTTACATCTCTTGTCAAGGCACAGTACAGTACATAAAGAAAATCCCCATGAAACACACACCATTATTTTTGACAGACCATCCTTCCCTGGAACCTATATGGAAAATCCTCACACAATTGCAACCCATACTAGAAGAAGACCCAATTCTTGAAGAGACTGTCCCAGAACCACACATCCTAGCCACTAAATAAGCACCTAACCTTGCCAACCTTATCACCAGAAGCAAACCCCCTATCACCCAAACCACAATGAACGGATCCAGGGCATGCCAGGACAAGAAACGTAAAACCTGCCAACACATCTCCACAATAACTACACCCCACAACAAAACTAACATCACTCCTGGATCTTACAGCTGCACCTCCAGAAATGTGATACATCTCATTGAGTACACTGAATGCCTGGATGGAAAATATGTAGGAGAAACCAAAATACAGCTGCGTACCAGAATGAACGCATACCGAAAATCCATCAAAGACAAAAATACCTAATTACCTGTGGGTGCCCACTTCTCACAAGACAACCACCCCCTCTCCGATCCCTCAGTTCTGATTCTCAAAGGGAACTTACAAAAGACCTTTCGTAGACGAGCCTACGAACTTCACTTCATCGATCTACTGGATGCAAAAAATCATGGACTTAATCTAGAGTTAATTAGAAACTATTATAGTTAAAGCACCCCGCCACCATTTTGCAGCACGGGGATGCTGATACACGTGACGATGGAGTCTGCTGAAGCATGGTAATTACCATGCTCCAAGGATCAATGAATCGTAATTTAACTCAAGTAATGTAATTACTGTGGGTCAGACAAATCAGCCTCGATACTCGTGTATAGGCACCCAATAAGCCCAATTCCTTGTCTCTCCGCATAAGTCATATGCCCGAGTCCCCAAACCAATTTTGTTGCCCTCCTCTCGACTCTCTCCAGTATATTATCCCAGTGTGCCCAACTGGAGAGGGATCCTGTATGTGAGCCTAAGTGCACACAATTTCCGTAATGCATGCTTTAAACTGGAGCACTCTTTCTCCCTTTTCCGCATGGGGAGTCCAGAAGCACTGGACACATGGGGAAGCGCATACCACAAAAAGCTCCAGACCCATCTTGGCTGATTTGCTGACACCCAGGCCACGTGTCTAGAGCAAAGTCAAGCTGGGGTGCAAGTAGGAGTCCCTGATCAACACAGCTGTGCTGGCTGAAGCCCATGGTGTAGACACAGCCAGAGAAGCAACGCTGCTTTTGCTTCGATAGTTCATCTTACACCAGAGGAATAAGTTATAGCAGCCAGTATAAACTGCTCACTCCACCTCAATGCTGGTACAGCTAATGCTCCTGCACACTTGGCCTTGGACTCTATTTCCAATGCCTTTAAACAGTCTTTTGCTCTGCCTGGTTTTATGTAGGCTTGATCCAGGGGCTGGCGTCTTTCCCTGTCAGGACAAACTTAATTGGGATATTTGGAACCTGAGCAGCTGGAGGCCTGCCCCGTGACCGTCCTGCACTGCTGCAGGCATCCGCTCCATCTCCATCGGGGAGTTTAGTAGCAGCTCCTGTTCCCCCACTGAGGGAATAAACAAGCTGTATATGATTTTACAGCCTGCATTAATTGAAAATGTCAGAAGAACTGGGAAGCGAATCCACAGAGCACATGCAGCCTGGCGGAGAAACTGGAGAAGGTTCAAGAGGAGAGAAGGCAAGAAGGATCCAAAGATGGAAAACTTGCTTTCCCTGAGACAAGCCTGGAGCTCAATCCAGTAAGTTTATTGAAACAAAGGTGAAAAGGGGACTTGGTTGTGATCTTTAAGTGCCGATATGGAAGATATCAGGTATCCAGGTTGTAGCCGTACCAGTCTAGAGGAAAAGGCAATCAGGAATCGTGGTAGAGGTGCTATCTTTTATTAGACCAACTGGATTTTTGCAAGAGAATTTTTTTTTTTTTGCAAAAATATAATTGGTCTAATAAAAGATACCTCCTCTACCATGAGTCCTGATAGCCTTTTACATGGAAGATACCGAATTTTGCCATTTGAAATGGAAACTTCGCAACAAGAAGTAAAGCCAATCTCAACAGCGACATATACTTTCTAAGCTTATGCAAGAATATTTAGTTGGTCTAATCAAAGATATATTTCCCTAAAGAACCTGGTCTGCCTAGATGGGGAGATGGGATCCGATAGCCAGGGATGTTTGATCCAGCTGGCAAACTCATCACCAGATCAGCGGCTCCAAGTTGAAGTGAGATGCTCCGGAGCGGGGAGTATGTACGGTGCACCATCCTGAATAAGGAGCATAATTAGCCACTGGAAACAGCTTGCCCAAGGTGGTGGTAGATTCTCTGCTGCTCTTAAACTTTGAATTACGAGTAGATATGACAAGGAGAGATAAGTCACTGGGCCCAGGAGGGAAATTCATACAGGCTGTGGTCCGCAGGTCATCAGGTTAGATGCTGACCTGGGGTTTCCTTCTGGCTCTGTAAGCCCTGTTTGTAATTGCCTGATTATGGAGGTCCTGCCTCTGCGACTGTGCCTGCAGCCCTGCTACCATAGGCTTTTATTCTTTTTTTAAAAACATGTCTTTGTTGTTTCCTGCAGGAGAGAAGAAAAGGCCAAATCCCCCAGAGCTACTCATCTGCCACACGCTCCCTGCCCCATGGCCCTGGGGAAAGTTAGACAGCTTTTGTTCTTTTCCAATGCATCGAGCAAAGGCTTGGCTGAGTCCAGCCAGCTGCAAGGGGACGGGCACTTTCGCTGCCTGTTTCTTGGCTGAGCCAGCAGTCAAATGCTGGGCACAAGTCCTCAATAAGTTTGCATAACACCTGGGGAGCCCCCCGTCACTGTGGGAGTTTGCAAAGGATTATTCATGCTAAAGTATAATGGCACATCAAACCCCAAGAGGAGTCTGACTCCAATGAGTGCTGGACTGGGTGGCAACGTACTTCGAATGACTCTTACAATTTACCAGGGGACGATGTTGTCACATGGAGGAACTGCCCTTTTCCAACCCAAGGGCAAGAAAGCAGGTCTGGGAAATACATCTGAGAATGAATGTTATTGCTAATAATTATACCTTGCGCAAGCTAAACTATTATGGCACCTAGAACAATTCATCAAGGGACCCTGTCAAACACTTAGGCCATGAACTCCTGTTGCTTTATGGTGTCCTCTTAGCAGTTGCCTTTCTGGCGTCGTTTCATTTTAAAAGGTGTCTTTGGGAGAGAGAAAACAACACTGGTTGTAGGTCCCCCACAAAGACAAGGCTGCGCTGGCATGCAGCTGCGCACATGGCGCTCGCTTCCTCCATGACTGACTGTCAGAGCATGGGCCAAATATATAAACCCCCTGGTATATATGCAGCAAAGCCAATGAATGGGTTGAGCCCGGGAATGACAGGCTGCTCGGCAGGGGACAGCTGCAGGGGTGAGCACCAGCCAGGGAGGTGGCAAGGGACAGTCCTGGCTTGGCAGGAACGGAGGATCTGATAACCACCTCCCAGTTCGCTCAGGAAATCCCAGCCGAAGCCCTGGCTGCTGTCCCCGAGCATGACATCACGAAGAGTTTGCTGGCAGAGGTTGACTTCCAAAGATTGCTCCTTTTGAGGGAATCCCCGCCACCCACCCCCCAAAAAAATCCCAGCTAAGCAGCTTGTGAAAGTTTCTCACTGTCAAGAAACCTCTGCTCTGTTCCCTACCGCCGGTCCTGCGATGGGCCTCGAATCTCCCACGATCATTCGGTTTCCCTCTTGACTTCTCTGCGGCTGCTTTTATTTTTATAGCTGAGCGTGCTGCAACGCCTGGAAGAAGCATTAGGATCGACGAGCAAGGCAGGAAGCATATCCCATGCTCCAGATGATCTCCCATTGTTGCTACATATTTAAAATCCAGTCCTACTGTATTATTACAGGAGGAATAATACACGTCGGAGCATCAATCATTGTGCAAATACCCGCTGCGCTAGGTGCTGTACAGACGCAGAATGAAGATGTGCCCTGCCTGTAGAGTTTGCAAACTTGCTTTACCGTCTCCTAGCCCTGCAAACCCAGCGAGCCTCGCAGCAGCGTGCCACTGCGAGAGGTCTGCCTGACTTCCGATTGAAGGCCTTGTCCTTGGGAGATCAGCTTGTTACACAGACAAGAAAATGATGCGAGAGGAGGAAAACAAGCCACCGGCGAGGTGGGCTCCCATCCGGGCACCGTGACGGGCAGCCCAGAATGACAGGGGTTGGCTGGGAGGTGCAAACCTAATTAGCAGCACTTGTGAAAGCCACCCAAGAGGCATTGCAAGCAGCTTGCCATTTAAACTGATGAGAGCATTTGGAAAAAAAGACAAGCAAAGTTGTGCAGCAAATCGAGACCAAACCGAACCATGCGATTACTTGCAGGAGGCTGGGAAATTTTGTGGGGTTTTTTGGGTAGGGAATTTCATCTGCTAGCCTTCAATTGCCATGTCATTCGTTCTGGCGGCTCTGGCACTGCAGCTAAATCAAAAACAACGCCGGAGCTGCTCGTTGGCAGAGCAGGCGACCAACTGGCCCAAGCTGGGAAGAACAGAAGGGAAAAAAGCACAGCATTGCCTTCAATTCTCCTGGTTTATGATTTTGATGCGACTGATCAGAGAGGCAGAAATGTCATCTTGACCACAGCCCTTAAAGCTGGCTTAGCAAAAAGGAAAAAAAAACAGTGAGTTTGTGACATTTTAACACTTATTTATGGGTGTTTTTCCCTTTCTTGGCATTTTTATATTAGACATGAGCTCCTGCCTACCCGTTTTTTCCTGGAAGACTCCCTGGATGACTGGAGAGCTTCTGAACGTGGTATTAGAGATACCAAGAAAGCAGAATGTACTTAACAAAGGTGGGAAGCTCGATGCAGGCAGACTGCTGAAAGCCTTTTGTTTATGCTAATCAATATTTAATGAGTGCTTCACACACGTGGAAAGCAAAGTGCTCGGGCTGACGGTTCAGCGCCGCGAGCCGTGACTCAGACCCGGCCGAGCTGAGGCGCCGGGTCCTTCAAGGCAGGCTTCAAAAAGTAGGACGAAGGAACAATACTGTTGAATGCTTAAAAAATGAAAGAAGAAGAAACCAGACAGGATGAAGGCAGACTTTTCCCCGCTTTGCACCTCCCTCCCAGACTTGCCACACTTTAGGCATACCTCCGTAAGGAAAGCCTGAACCCCATTTTTCTCCTCTCTTGGCAATGCCTGAGGATTTTCTGACGGCTCCTGTATGGGGTGAACTGCCGTTCATTTACAAGCTGCGCCTGAAATCAATGCATTGAGAGAGAAACAGCACAAGAAAGCAATTAGGATTTATTTCATCTGGGGAAAGTGGTGTGATCCAGGCCCTAGGAGCAGGGGGCGATTGCCCAGGGTGCATCAGTTAGTCCATTCATGAATGGAAAGAAATCCTTTTCCAGCCCCCTGCTTCAAGCAAGCTGTCTGCCGGGAGCGAGGCCGGGTGCTGAGAGTCACGGGGCTCTGCGCTCCATACAACCGGGCGCTGTACTGAGTAATGACAAAGGATGAATAATGTAATGAAAAAGGAAAGGGATTTAGAAACGGCAAAGGTGCCACTGGGCTGGAGCACGGGCACTCTGCCCTCGCACGTGGACCTCACCAACCCCTCTCGGTGTGGCTGGCCAGAGGCAATGCCTCCTCCTGGATCCACGTGGTTGTGCTTAGAGTTGAGCAAGTGCCAGCAATAAACCTTTCAGTGGGTCTGGACGGGTCATAAAATACAGGCTCAGCATAAAAATAGCTGCTTCTGGGGGATACCTAATCCTGCATAATGCTGCAACCCCCCAAAAGACCCCAAATTCCCCAGGAGACTTGCATCCTGTTACAACCTGGATTGAAGGCAAGAATACAAGTCCCCCCCAAATCGCTGCTGGGCTGGTTTAACAGCACCTAGATGTGCCTAAGTCTTGGATAGGAGGCGAGCACTTTGGACTGGGGTACTGGGAAACTTCTGCAGGGCTGGGGTTTTTGGGATAAAACCTTCATGGATGCTCGGAGGTCCACCCAAGAAGAGGAAAGAAAAAACAAACTGAAAAAAAAGGCTCTATGTCCTGCAGATCTCCCTCCAGTGAAATGCGTGGTTCTCCTTTTTAAACGATTTTTGGAAGAAAGCTGGCACGGACCACGCTCCAGCCAAGCAGTGGCTAACGAGTCGCCATTAGAAAAGGAGCAATACGCCTGTGCCCCTGCCTCACCCCCACCCCAGGCACACGCTAGGGACCAGAACATTTTTGGCACCGGTCTGGCTTGTGTCACTGCTCACATCAAGCCCTGCTTTTCCATCCAGACAGTCCAAATCTCCGTGGAAATAAATGCAACTCTGCAAAGAATGACGTCCGGGGCCAGGCGTATCATCTAGCAGGTATCAGGATTATTTTTAGATGCACTGACATCTCCTTTTCCTGCAGCTGACCTGGATTGGAGCTCCAGGTCCCAGCCTGGGGAACCAAGTACGGCTGAGCGAGCCTGCTGGCGACAGGAGAGTCGCCAGAAGGGAAAGGCAGGTTTGGAGAGCAGGAGATGGGGAGAGGAAGAGTCTTTGTGAGCTACAGGAAAGGGGCAGGAGAGAAATGGGAGAACCGTAAAGAACAGCGCGTCTCTGGCAAGGACAGGGGCAGCGACACAGATGGCAGGCTGCCCTCTTTTGTCCCACGGGGCAGAAGTTGCAGGTGGAAATCTGCCCCTGCCAAGCACACGGCTGTCAAGTCTCAGCGTTTAATCCTGATTGCCGGCATGTCTGCCAAATCAAGTCCCCTCTAATAAGATCCTTCCTAGCTGCAGAGCGATAGGGCAGCTAGTCATCCCCCAGGGACCCTGGAAAGCAAAGCTCCCCGTGGGGACCAAACCGCCCGTGCATGCCTGAGTAGGTGCCGGGGATTTTCAGGGCAGGAAAGCTCTCCTGCTGTTGAGAACAGCCAGGGTTTTTTGCCCCCTTTGCTCATTAGAAGAAACCCTGGATTAGCCTGCAACATGAAGGATGCTGTTGGGGAGGCTCACGTCAGGGCGGAGAGGACCACAACCAGAGCGGATAGCTGGCATTTCTCCAGCAGCACCGGACATCGCTCCAGCAGGCTCTTCTGCACATTAGTATTGGGAGGAGAAGTCCTCACATCGCATCCGTTCCCTCCCAGCTCCTTCCAGGCCTCTAACACCAATCAAACAGCAGAGGATTTACTTTGGAAACGACTCACGGGGCATCGTCGGGGACTTGAGGCCAAAGAGCCTGCTAAGCAGTGCAGCTCATCAGGCTTCGACAACCAGATACAAATGGACTCGCTCTTTCTTGTCAACAAAAGCAGGTTCACAGGGGGTCTGATGGGCTTGCATGACTTCCCATCAGCAGGAAGGGAAAACAACTGGTTTTCCTTCGCCGTGCCAGCTGGACGAAGCGCAGAAGAACATCGCCCTGCCTTGCACGGGCTGCGGGGCAGAGCACGGCTGGCGCACGAGTCTGCAAGGCCTCCAGGTGCTTCATTAATGATAGCAAAGCCGCGAGCAATTACATTTTTAAAGCACTCTCCAGGTTTGTTAAACATGTGGTTGCATAAATAATGGGCAAAATAGCTGGGTCACCTCCTCGTGCCACTTCCGGGATGATTGCAATGGCAGAGGGTATGAAAGACGTAACACTGCAACGGGTGATCTTTCCCGTTCCAGGGTGGGTTTCTCTTCCCTGCTCCTGGGAAAGATTCAGACCTCCCTCACCACACCCAGGTGCTCAGATATGTTTAGTAGCCTAGAGAGGGTCTTTCAAAGTCACCAACATTGGCTGGGCCCATCCACCCAGAGCTGAGAGAACTGCCTCCAACCTGGCCAAAGCCCAGCTTCTTTTCAGAAAAGGAAAAAGAAAGAGAGGCAGAGAAGCCTTATGTTCCCCATTAAACCCCATCTGAAAATCTCATGCAAAATGTGCACAAACCCAAAGCCTGCAGCTAAGCCACAGAGCAAAAGCAACATTGGACAGCCCCAGTGCCATCATGCACTCCGCTTTCACAGGGCTTGTTCTTCAACGGGCCCTAACGAGGGCCAAAGTTTGTGGCTGGAGGCATAAAATAAAGTCATGCATGATGGACCGAGGCAAAAGCAGCCAGCACAGAGGCATGGGGAGCAGGAAGAGGTGCATGGAGGGGTAGGGGACCGAGGAGTCATGATCTTCCTTCTGTTTTGGCCATGTTTTACGCTCCTTGTGGCCCCATGGCAGCAAACTGGTCTTCGGGTGCAGGAGGGATCCTCTTGCCTATTCTGAAGGCAAGAAGATGCACGCTCAAGGATGCAGCCTGCCTTAGAAGAGCAACGAAACACATCGGTTTCAGAAACGCGTTATAAATCAGTCGGACCGGCGGCTGCAGGATCTCCTTGGAAAAGCTGACCCAAGCACTTGGTGTCATTCCTCGAGCTCTCCTGGAATCGGTTGTTCCCTCTGACGCTTGGCAGGGAAAGCAAATCTCATGCTCTGAAGACACGGGGTGGCAGGGTAGGGGCACAATTTGTAGGCGAGGACATTTCTGTTAGCCAAACCTGTGCTGGAACACACCCTGCGAAGGCGATCCAGCGGTTATTTTTAATGCAGGGAGCTGATATGAGTTCAAACACGCCCGGTGCACAGGCAGGTCGACGCGGCGCAGTCATTTGGCCCAGATGCTGTTTAACATCCAAAAAAGGCCCCAGAATAGCCCAGCTCTGCACACCGCATCGAGTCTCGGCGGACCCCACCTGTGGGAAGGAGCTGGAGTTTAAATCTTATGACAGCTGCACATGTTTCCAGGAGGCGGCTAATTACCCAGCCTGTTTTAGATAGTATTTCTGGCTCCGGGGCCTTTCTGTACTTTTCTGAAACAAACCAAACACATAACTATTTGAGCTGAGGTCTGAAATGCATGACTGAAAACCACAGATCTGTGATGCAGCCTTGCGCTCGAGGACCCCACGGATCCTGGTTCGCACCAAGCATTTCAAAGTCCTTTGAGGTCTAGCAGGGAGAGACGCTGCAAGGGCTCCGCTCACCAGTCTCTGCACCTGAAGTCCTGCTCCGTTAGCTGGGAGACCCTGCGACTGGGACGAGGGCTGTTGAAGCAATAGTCTGCACTGCGTGATGTGAGCACTGGCTGCAGGAAATGGTCTAAAAAAGTCCAAGCTCCCCCTGTACGGACAAGGCACCGACAGCTTATGCTTCTGGGTCACTACGCCCCCAGTTTAGGGGTTGTCTGACTTTCATGAGAGCCTGCAAGGGAAGCCGCGTGCATTCAGTGCCTCCAAGAAACAAAGAAAGCCCGATGCACCTTCAAAGTCAAGGACTTAAAAATCAATGGCAACTTCTGAACATGGAAGCTCTTATCTCTCCTCCTGCAGCAGGACAACTGCCAGTCACCTGAAGTACCTAAACCCACTTGTCATCTTTGCAAACTGTTATGACCAGCCCTCATTTCACTACTGAAAGGAGCAGGCCAGATTTGGAGAAGCCGTCCGTCAGCTGTGGATCTGGTCACCTAGGACTAGGGCCAGGCGTGACCGGATAGAAACAGGCTCTGCAAGTCTCCGTGTCCATGCGAATGCCCCCCACACTGTTGCAAGGCCGGGGGGAGGGGGGTCCCTTTTATTTCA
>NW_017728910.1:25646651-25677497 GCF_001723895.1 Crocodylus porosus | reverse complement strand
ACTATGAAACTAAAGTCTTGGGTGACGTTAGGGCGGCGCCTGCACTCAGAACGGCTGGGCACACGACATGCCAGCGCACCGAGCAGCAGTAGGTCCAACAACATAACAACAGAGGGTTTAAGGCCAGGAGGGACCATTAGGTTTACCAGCCTGGCCTCTGGAAGAGCAGAGAATTTCACCCAGGGGAAACCCCACCAGAAACACCTCCAACTCCCTATTAGGGGCAATCCATTCGTGGCTACTGGTCAGCATCCAGCCCTTTATCCATCTACCTAAACACTTGGGTCACTGAACCCATTTCACAGAGAGGAAAACAATCATCAAATCATAGAAATGAGGGTTGAAAGGGACCTCAGGTGGGCCATATCCAGTCCAACCCCCTGCTCCAAGCAGGACCAGCCCCAACTCCATCATCCCAGCCAAGGGTTGGTTGAACCAGGTCTTCAAAACCTCCAAGGATGGAGACTGCATCATGTCTCTGGGTGACCTGTTGCAGTGTTTTATTACCCTCCTGGTTTTTTTTCCTAATATCTAACTTCAACTTCCCTTGTTGAATCAGTTGACTTACTGACGTGATTTGACCAAGGTCATGCCGCTAAGTCCGTTCAAGGCCGCTGCCTGCTAGGACCGTGCTCATGTTGCAAACCCATGTTGCCCTCAAGTCATCCGGCGGGTCAGTCTCCTCTGCACCCAAGGGCTCTTCTGGAGGTTCAGTGTATTTTATTTGCTGCCTTGCTCCATACACCAGTGGCTGAACTCTTGGTCTGAAAGCCAAGGCAGCACAGAAAGGGGGAGCTGATGGCTTATGGGGCATGGTCTGAAAGGCGAAGGATGAGCTGCACTCTCCCAGTGCTGGCTGGGGGCACGGGAGGTGAGGGGAAGAGAAGGTGGCCGCATGCCAGGTGGGTCAGAACTGCTACCAAAAGGAAATAAAACGTCTTGGAGCTACATCCCTGCCACGCATGCACAGGTGTGCAAGGGAAGGGGCATGGAGCTCCTCTTGCCCGTCTACAGAGCAAGTCCGGATCATCTTGGGGTACAACCAAGGGCTGAATCTGGCTTCACAAGTTGCGACGTGCTCTCCGCAGCCTGCTCAGACCAGGAGGCATGGGCAGCACACAAAGGCGGTCCCTCTGGGAGCCGGGTCCCTGCCCTTCTGGGCTGTGTAGTGGGGTCCGTGCGTGGGGGGACCCTGTCTCCGGTGCTCTCTCCATTTTCTGGGTGCTGACAGCAGCAGGGCATGCGTTGGCCCCGAGTCTCCCACCTCCTTGCAGGGTCAAGGTGTTCAAAAGCCCCCTGGGGCAGTGACATAACCCCAGGTCCACGTCCCTGTGCCCGGGCCTTTGCAAAACCACTCGTCCTTCAGACAGCATGCACTACTGGAAGCTGGTGGGAAGAGAGGCAGCCGGCCCACGCCCAGACGCGCAGCTCAGACCGTCGATGCCAGCCGGCCTCTGCCCGCTCCGACCTCAGCTCGTGCCTTGCTGCTCTCGGGCAAGCAGCTGCAGTGCTGTCAGAAGGCATTTGCATCGTGGAGGAATTCACTTGCCATCCTCGTTAAACCCAACGGGAAAACACGGCCGTGTCCGAGCGCGCCTCCCTGCGTGGAGACATATAGGTGGGGATTAGCCGGCGTGAAGGGAGCTCCCGCTGAGCCCGACAGGCCTGGAGCCGCGACGTTTGATGGGCAGGGAGAGAGGGAGCGCTTGAAGAAATAGCAGCAGCTTCAGACAGGCAACTGCCTCCCTGCTCTGAGCAGCCAGCATGGGAAAGCGCTGCTTGGCGGTCCTCTCCCGTGGGCACCGCGGCTGACGGGAGCCACCAAAAGACCTTCTTCCCTCTGTTAGGCCTGTCGCCACCTCGGCCCTGGGAGAGCGGCTCGGATGCTGCGACACCACGCAGCGGAGGACCTGCTGGCTCTGTTTCAAAGGCAGGGGTATCACGGAAAGGCGGGTGGGATGTCCCCGGTGCAAGCGTCATGCAAGGCCACGTGTCATCTGCAAAGCTGCCTTCTCTGTCTGCCCACGGGGAGCTTGTGCTGGCAGCAGGAGGGGAAAAGCCCTCATTTCTTTGACCTTGCAAGCACAAAATGATAGATGCGTTGGGCAGGGCCCTTGGGGATGACGATACCTAATCCGACACCCCGCTGGGACGGTTTAGTCATCCTAGTCCAACACCATCCCGGCGGGACCTATTTGGTGCAGAGTTGATTAGACAAGGGTGTTCACGGGACAGGGACTGTTTGCTCACTCCATATGGGGACTGGCATGTCGTGGTGCTGCCTCAGGTGCCTAAATCCCTTCGGTGTTTGGATTTGCTTAAGTCAAGACCCCGTGGGGCACAAGCAGCCTTCAAGATGATCCCCAGCAGGATTCAGATGGCGTTTCTGGAGGGCCGGTCCATGAACACACCCCACGAACCACGAAGTAGGAGCTGATCCCACCTCACCTGGGGCCTGGGAGAAACCCTGGCTCACGTCCCTCTTCGGGGCAGGGATTTGAAGCCATTGCTCAGGCCAGTGCCCTAACCCCTGGGCTCCAGAGCCACCTCCACTGTGGCCTGGTGAACATTTAATTCTTGATCCAAAATAGCATCACTTCAAGGGGAGCAAAATATCCTACTGCAGGGGGTCTCAAACTTTCTGGACTCGAGGCACCCTCCATCACTTTTGTGAATTGAGTGGCAGGTATTATAGCGCTTACCTCCGGACCTGGCAGTGGGGGTGGCGGATCATCCAGGCGGGGATAAGCCTGAATGTAGCTCATCGGCTTATCCCGACACCTCACTTATTTCCCCATACCTCGGGGCACCCTTCAAAGGATTTGGCAGCACCTCCGGATTCCCTGGCACCCCGGTTGAAAGTCACTGGCTTAGTGTTTAGTGTGCTTCCCGGAGAGGTGGGGAACCAAGCTCAAACCTGCTCCCACTGAGGCTGATTGAAGAGCCCATTAGCACCTGGTATAGTCTGGTAAGAAAGGTATTGATGCACGCAGCTAAGTCCCCTCTTCTAAGCACTGGCCTAGTGCACTTCTCAGAGACCTGGATCCTGGGTCTCCCACACCCCCGGGGAGGGCACGGCGTGATTAAGAGCGACACCCCCTGATTCAGCCAGGATGACATCTCCACTGATCTGGGTGGTGTCCAGACCCAAAATCCATGATGGGCCCTACCCCAAACAGGCTGCAGGCAAGAGAGACGAGACCTAACAAGTAGCTCCTACAATCAGGAGGAGGAAGCAAGGGGAATTAGGATCACACAATTATCTGCATAGCTATTGCCCAACTGCACGGCTCCTGATAGCACTGAACAGCGAAGCAGTCTAAGAGGAGTCTGCTGCCTTCCCCTGCCCAGCCCTGGAATACCAAAAGCGATCGCAGGCGAACTGGAGCTTGCAGAACATATGGCTTCAAGGAACAAATTAAAATGCATTTGAGTCATGGGAATACAGAAAAATGCCTCTTGAAAAACAAACAGAACTAATAAGTCATGTTGTAACTGAGACAGCCAATTTTTCCCTCCCAAAGCTTGCACACAAGCTGCATTTCCAAGATCCCAGGCCCCACCTCTGCTCAGAGCTCGCACATCTGTTTCTATCCAAGTTTTAAACCCTCTAAAATCAGGGCTTTGCAACGAGAGCCCAGAGCTACCGGGCGGCAGTGGAAACGGCTCCACTGCTTACACTGCTCTGCCCTAAAAGGACGCATTAACACGCCTCAGATCATATCTTCCTAATTAGTTTGCCGTCATGGCGGTGGCATCTCAGTGCCTCGCACACAGGAATGGATTTATCCTCACAACATCCTTGCGCGGTGAGGCAGGAGCGTTATCTTGGTGCTGGCTGTGCAGACTGGCAACCAGAAGCACCCAGAGAGTTGATGTGACTTGGTCAAGGTCACGCAGAGAGTCGGTAGCAGGGCAGGGAGCTGGGCCTCGTTCTCTGAGCCCCAAGCTACAGCCTGGGGCACCTGGCTACCTTCCCTCCTAGGTTAAGAGCAAAAAAAGATGCTGTTTCCCTGCTCGCTGCCTGCCTGTGCTGAGGTCTATGCTCTCATGGCACGGAGAGGCCCTGAGACGCCTTTTCCATGAACAGCCCTTACACAGGGAAAGAGAGTCCATACTCAGGCCACATTATTCATTAACCTTCATGAAAACACTGGCTTTGGCATAACTCAGGAACTCGACAGCATGGAAAAACAGCAGGCAATGACTTAGCTATGACTGTCTCAATGCCTGGCTACCAGGGGCACGGGTCACCTCTGTCCTCGGGTGCTTGACTTCACCTTCAATCTGCTTTTTAACATGGTTTTTGCATGTGATTTTTTAGGGTTGTGTTTTTTTTAAAGCAAATGGAGGACAAGCCCTGCAATTCCACCCCTTGGGATCACACTGGCACCCTCTGATTCCTGTGCCCCAGTTGCAAAGCTCAGCCCTGCAAAGCCGTTAGAGCCGCCACGCAGACTTCTACCGCTGGAGCGAAGCGAGTGACTGTGAGCAGTAGTGGGTTGTTATCCTCTACGTGGAGCTGCACTCGAGAGGGGTGTAATATGTCCCATCAAAGCTATTTGACGAGGCATGACCAGGAACGGACTGACCAAAAGCAAGTCAGGCCGGACCTCTTTGATTTCTTTCTAAAGCGACGGACTCTGTGGAGGAGGGGAAAGCAGTGGACGTGGCACACCTTGACTTGAGCAAGGCTTCTGACACTGTTTCCCATGACATCCTCATTCAAAAGCAAACGAAATAGAGACTAGATGAAAGGTAGTTGGATCATCACACTCAGTGAGCAGTCTTCAATGGCTTCATGCCTAGCTGGGAGGAGGGAAGAGGTGGGGCTTCTCAGGGGCCTGACTTGGATGACAGGATTGAATGCATGCTCCAATCTGCAGATGACACCAAGTGCAAATACAGACACTCTGGATGGTGCCCTGGATAGACTGGGAAAACGATGCATAATTAACCAGGTAAGAAGCTCAGTGGCCCCTTCAGCGCTTCACCTCACTTCCCTTACGAGCTCCCAGTCCCAACCAAGCCCAGGCTCTGCTACTTACCCCCTGCTTTCCTCCTCTTCCTAGACTCCTGCCCACCCCTCCCATGCCCATTGCAGACTATTCACATCTAATGGCTCTATTCTGGATGCCAGGGAGGAGAGGGCATCCTTTGAGAGAGACAGGCACCTTGCTCTTGGTTTTTGGTCCCACCCAGGCTCAGAGCTGAAAGGGGGAAACTATTACAGCCTGTGGGTAAAAGCTGCCCCCTTACAGCTCTGAGCCTGGGTGGGACCAAAAACCAAGAGCAAGGAGCCTGATATATGAGGGTACCAGGCTGCTACGTATGGAGGGCATATGCACGGTCTGGTCAGCACCAGAAGCTGGGAGATGCTTGCAGACACCCGAAACCTGCAGAGCACCGTGAAAAGCCCGATTCTCGTCCGTCTCCCACTGCGTTCGCTCCATGCATCGCTCCTGATTTACGCCAGTGCAGGCAGACCTGAGTCAGTCCTTAAAGGCTTTCAAAGACACCAGTGAAATAAAGACCCCGCGTGTTTCTCGGGGCGCTTTGCTCTGTCCTGTGCGTATCCTTATTTCCTGTTCACTTGCATTACGTCCACATGACCAGATAGGTATGTCTCACCTCCATGCCTCCAAAAGCATCCACATCTACTCAAGCAGAAGAACAGGGCTTTGTTCAGGATCAAAACTTTAAGAGAAAACAGACTCAGACTAACTGACAGCCCCATTCAGCCCTCACAAGAGCTATCTCATACCGCAAACACACCAAGGAGATGCTGAGGTTGGGTGGGGGGGTAGTATTAAAGTTGGAGACTCCAAATTCCTCATGTAAAATATTTTTCAACAAACCTCCCCACCAACCCCCTTGAGAAGAAGGATTTTCTGGTGGAAATGCCTCGGATTAGCTTCCAGGACTCGTGGTAGAGGCGATATATTTTATTAGACCAACTAGATCTTTGCAAAAAAAAAAAATGTCTTTAATCGCAAGCTTTCGGATGCAAACACCTTTCATTAGGCATCAGAGAAAAGGTTGTAAAAGTTTTCCTGGGTAGAAATGAAAGTTCATATTTCAGAAGAGAGTTGAAGGTGGTAAAATCTCCTGCTTGGAAAAGTTTGTTTTATAATGAACTCTATAGGATTAGCTTCTTTTTTTTAAGGTTTTGATTAGAGAAAAGCATTTTTTTCCCCTTGGGCTTTAATTAATTAATACTGGAAAAATTATATGGAGAGATGGAGAAAGAAATCCCCCTGCAAACATACTCCCCGAAGATGAGATGGAAACCAAATGGTGTGAACCTGTTTCCCAGCAGCTTTTGGCTGAACGAAGCTCATCTCTTGGCAAAGCTGAGAAGCCGTGCCTCTCCGGAGCGGCACGTGGAAAGGGATGCCTTTCTTTTGCTCAGCTGCCGCCAGTCGCATTTAGACTAACCCGACCCAGGGATATACAGGTGGATTGACACGGGTACAGCTGCTCTGTGTGGAAGTCAAATTCCTCCAAGAAATTTTGCTGCATCTGGGCCACCTTTCGATTCCAGCCAGATTCAAATAGTTGTAAGTAGAAGCTTAGGTGGGAATCAGGTGTCTATCTCCCGAGGAGCCATTCAAGGTGACCTAGGACAAGCATGCCTTAAGAAAATTCACCGGGTCCCCTGAAAACTGCAAAGGCTCCTATATGCAGGCATGGGTTTGTGCAACAGATTTGATCTGAAGTGTGCCCTTTGGCCACAAACTCTCCCCAAGCTCCAGCCTGACTCAAATGGGCCCTGGGGAGTGGTACTAAGCTCTGCAAAAGACACAAGAAAGGGTAAAACTTGACTCTTAGGGACTCATAAGCAACTGGGGATTTCTACAACAGTTTTATAGTGGTTGCAACTTATTGCTAATATACAATACTTTTATAAGCATCCTTTTCCTAACTACTTTAATTCGAAGGCTATTGTCAAATCCCTCCTCAGTCTTCTCTTCTCCAGATTCAATAATCCCAGTTCTTCTAACTTCCTTGAAAGTCACCTTCCCCAGGCCTCTAATCATTGCTGTTGCCCTCCTCTATACTCTTGCTAATTTGACGATGGCTTTTCTGAAGGGTGGTGCCGAGAATGAGATGAAGGGAAGGCCTCCCCAGTGCTAAGCAAAGCAGAAGAATCACTTCTTTTGACTTGCAAGTGATGCTCCTATTAAAACAGCTCAGGATGCTCTTGGCCTTCTTCCTGCAATGAGAGCGTGCTGGGCAGACAAGCCTGCACGGGTCGTGGGTCCCGAAGGAGAACAAGTGAGAGAGTGTCTTTGCAGCCCAGTGGCTGGGGCCCTCTCCCGGGCTGGGGAGTCTCTGCTGCCAGGGTCATGGCTGCAATGTCAAATGAACAAACAGGCCGGTGGCAGGGAGCCAGAGCCGTGACACCCAGCTCCCTGGGGGAGTGACCCAACCCCTATGCAATGGAGGGGATTTGTGCTGATGGAAGTTCAGGTTGGATATTAGGAGCAACCTTCTCACCAGGAAGGCAGTAAAGCCCTGGAGCAGGCTACCCAGAAAGGTGGTGGAGTCTGCATCCTTGCAGGTTTTGAAGCCCTGGGTAGACCAAGCCTTGGCTGGGATGCTGTAGCTGGGGCTGGTCCTGCTTGGAGCAGGGGGTAGGACTCGATGTGACCTCCTGCGGTCCCTTCAACCCTCATTTTCTGTGATCAGCAGAGGGTGGGTAACAGCCTAGGTGTTAACTGCCCTCACCGAGGTGAAAAGTGCTTTAGCAGTAGGCTATTCTTGATTAACAACCTGAGTTTAACTTGAGGCCCCCTGCTCAGCTGTCTGCAGTCCTTACCTGAGGAAGAAGGCAAGGTACCGCAAATGGGGCTATTCAGGAGCCACAATTTGCTGATGGGAGGACAGGCAGCGGAATATGACCACTTCCAAAAGTTTCAGCTGGGACATGTGGTCTGCTCCCTCACTAGCGCACCGGGGCTTATTTTGCAATTAGGAAAGGCAAGATAAAGAGAGGAGCGAATTTCCTGGCGAGATGGGGCATGTGCTATGAGGTCCCTATAACTACATCTTGTTCCAAGCAGTGCCAATCTTAGCAATGGTAGGTTATTATGTAGTGTCTTGGACAGCTTGGAGGTAATAAGCATTCACTGAAAATTGACTGCTATTAGCCACCGGCAAAAGCTGATTATAACGGTGCCAACCTCGGAATATGTTTTCCACCCATTTACAAGAAGAGTAAAATAAAAGGAGAAAAATCGCATTCGCCAGTGTTTGGAGAGCAGTGTGCTCTACATACAATTATCGGGAGAATGACAGGAAATTGACCCATTTACTCAGAAAAGTTCCTATCGTGTTCTGCACTATTTCATTTCATGCCCATTTGAGAACAAGTCATTTCTCTTCGGGGCAGAAGATAAATGGTCGGTACGTACACACATCCCTTTTCATTGCCGAGCACAAAAATATCGCAAAGAAACATTTCCTTGCTCTCTGTTTAATTTTCTTCTTCTTCATCTTTTCTAATAAACGGTGCTAACTATAAAAATCAACTGCCTTTAAATAAACTGCATCCCACTCCCAGCTTGCCTTCAGATTGATTTTTTTTGGACATAATATATTCCACCCACGAGGTCTCTGGTCTGATCTGACTGCTCTTCTCACTACCGGAGAAATAAGAAAACTGTCTCCCTAGAAGAGTTTTAAAAAAACCGAAATATTTGGCAACTTCTGTTTTCTTGCCATCACCGTGTAATACCGGCTCCCCTGCACCGTGGCCTAGCAGAGAGGTTTTGTGTTCAGATCAGGAACACGTGTCCTGGTCTGATATTTTTTTTCCCGTTCTTTAATTCTGCACAGCGCCTATTTTATTTTATTATTTTTTAGCAACACCTCTGGGGCACCAGATGTTGCCCACATCTCCGGGCAGAGGCGGCAGGGTGCTTTAGCAAAAAGGACACTGGGTTGGGAATCAGGAGACCGGCATGTTCTCCCTGGTACTGACTGGCTACTCGCCTTCGGGCAAGGCACTTTCCCCCGTTCGGTACCCCTGCCATTCCCCCCACTGCCCCTATGTTGAATGCAAGCTCTCTGAAGCAATGCCCATGCCGCAGAGGACCTAGTCTCAGTGATGATCTCTGCATGCCCCAAGATACCAACACGAACGACAGGGAGATGGAGTCCGTGCCCCCAGGCGTTCACACTGCAAAGGTAGGGTGGGGGCACGGGACACCATCACAATATGCACAGCGGATGCAGGGGATCTGTCCTGAAAGCAGAGCACCTGTATATCTCAGGGGGTTTCCCTGGAGCCCCCGTTACCAGAGGGCAGAAATAAATGCTTTTGCTAGAGCAACAGGGCGTACGAGACTGGACGTGCCAGCAGGTTCAATAGCCTGCTTTGCTCTTCATTGGTGGTGTGTAGGGCTCAGGGAAGATTCACTTGGGGAAGTGAAAGTTAAACCCTATTTTCCATGCTGACCTAGGAAGGAAAGGGGTGTATAGCTGGAGCATGCAAGCACTGGGTCAATTTTCAGCTGCTTTTTTAGCTCCAAGAGCAGCCTCAGAGCTGCTGTAACTTGGCACAACGAGTCTGGTGCCACCGAGACTGTGTCACGGGTCATTATCAAGCTGGCTTGGCACAATCACATTTGCACGCATTCCCCAGAGCTGTACCTAGTGATGAACCTTGCCTTTGCACCTCTGCCTCATGCACAGTGTTGAATGTGCTGTTGGTGCTTATGAGCATCCCGCTACAATCGTGCAACACCCAGATCGTCTCAGCCCCCGCATTTATTTCCAATGTGATTGCAGAGCAGGTCTGCTCAGCTCCCGAGGGGGGTTTGTTGCACACTGATAGTCTTTCTGCTGGGAACGTCAGTCCTGCAAATGAAAACCCTGCAGCCCAAACATTGCTCTCTCCAATTTACTGCTGAAATGCAAGGAGGAAGAGCACCCCAGCACCCTCTGCTTGGGCTGTCACAACTTCTGCTGGGCTCCGAAGGGCGAACCCCAGCTGCTACAATGGAAAAACACAGAAATCAGAACCTGCTGGAAAAAGGGTGGCGACCGCACGTGGGTTTTGACTGTATCTGTGCCTTACAGACAAGAAGGAAATGCTGCCATAAGGACAAATTAAACCCTCAGTCCTTAAACAAGCAATGCTGAAAGTGCAGCTAGCTCATGCAGAGTCTCTATCTCCTACAAATAACGTGCACTCTTCAGTTTAAAGCAGTTTGTTAGTGGGATGAGGGGAATTGCTGTACTGTAGAAGAGGATCCTGGAGCAGAAATTGGTTTTGTTCAAAGGGGGTGAACTACACCCAAGCCCACACACTGCTGCAGCTCTTGGGGTCTGCATTGTTCCCAAGACAGACCGTTTCATGCTGCCTGGCACTGAGCACAAGCACATCTGGATGCACAAAAGGATCCCATGCACGTGCTATGGGCTCAGGCAAGGACTAAGAGAAGAGGGAGAGGAAGGAAGTTGCCCATCAGGATCTGCTATGGTCCTCTCTTAGGCATCTTTCAAAGCCCACTACATGTCGTTCAACTGGATCAGGCCTTTCCCTGCTAACATCCTTATAGCTGAACATCATCAAGCCATCTTCATTTCAACCCGGGTTGCACATGGAGAGTCTGAATGGACAAGTCCTCAGGGACCCGATCTTTAGCCCAGCGACAAAACTTCCCCTGACCTCAAGGGATGCTGGATCCTGTCCCACGCCTCGGCGGCTGTAATGCAGGAGCTACGTGCTGCATGGCTGTAGCTGTGTTGGTCTAAGGGCACAGGCGTACAAGGCTCTTTGGGTAAATCTGATATCTTTTATCAGACCACCTAAAATAGTTAAAAAAAAAATCTTCACAAGATTTTGGGTACAAACACCCTTCTTCAGGCGGAGGAAGTGATGCTGCAACAGCGGATGAAATTCACCCCCACGCAATGGCTCGGTCCCAAGGCAACTGCAAACTTCTGCCAGCCGGCTCTCTGCAGAGGGGGCAAACCGCACTGAATCCTGGGCTTGCTCGCTCCAAACTCTTCTGCTTGCATTGCAGCTTTTGCACCCCCCTTCTCCTTGGTAAATCAGGCAAGAAGAGTTAACTAACCCCTTCCCCCCATGCACACATTTCTTTTGGAAAAGCTGCAGAATCCGTCGTTTGAGGGGTTAGGGGCAGAATGTAAAAATTACTAAACATTATGTACAAAGAAAACATAATTAGCTCCTGTGGGATGCGAGCGAAAAAATTACCCATGAACGAGGGGAAAATGGATAACAACTCCTGGGTTTGCCACTTGTGAATTATTTAATAATCACTCCCCAGCAGCTGGAATATATTTATCCACCCCATCGGAGAGCGCTTTGCAGTTTATTTGCACTGCTTGAAAAGATGATTATTTATTTAAAAAATAAACAAGGTAGCCACGAGGGAGAGGGGAATTCAATACAGGAGCCATGAGAAAAAATGGATGCGTTGCTTCCGCCTTTCGGGGCATTTGAGGGAATTTCAAACCAAAATCAATGCGAATGCTTTTCACTGCCTGGATCGCAATCGCCTTCTAGTTTAAAACAGAGAGCATCACGCTAGATTCATGTAGCTACTGCGTAGTCTCCAAGGAGTACGTGTGATGTGGCACGGATGCTCCCATTCACTGTGCTTCCTCATCTCAACGAAGATTTAATTTCATTAGAGGCGATGGAAATGCTCCAAGTGAATTCAGTGGGAATTCAGCCGTACCCCAGAGTCCCGGAGCTCGCAGGACCAGACCATGCTCTCTGCAACATCTGGGGTACATCCAAACCCCTCTGACACAGTCAGCCCAAGGCACCACCGGGCCCTGGGATGGGATCGGAGGTCAGGTTTAAAATGTAAGTGAGAGATGAGAAAATCTTAGGGTCATCTTTTACTAGGCCAATGATGTAGTTGGGCTGGTCTAATCAACCCTGTCACCCAAAGAAATCCTTGCCTCTTGAACACTTTCTGGACCATCACAGCTACACCATCACTTCTTATGCCATTGTCAAAGTGTAAGGTCAGGCCATAGCATCACTCACGACTGTACCTTGTATTACTCTTTTCCCCGCCCAATTTCAACACCATTTCCAGACAGCTGAACTTAAAGTCACTAAGGACACAGCTGCAGTTATCCGGGCTCTATACAGACCTTTAGCAACCTAGGAGGGCCTTAAATCACAAGACTTGGGGTAAAGCCTATTCAAACACCTAGGTTCCCACACAAAAACTTTGTTAAAAAGAGTCAAGAATTAAACTGGGTGTCCAGACATGTTTTGCATATGCATGTACATATATGCACGCAGGTGTTATATGTGGTTTAGGCAGCAATGATCCTACCTTAAGCAGGGAGCTGGACTAGATGACCTCTTGACGTCTCTTCCAGGCCTGTTTTTCTGCAACATACCCCTAAATCAAAGAAAAAAGGCGGGGAGGGGGAAGCTAAACCCCAACCCTGTACAGCCACCTGGGATTTGAAGTCTTTGGGAGCCTCAAATATGGACAATATCTGATGTTAAATGAGATCATAAGGAGCAGCGAGAAAGCAAATGTTGACCAAGTGTAGAAGAGTTTGGGCCACCTGCCGTGTGTGCTGGTTCATCTTTGCACAAAGTCACTCTTTGGTTGTTTGCCCTGAAGAAGGGAAACAAAAAGAGGATTTGGATTCCTAGCACTGGAAGCCCTTTGAAATTCACATTTAGATACTATATTGTGATCATTCGCCCTCAAGGAATCGTAGTGCGAAACTGCAGGAAACATCCAGAAAGCAACGGCCAGCAATGGCTGACAACAAGAAGAGAGGTAACGTTTTCAGAAGGCACGTCCACACGGTCATTAACGTGCAGTAGTTACTGCGCATTAAATTAGGAACTTGGATAACCAAGTACTAAATCAAAGCACAGTAATTTGTGCTACTGCGCAGTAGTACACGGGTTTTTAGTGACACTTACTGCACAGTAGCCTAATACCACTGTGCAGTAGCACTTTAGCATGGTTTTTGCTTGGTGTTATTAGGCTACTGTGCAGTTAGCGTCTTGTGTAGACGTGCCCAGAGGCAACTAAATGAAGCCTAAGTTTTGTTCTCCAACGTTACCTGGATATTTGGAGACTATGAGGGAGATTCCTTAGTCACTTGGATGCTACTGAAATGTTACGGAGGGTCCTCAGATTGGTTTTTAAAAGCCCCTTATACAAAGTAATTAAAAAAAAAAAGGTGAGTACATTAAAATCTACATAGTGCATTAAATCCAGGCTTGACCTGCATGGATTCATTTTACCAATAAATGTTATCTTTCTCAAAGGGTTGCTTGAATTAGGCTGGTAACATACACGCTCTTATGTCCAGACAAGGTCCAAGAGCAGGATAACCCGATGCAAGGCCAGGAACCCCACCTCCTCCATCCAAGACAGTGTATGAACAGAAGCTGGCGGGATGCCCTGAACAGGTGTGACCTTGAACTCATACAAGCCTTCTTCTGAATTGGGGCTTAATAGCTTTGCAGGCAGGTGCTCCTCTGGCTTGTGGGGCAGTTTTGGATGGCACAGACTAGCCGTCTGGCCTGCAAGGTTCCCCCTGGGTCTGGAAATTTGGTGGCTGGGGTAGCGGCAGCAATACTGTTCCCTTGCTGCCAAATTTCTGTACACGTGAACTACCCCGTGGGCTGGATAATGTGGCCCGGGGGCTAAATCATGCCAGCACGTGGCTGGACCTGGTATGTGGGATGAGACCAGCACACGGCTGGATCCAGCGCTCAGGATCAGGCCAGCACGAGGCTGGATCCAGCACGTGAAGCCAGGTCGGTGTGCTGTATTGCAGCCACAGACCAACCCCACACCACTTGTCTGGCCCATGAGCTGGAAATTTGGGCACCGCTGTGCTAACATGAGACCACCTAAAAGCCAAACTGACCATTTCTACCTTCTACATCCCAGAAGAGCCAAGAGCCGTCTCAGCGCACAGCACATAAAGCAAGAAAGAAACCAGCTGTTTAAATCACTTGCCATTACAGTAATTAAACAGCTTATTAGTAAAAAAAACCCAAAGTGCAACTTTTTTTGCCCATCCCAGAAGAGGCCTATTTATTACCCCATTGCTTCTGCGGGAAGACGGACATGTCAGGACAAAGAGGAAGCTCGGAAGAACAAAACGTTCCCCCCACCCCCAAAGATTGGGAAATGAAAGTGTCAAAACATTTTATGTGGAGTTACGCGCTCATCTATTTTTAAAGACAGACAGGATTAAATACATCTATATAATGGCAAGAAAAAGAGTTTAAACAACAATAAAAAAAGATTTAGTGGTATTAATAAAGAACTCCCTTAAACCAGCATGTCACCATTAAAGTAATTAATAGGGCGTGTAAGATACTTCAGTGGAAAGTCAGCTGTGTTCAATGAAAGCTTTTTAAGTTTTCACATGACCTCGAGATGGGCAAAGGAGTTTTTATACAGAAGTATCCTCCAAAGGGAAGGGGAGGGGGGGCATTCAAGTCTATAAAAAAGTGATTTTAAATTTTAACACATCTGGAGCAAGTCTGGAATACAAAGGTTAAGAGAATATAAGAAGGGCAATAATTCTATCTGATTAAACTTTTATCTGAAGCGACAGTAAAATATTCAAAATGAATTAAGGTTTTTATTAACAGATGCAGAAGCTCCATAAAAGAGTCTGAAATCTAACTGGCAGAGAGGAAAGGTTTTATGATTTTTTTTTCCTAGATGGAGGTGATATTGCTATAAAACTTTAATCTTATTGCCATGTCAGAGTGAAAGAAAACCTGTCAAGATAATAAAGCAAATTTGGACTTTTTTTTTTAATACAGAGATGGGCTCTTTTCAGCAAAAAAACTCTATGCATACGATCCCTATCTAAATCTATAGCTATATCAGTTTATGAGAAGTGCATATACGGATTATGTGCCCGTACTGTGTGGGAGAACAGTTTTCTCCGTGTGGTTTGGGGAGGGTTGAATTTACTTCCCAGGTACTAAGCCGTGAGTGTGCTTTGTGACCCATTCAAAAGAAGTCCTGATTAAAAAAAAACCTTGCTCTGCAGCACTCTAGACTCTTTAGAGACTATTTAAGCTTTTGTTATACAAAATTAACCCATTTAGCAATGTTTCAGAGCATTTTTTTTAATGTTTAGGTTTGACTCCGCATGCCATCAAGAGCAGCGCTCACTTCTGCAATCAGTCCCATTCGAGGCCTGTGCAGTTAGGCTCAGCACGGTTTGCACAGCGGTGCCTTAGATAGAGGCAGTGAGCTGTGTTAGTCTGAAATCAGGCAGAAAGCAGGGCAGATGTGCACCTTAAAGACTAACTAGATCAGAGATGCTTTGCATCAGCTTTCCGAGGCACTGTGCTTACTTCACAGAACCTGATGAAGTAAACCTGCTGCTTACACAAGTTATTGCTACGCATCTCTGATTTAGTTAGTCAATAAGATGTACATCTACCCTGCCTTCAACTTAGGTTACCACTGCTTTTTAAATCCCTTCATCTTCAAATCCCAGAGAGCAACTACACATGCACTTTAATGTGCATTAAAGCATCACCTAAAAACCTGCGTGTGTTAAAATAGGCGAATGAGCCTTTTCCTAGTACCTCACAATGGAGGTACTAAATTTAATGTGCATTAGCAAAAGCACATGGACGGACACATAGATGCGCCCCTAGTGCCTTAGTTAGGACAAGATCAAGTGCCCACAACTCTGGGTCTAAGTAAGACTTGTACAAGATCTAGATCTCTAGAAATGGCTTAAAACTCTCTTCAATGTACAAAATGCATCCATTTGGGCCTGATCACTTGTGCTGAAGTCAGGGCAATGTCAGCACGGGATTACATGCTGTGCTGAATCTAGGCCGGTCGAGGGAAAGACCAGAGTTTGAGAACCGCAGACCAACCGTCACGCCTCGCCTGATGGGACCGGTCCGGCAAAGACCGGTGGCTTTCTAAACCTGCCTGTAACAGCCAATTGCCGAGGAGAGCAGGATGTCAACCAAATATTTTTCTTTTCGCAACAGAATATAAATATTTGGCAGCACATTTAATTTTAAAAAGTCTAAAAGTTACTCAAATAGATCTGAGAATGTAATGCTACTGTAATGTTAAATTGCCTCCCAAATAAAATATGTCCAGTCACAGATGGCTCACTGATGGAAATATTAAATAACTTTAAAAAAGTGTTGTCTGGCTTTAAACCACATTGCATTTACACAGACACTTCTGCTGGAGGAGCGCCAAGAAAGCGTATTGGTTCAAAAACGTCCTTTAAAAAAAAAGCGACCTCGTAGAAAGCTAGGGTAAAATTCATACTTTGAAAACTCTCTCCTTTTCCCCAGGTTCGTGACCACACCTGAAACTTGATTTTCTTTCACTGCTGCTGCTGTCTGTCTAGTTTTTGAACTTTCTTCCCCTGGGACAAGCCTGGCCCAGTTGCTCGCCGTGTCTTGTTCTCAGTCATTAGCTGGCTTGCTCCTTGTATGAACCATGATTATTTATTTAGATGGACAGAATAGTTTCAACAAAGCCCACGTAAAGAGCCCGGGGCCCCATGACCATCTTTCAGCGATAGACAAATGACCATCCAGCATAAAGGTCATACGGGAATGAGACATGCTGCACCAAGCAGCAGTATTAAATTATTATTGGAAAAGGCTCTTTTCCAATCCTTGGTGCTCGCGGGAACACACCCTTCAGCCTAGCTGAAGCACCTGTCCCTATTCAATGCCTGGCTTTTATGTGGCCACTGGTTTGAAACAATTCAGCAAACCTCCATGTTAATGAAACGGCAGGCCCGTGGATCGAATCCCATTTCTTACCAATTGCAGGAGGGGCCGCAGTCAGGAGAAAATAGTAAAATAGATCCTGCCAATTTTTGACCCCCCAAGCCAGCCCATCTCACTTGCAGAGAGATTCAAGCCAGCAGCAAATCTGCAGAACGGGGCGAAACACGGGATCTCCATGAAAAAACACATGCTGCTCCTGAGCTAACCATTTCTGGGGGAAATCCAAGCCAGGAGATGGCACGCAAACTTCATCACACCACTTTAATGTCCCTTGCTGATCCCACCTACCACACCTGGGTCTGCTATCAGCACTGTAGGAGAGCTCTCTTGACTTCAAGCCAGGGGCTTTGCTGACACTGGTGAGCAGGGATCCTGGTTTTCTCTGATTTAAAACAAAAAAAAATCCTCAATTTTCGGTGTAAAGAAAGTCATCCATGATGCACATTTTCCCCGTGATTAACATGAAACACCTCTAATATATAGATATCTATATAGCAGTATTTCATTTTAATCATGGAAAACTGTAGATTTTGGTTACATGTTTTAAACAAAAAGTTGGGGATTTAAACATTTTTTTTTAATCACAGAAAACCAGGATCCCTGCTGATGAGTGCTAACGAAGAGTCGTGGTGACGGAGCATGCGGCATGCTCTCTGCTGGCAGCAAAAGCTGCTGCGCACACAGCAAACAATAACCTCCTGTCCCTGGCAAAGCTGGGGTTAAGATTTTAGTAGCACGCTCCAGGTCCAATCTGGTCTTCCTTCCATACAAAATGCCCAAGTGGATGATTTACTTTTTCTGTCAATATTAGTCTTGGCACTTCGCTTTGCAATCAGTGCAGCCGAGGGAAAAGCACTTGGAATTTGCTTTTCCCCCCGTGTGTGCTCGCAATGCAGCTTATGATCACTAACCTCCCCCCATCACCAGCCCTGATGGATGTCTTTTCCCTAAACTGGCACTATTATATTTTTTCTAACCAGAAAGCCATCAAGTCCATGAGGCCAAGTGCGTATGAGGGCAAGTTAAAGAGTTCCTTTTATTGCAAACAAGCAGGGTCAAATGCATGTTGTGGAGTAAAGGGTATCTGCGTTGCAGCTGTATTGGTCTGGAGGAAAAAAGAGGTGATATCTTTTATCAGACCAACTAGATTTTTGCAAAAAAAAAAAACTCTTCAATTTGCGGAGTGAAGAGCCAGAGCTGCAGGTGCTAGAGGGAGGATCCATTTACAGGTAAAGCTTTGGCCAAAGCTCCTTATACAGAGGCTTTTACAAGGAAACCCGTTGAAACAGCATTCTGCGGAGGCCAGGCCCGATGCTCCCGCTCTTCCCGGGCAGGCAGCTGCCAGGACAAAGTAGGAGGGCATCTCTGATCACCATTTTCTCTGAAAAAACGGCCCGGAGAAATCCTACCTACTAAATCCATGCTATCAGAGCCAGGCAGCCCTGACTTGGAGAGAATCATTAGCTGGGACTAGCGGAGAGGTGAAAGGCTTTCATTCAACCAGTAGCTCAGGCTACTTGAAGGCTGCTGGTGCTGCGCTAATGTATCAGCCCTGACACAAAGCAATCAAACCTCAACCTTCGCCCCAAATAGGGGGAAAAAAGGGAAAATACCTTCCACCCAACCGTATTCATTCAAGACCTGATTTGCACATCTGCCTGGGATTAGGCACGTAGATATTCTAGCAATGGGAGTGAGGGAGAAGACTACAGTCCAGGGAGTCGGATGGAATCGGACGTGCAAATTACATGCCGGCAGTGATGGCAATCCAGGCCTCGTTACAACGACACGTAACAGGTGAATACAAGCCATCGACAAGATGACTGCTGTATGGCCAGTGAGAGATGCTACCACCCTCCTTGGGCCAATCATCACTTAGCTCTCTCTTGCAAATGACTGTTGATATTACACTCCAGAGCTCTATGCAGGGATCAGGCCCCCCTGGCGCTAGGTGCTGTACATGCATGAAAAGAAAACCCCTGTCTTCAAGTATTGACACTCAAAGAGAAGATGGAGGAGGGATGGCCTTGTTGGGAAAGCCCTCCCTTGTTAGGTCCAAGGTCTGTTCCTGGTTTGGCACCACGTGAGCGTGAAAGCCAGAGTGATCCCTTAGGTGCATGGCCCGAAGCGTGACTCAAAGCCAACAGACTGGGCCCTGGGGCACTGCCAGACGCTGGGTGAGACAGCCCGGGGTGAATATGGCAAGCCAGCAGAGTGATGGAGAGGTAGGAGGGTGCCCGTCTCAGCAGGACAGCCCACTCTGTGGGGGCAAGTCACTCGGCCCACGTGGCTCGTTGCGCTCTGGAGACTCTGGATCTGGCCCGCAGGCTAGCAACCGGGCAGCGGGGGGCGGGTAACTGGAGAGAGGGACGCAAAGTGTTAGGACCATGGAGCTAAGTGAGCACAGCGAGCACTTAGCAGAGCTCACCCCCTAAACACCCACAGGCTCCTGCCCCAAGGATGCAGATGAGGGAGACGCTCCTTTCCAGCAATCTCTGCCATGTCCTCATCACAGTCTTTTCAAGGCAGAAGGCACAGCGTTTCTAAAAGACTACCGAGGCCCATGTTTTGAAGAACAGCCCTTGAGCAGGTGTACAGTCCTGAGACCGTAAAATCCTACGAGTTGTTCAGAAAAGGAGGATGCGCTTTTTATAAGTTATCTAAGGGAATCCATCCCCCAGGGCAAGATGACCGCTCCAAAGGACCTGCTGCAGGGCAGCACATGACCCTGATCTCATCCTATTTCCGTCCTATTGGGAATTCCCGCCCCGCTCCCAAATGCACACACATTTCTGAACAGTACGTATCACGCTGCTCCACTACTCTTAGCTTTATATTTGCAAAATGCACCTAAGTCTAAACCCCCAGGCCTGGGCAGAAAGAGATATCAGAGTTTTCACTGCTTTTTTAGGCGACAGAACTTCCCTGGAACAAAACCTGCTTGCCGACACCCTCCACACACTGCATTAAGGGGCAACTGGTCTGGGCTCTGGAAAAGCATCCGAGATTGGAAATCACTTGTCACAGGGTCCTCCCCGGTGGGAACCTGCCGCCTCCCGGCATCGCCGTCTCTTTGCAGGCAGCATGCGGAGAGGTGAGCACTGCATGGGACAGCGCCAGGTTCAAGCACTGCCACGGAAAGACTGAAATCTCCCTTAGCCCCCCATGAAGCACAGGTGTCTTGTGCTTTCAGGAAGACACTGGAACTAACCGGCAAGCCGTGTTTAGTACATCTTCCTGCTCCTGTGAGCACACAAGTGAGTGAAATCCCTGTAATTCTAGCCCTGGTGTGTTCGGGGTTAAAATGAGAACATTTTTGCTACATTTGCATCAGCTCAGGAACATTCAGATGTAGCAGTTACATTGCAACAGTTTGCATCACTTGTATATAATTTAACAGGGATACTGCTGTATCGCTGGATCCTGATACCCTTGTGACACCTGCAAAGGCTCCTCCTGGTCTCCCCGGGGAGCAGCAGCCCTGCTGGCTGTCTGGAAATGCCCTCGCACAGGGGTTGCACCCGACTTTTTGACTTCCTCCAGGGTAAACTGGGAGCATTTTCAACAAGGTCAGTAATGTCAGATCACCATGGAAGTGCTGGGAGCGCAGAATAAAGGATGCAGGACTTTCCATGGGCCGAGCTGCGAGGGACCCTGCAGCGCGATGTCCCAGCACACTGTGCCGCCTGGTGCGCAGATCACTTCCATTATCATTACAACATCCCGACTGGCAAGGCATCTAGTCTCAGCCTGCAAATCCCCAGCCAAGGTGACCCCATCTTGGCAGGGCCTTGTACTAGGAAGTTTGCCGCTGGCATTTTCCCCGTTGCAGCATCAGCCCATGGACTTCGTGTTCTGTCCTTGTTGGCTAACGAGTTTAATTGGTCCTCGTCCTCTCTGCAATGACCCTGGTGTGCCTCTGCAGAGGAGCTAGCGGGCGTTCCAGCTCATCACCCCACAGTCTCCTGCTTTTTTATAAACGCGGGCCAGAAAAGAAAGAGACAACATACAAAATAACAAAGGGGGGAAAAAATCCCAAGCCCTTTTCATTTTGCCTAGTGACAGAAGATTCATCACGTCCCCTGGCCCCCCAAAGAGCGGCATGATGACTGGGAAGCAAGTGGAGGTGAGCATAACCCCCCTCTATCTCTGCTCAAGGGGGAAGTGGTCAGGAGAGCTGGGGGCTGATGCAGCCATTGCTATTCACACCCCTCTGCGGATGCTGCAGTGGTTCCCACGTGATTCTCCTACCATATAAAAGAGCTGGCGTGCACAACATGCTAGGCATTGCCTCCATCCAGCAAGTCCCAGGAGCATCCATTGTATAATCATAAGATCACAGGACTGGAAGAACCTCATCTTAGGCCAGCCCGCTGCTAAACCATCCCAGTCACGTGTCTGTCTAACCTGCTCTTGAAAATTTCCATAGCTGGAGATGCTGCAACTGCTCTGGATAGCCCGTTCCAGTGCTCGAGCATCCTCAGAGTCAGAAACTTCCTCCTAATCTCCACCGAACATCTCCCTTGCTGCAGCTTGAGGCCATTGCTCCTACTCCTGTCTCCTATGGTCACAAAGAAAAGCCCATCTCCATTCCCTTTGTAGTCGCCTTCCAGTTTTCGAACCATCGACAGGGTTAGCAGCCATTCTGTGCTAACAAAACTCATGCCCAGCCAGTGCAGCCCTGTCCCTGGTCTAGCAATGGCAGGGACAAAGATGGAGGCTCTGAGCCAGCTATAGCCAAGCCTAATAGATCGGGAGCATGGCAGTTCACGCAGCAGAGAGCCGGTGCTTTTGCACACACAGCTTCCAGGCTTATTCTCCACTGCAGAGGTCAAAAGAGCAACGGGTTAACACCAGCCACCCAAGCTGGTGGCATCTGGGAGGCTCAGCGGAGAAGGATGCCGGTCTCTGTGCCATATTCAGAGAGCAAAAACACTCCACCGTGTAAAGAGTGTGCGACTTTTTGTTTGATATTTCTGCTCCAGTTGTCACTTTGAATCCGCACTCTGTGGAAAACAGGCATAATAGTCTTAATGATCCCATTGAGCAGCTTAAATTCAAATTGCGGAGCTCTCGCAACACCATACTGGCAGCACTTTCCATAAATTACCCTCTGATTCAATACGTTGCTTGATAAAAACAAGAATAAAGAGCCTTAAAAAAAAAGGGAGAGAGAAAAGAAAACTTATATCATAACAACAAAAAAATCTTTAAATGGTAGTTTCTCCTTTCTGGTCCAATTTAAATTGTTATACAGTTGCTAAATGAGTGTAATAATCATGGCTTATGTGCGGCAGAATTATTGTTAAAAATAGATCAGATCAGACTGGTACTCTGGTTTCAACGTGCACATATTGAAGGAAGGTGGCTTTGCACAAGTGTTTCACACTTGTGCACAGAAGCGTGAAGGAGGGGGCTTGCACAGGCAACCCCGTTCCGGTCTCACGCTTCAAGTGATGGGGACTTTTGCCATCCTCTCCAGTGGCAGCAGCTGGAGGTGATGAACGTGTCCTCCAAAGCATGCAGAAAACCACCCAGGCTTTCCCAGAACTGTTGACACATGCCACGGCTGGCTCACACCATTCGCTGAACTCCACAAATTTAATCATAATGTGCTGTTTGCATTCAGATACAGCCCAGATAGCACTGAGATCCCAGCTAGATGCTGCACAAACAAAGCAGAAAGAGTTTGCAATCAAGGCAGGCAAAGCGGGAGAATGGCGGGAGAGCGGGGACACGCTTCTCCTGAGTGTGCAACGGAGGAGCTCAGGGAGAGAAAGATCAGGGCCAAGTTTTTAAGAAACATCTACTAGTCATTAGCTTTTAGAAACTGGCAGGCACACAACTCACAATGACGTCTCCTCTTCGGTTCGCGCACCGTGCACTGCCTCTGCCGCCCCAAACCTTTGCCCATTCCTCCTCATCAGCCTCCAGTTGTGAGGGCTGAAGATGTCTGCCTGGCTCAAGGAGGTCTCCTCCTTTCCAGCCATCCCCCTTCCTTAGAGCACCACGCCAGTGGGGCCTGATACCGGGCTATCTCGATGCAGCCACGATGGGAGAAATCCTCAGTGCACTAAACATTTGCAGCATCTTATCAATGTCCGTGGTAATGGCAGGTGCTCAGCACCTGGCAGGACTTGGCTTTCTAGATCCTGTATCCCTGACTCTGACCTTATGGGGACTGCCTGGTGGAAGCAAGGAGAAAAAGTGGGGGGACACTTGCAGGCCCCAGGGAAAGTCATGAGGACATTGGAGAAAACGCCATTTGCAAAACAGTACCATCCCTTGTCAGACCAGTACGTCTGGTTAACCTTGTGTTCCCTCCTTATGATAATACCGGAGCTGGAAAGCAGACAGCTGGCACCGCTCTGACATCTTGCTCTTCAATCTTTTATGACAAGGCTTGCAACGATCCTACCCTCCACCTCACTCTTCCACCAAGCCTGATGCAAGGAAAAACATCTTTTCAGATATTCAAAAGAAGGAAACCAAATGCTTTTGGCAATGCATTTCCTTACGGGGGGGAGAGGGGAGCGGGATACTGATAACATCTTGCAGCCCTGCTGCACGATTCCCAGCTGTAGAGCAGGAGCTCGTTATGTCAGGAGACATTTCAGAAAGATTTTAGCACGGACAAGGGGGTGACATCTGCCTCATGTTAACACTTTCCTCAGCGCACTTGCTTTTACACCAACACAAGTGTCCCACTGGAGAGGCTGCTGGCGCTTTAGCAATAAAATGTATAATTACAAAGCCTGGAGTGTGGGACCGAAGCATGGCAATGGCATTTGCAAGGCATCTGGGGGCTCTAGCCTTTGAAATGCAACGGGCAGACGTCAGAAGCACGTGGCTTACCTTCGGAGACCAGGACTAGAGCTTCCAACAGACACGTGTGCATGGCGAGAAGAACATGGGGTTTTAATATGGTGCAAATGACTCCAGGAAACTTGGGGTCAGACTCTGTTTCAGCATTTTCAGCTAACCGGAAATAGATGTAGAGCGCGGCTGGTCCCAGTGGGGGCAGACGACAGGACAAGGAGCAATGGGCTCAAGCTGCAGCAAGGGACGTTGAGGTTGGGTATTAGGAAAAACTCTCTCGCCCGGAGGGTGGAGAAGCACTGGAACAGGTCACCCAGAGAGGAGGGGAGTCTCCATCCTTGGAGGTTTTGAAGACCCAGGTTGACAAAGCCTTGGCTGGGATGATGGAGTCGGGGCTGGTCCTGCTTGGAGCAGGGGGTTGGACTAGATGTGACCCCCTGAGGTCCCTTCCAGCCCTCATTTACTATTATTTTATTTATAAACCCAGAAAAAAATACGGCTATTTGGCCTCACTGCTGACTACTAGGCAAACCCTTCTTCATTGCAACCTAACCATGGCTTCTCTCCAAGACAAGATGGGAAACACAACTATAAGGAATGCCTGCCAACTCTTAATTGTCTAGAAACTTTTGTAGCCTGTTTGGTTGTTCCCGCTGACCTATCTGTGCAGACATGGTGGGTCACCCAAAGGGAACTATTAGAAGAGCAAAAAGTCACGAGCTCTAAATCTAGACAAGCCAAACACCTTTTTGTCTTCTTTTTTTATGAGGCAGCTGGTTTTAGTGACGTGAGTGCTGGGATGAGAGACATGAATTTCTGGGGTCACAGCAGCAGGCAGTGTAAGTTAGGGTAGCTCTGTTGTGCTCCACTGATTTATGCCAGCTGAGAATCAGACCTCTGCTTTCCAAGCCCGGTTCAGTTACGTGCACTCAAGGCAAGACTTTCCCAGAAACAGAGAATGAGGGTGTGAAGGGGCCTCAGGAGGTCACATGTAGTCCAACATCATCGCAGGCAAGGCTTCGTCTACCTGGCTCTTAAAAACCACCAAGGATGGAGACTGACTCTACCACCTCTCTAGGTAAGCCATTCAAGTGCTTCACCACCTTCCTAATATCCAACCTCAACTTCCCTTGCCGCAGCCTGAGCCCATTGCTCCTTGTCCTGTCATCTGCCCCCACTGAGACCAGCCCAGCTGCAGCCTCTTTGCAGCCCCCCGGCAGGGAGGTGACGGCTGCTATTCAATCCCCCTCGGTCTTCTCTTCTGCAGACTCAATCAGCCCAGTTCCCTCAGCCTCTCCTCACCAGTCCTGTCCCCCAGCCCCACAACCATTTTCATTGCCCTCCACTGGACTCTCTCCCATGTGACCCCATCCTTTCTCAAGTGGGGGGCCCACAGCTGGACACAGGACTCCAGATGTGGCCTCCCCGGTGCCGAATAGAGGGGAGGAATCACTGCCCTCGATCTGCCGGCAGCGCTCCCACCAATGCAGCCCAGGATGCCGGTCACCTTCTTGGCACCGAGCCACCTAATAAGATGGCTCCTGTCCAGCTTCTTGTCCCCTGTCCCCCCAAGTCCTTTTCTGCAGAGCTGCTGCCCAGCCCGTCCCCGCCAGCCTGCCCCGGTGCTGGGGATTGCTCCGTCCTAAGTGCAAGACTTTGCACTTGTCCTTGTTGAACCTCAGGAGATTTCTTTTGGTCCAGGTTGTCGAGGTCTGTAAATGCTAGCCCTACCCTCCGGTGTATCCACTACTCCCCCCAGCTCGGTGTCATCTGCAGACTTGCTGAGGGTGCATCCATCCCATCTTCCAGGTCGCTGATGGAGTTACTGAACAAAACCAGCTGCCGGACCGACCCCTGGGGCACTCCACTGGCACTGGCTGTCAGCTAGACACCAAGCTATTTATTACTACCTTAGAGCTTGGTGACCTACAAGGTTTCACAGGAACCTAGGTGAATTAGAAACCTGAATCAAACTTTCATAAGGGCTTATAGTCAAAGTTTGGGAGCTTTGCAGCTTATAGACCAGGGTGGCCAACCTGTAGAATGGGTGCTGCATGTGGCAGAGGCAGCCTGTGCGTGTGGCATGGAGCAGACTGGGGAGTGTGGCAGGCCAAACAGTGGCAGATAGGGCCAGGAGCAGAAAGCAGAGCAACACATCAGGCAGGGAGCACCAGGGCAGAAGCAGAAACCAGGGGCAGGAGATCAGAGCAGCACCTGGAGAAGATGTGGAGAGTCATCTGTGGCTTGCCTACCCAAAAGTTTGGCCTCTGCTGTATGGACTATTAGTAAGACTAGGGCCTTTCTGAAAGCTGGATTTAGGGAAAATCCAAGAGTTCAATCCCTCAGTTTTGCAAACCCCTCAAGCACTGACTCAAACAGGACTTAAGAAGGTATTGAAAGGTTAAAGTCTCAAAATTACTAAGTGACTTAGGAGCCGATTTCATAACTTCCAAAGCGAGAAACGCACTTTCTAGTCTCGCTGAAAGCTTGTGAGATTTACTCTCCCCATCTTCGTTCCTCGGGTCGACGTTAACGGCTGACAGGCTTCGCTGAGGGAACTTGCAGCTCCACGGTCTCTAGTCTCATGATAACAAAAAGAAGCCCTTCCTGTTTTTACCGCTCCCTCCTTCTTTTGGGAGTCTTTTGTGCCAGGCCCTTAACCAGCTTTGCTGTGCAATGCATAGGTGAATGTTTAAAGGACAGACATTTTTCTGGCTATAAAAAAAGCAGCCATCAAGAGTTTACGCTGCACTCAAATCTGTATAGCGGAACATACTAACGCAGATGCAGCCAGGCAATTATCATTCCTTTATCCCTTAAAAAGATAGAAGATAAATATGAAAGGAAATGAGGAACAGGATCCTTTTGTATTTTCTCTTTTATCCTTTTATCTTCCAATGTAGAAAGTTTACTGAACCTTCGCCAACAATTCACTCAGGCTAATGAAGTGTGTAAGTAATGGGATTAAATAATCTTAAACCGCTATTACAGTGGCTAATGCAGATGTTCTCCCAAACTAAAGCAGATGCGTGAGGAAGAAATCGTTCATGATTTAACCCCCCAAAAAGAGAGGTAGGAACCTCCAAGCTGCCAAAGTAGATTCCAGCTTGAAGTCAATGAGACATTTAACTTCAGGCGATAAAAGCTTGCTCCAAATGCATTACGATGCACCTTGCAACGATTTACTGTCCCCTTGCAACGGCCACCATACGTGCCACAAAATTAACCTTAAAATTTTTATGGCGCAGTAATTTTAATGCTCACAATAAAAGGAGGAAAAAATGGTTTCAAAAGCACATCTTCCGTCACAAAATCAGTTTTGTTTTTAAGGGCCAATTAACAAAGACCAGCCACCGCCGACACTGTATATAAGGCACAACCTTCCCTTATTGCACTCCATATTTCAGCAGTAATGCCAGGCAGCAAAGGCAAGGAATAATGAGAGATTGTTACCATGCTTGGGAATTAATGTTTTGAATAGCAATGAAAGCTGGTCCTCAGGGAACGGCATTCAAAACTTAAGAAGCTATAAATGAGATTCAAACAGCCTCATCCACAAGGCCCTCGGCTCTCCTTCCTCCTCGGCCCAGCATGCTGGGCTTCACCCCTTTCAGGACCTTGCACGGGAAACTCCAAACCGTGGTGGAGATTTTGTTACTACATGACTGGAGCCCCCAACCTGTATGACCCAAGAATAAATACGCTTCTCCAGCGTTTGTTAAAAGACAGCGATGGTACAAAGGCATCTCAGTCTTAGAGACTGACGAAGAAAACCCACTGACACCATCCGTGACTGCCTGCACTTCTCCCTACTCTGAAATGAGGGATCATTATAAAAGACTGCCAAAATATCAAGAGGCTGATTCATTTGCAATAACCGGGCAGCCAGTTTTTGCAGAAGCCCCACAAAAGTCCAGCTCCCCCGCAGCCACCGGTCATTTGATTTTAGCGACTTCTCCAAATCCAAATGCAATGTAAAGATATGAGAAGTGAACCTCAAGAGATGCCTGATGCCAAGGCCTTGGAGCTCAGAGGAAGGACTCCCATTGCCTTCCCGGATCAGGCTGAAGCTTCTGCTACACACTGCAGACTGTGGATGCTGCATTGCATTGCAAAGCTGCTTTGCAAACTTATGTCCTCATCTGTCATCTTACGCTTCCTTCTGCGGGAGTCTTGCCTGCTCAAGGACTTACAAGAGTCAGATTTCCCAGGCTGTAAAGCTTTCCAAAATACGGCTGGTTTCTAAGAGTACCGTTATTTCCATTTCCACTCGACTGGGCACGTCTGCACGAGCGCACATTAGCCTAATAGTGCGGTGGTAAAAAATCATGCTAATAGCTTACTGCACAGTGATATTAGGCTAATGCACAGTAAGCATCACAAAGTAAGTGTGCGTCGGCACTGTTGTGCAGCAGCTCTAGTAACTGCGCATTTAGTTAGTACTTTGTTAAGCAAGTACTAAACTAAATGCACAGTATCTAAGGTGCATTAATGAACATGTAAATGTGCCCACTGTGAGGCTACGTGCACACCCCACGCCCCTCTGCAGCAGTGAAAACCTCGTGTTTTTTGCCAACCAAGTCATACCACCTCTGCTGAGCAGAATAAGCTTGCTCCCGCCATCCAGGGCTTGGCTGGACCCCGAGAATGACTGGCAGGTTAAAAGCTAAACTTTGGAGAAGAGCACAGGTGGGTTAGTCCTCTCTGTATCCAAATGGGCTGGCTCAGTTTTGAGCAGAAGGCATTTCTGCCTGCTGCAGCCTGCAGGAAACCTCGACAGACATTTTGCCTTGGTACAAGCCAGCCACGGTACTCACGATGTAGCAGGGCTCGCAGTAGGCTTTCTTCTCCACCGCGTAGAAAGGCTGGCCCCGGAGCTTGCTGCTGCATGTCATGCAGGTAAAGCAGTTCACGTGGAACACCTGGTCCATCGCGGTGCAGCCGGTGCCTTCGCCCACCACGTTCTCGCCGCAACGAGCGCAACGGCCTGGGGAGGAAAGAAGAGACACCACGTCATGCACGACAGCAACGAACAGATATGAAGGGTGGGAAGGGAGCTCAGGAGGCCACATCTAGTCCAACCCCCTGCTCCAAGCAGGACCAGCCCCGACTCCATCATCCCAGCCTATGTGTTGGGAGGAGAGGGTGCTCTGGGCTTGCGCAGATCCTCTGCGTCACCCCATCAAATCCAGCCCGCAGCAATGGAGCAATCCCTCAGTGCCGACGGAGAGCTGTTTTGTGCTCTCTGCAAAGTGACCCGCTGAGCCTGAACCAGCTCACTGCATCCCCATGCTAGGAACCCGCAACGCAAGGAGACCCCGGGTCGCTGTGCTCACAGCAAAGAGACTACGGATTTGTGTGAGGTTTGCCAGTAGAGCGTTAACGGCAATCCTCACTAGCAGATGCACAGCATACACCATGCAAAGAGCGTTTGCTGGGAGACCTTAAACCTGTTCTCTGCATGAAATAAGTTCCACCAGCAAATGGATTTTGCTGCTGTAACACATCTAGGGTGTTTGTCAGCCTGGCTGCGTCAGTTAGGGGAGAGGTTTTTTTCCAATTCAGCATAACTAAATACTGGCAGCCTAATGGTTGGAAGTTTTGGGAGTACGACACACGGTCTCACTCAACAAGGGCTTCTTGACACTTGAAGGCTAATGCAGATTGTGGCAGATGGGTGAGAATGTAAAGCGCAACGCCTGCTCCTGAATACATTGACATCTGCATGCACTCATTCTTACTCCAGATTAGGCGTGCGCATGCACAGCGGTGTTCGGGAGCAGCAAATCAGGGACAGCTCATCTGCGTGCAGATGACCTCGACAAGGTCTTCAGAAATAGATAGCGCCGCATAAACACAACCACACAATACAGGGTACCATGCGCTCACGCGCGCACACCCTGGCTCAGGCTCGGTGCTTCTTGCTCAACTGCTTTGTGGGCAACGTGGTTTAAAGGGATGGGGGGCAGAGGGGAAGGCTGCTCAGCTCAAGCGGGAAGGGCACCTCCAAGGAGAAGGTGACAGTACAGAAGGAGCTCAAAGCAGTCCTCCATAGGCACACCTCCACCTGACCGCCCTCCACCTGAATGATGCCATCCATCCTGGCCAGCAATGATTGACCTTCTAGCCCAAGTCAGTGTTGGGACTGATTAACTTCTGCAATGCAGCAGACACCTTCAGAGACTAAATGGGATGTATTTGGTAGCCGGGCTGGTCTGGGACAAAAAGAAATGCAAAAATCTAAAACTCTCGATGCAGAAACGACACCTTTTATTAGGAAATCCCCGCCAAAATTAAAAAATCTCTTTTTCTGCAAGCTTTCAGGCTCAAAGGCCCTTCATCATCCTCTGGAAAAATTAAAGATGGTAAAAAGTCCCCAATGCCAGAGAGTAAATGGGCACGTAACAGAACAAGGCAGGGCCTCGGGCTGGATCTGGCCAGTACTTCCAGCTCCCCGAGAGGGGAATTACTGTGTTGTTTCATCTTTGGGCCTTGCGCTGCGCGGTCAGGACGCAGCAGGTGGAGGGGTACGGTCAGGAGGGAGGCTCCCCCCCTCCTCCCTGCCTAGACCGGGCCAAAAGCGCTCAGTGGTCTCCGCGATGCTCGCGCGGTATTGCTGTAATACGAAATGCCGCCTGGGGAGCAGTTAATATCTATATATACACAACACAAGATTGAAAGCCATTAGTGTATTGCTTGACACAGTGTTTTTCCAGAGGGAATATTCTGCAGAAGAATTTATTCTCCCCGGCGTGCCGTTCTGTGATCAGCCAGTATTATTTTTATGAGGCATTTGGACACAGAGCAATGGAGTGTCTATACAAACACTTCTCAACTGGCTTTGTTAACATCCCAATGTAGGGCCTGATTTCCAACCCCCCCAAGCCCACTCTTTCGCCTTACGTTTGAAATGCGAAGACTTCCCATCGGCTCAAAGGAGTCCCTTTCTCTCTGGGTAGTGCAGCCAAAGACAGCACTTCTTTTGTGATGGTTTTGGGTTGGGATATGGTGGGTTCATTTGCCAGATCTGTCTCTGATCCCCTGAGCAAGCCACTCAGCCCCTTCATGAGTCTGTGTCCTCTTTGGGAAGAGGACAGGAAGGCATCTCCTCTCCCTGGGGAGCAGCTTTGAAGATGCAACCTCAAGCAGCTAAGTCGTAGGATCATAGAAAACGAGGGCTGAAGGGACTTCAGGAGGTCACATCTAGTCCAACCCCTTGCTCCAAGCAGGACCAGCCCCAGCCCCAG
>NW_017728910.1:25640761-25646322 GCF_001723895.1 Crocodylus porosus | reverse complement strand
CCAGCCCCAGCCCCAGCTGCATCATCCCACAGAAAACGAGGGCTGAAGGGACCTCGGGAGGTCACATCTAGTCCAAGCCCCTGCTCCAAGCAGGACCATTCCCAAGTCAGGCAACCTCGGCCAGCATGTCTTCCCCGGAAAGGGTCGCTTCGCAGGGTTTTCCATGGAAGGGGCCTGTCCAAGGACTAACCCGCCATCACGGTTGTGCATGCAGAGGCCACAGTGGGAAGCTGGAAAAAAAATGGCTTCCTTTTTCATAAGCTTGTGTGTAAGTGGGGACATGGTGGTCTGGCAGGGTGGATGTCCGAAGTGAGGCCCCTCGATCCACAGATGGGCACAGAACAAGGTAAAAGTGGCCGGATTTTCAAAGGCCACCGAAGGATCACGCCAGTTCTGTGCCTTCGTGTGCAGACGGATGGTTTTAGGAGCCTGGCATTAGGCAGCCACCGGTAACGATGCAGGCTTCGGCTCAGCACAGAGGCTCCTTGGCTGCAGAAACTCGACACGGTTACAACCTGATGCCTGTTGCGTTTTTTTTTTGAAGCATCTATTGCCTGATCAGCCTACGAGGGGAAAAACCAATAAAAAACCCCCTCCACGAGATAGGAAGTGCTGTATCTCTCTGCATCTGAACACAACAAAGGTCTCCCTTCCCCGAAAGCCAGTCACACCGCACAACTGCTGATCGTGAAGATCTTTGCGGTGGGATTCATCGTGAATAAACACACACACGTTTCCTACTTCAATATTTTCCCACTGCCTGAAGGAGCCTGGTTAACATGCGTGCACGAATGCATACAGCGTATGCAGTGCAAATTGCACGGCCGGTTGTGAAAGAGTAAGGCCAGGCATGCGAGACTGGGAGAGCAAACAGATTGTACCCAAAGATTATACAAATAATCTAAGAGAAAAATAGCAGGTGGCGTGTTGCAGTAGAAACCCTGAACAATGTGACCCACTTGCTTCCCACCGTGACAAGCACAGCTTCAAAGGCAGCTTAAAGGCAAAGGACGCGATTAATGCTGAACAGCAAACAGCTGAAACTATGCGGCTTCAATGCTTCTGCTTCCACCAGCTCTTTTTGCACCGTTATTGCCACTGAGCTGCGAAGGGCTGCGCTGGCAACCAGCCTGGGGCACAGAAGCCCTCTCCTGCATGGGACCGAGGCAGCTCCATCCACGTGGGCTTCCTCCTGGCCTCCCCAAACAGTAAGCATCACTCTCAATCTGGAAGGACAGCCAGGAGCAGGCATCGTGGATGTGGATTACTGTCGTGGTTTGGGTTCTCCAGGACGGACCGGTACAAACACAGGACAAAAAGCTGTCTCTGCCCCCAAGGAGTTCTCAGTCAAGGCAATAAGACAAGAAGAAAGATAACAGGATGGAGACAGACAGGGAAGCGACAAGACAGCAGTGGTTTCCATGATGGGAAGGGGGCCTCTGCAATCAGCAGCCTCTTTACTGTCAAGTTATTTGGAAAACAAAGCACAGGAGAGCGCAAGGGAGAGACCGGCAGAAGGACTATGCATCAGATCTGTGGACGTCCATAGGAAGCCCTCTCAGGAGTGAGGAGCAGCACGGAGAAAGAAAGTGCTGGCTTGAATGTTGCATGCCCAGGCCATTGAAGCTGGCACCACGGTCTGACCAGAGGTGGGAGCGAACGGAAGATAACAGATGCAATGGCTCTGAAAGGCCTTTCATGTGAAGACAAGTCGTGCAATTCAGGAGGGAGGGATGCAGGATGCACAGCCGGGGGGAAGCAGCCAGAGCAAGGGACCAGGCTGGGATCTTTGCAGCAGCATCCTCAGTGGTGCCGAGCGGGACAAGAGCACACGTGTCAAGGTCGCAGGGACGAGAGTTGCGACCTTCCTGGTGTGCCGTGACAGCAGCCCGGATGAGCGCGGTAGCTCCGTGGACGAAGGGGAAAGGCCATGTCTTAGATGCGCTCTGCAGAAAGGATCTGAACCATCTGGACCTAACCTGGATGAAAAGGGGCTCTGGGACCTGAAACGCCTTGTCCCCGATCACAGCAAATCTCTTCCCTCCAGAGGGTGAGGCAAAGGGGCAGAGAGGGAGGCTGAAGCTGCCTGGGAACCAGGCCCCGGCATGTAATGAACCCGCACTTTTGTTAAATAACGTCTCTTATTTATGGTCTCTGTAAGAACCCTATAATGCTGGGGGCCAGGGAGAGTATTGACTAGGGGATAGAGATATCTGGGTCAATGCTCTTCCTCCGTAGCATCCATTTCTGCCACTCTCGGAGACAGAACATGGTTAGAGGGACCATTGGTGTGACCCAGCATGGCAGTGCTTACGGTCTCTTGCTGTCTTTGTCACGGGACAGAAAAGCAAACCACTTACTCTAAAGAAGTGGGACTCTAGGCAGGTTAAAGTGAGACTCTATGCTTTTAAATATGTGTACTTTCAAAGCCACAAGGACCATCCTTCCATGACCCTGGCTGAAGAGCTATCTTGGATTAATTCCCAGTTGAACAAGTGCATATAATTTAGGAACACGCACACACATACACACACACAAAACTATCCCACTTTGATCAGTAAGTTGGCAGTGATGTATCTAAGGGGGGTGCCTCAGGAACGAGGAGAAGGTCTATTCACCAGGGCACGCCAAGGGAAGACAAGGTCTAACAGTCACAAACTGGTCGAAGACTGGTTTCGCCTGGACATAGGGAAAAACTTCCTTACTGTCCGAGTCGCCAGAGTCTGAAATACACTCCAACCAAAAGTGGTGCAAGCACTTACTCTGCATACGTTTAACAAATGCTTGGATGCTTACCTTGCTGGGGTGAGCTGACCCCCGCTGACTTCCTGGCCCTTGGCCCGGGGGCTGGACCCGATGATCTTGCAAAGTCCCTTCCAGCCCTAATGTCTATGGAGTCTATGATGGAGAAACTACCCCAAGCTCCAGCGTGCTGTTCCAATGGTTAATTATCCTCCCTGTTAAACATGCATTGGACCTGGCCTAGCTTCAGCCTCCAGCCACTGCTGTCCTCCTGCTTTTGAGAGTGGAGAGCTCTCTGTTATCAAAGCTGTGCTCCCTGGTGGGTACTAAGAGACTGAGATCAAATCACAGAGTCATCGAAAATTAGGGTTGGACGGGACTGCAGGAGGTCACGTAGTCCAAGTCCACCCTGAACCTCCTTTCTGAAAGGGGAACAGAGGGTGTACTTGTAGGACTTCACTCAACAGCATATTCCCTCCAGGCCATCCTTCCTGCAACTCTTCACTGTCCGCTCTCCGACGCTTATCCAATCTAGACCCCAAGAGCCGGGCACAGTACTCCAGCAGCACTTGCATACATGCCAAATGCAAGGATCACACAACTTCCCACTCTGACTTGGGATCCCCTGGTTTCATGGATGTTCAGGTCAGAAGGGACCCCAGTAGGTCATTGACAGGACAGGAAAGAGCGCTGGGGTCAGACGACCCCAACTAGGTGCTTGACCGGTCTCCTCTTGAAGACCCCCAGGGTAGGGGCGAGCACCACCTCCCTCGTAGCCCGTTCCAGATCCCGGCCACCCTCACTGTGAAGAAGTTCTTCCCCATGTCCAGCCTAAATCTCTGTCAATTTGTGGCTGTTGTTCCTAGTTACTCTGGGGGTGTCCTAATAAACAGAGTCCTGCTGCCCTCCCCTGATGAATTTATAGACAGCCACAAGATCCCCTCTCAGCCTTCTCTCGTCTCTCCTTGTACGGCCTTGCCTGCAGGCCTCTGACCATGCAAGTGGCCTCCCCTGGACCCTCTCCATCCCTCCTGAAGTGCGGCGCCCAGACCTGGACGCAGTCCTCCAGCTGCGGCCTGACCAGTGCCGCACAGAGGGGGAGGGTCACCTCCCTGGACCTGCTCGAGATGCATCTGTGGATGCCCGATAAACCGCGGTTAGCTTTGCTGATCGCTTCGTCACACCGTTCATCTTGGAGTCAACTATGACTCCAAGATCCCTTTCCACTGTTGTGCTGCTGAGGTCGTCCCCCAGCCTGGAAGTGTGTCGGTGGGTAAGCTGGCCCAGGAGCAGCACTTTGCACTTGTCTTTGGTGAACTACTACTTTTGGATCCTACTAGCCTCTTTGGCCAATGAGTTGGGAGCAGGGATCATCTCTTAGCACGTGCAAACAACAAACAGAAATAATACTGTGAAGAAGGTAAATGCATCAACCTCCCCCAATACAAGGCTGAGGATTCAGGCACCCAAGGGTATGACTAAATTAAACCCTAAAATTAGGGTCGGAGGGGACCGCAGGAGGTCCCTTCCAACAGGGACAAGGAAACCGTCAAGATTTTTGTGGAGCCACAAAGGTCTCCAGTTTGTCCTCATATGGCAACACTTCTGAAACCTCAGAACCGTATGCGGGATGAGAAAGCTGTTTCCCATCCAGCTGTACCGCATAGTAAGCTTCAGCAACCCTGAAACAAGGCTACATCCCCAAGGTCTATTAATTACACATAAATTTCCCTTGATCAGCTCAGCGCACTCCCTGGTTCTCACTGCCGCTGTGATCCAAAATGCAAGACAGAGCTAAAGAAACAGAAGAGACGGCCTTTATGAAGGTGTATTAAAAGATTTTTCAAATCTAAATACTTTGAACTAAGCATCTAGCTAAAAGCTCCCCTGGCATCATCAAAACACCCCGTGTATTCCCAACTGCTATTTCTTTAATCATCTGCGTGGAGGACTTCTCCAGCAAACTCATTTTAGAGATTCACGGCGTAACCTCGTTTTGGACCGTTCTGAATCAGCTGGCAGCAGATGTGGAAAAATCATTACATCTAATGAAGAAACATCAATGACAAAACGGCATTTTGAGGCCAGGGTGGACCATAAGTCAACAATATAACAAGAGTTTTCCCCTTCTCTTCTCAAGAAACTTCCATCCAAAGTTTTTCAAGCACCTCTGCGATTTCTCACGGCACCCTGTTGCTGTGAGAAACAGGCGGAGAGAAAAGTCAACAGCACAAAGCCATGTTTTCTCACATCCCTTGTTTTTTGGGAAACAGAACGAAGAAAAGCTTTTCCTAGTGTTTGGGTTGCACAGAACAAGGACACAGCCTCATCTTCAGCTCGCCCTCCCTTTCCTGCTCAGCCAAAAGCTGAAGCTGTAGTTGCCTGACAAGAGTGATCTCCATGGGAGGATCTTTGATTTTGAAAAGAGCTACAAACAGGATGTGAAATAGGGGAAGAAAGGCCAGAAGTAGACAGTAGATAAATACAAATGCTGGAAGAAAAGCTAGTTTGATTAGTGGAACTTCCAAAACCATTAAAAATGAGAGGCTATTGTTTCATAGTTGGTTGGGTCAGAAGGGACCTGAGCAGATCGTCAAGTCCGACCCCTGCCCTGGCAGGAAAGAGTACTGGGGTCAAGTGACCCCAGCAAGGTGTTCATCCAGCCTCCTCTTAAACACCCCCAGGGTAGGGGCCAGCACCACTTCTCTTGGAAGTTGGTCCCCAATCCTGGGCACCCTGACTGTGAAGTCGCGCATCCCGATGTCCAGTCTGAATCTCCCCTCTGCCAACTTGTGACCGTTATTCCTGGTCACTCCTGG
>NW_017728910.1:25611069-25640535 GCF_001723895.1 Crocodylus porosus | reverse complement strand
GTCAATGATGACTCCAAGATCCTTTTCTGCCTCTGCCCTGACAAGAAGGGAGTTCCCCAGCCTGTAGGTATGGTGCTGGCTCTTCCCCCCCCAGGTGCAGCACCTTGCACTTGTTGGTGTTGAAACCCATCCTGTTCTCATCCGCCCACCCCTGTAACCTGTCTAGGTCCGATTGCAGCCTGTTCCTCCCTTCCAATGTGCCCACGTCCCCCCACATCTTAGTGTCATCAGCAAATTTGAGCAGGTGCTTTTTACCCCCTCGTCCATGTTGCTGATGCAGATGTTGAGCAGTGCGGGCCCGAGGACCGAGCCCTGGGGGACCCCACTGCCCACGTCCCTCTGGGTCGAACATGACCCACCACCACCGCTCTCTGGGCGCAGCCCTCCAGCCAGTTGGGACCCATCTGACTTTGTGGGTGTCGACACCACAGCCCCCAGTTTCTTAATGAGAATGGGGTGAGAGACAGTGTCGAAGGCCTCCCGAAAGTCCAGGAAGACGACGTCCACTGCTACCCCTGCGTCTAAGGATTTGGTGACCTGGTCGTAGGAGGCCACCAGGTTGGTCTGACAGGACCTCCCGCTGATGAACCCGTGTTGGTTGCCCCTGAGCATCATCTCCCCCTGGCCCCTCGTGGACATGCGCCAGGATAACTCTCTCAAAAGGCTTGCCCAGGACCGAGGTAAGACTAATATGTTAACATCTGTGGAGTGAAGAACAATGGGCCATTAAGTCAACTGACTCAGCTGCCTGTATAGAAATGCCACTGCTGTTGCCAAGCAGCTGGTTTTACACTTTGGATGGAGCAGGGATCCAAGCAGGGCGGGCTTCTATTCTAGGCAAGAAGTTCAGCCTCCTGGTTGGAGACAAGCACCCCAGTTTTGGAAGGTTAATTTTTTGGGGGGGAAAGGGGCATGTGGTATGCAAATAAATATGGTAATTATCCCAAGCTCTACAGAATGCTATGCAAAGGAGTCAGGGTGGGGGATCGGTAGCAGCAGGGCTCTTAAAGCTCAGAACGGCCACAGATATATTGGGATCCTTGTCTTGCCCAAGCTGATACAAGGGGAAGCCTTGCTCTGAAAGCAGCCCTTATTTCTTTCCGGTAGAAAGCAGAGGCTCTTGTTTTGCCAGGGTTAGGTCAGGGGTCACCACAGACTTCAATACTGCAGACATCTCACAGTTGGAGAACAAACTGTCAAACAAACTTGATCTTCTTTGCCAGAGTAAATACTTGGGTGGATGAAGGCAATGGATGAAGCGAAACACTGCGGCCATCGTGCATCTGGACCTCAGCAAGGCTTTTGACAAATCCCTACATGACTTTCTCATAAACACATTGGATAAATGGGAGTGGGACAAAACTGCTGTAAGGTGGAGAGAGAACTGGCTCAAGAGCTGCAAGCAAAGGGCAAGTATAAATGGATCCATGTCACAATGGCAGGAGGTTGCGAGTGGAGTCCCACAAAGGTCTGTCCTGGACCCCGTGCTTCTCAAGATATTTATTAATGCTGGAAGGGATGGAGTGCTTCTCAAGTAAATTTGTAGACAATACCAAACTGGGAAGGACTGTGAACACACTGGAGGATAGAAGCACCATTCAGAAGGATCTTGACTGCCTGGAAAGCTGGGCTGGAGCTAACGGATACTCAAACCTGAGAAATGTGGGGTGCTGCAGCTCAGGAAGAATAATCAACAGGAGTCTCGGTAACTCAATGCGAGTGTGCGCACAAAGCACATGCAGTTTTGGGATGCATCCACAGAAGCATTAGGAGCAAGACATGGGAGGTGATGGTGCCTGTATACTTGGTACTAGTCAGGTCTCACCTGGAGCACGGTGTGCAGCGCTGGGCTCCACATTTTACAAAGGATGTGGAGAAGTTAGAGAGGGTCTAAAGACAGGCAACAAAAATGATGAAAGGCTTGGAAGGAAAGTCATTGGAGGAGAAGCTGAAGAAAATAGGCACATTCAGCCTGAGGAAAAAGGCACTTGTGGGGGGGACACGGCAGCAGTCTTCAAATACCCGAAGGGCTGGCACGAAGAAGAGGGAGACAGCTTTTTCTCTCTTCCTGCACAGTGTAAGGTATGGACCAATGGCTTGAAGTTGCAGCAAAGTAGGTTTAGGTTGGATATCAGGAAAAAACTTGTTCACAGTTAGAGCAGGGAGGCGGCGCAATAGATGCCTGGGGAAGCTGTGGACTCCCCAACACCAGAGGTGTCAAGAAAAGGTCGGGCAGGTCTTGGCCAGGACAATGCCTATGTACTCTGGGTATTCCCCAGACTTCTGGGCTGTGCTGGCTGCCACATGGAGCCTGGAGGGCATTTTTCCCCCTCCTGCTGCTATACGTGTCCGGGTTGTTTTTTTCAAGCCTTCCTCAGAAGCACTGGGTGCTGGCTGCAACCCAGGATGGGCATTTTGGCTGAGCTGTGCAAATGCTCCTCCTGGGACTTTAACCTGGAGGTGTCTGGCTAGAGGGTCTTGCCCTTTTGCTCCGGGTCAGACTGACTGCCACATTTCGGATCAGGAAGGGATTTCCTGCACCCCATGCACAGGCTGGTATGGACTGGGAGGGGTTTACCTTCTTGCATACCTCTACCTGGGATCTACAGGTACTATTTTTTTGTCCAAGCTTTGCAGCAGTAGGACGCTGTCTGCCATCATTCCTCCCCTTTACCCATGTCAGGTATGGGTGTGATGTCTTGTGTTGTGTCATGGTTGACCATGTAGCTTTGCTAAGAGCTTAGACAATGGATCTGGACAGGATGGCTTGGATCGAGATGATCTACCCCCGGTGGGGGGTTGGACTGGATGACCTCTGGAGGTCTCTCGCAGCCCAACTTCTCTACGATGTCTACGCTTTCCACTAACAGACACTTGAAAGGGGCCTGGTGCTTGACACAGGGGTGCTCAGGGAAATGCTCATGCACGTGCATGCTGTTGCTTCTGACAACCGGGGTGCTTGGCATTTGCTGAAAACCAACCCCTGATGCCACCAGACCCTGGGGAAACACTGCCACCAGCAAGCCAGTTCAGAGCCATTCTCAGATTTAGGTCTCGGGCTTTCCATCAGTTATGGCCTAAATCTGTTATCGGTTTCCATGCCTGCTAGATAGGAAGAACCGAATGGCACTGTTTTCATCGACATGTCCCTGCCCCCCTCACCTGCCCTCATTTGTTTTTTTTGACTCAGCTCATTACTCACAGCTTGGCAATGATCTCACTGTGCCACGGCCCAGGACTGAAATTTCATCCTCTGACAGTTGCAGGTCAGAGGCATCAGCTGCTTTATGCGGTGCTTGGACATCCGACAGATTGATCTTAATCCCCGTCTCCAGCCGACGACAGAGGACAGAAATCTCTCGCGGTAAACAGAGCTGCACGCTCCAAGACATGTTCGTAACACTTCATAAATTAAATCAAAGGCTGCGATTTAATTACTGTGCCCTGGTACTGTGTCTTAGCCACCTTGTGCTCTTGGAGCACAGGTCTCTGTCGTGAACTCTCTCACTTGCATGCCTTTCTTCCAGTATGGCTCTCCCGGGAACCGCCAAACCATGGTGCAGCCTCTTGCTTTTTGCTTCACTTTCTGAAAGCCTGGCGCATCCTCAGAAGGCCCTGGAGGTCTCATCCCATTCCCCACCAAAGGATCCACGGCACAGGCAGCCCCGCCACGAAGGCTCAGTTTCCTAAAACTTTCCTATACCCTTCCAAAGACTTTTCTGCAGTAGCCACTCACTGTTACCACCTGAGCACATCGTGAGCTGGGGTGGATGAATCATCGCAGCACCCCGTGAGGTAGGAAAGCCTTCTTTTACCCCATGCACAGATTGCAAACTGAGGCCACGGGGAACAAAACGACTGCCCAAGCCAGGAAATGAGTCCATGTCTTCTGAGTCCCAGTGCAGAGCTTTCACCGCGATGCCCTACAGCACCTTCTTGCTGTGTGCGGTGTTTCAGGATGGATGCAGCCCAGCAGACACAAGCCCTACATGAAAGGGGACCCACATCCTATACACGCTGTGCTGTTACACCCTGCCTCCCTTTCCAGGGAAAGGAGGAAGGAACCAGTCTTATTCTGTTCTCTGCTGCTGCTGGTTTAATTTGGAAAGAGCAATTCTTGTGCGCTGCAGTAGTCTTTGCCTCTGTGCATGGGTAAAGGCTCCAGGATCCACGCTCCTGCCCTGCTCGGCCAGCACAGAAGGTCCAGGGAGCATCTACCCAGTCAACGTTTTAGGCAGATGGCAGCCTAGTGACCAGGATGCCGTCTCTTAAATGGCTGCCACCAGCCTCCGAGTTCAGATCCTGATGCTAAAATCCTGGGGCTGAATTTGATCTATTCCAGCAGTAAGGACTACTCGCAAAGTTTAGATCTGAGCTCTCCAAAAGCTAGGGACTGTTCCGATTTCAGCTTCCCACAACAGCCCAGCACTGCTGAACCTGTATTGCTTAAAGAAACCTCATGCAATGCCAAGTGCCTCGATTATTTTATGGCACCTGTTTGGTTATTTGCTTGATTCCCCAGACTCTGGTTACCTGCAATGGGTCTCCCAGCCCAGCTGGGGTCAGTGATGTTCTATATTATTTGGCTTCACACATAGCTTTTGCAGAACGCTTTGCTTTTTTGTTACGTGGTGTCATTTTTCAGCAGATGTTTTACCATTTGCAAAGTGGTTGAATTAGAGCCTCAGCGCAACATCTGGAGAGAAGCAAAAAAAAAAATAAAAAAAAATCCTCCTTCCTTTGCTGATCGATCACAAAAATGCAGAGGATGGAATAAAACGCGATCTATTTCCTTTGCAAATGTTCCTACAATGCCGAGGATGTATATGCCATATGACACGGATGAAAGTTTATCCACGGATCAGACTCAGCTAGGGAAATGGCAGAGCAAGTAGCCCTGGCACGGGGACCTGGTCTGAGAAGAGATTCAGGTGCTTGGTTTCCATGGCCCACTGGGTCACTAGGTCATAGTGAACCACAGTGTCAAGCTGCACTTGGGTTTCTTGCACACACGTCTCTCACCCGAAACCAGACCATGACCACCAACCTCTCAAGAACAACAGTGAGTCACCCACGACTTGACCCGAGTTTAAGGAAGAAACTCTGAGTTTCAAGTGAAAGTCACACACACGCGCGCGCGCTCTCAAAAGAAAAGCCTGGCTTGTGTCACCTGACTCTTTATTTCCCCGCCTCCCATTTAATTCTTCGTTTGGCATGAGGAAAAATAAAAAAATGAATGGACTATTCTCTTGAACCTTGGTTGGAAAAATCCCACTTTACAAAAATCCCCCATTGGAAAAGGAGGGGGTTTGAGGAAGTTAAAAAAAACAAACCAAACCAAAACCAAATGAGAGAAGTCGGGGAAACAGCACTTCCTATCATCTCTCTGCTTGCCTTTTTCTCTGGTTGGAAAATAGAGAGTGGTGGTTATTGAAAAGAAGTGGGAAAAAACAGAGTTTTTGTTCTGATTAAAAAAAAAAGAAATGGAGAGGGGATGCTTTAAAATTTCACTGGAAAATGAAAGATTTTGAAAAAAAACAAGGATTTTTTTGGTTTGTTTGATGAGAAATTGCACTGGCATTAACCTCCCCGTTTTACAACAGCTCTGGCGATAAACCCCACAGCTTAAACCAACCGCTCACCAAAATCAGAAGGAAACTTTCCCCATGGGCAAGCTGCCCCCAAAGCAGCGGCCGTGGAGCTCCTACTCCGCTGTCCAAGGAGCTGGCACCGGAGCCCCAGGTCCAGCGCCAGCCCCAGGACCTCGTGCCCGAACACAAGCAGCATGTCAAACTTCACACTCAAAATGCAGAAGACAAAACCTCCAGAAACCTGCCAGGCTTCACCGAGAAGTCTGACTGAAGCCCTTGCTGGAAAGAGTGCAAAGGGGAGGGTGGAAACCACTCGTTTTCTCTTCCTCTCACCCGCTGCGTGGCCGTGGTAGGGGAGAGGGGATTTTCTGGGCAATCCCCTCACCCACTGGAGTTATTCTGAAATTCTATGAGATTTCAGGATCCTCTTTTTGGAAAGCCACAGAAAAACACCTTGCTATTGTTGGCCTGCTCTGGAGCGGAAGTCCCCGCTATGGGAGGTGTGCGGGCAGGGCAGCGGTGCTGGCTTTCCCGACCAACCCCGGTTGCAGGCGTGTTCAAAGCGCGCTGCCTTGGCCCCCACTTGAGGGCAAATGCGATGACTCAGGACGTTCGACTTGACGGTCGAGACGGGAACGCGTGGTTTCAGGGGCCGCGCCGCCAGCCCAGGAGGTTAGCAGTGGCCACGAGACGCTGCAGCCTCTGAGGCCAGACGAGTTCACTTCCTGCTGGGTTATTTAATATTTGAAATAAGGCTCGGCACTTAATAAACGGCAACCCTCTCTCCCGGCCGGATGCATCGGTTTCTAGCTGCTCTCAGCTCCCGATGGCTCAGAAATACAAGAGTCCCAAATTCAGACTGCCGTCTGGGCTCTGTGGGGAGCTCCCAGTCAGGCTCGTCAGAAGAAGGCGGGAGGAGGGCGAGGATGTGCAATGAAATGCCAGCTTTTCAACCCATGCTGGGGGAATTGATCCATCCTGCTCCTCGCCCAGTGGCCTCTTGCTCAGGCTGCATTCATCTTCCACTGCATCCTGTCGCCCACCAGAAGCCTGTGGTGCCAGGGGCTGCAAAAGCAAAGAGCACCAGATCGTCCTTGCCCAAGCGACCTGCTGTTGCAATCGTTCCCACCTTGCACAGGATGCCCTGCTTGGCCCTTTTCCTTCCAGGAACTTAGGGCAGCCGCCGGCAGTATTTTATCCAAACAATGCCAGCCAAAAACCAGTCATGACTTGTTGGGGCGTTGCTGAGCTGGGTAGGCGCAGCTCAGGCCAGGCAGAGGGAGCGACGTGAGATATACAGGAAGCTCCGTGCAGCTGGGAAGGTGGACAAGCCTGGGAAACAGGTCGGAGACTCGAAACTTGGAGTCAAGAGATTTTATCTCAGCCACAGACTCAGGGGTCTGCCAATCCGGCCTTGCCTCCTGCTTGGGAAGGAGGGTAAGACAACACAGAAAGAAAGGGATGGAAGGGATTCACAGAGACTTCAGGAGTGGATGGCTTGCTGCAAATGCCCAACGAATTTAAGTTTGGGGATTTTCAAAGGCATGGGAGATGCAAAAACTGTGTCGAATTTTGACAGGAGCCAACTCGTCCAGGCTCCTTGGAGAATGCCAACCTCAGATACCACGCAGCAACACACAGACACTCATTGTCCAGGAGCCGTGTGACAACTGCTCTTCAGCCTGCACCTCAGCTCTGAGTCCTCATCCATCTCCCCCGGGCATGGCTTCTGTCCGCAGACGTCTGACAGCTGCAAGCATCTGCCTACCTTGTATTACTTTCTTCCAGGCAGAGGTTTCCTTTTCTCCCCACTTCCCAATTTAGGACCACTGCATGCAGGATCACAATCCAGTATCTGACTGCCCGCAAGAAACTGGAGCTTTGTATCCAGCCGTGAAGGGCTGGAGCCACCTTCCGAAAGGGGCACTTGTGTCAGCTTCTTACAGCAGATTTGGAGGTGCCTCGTGTCAAAAAAGGTGACACTGCTCTGGGGAGAGGAGGCTCTTTGCAGGTCACATCCAATGTTTATAACCTTCTGTTCATGATAGCGTTCCTGACCAGGTGAGACCCGGACTGATGGCTCTGGAGGATCATGCTTTTACTGGTGGAGGCGGATGGGAAATAGCACCGAAGCTTTTGTTGGACAGACTCCCAGGTCCATGCAGTCCAGGCGGGATGGTGGGATAGAAAGATGTCAGTGGAAAACAGCAGCTCGGCCTTGGAGGTGTTATCATTCCTCTGCAGGCCATGGGCTCAGAGCCTGTGGAAACTTCCACCTAGAGGGATGAGACTTGCCCGGTCCCCGCTCGGTGGGGAACTACTACTGAATAATTATTCAAAGAAAATCCAGCACGTGTCATGCTCAGACACTTCAAACCTTAGCAAGCACTGAGCTTGGGTCTACCCCTGGATCTATCCGTAGCAAGCCCTTCAACATCAACACATAAAGCAGAGGTCTGCAGCAGCGCTAAGTCTGTTCTGCTTCTCTGGTGGGTTAAACCAGTTGTTCTCAACCTTTTTAGACTCAGGGTACCGCTTGGGAGATGCAAGGCTCCCCTTGGCCAGTTCTTAGCTTGGCCTTGAATCTTGGATTATGGAAAAATAACAGAATAGTTCTTCCATTGCACAAAGCTGAGGAAACCCCCAGAAGGGCCGAAGGACGCTGTGGATTCCTATTTAAAATTTCTGGGTTTATCCTGTGAATTGCACATAGGGGCTTGTGCACCGAACGGGGCAGATACTGCATGCCACCCTTAAAAGGATCTCCGTCCTTGGAGGTTTCGAAGACCCAGCTCCACAAAGCCCTAGCTGGGATGGTGTAGCTGGGGCTGGTCCTGCTTGGAGCAGGGGGTTGGACTAGATGTGACCCCCTGAGCTCCCTTCCAGCCCTCGGTTTGCATGATGCACATCACCTCGACTGAGATCCACTAAGATCTGGTGACTAGCAAGAGGCTACAGGGAAGGTGCCCTGGGCTCTGAGCGAGCTTTGGGCAAGCCTCTAAAACACACTGAGCTGCACAAACAAATGAGCAAGATGCTTTAGCAACTGCCCACTTTAACTCCTATGCAACATCCACACTGAAACAGCTCTCACGCTGCTGCCCAGCCCCGTCGGCGCCCAAGGGGAGAAAGCCCGCGGCTCTGTCTGCTCTGAGCATCCAGCCCATGTGGTCTCTGCTCAGCGAGGAGTCTTCTGCAATCAACCAGCCATTTACCTCCGGCCCCCTCCTGAATCTTGCCCTTGTCGGAGAAGCAGCAGCAATTGCTCTGTCTCTCCTCCGGTTCTCGCCTGACATGGCTGAGTCCTGGCTCTCAAAAAGAGTCAATTTACCTTTCTGCAGATACCGCAGTGGCGATTTCCCTATCTGCAGCTGAAGACAACATCCTTTCTCGTCTCTGGTTGTCTTCTGGATGTGACTCCCTATTTCCTTGCCTATCCTCAGCCCCTCACTCCTGTCTCTCCTCCACTTTCCATGAACCCCAAAGGTTGCATCTCCCAAAGGGTATACATCATGTCATATCACATCACATATTAAAGCTTCAGAGAACTTTTTGGCATGATACCTAAAGCCCACAGGCTTATCTACATGACCTTAAAACCAATTTAGATCACAATTAAGATTTAGAGTGCATATGGACACAATTTATTTCAGTTTATCTTAAGCCTGCATCTATCTGACATAAGCTAAACTGACCTAAGTCATTCTTCAACTGATAGGAACAGCCACAGAGGGGCTGGTTTAATGCCATCCTTTTAAATCCCCACCTTGAACGAAGCTGGTTGCAGCTTTCTTAGGCAGACCGGTCAGCTGGCATCGTTCTCAAAGGGGAAACCCTCCTGGGCCTGGGAAACACGGCAGCTTGTTTCAGTCAGCAACCAAAACAGGGAAGTGGTGCAAAACGAGGCCCACTTAAAGGGAATAACAAAGGGCCCGAAAGTCGAAGCGAATAGGGTTTGGTTGCATATTTCTTTTTTAAATGATTCCTCCTTCCCCCTGGCTTCCCCCTGCTCGGAGGCGTGCTGAAACGCCGCGGCCAGGCGCTTCCTGGGAAGTCTCCGGTGAGCTTCCAGACCGGAGCGCTGGAAAAGCTTGCGGCTTCGTTTCAGATCCGCGTCCAAACTTTGCGACATTTGGCCTGCGTCTGGCTTTCGCCAGCCTGGGGTTCATCACTCCGACACCACTTCACAGGGAAACTGAGCCTCCCCCCCTCAGTAACGAGGCCCAGATGGGATGAAGCCGACACATGTGCTGGGATCCTGGGAAGGCGTATCACCCTTCTCCCCCCTCTCTTGCAGATACGGCAAAAGCCTCTTGCTAGGGACGGCTGTGCTTGTGGCTTCCAGGGTTACCGAAGGGTACTTACTAGTGGCGAGGGAAGGGGAGCCAACACAGGCAGGCTGGAAGGAAAGCTGTCGAAGGTCTTTCCCTGCAGCACGAACCCTTGCTGCGTCTGCCATCACCAGCCCCGAGACCGCTAACAGGTTGCAAACGGCAGCACCGTCCCAGTGCGCTCCTGTAGTAACGTCTGGCTCCGGTCCCCATTCAAGCTGATGTTACCGCCGGTCAAACTGGGACGAGCCAGCTGAGGATGTGACCTACAAGGTGCATGTGCCTAAGGTGGACTGGGCTCCAAGTCACAGGCCTGCGAGACGCACCGGGACATCTGTAACGGTTCAGACCCTCCTCCGCCGGCCCACGCTGGCTGCAAAGCATTCCCAGAAATGTGATTATCTGCGTAGAAATGCTGATAGCAGGAACCCCGGGACTTTGGTTGTTGATACAAGACTCGGGGCTGCAAGTGGCTTTTCCGGCTCTATGATCCTCAGTGGAATAGTACTGCTTCATGAAAGGAGACAGGCAATAAAAAGATGAATGCACCTCCCGGCAATGGTTCGAAAAGCAATTAAGCCACATTGGACGGACCAGAGGCAAGCAACTTCCCGCTCCCCCATCATGCTCTGCTGTCAGCACTCACTAAATTACAAAGGGACCAGAAAAGCTGAGAGCGGAAGATGAAGAGGTTTACTGCAAAAGAGGACGTGCTCAACGACGTGGGAAAATCAGAGCAAAAATCAACCCCATGCCCTGGACGAGCCTCCACGCGGGGCTCGAGGGACCAATGGTGGAGGCATCGGTTCATTCTGCCTTTCTGCAGAGACTGCCCTTGCAAGCATCCCTCAGGACACCCTGCTTGGACTGCCTGTGGGACAACCCAGGACCTCTGGACTGGAAAGCACAAGCATCTCCGTGGCTTGAACTAACCAAGCAGGGCCCCCAGCTCACCCCGCTCCAAGGACCCCGACTTTGAAGCCGCTACAGGCCGTCCAGCTCCCCTGGCAGGACAGAGAGCTATGCTACTCGCGCGACTCTCAGCCACCCCCTGGGCAAGATGGGGCTGGGACATTAGGAACAGGCCTGATGTTACATTGCTATAAGGAACTGCACTGGCATCATTCAAATCAGGGTGAGCCCCACTGCAGACTGGCTCGCAGAGCCTGAGCCAAAAACCTGTCCCTCATGCTTCATCCAAAGCCTGGTTTCACTCAAACGTGGCCTTGGACACTGGTTTAACTAATGCAGTTTAGTAAGCACCTGGTAAATTTAAGTGGTGCCCTTTTCTTATGGAAATCCTGAAGATCTCCAAGCCAGGTGACCGCGAGACCAGCCCCGCAGCCGTCTGGAAGGAGCTCCAGCAACGTGCAAGCGTCCTGCTCCCCGCTTGCACCGAAGGGGTTATTCCTGCTCCCAGGCTCCTTCCTCCTGCTTCCACTCCAATCCTCCCCCTTTCCCACCGGACAAGTGCGATTGCACGCAGGGTAACGAGGCGCTGGCTCGGCACATCTGGAAGGCACATGTTGGGATTTTATCTGCCTTTGTGCTTCACTTCTTTGAAATGCCAATACAAGTATTTCGCAATGGGGAAAGGAAAAGAAAAAATCTCTCTACCTGATAAAGATAAAAAAAAAAAAGAGATTGCGACTGGTTTGGCTTCAGGACAATCAATAGCAAGCAAACAGCCCCTGGGGAACCGGATGCACATAAGCACCTGGACGTGTCCAAATCCTCAGAGGCGCGCAGCCACCTGACTCCCCTTGAGGTGCCCAGCGCTGATGGATTTTAGTGGCAGTTAAACACCTAAATAGCCACGAGGCTTCGCGAGTCGGGGGCTGATCTTTGGATGAAACTCAGTGTGCGACACCTATCGATGTAAGGATGTAGGATGGGATGTCTAAAAATGTTCGGACATGTCCCACTGCCTGCCCAGGCTCCTGAACTGCCCCATAACCACCAACCCAGCCCCTCACAAACACACAAGCAAGCCTCGGGGTGTCAACACTCAAGATCTTCGCAGGTAGCAAGGGCTCGTGACCGACTGCCAGCAAGACACAGAGCCAGATGCAGTATGGTAGGGCGGCGACTGAATCAGAAGCGAGGGTTTGGTTAGCTAAATACTTGTCTTGTGCTGTGTCTGGGTTGATAGTTTTACCAAGAGGTTAGATTATGGGTCTGGATAGGGAGGGTGCTGCTTCTGGCAGGGGTTGGGCTCGAGGACCCATGGAGGTCCCTCCCAGCCCGACTCGATGGTTTAGCCAGGGACGATCCTGCCTTGAGCAGGGGGTTGGACTGGACATGACCCCCCGAGGGTCCCGCCAGCCCGACTGGTCTATGATTACATGACCGTGTGCAGTGGCCGCAACTCACCTGAGCATCCGCTCGCTCGAGCGAAGTCAGCTTTTTAGCACTGATACCTTCCAACAACCAACTCGTCCCTGGCAGAAAAGACACGGGGAGTCGAGTGTCACTAGCTTCAACTGCAGGGAGAAATGGGAAAGAGGAGTCCTGGCCATGGTGATGGCAACAAGGATGGATACGAGACTGGAGTTATCTCCTCTGCAGGGTGCGGACGCGGACAGCAACAGACATCCCGTGCACCGGAGCGGTGCTCGGTACCTTCCTCCGCAAAAATCACGCCGGAGTTCACTTCCTCCCTCTCCTAATGAGACTCCAGGCAGGCACCAGCGTGTGGCTCAAAAATGAGGACACTGTTTGGAAACGACAGGCAAGCTGTGATCAGGGAGGGACATCTGGACCGTGAAGCAGCCTTCTCCTTACTGCAGCCTATGGAGGGCACTTTCTATCCTGATGGGCATACGGATAACAAAGTTATGCTAAAGTTTCAGCCGCAGGGTTTACAAAAAAAAAAATCCCAATGCAAAATGACAAACCAAAACAATGACAACCCTGCAAGGTTGGGGGGGTTTCTTCCCCACCCCCCACAAAAGCTACCATTCACTTAAATGCTGCCAAACCATTTGCTTGAGTGTCCGCTGGTGGGTAATCAGACCCAGAGCACGCGTTTGCTACAGAGCAAGTTATTAACCTCTGCAAATATTGCCTGGGTCTGGAATTTGCAGAGGAGATTGTATTTTAAAATCCGAATGCTGCTGTTTACCAGAGGAGCGGAGCACAAGGCCACAGCGCCAGGAACTAACAATTGCAAGAGCATTGTAGGGGCAGGCAAGAGAGTGACGGGATTCACAACAGAAAATGGCTCCATTGAGAAGCACAGAGAGACCTATAGCATTTGCCACAACACTTGAGACTGCTGCATCCCGGAGTTCAATAGCTTGTGTCTAGCAGCAGCCAGCCCTTGATGTTGTGAAGGATGTTAAAAGCCTCCACAGTACATCTGCACAGTAACCATCACCTGAAATGCTCCTCGGAGCTATATTTGGTGGGATGCACTCCTTCCTCCCCTCTGAAATGCCCGGAGGCACATTTCTATCATGTCACTTCTGAAGCAGCATGTCTTTGCGGATGGGTGCAAAGCTGATCTTGACCGACCTACTCCCACAAAGGGTAGACTCCACCATGCTCTGCCATAAAAACATCCGTGCCAGCCTGGATAAGACCAAGGGTGCATCTTGTCCATCTACCAATAATGGTAGTAGGAGACGCTGTAGATGCAATATATGAATGGGGCATCCATCCCCTGGCATCAACTGTCATTGGTGTGGGGATGACAGAGGGTACACTCCTGACTGTCTCTTGCATAGCTCTCAATGGACCTGTCCCCCTCATATTCATCACCCCGCCCTTTTCAACCAGGTTATACGATCTACCTCTACAACCTCCAGCGGCAAGGAGTGCCACACGTTAATAATTGCGTGCGTACTACAAGCGCGTTTGGAAATCCAGCTCTCTGTAAAGTAGCGGATTTGATCTTACTTCCCAAATTCACAGCCCCACAGTCCTGGCACTTGTGAGATGTGTCTTCCGTGCCCCTCCTGGGACTGGCATGCAGGCAAGATAACGGGACAGCATCACGCCTGGCCATGCATGCCCTAATTAGTGGTGTCACACATGCTGGAACAGGCCAGATGGGCAGTGTCTGTCTATATGTTCCACAAGTCGACACGGGCTTACTTCTTCCTGTCCGGCAGATCCACACTTTGGTGAAGGTGGGTTGCAAGATCTGCAAAGCAGCTCGCACCAAACTGGCCCTGGATCCCCAAGACTTTCCCGGAGTGGGAGTCGGGCACACCTGCTTCTTAGGTGGCACGACCAACCCAAGAGTGCATGAGCAGACGTGAGACCTGCACCATCCACCGCAGGAAACCAGAAGCTTTTTCCACCCGGGATCCTTTTTGTTTCTCTAATACGTCCCCGTCCCCTCCCCGTCCGTCGTTTTGCCAACTGAAAAACACTCCGTATTGATTATGCTGACACTGACAGCCGTGCCGGAATATTTTGCACATCTCGGATGAGAAAGTGGGTTATGATTCATCTTGCACGCTCTGAGTCAAAGCGATTCCTTTTCTGTCTCTCTCTCACACACTTTCTCCCTTTTTGTTCATTTCCGCCAGAAATAAAGGCTCGAGGAGAACACTCAGCAAATGAGAAAGCTCTGCTTAATTATTCTTTACTGCATTTTACTCACAGATATAAAACAATTAATTAATTAATGGGGTTCCCCCCCTTCCCCTCCCGATGAAACTCCATGACACTCAAAATGCCCACAGAAAACTGTAAGCAAAGGACAAGCCACCAGTAAAAACTCTAGACTGATGCCAGCAATGCATTAAAAAAGAAATAGCAATTAAACCCTATTCTTTGCCCACCCACCCCAAATAACACGCTGGTTGCTAGCCTGGAAAGTAACCGATTACGATGGTGAATTATCAATTTTCATAATAGCCATGAATTATCTAAACTCTGCAGTGCAACACCATTAGCAGGCACATTGCATTAACAGCACTTAAGATTACCAAGTTGGATCCGGAAGCAGGGTATTTTTTTTCCCCCTCTTATTTTTCACAGTCATGTTATTAACCCCGGAAAATGAGGGTTGTACATGGAGAGAGCCTGAAGCGTGGCTGCATTATTCTAGGCGAGAGGAAGCTAGCGGGGCCATGGTGTTGATGTTCCCTTAAATCCCTAAAAAGGGGGATTTTCCCTTAACGCTCGTGAGACGAGGGTTTTGGGGTTCGGGCACTGGGATCTAAAAAGCAGGCGGTAACATATTTAGAGCGGTGGGCCAAAGTCACCCAGCTTGGCCCATGGCAGGCCAGCCACTGCTTTGCCCGCAGCGCTGAATCGCTGCTGACAACGTAACTAACCCCCAGCCACTGACACGTCCCCGATATCCCAGCATCGCAGGCTGGACGCCATTGCTTGGCACAGCAGATCTGGCCCAAAGGCTATAGGTTGCCAAACCCTGCACCTACGGAGTCCTCCGCATGCTCAGTTCTGCTACCGATTTCCTCAGTGACCTCAGTCACTCGCCGCATCTCTCCATGCCTCGTGTGAAAAATAGCGGTAACGTTTGCCCTCTATTCGGTCTTCAAACTCTCAGGAACTGGGACTGCTTCTGACTTGAGTCTACAGGGCTCACAGTACTGCAAGGCCCTGATCCTGGCTGCCATCGTGGGCATTTCTGTAGAGCAAATAATAAAGACTATGGCACTAAAGAGCTGCACCATTACAGTAAACTGGGGTGGGGAGCTTCAAACGGCGGGCTAGCCAGGAACGATGTGTTCGTTCCAGTTTGCAGGCTAACGGGCTGCAAAACGGCACCAAAGCCAACAGAAATGGAGTGGTCCATTGGTCCATGTCACAGGGCCCGAGTGCCCCTGACGAAGGAGGATTACACTCGCAACCCCAAGAGTTGTGAGTGTGTGCTCAGCCCTGCCAGGCACTGGCCTTGTACCTTTATGTAGCGCAGCCTAGCCTTGCCCTTTGGCCCATTAGAGATGTTGCGAGGCCGGATGCATTTCATGACTTGGAGATCAAAAAGCGACAGTGTGCATCCTTCTTAGAACAACCCCTGTGTACAGCAAACTCCAGCTCTTAATAAACCCAATAGCAGGGACCGATTTTTTCATTATTGCTGTGCCTTAAATAGAGAGCAAACACTCTGGTTTAATGCACTTCTCTCCGGGTCCCGGGAGAGTTCGTTATAATGAGGTTGTACTAAGTCTGAAAAGAAAACCATGGTGATAAATTACCATCCATGCTGGGTTCTCTCTCTCAGACACACAATTCTCCCCCCACAACTCAAAAGTTATATCGCATGCGAGGATACAGTGCCTATGAGATGCTCCAGATTGATGACAATCCTGCAGCCCAGATCTCTCCTTATGCACAGAATAAGCCTAACGAAGAGGAAAGCCAAGACGAGCTCTCACCATGCTATTCACTGTTTTGTTACGTGCCCCAGGATGGACCTGAGGTGATCATGGGTGCACGGCTCCTGGCCCCGTGGCTGGAGATCCACGACAGAGGTGCCAATTAGTATATACAGCAGTGGCCAATTCTGGTGCAGCTCCTCTGAGAGCTGCCCTGAGACTCACCACCTCTTGGGGAAGAAACCCATGAGAAAGCTGGAAAGCACTCTGGGTACTTGCTCTCTTGAGTTGGACTTGAACTGGTGAGCTTTTAGCGATGATGATCTCCTGAGGTCCCTTCCAGCCCTAATGTCTATGAAATAAAGGCATCAGTGATTCAGCCTCCAGTAACTTCATAAGGAACACTTGATTTTTAAGTAATTATTTATTTAACTTAAAAAACAAGAAAGAAAAGCCTTGCTTTTCTCCCATTTCAGAAGATGCTGATTCATAGTGAGATGCTCTGGTCTGGTGACACCCCCAGGGAATTATGCAATTATGTGCCCATGCAATTTTGCACATAAAAGGCATGAGTGCACATAATTGCATAATTTTGCATAATTTAACCTCAGCAGCCTCTGTGCCTCCACCTGCAGGCGCAGAACCATGCAGCTAGACCGCTGTAAGTGGAGAGGGGAGCTCCTGCCTGCAGGAGCAGGGGGGCGGGTGTGGGGTTTGTGGATGGGTGTGGGGTATGTGGGTGGGTATGGGCTGCATGCCATTGGGTCAGGCCAGCCAGCTCAGTGCTTCCACGTGGGACTTCCTGCGCTCCAATGGGGAATGCTTTGGGGAGGCATGGAGCTTGCTTGGCCTGAAGGCATGTGGCTCCCAGTCCGCATGCCATCGGGCCAAGCCAGCCAGCTCCATGTGGGGCTTCCAGCACTCCAGTGGGAATGCACACGTGGAGACATGAAGCCCGCCTGGCCTGGTGGCACGTGGCTCCCACCTGCAGCACCGTGGGCCATATGTGTTGGCATAGAGCCAGCCCCATTTGGTTTTACGGCACATGCCAGCGGGCCAGGCCAACTCCATGCCAGTGTGCGCAGGCCCTGGGGCTTGGCTAGAGGCTCGTGCCACTGGCGGCTCTGTCTGCTGCAGCCATGAGCACCCCGGGGACCCGCTGCCTGCTGCTGCTGAGCCAAGGGCAGTGGGGGCTGTGCATCACAGGTGGGGAATGTGTGTGGGTGGGCCGCACACCCACCTACAAACCCCACATATACATACCCCACATACCCACACTCCTTCACAACCCCCCATACCCATCCACAAACCCCACACACACCCTATGCCTACCCCCGTACCATGCAAAGTACCTGCATACCTGTATATATTTCATATATATGCATATATATGAAATAAATATGCATATTATATTAAATAAAGATGCATGTATATGCATATATCCATATATAGGATATGGATATATGCATATAAATATATGTGCATATATATTTCATATATATGCATATATATTCAAAGTACCTGCATATATTTCTAAAGAAGGTTCAAGGAGTGTTATATTTAGTTTAATTTGTGAAAAAAATTAAAAGTAATTACTTCTGCATAATTTTGAATTTTTCCGTGCAAAATTTTGATTTTTTTCTGTGCATAATTCCCTGGGGTGTATCTGGTCCTTCACAGCTATCCCCCTCACAGTCTGCACTTTCTCTGCGACATGTCCCACGTCTTGCTGTTTGTACAGCACCTTCCACATTTTGCCCATTTGTGCAATACAAATAGTAAATCATTTTCCCGGAAGATTAAGTTTTCATATGATTATATCAGTTCGGATGTAGCGTAAGAGAATGGCTTCCCTGATATTTCATTTTAGCAGACACCAGAAAATCATCTTTCATCCACCAAGAGCCAAGACAAAAGACGCTTCCGCTTCTGCTGTCCGCTCCACCTCGTTTCTACCGCAAACGGTGGCCAGGGGAGCTTCCCTGTAGCAAAGATAGCCTAATGCTCTGTACTTATTCTCCATTAAGTCACTTCTGTATCAAATTAGTTCCATTTCCAAGTGAAAATAAGATTGTGCTGACTGCCCGCGATTCCAGTGGAACCAGGGCTTTACAAACAAAACTTCCTGCTTCAGTTGACATTTTTGTCACCCACAATAACAATTAAGGAATCAGAACTGAGGTGGCAATTTTGCTTTTGCTGTCGGATTCAGATAGCTTTTTTTGCAGCTGTGCTGGCCTAGAAAGCAAGCAACAGCGCTTCAGAAAAACTCGCCAGGCAATATCTTGCCGTCTGCGGCCTGGGTGAGATGGAGGGCACGTGTTGGAGGGCACTTCCCTTGTTATTCATGTTGGTCATACGTGCACACAAATGCGGTGCAAAATTGGGCTTGAAAACGGAGCGTGCTTGCCGTAGGCAAGAATCCAGCTCTTATCGACAGCAAAGTGAAGCCGACTAAAGGGTTCATTTAAACGCCTTTCTAAGGCTGAACCAGTCTTGAAATCAGCTTTGCATCTCACACCCTTTCCCGCTCTTCCCTCCGGCTTTCCCCATGCTTGGCAAGCATGGTCTCTTTGCTCTCAGGCGCTTCTCTGCTCTTGTGTCTTATACCCCAGCTGAGCTGTGGGCCAAGCTCGATTGTTGGGCGTTCAACATGAGATGTCACTAAGAGGTTGGGGTGGTCAAAGAGTTGGGCATCTTTAGGACCCTCATGTGGGACCCTCAAAAACCCAGCTGTGGTGAGTGAGCCCTTCTGATCAGTTTGGCCCTAGTCTCTCTGAGACACTATCCGGCACCCAACTATTGCATTCTTTCAGGGGAGGATGGCTCAGCCTTGCCTATGACCCATCAGCTCCCTTCCTACAAGATCCTTTTTGGCTATGGGCCTGGTGGTCCTGAGACAGGTGGGCAGGGGTCATAAGATGCCTGGAAAGGGTGAGAGTGCTCAGCTGGAGCTGTGGAATAGCAGCAGAGGAGTCCCAGCAAAGAGCCCCGTGAGTCCACGCTTGTCAGAGAAAAGGAAAAAAACCCCAGACCCTGGGGGATGCAAGAGACCCTTTTTCCTCTAGAGACATCCTTGGAGTTGGATCTCAGAGCCCCAGTGGGTTGGGTTAAGCAAGACGGCTGCCTGCCATGACCCTCTCTGAAGGGCACGAAGGACTGGGGTTGAAATCCTGGATGCATAGCAGTGACTAGAGAGACAGATCCCGAAAGCCCCGATACAAGGGTATTAAAGACCCCTGAGGAAACTGAGGCAGGGTGAGTGAAGCCATGGCACTGCAGAGACTGCTCCTGCCGTACCATCATTGGCACAGGTGCCAACAGGTCCACTTCAGCGTGGTGCCAATCCCCACCTCTCTTGGTTCAAGCCTGGTATAAGTTGAACTGACGCTGGAAATCCAAATCTCCCTAAATTTGGAGCCAATCTGGGTCCAAACTTGGCCTCTCTGGCCCTTGTCTGGCCAGCATGGGAACAATAATGAACACCACTGTGCTTAGAGGAGGCACAAAAGGAAGGAGTGGATGAGATGCCACCGGGGAGAGAAAGGTAAGTGCTGGAGCATCAGTGGGCCTTGCCTCTCCTCTCCTTCATGGCATAAATCAGGGGTCACGTCACCAAACCAGAGTGGTCTGGTGACGTGACCCCGGCTTTAGAGCATGTATTTCTAGGGGTCTGACTCTGCCCACCAAGTTGACAGCCACCAAAGCAGAGTGATTCGGTGGCTATCAACCATGGCCCTAGAAATACAGACGAGCCCTTGTGAAGCGGAGCCTCTCTTGACGCTCTCCAAAAATTACCGATGGCCCCACAGCTATTGTAATGCAGAACGGGGCTAAGCTGGTGGGAAAGGCAGCTTTGCCCGCAGGTGACGCAACAAGCCACTCCGCTGCCGGCCTGCCCGCCCCAGGGTGTCATCTCAGGCCCGTGGTGGCCACACTTTCCATCCTAAGATGCCTCAGTCGGCAGGAGTGCTGCACCACCAACACCTCGCCTGGGTTTCGCGAGGCAACAGGCGCTGTGCAGGGGCGGCGTGACTCACCCGGTATTTCTCACTTCAAGCAAGCCAGAATGACTGGCCGTTTAGCTGCGACTTGCCAAAAGGCACTCACAAAACGTGAAAGGGGAGCTGTGAAGACAGCAGGGCTGATATCCGAACCTGCCTCCTCTTTTATTCTCACCCGGCTGTTTGCAGCAATCTGCGTTTGACAAAGAAGGGGGAAACCTCATTCCCAGCCCCCTCCCAACCCTCTTCACACAGCGCTCGCTCCCTTCCACGGCCCAATCCCCCATGAATTCAGCTCCGTGAATCCCTCGTTTCCTCCCTGTCTCAGTGGTTTTGTGTAGATGAGGATTTATAAGAGGTGCTTTTCAGAGAATCACAGAAAATGAGGATTGGCAGAGACCTCAGGAGGTCACATCCAGTCCAGCCCCCTGCTCCAAGCAGGACCAGCCCCAACTACATCATCCCAGCCAGGACTTTGTCTACCCGGGTCTTAAACACCTGCAAGGATGGAGACTGCACCGCCTCTCTGGGGAGCCTGTTCCAGCGTTTCACCACCCTCCTCGGGAGAGAGTTTTTCCTAATATCCAACCTCAACTTCCCTTGCTGCAACTTAAGCCCATTGCTCCTTGTCCTGTCATCTGCCCCCACTGAGACCAGCCCAGCTCCATCCTCTTTGCAGCCCCCCGGCAGGGAGGTGACGGCTGCTGTTCAATCCCCCTCGGTCTTCTTTTGCAATCGCTAACACAGTCTTAGCCCTGGCGTGGACAAGGCAGTGGAGAATTTCCATGGGGTGAAACCGGCCACATGGACATCTGGGAGGGCTGTAGCTGACTGGCCTGGCTTAGCACGCACGATACCCCTCACCGAGGGGTGTCTGCTGATTTTCTCGGCCCCACTGCAACACCGCACCAGCCCTGGAGACAAGCCGCCTGCTCTGCAGGCCTGTCAGGCTGTCTCAGCAGTGCAGCCCTCTCTAGCTAATGCTTCCCGCTCCGCTCCTGTGAGCAATGTGCATCTTCTTTTCTCGGCGGCCTGCGCCTCATCATTTGCACGTACGCTACTTGTATTTGCACACACAGGAAGGGGACGTTACTTCTGCACCTGCACTAACTGTCAAAAGCCCTGGGACACAGCTTGCATGGAAGAGAAAACACCTCACCTTGCCCTCTATGGTGGTGTCTCCATTCCCTTTCTTTTCCTCCTGCCATCGTGATTGATCATGTAACAGAAAGCGACTGTCAGCTTATCAGTCACGGCACATAAAACCTACCATTTTCTGCCCCAGATGTTGTTCAGGCGAGAACGCACGCCATGCTGCACCGTAACCGTAACTTTAAACAAAAGCCGTGTTGACACACCACATAACGAGGCATAATTAGCATGTAAAGAAACACACGCTTTTAATAATCGGCTTAAAAGCTTCTTACGGGAGCTGGTATGCATTCAAATGGGGAGGGTTTGGGATTTTTTTTCCCCTTCTTCTATTAACTAGGATGAAATAAATGAACAGCCCACCTGGATAATGAGAAAGTCAGGGCTTCTCTTAGAGGCATTCCCTAGACTTCAGTAGAAGTTCATTGCAGAAAACTCGGGGGGATTTTAAAACTCTAGGATGCATCGCCCCTCAGATAACTTGAAAGCACACGAGGGTGTAATATCCTGAAGAACATGTTGGAAGAAACAATCCTGCCCAGTGGACCGGCCAGTATGATAGCTCTCTCCATCTCCACCGGCTGTGCATCTGTCAGACTCGTTCCCATGAGCTGTTTGCATGGGTTTTTGTGCTTTACAGTGCCTCGTCTCAAGCAGGGGCTGCATCCCGCGATGCTAGGAAATACCTGAAGGGTCGCCTTCTTTACATGAGACAGAAAGCAGAGGTTCAGCTCACCCGTGGCCCTGAAAGACCCCTGGAAAGTTTTTTGCAAAACTGAGGTAGGCCTCCCCGTTTTTTTGTCAAAATGCCAACTCTGCCAATTCAATCAAGCCCAACCCCTTGCATTTCAAGCAAGAAATGAGTCTTCATTTTTTTTCTCTAAAGGATCAAATCTGCTCTCAGCCCCAGGGAGAACCGTGTTTCTGAAGGGAGTGAAAAGACCTCCTCTACCTGAACAGCCTGGATGCAAGATCCTCCCTCATTCAAAGGGATCCAGTGAGAGGTTATTTCTGATGCCAGGTTGTTCCCGGAGTCAGTACTTAGGGCACTAGCCCTGGACTTTGGAAACTTTCGTTCCGTTTCCAGTGTCACCACTGACCTCCTGCGGTATTTGGGGTGAGGCCCGTAGGGCTGGTTCCTAACACCTGGAAATGAACAGGAGTTTTGCCATTGATTTCAAGATCAGGATCAGATCCCAGGTCTCGCCACCCAGCTGTAAAACAGTAGATCATTCAAGATTTGTAAATGCTCAGATACTCTGCCAGGAGAACACCTAATGTAACAGCACCTAATGTGCTATCCAGCATGGGGACTGTGCACGGACTGCAATACATTTGGCCAATTCCTTCCTGTTCACAATGATATTTCCACATCTGCAGAGAGAGACCATGGAGGCTAGAAGAGCTCTCAGGGTTAAATCCCCAAATGATGGTTGCCCAAGACATCCGACAGAGGCCAGAGCATGATCTGGTGACTCTTGCTTAAGTGAGTCTCCAGATCTTCTTCCTCTTACCCCACCCCTAGCCCCTGGCCTCCAGGGGAAAATGTCATGAACTCTGCAAAGAAGAACTTTTCCAACTATTTGAAATATATATATATATATTTTTTTTATGTGTGTGTGTGTATATGTATATATGTGTGTATGTATATGTATGTGTGTGTATATATATGTAATATTATAAAATAGATCAGATTTACCCAAAGAACCTCATCCACCCATGAATGCTGCCATGACTTTGATCTCCTGGGCTCAGCAAATTCCCTTTTTGAATGTTGACTGGCTTGAACCCTTACACCTGAAACCATCCTCAGTAATTTCCATCCAGTGAAGCTACAGTGGCGTGGAGGAGTGAAAACAAGAGCCGATGGGATGGCAGGCTGCCCTGTTTCTGAACTCACCCGATCGGTCTCTAAGGGACTCTTCCAGAGGTTTCCAGGGCTAAGAGGAGACAGGACTTCAGGGCTTCCCATGCCTCAGCAATAGGGTTGGGTATTTGACCGGTCACATAAAGTTTGGTCAATTGAGCGGTCAAGGATCAGCCAAAAATTGAAAAAAAAATGCCAAAGGGTTCAGACAATAGGCTCAGAAATACATTAAAAAAAATAAAAATCATATTTCTATCAACAAAGCTACAAAAAAAATAGGTGTTTTTTTGTAAAATAGCTATAATCTTTGACAGGTCAGAAAATATGTGGTCAATTGACAATATTTGACCGGCCAAGTAAGTGGCTTGCCAACGCGACTGAGAACATCAGCTGTGTCGCAGAGTATCTGGAAACAGCGCGCACGGCTTGATGGAAATCGCAGGCATGGAAAGGGACACACTCTAGCAGGAGGAGGCAAAGTGCTGACGGACCAAAGAAGATGACCTTTCTGCAGCCTTTCAAATGTAATTATCGGGGCAAATTATTTTCATGACTTAATAGAACGCCTTGAAGCTTTCCAGCAAGGTTAATTAGATTCCTCGATTCGAGACTGATCTGCTCTTAACCAACTTTGAATACGCTGAAATCCAGTTTTCTAAATTCAAGCTAATAAAGCGATTAGCTGACAGATATCGGGTATGCTACAATTACCACGGCACTTAGACCTTGGGCGGACAATATTTAATGCAAATCAGAGTCGACGTCTCTGCCCATTTGTCCTTTTCCTTATCATTTGATCTGTGCGCCACATGATGCTTCAACTTGTGCAGTCCAAGGGACTACGTTAAAGAAATGGAGAGCAGATGCAAAGGCAGAAATAATGGTTTGGACAGTTAACTGTGAACCATTGCAAGGGCTTTTCTTCCCATTCCCACACTCAAATCCCCACCACCTCCCTGCCCTCTGTGAATTTAATGCTGGCTCAATCCACCAGCCAAGGTGGATAGCTGCATTCATCCAGACACAGGGTGCAGCTCAGTCAGCGCCTGCCTCAAAACGCATCAAGTCCTGACCCAGAGCAATGACCTTCCCACATGAAAGAGGAGAAGGGCATTTTTAAGTTTAAGGACAAGACGTCCTCCTCCAGCTAGAGATCAGGGTTGTGTCCCAGGATCATCCTTCTCTTTTTCCCCTTCTAAGACATAATTAGGTAAGGCTGCTTTTTCTCAGGTCATTAATGAAGTATAACAGGCTGAACACAACTGAGGAAGGACTTGGCAGAACGGAGGGCTGTGTGCTAATCATCATTCCTGCACTTAGTGGTGTTTCCAAAAAACAGCAGAGCTCTTTGGGACTTGCTTCCTTTCAAACTCAGGTAGGGGACATCAATCAGATTTCAGGACCTCAGGACGTGGATCCTAGAGTCATCGTATAATAGAAAATGAGGGTAGGAAAGGACCTCGGGACATCATATTTAGTCCAACTCCCTGCTCCAAGCAGGACCAGCCCCAACTACATCATCCCAGCCAAGGCTTTGTCTACCCGGGTCTTCAAAACCTCCAAGGATGGAGACTGCACCACCTCTCTGGGTAGCCTGTTCCAGTGCTTCACCACCCTCCTAGTGAGAGAGTTTTTCCTGATATCCAACCTCAACTTCCCTTGCTGCAGCTTGAGCCCATTGCTCCTTCTGTCATCTGCCCCCACTGAGACCAGTTCAGCTCCATCCCCTTTGCAGCCCCCCGGCAGGGAGATGACGGCTGCTATCAAATCCCCCTCGGTCTTCTCTTCTCCAGACTCAATCAGCCCATTTGCCTCAGCCTCTCCTCACCAGTCCTGTCCCCCAGCCCACCACCATTTCCACTGGACTCTCTCCAACGTGTCCACATCCTTTCTGTAGTGGGGCCCACAGCTGGACACAGGACTCCAGATGTGGCCTCCCCAGTGCTGAATAGAGGGGAGAATCACTGCCCTCGATCTGCCGGCACCGCTCCTCCCAATGCAGCCCAGGATGCCGGTCGCCTTCTTGGCACCAAGGGCGCACTGGTGGCTCCTGTCCAGCTTCTTGCCCCCTGTCCCCCCAGGTCCTTCTCTGCAGAGCTGCTGCCCAGCCCGTCCCCCCCAGCCTGCCCCGGTGCAGGGGATCGCTCCCTCCTCAGTGCCGGACTTTGCACTTGTCCTTGTTGAACCTCAGGAGATTTCTTTTGGCCCAATCCTCCAATGTGTCCAGGTCAATCTGAATCCTAGCCCTCCCCTCCACCATATCTACTACTCCCCGCAGCTCGGTGTCATCTGCAGACTTGCTGAGGGTGCATCCATCCCATCTTCCACATCGCTGACAAAGACATTGAACAAAACCGGCCCCAGGACTGACCCTTGGGACACTCCACTTGATACTGGCTGCCAACTAGACACGGAGGCATTGCCTACTACCCTCTGAGCCTGATGTTCCTGTCCAGCCAGAATGGCGCAGCTGCAACGGGCCACATCCTGCTCTGGTGTAGCTCCCTTTGAAGGCTGCAGGACCCTGCTCATCTCACGTACACCTGTGTAGCGTCAGCACAATCTGACTGGTGCCTAACATATGTGAAATCAGAACGAGACCCTATGGAGTTGGACCAGTGCCTATCGAGGCGGCTGGCAGAGGGCATTACAATGAATCAGGCACTGAACAATTCCACTTCATCATTGCTAAGACTTAAAACACACAGCGAGCAAGCATCAGATTTATGCTGAAATTACAGAGGGATTCCTACGGACGATTACACTTCCAGCCCAAGCGTGCTGAACGAATCCATCATGACGAACCCCATCGCCGTTACACTGCGCTCACTTGTCACATCTCCCCAGGATGGACCTTGGCAAATACGCAAAGGGGCACCGTAAGATTTATTGAGCGTGACGTGGCACTTACCAAAGTAGTCATCCGAGGGAGGGTTCTCCATGTCGTACAGCATCTTCTTGGTCAGGTGCTCCAGCTCATCCTCTGGTCTGAAGACAGGAGCATTTGACGCTGGGCCAGAACCAGGGTACCCGCCCTGGGAAGAGAAGAACATGCATCGCATGAGGTCTCTGGGTGGGCATAACCTACGCCTCGACGTATGACAGCGTCTCACTTTAAAGATCACTCTTGGTTGCTAGTTTTTTCTACCCAAGTCTTTGGAGGACTACACGTCGCCCTGAATAAAATGAAAACATGTCTCTTCCAAACGCCAATAAAGGACAATATACTTACTTTGAGTGAGGCAGGCTGGCACACTAGCAGCGATATAAATGTGGCTAGTGATTAGGGGCCCAGACAACTTTTGAGAGTAAGCCCAAAAGGTTATGGGTCTATCCCAAGCTGCCAGGCTTAGGGCACACCAGTCTGAGACCAAAAAACAGAGGAGCAAATTTATTTTGGGGATAATGTCATCTGAGCAGCATTTCATAGCAAAAGTGTGCAGCTTTGGGATTGGCTCCTGAGGGTACGGGTGAAAGGGCTGGTAATCTGAACGATATAAAGGTAGGCTGGACGCAACGCTGCAGTACGGGCCAGAAGGATCAGTCTTGTTCTGACGAGCAGATACGCCTGGTACAGCTTTTGCACAGCCGTGCCCTGATCAAAGAAAACCCTGGCAGTGACATCAAGAGTCGCATTAATTTTAAGACCAGAGACACAAACGAGTCCCTAGAAACAAGCCCGCGAACGCTCAGCCTTTATGGATTAAGAGCTGGTGTGAAATAGCAGCAATATTTTCAGAGGAGCCATCTCACTGGGAGTCGTATAAAATCTGGACACGTCTCGAGAAATGGGGAATTACTTCTGGGAGGGCTGTAGTGCTAGTTAAACATCAGGTCCTTTCAGCATTACAAAACACTGAGATAACATTTGCTAGCGTCTATGGTTTCCTTGCATAACTCGCCCGCAAGAATCAACTCGCTCGTGCAATAAAGTATGTTCCTTAAAGCCAGTGACTTAGTTGGTTAATTGCTGCCTTCATCGGGGATTTATATTCGGATCCAGACCTTAGAAACATTAGTCTAGCGGCGAACATCACACCTTTTCCTATACATCACGTCTCTGTCAGCGCGGGTGAATGGCAGTATCACCGGCAAACAACATTTTGTTTGCTCTTATGATGCGCATTTAACTTCCAGAGCCTGGAAAATCTCGCTGCTGACATGATGAATTACTTCGAGCCAATAAAACGCAGCAACTCCACAGCATGCCTAAAGAACTGCCTGAAATGCACTGACTCTTCTTTCGGGCAAGAGGGACACTGCAAACTAGACATCGATCGTGCCTGGAGGAGTCCTTAGACCTGTGCTCAGCGCTGACATCTCCATCACCCAGAGACACCGTGCTCCGAATCGCACAGGGAGAGGAATTCAAAAAAAGCATTACCAACCGCAGGGGCTTTATCAGGGCCGAGTACGCACGCTCTGAAAACTAAAGATCATGGAAGTCAAAGGAACAAACTTGGTTCGTCATTGGGTATAGGCTGTTTCTCCGTTATGGGCATGCTCATACTTCAATAAGCCATGCCAGCATGCTCCGATTGATTGTTTTTCTTGATTTCCAACTGGGTAGATTATTAAGCCTCTTTCTACAACCAAGAATGGCAACCAAGAATTAAACGGTTGTGTGATATGAATAAATCACCGTCCGCAAGCAGCCGCACAAACAGGTGAGGAATCATTAGACAAGGTACATTCAGCGATTGAGTTAATCTGTTCCCATCTTGAATTTAAAAAACGTGGGCTGATTCTCTGGGAAAAAAGCCTTCCTGCCGAGAGCCTCTCTAGTAAAGATCATTGTCTTCATTGTGATTATTGTTTTTTTCCTTCGGAGTGAATGAGATCCCACTGGAACAAAAGTTTGAACCAAGTATCTCAGAGGTTGGTAAAACAAGGATGCAAACCCACCCCCACGCTGGCCATTTTGGGAGTGGAAAGCGTTACATGAACATGTTTTTCCCAACAAAAAATAGTTGACTGCATTCGAAACATGCATGAGAAAAATTCGCGCTTTGTCAATCTGGGGGATTTTCATGGAAAAAAAAAAGCCCAAAGCTGATATGTTTCTAATGAAATCTCAGTAGGAAGAAAAAAGCCACCGAAAACTGCCCATGAAATGAAAAACATGTGCTTTATTCTCCTCAAAATAATCAAAAAACCGGAACATTTTTGACTGCTCTAGCAAAGGACTATTTTCCCCGTTACATCAAACTTAAATATTCCTATCCCGTTTCTCCTGATGAGTCTAGGTTTGGTCTTTCTCGCCCTTTCTGGGGGTCAGTTGTCTCTGGTGTAGACGCAGGCAGTAGCACCTCCATAAAGCGGGGCTGGAGGGGACCTCATCCAGTCCAACCCCTGCCTGGGGCAGGATCAGCCCTGGCCAAACCACCCCGGACAAAGTCATCATCTAAACTCTACATAAGACTTATCCTAAATATTGCTTGGTCGTTCCAGGTAAAGAAGCCTTAAATAACACCCAAAAGGATCTCGGGTGTTAGAGCAACGGTGATCAGCCTCTGGCCTGCGGGTCACGTCCGGCCCGTGGAGCCATGTCACCCAGCCTGCGTGGCTCGCCTTGGGTCTGGGAATTCGGCAGCAAGGAAAGAGGCAATTAACCCCAACACTGCTCCTCCACGCCACATTTCTAAGTCCCGTGAGCCACATGACATGGCCCTGCTATATGCCAGGCTAGTCCTGCACGCTGGATCAGCCCCCAGCCAGTCCGATGCTGCATGCTAGACTGGGTCCAGTCCCACGTCCTGGATGCGGCCCACGCACTGGATCTGACCTGCGGACCAATCCCGCCCTACTCATCCCACCCATGGGCGGAAAGGCTGGGCACTGCTGCATGAAGCCTGGCTCTCCCCTCGATCGCTCTGCATCCGCCCTCTTCACTCCAGGCCCCAGAGAGCCTTCCCGAGAGGCAGGAAATTAATTCCCCAAACAAACACCACCACCAAATGCCGGGGAGGGAGGTGCAAGAAACAAACCAAAAGCTTTCATTTAAAAGAGCCCTGACGCCAACCACCGGCTTGCACTGGGCTGGAGGGTCATCTGTATTTCAAGGATGCTTCAAGAAAACTGGGGAGGGGGGGAAGACAGAAAGATGTGGACAAATTGGGAGAGTCCAGTGGAGGACATTAAAAACGGTTGTGGGGCTGGGGGACATGACTGGTGAGGCGAGGCTGCACTGAGGAGGGAGCGATCCCCTGCACCGGGGCAGGC
>NW_017728910.1:25604681-25610884 GCF_001723895.1 Crocodylus porosus | reverse complement strand
ATTTGATAGCAGCCTTTACCTCCCCGCCGGGGGGGCTGCAAAGGGGATGGAGCTGAACTGGTCTCAGTGGGGGCAGATGGCAGAAGGAGCAATGGGCTCAAGCTGCAGCAAGGGAAGTTGAAGATGGATATTAGGAAAAGCTTTTTCACCAGGAGGGTGGTGAAGCACTGGAGCAGGCTCTCCAGAGAGGTGGCGCAGTCTCCATCCTTGGACATTTTTAAGAGTCTTATTTGGGATGGTGGAGTTGGGGCTGGTCCTGCCTGGAGCAGGGGGTTGGACTAGATGCAACCCGCTGAGGTCCCTTCGACCCTCACTGTCTGTGATTGAATGATAAAACCTTTTCCTATTGTCACCTGTCTGCAGAGGATGGGAAAGAGAGGACCACGGACTACAGTGATGTTCAGTCCCATGCAGACTGGGCCACGAGTCCCACACTTTGGACCCACATGGAGCTACGTGATGCACGGGGCTTCTGCTGTAACGGGGGGACGTCCTCCCTGCACGGACAGCCAGGCCAGCACGGCTCCACGGGCATTTCGACTCACATGAGTAACGAGCGCGAGAAGCAAGCACTTGTCCCGATTTCCTCAACTGCGTCTTTCCTTTTTTTAAATCTAGTAGGTAGCTGTTTAATTAGAAGTAATAAATAATGTAACCCTATAAAAGGTTTATTAATAAAACAATTAGAGCTGCCAAATTTAAAGCACTTAATCTTGGTCGGGCCATTTTTTCGCGCTCTTCCCTTTCCTGAGAGCAGATCATGAATCTTGCTTGGGCATATATTTCAATGCGGCGAGCACAGCCAAGGATTTATTAGCTCTGGAAATCAATCAGGCAACCAGAGCTCTTAAAATAATATTCCATCCATCGTGCGCGTTTCTCTTTCTGGATGCTCCCCTCCCCAGGCTTTTATCTGGGAAGGAGAAGACAGGAAAGCTAAGGGACCGACTGCTGCCCTTGGAATATCACTGTTCTTAAGTTTTTGTGTCTACAAGACCCCTCTTGTAAAGGAAGAGGCAGGCAGTCTCCTTCGTGAAGGCCTTGCATTGCGAACAGGCAAGATAGGGAAAGCCTGGATAATGGTGCTTATCCCCCACCCACTTGGGCCCAGAGAGTGACTTGCCCAGGGCTGCATAGGGAGCCTGTGGCGGAGAGACAGGAATGAACCCAGAGTACAGGCCTTGTGCGTCTTAGTCCAGTGCCTTAACCACAAACCCATCCTTCCTCTTTCTGCGGTAAAATGCCACTAAAAATAAGTCCCGTGGCCTCACGTCTTCACCTGAGCTCAAGGCCCAGCTGCTTGGACTCCATGCGAAGGAACGGACTCAGGGGTCCCCCAAGGCTGAATTTCTTTGTGCACCAAGTGGCCCTCCCGCCTGCCACCGGCACTATGTCCAGATCCGACTTTCCTCCACAACCCCGTAGCAGACAGCGCTCTGGAGCTGGGCTCCAAGCTCCTCAGAGGGCAGGGTTTGATCCTCAGCCCCCGCGTGCTACTTTTCCCTGCCCCCATGTCCTCCGATCTGCAGGCCAAGAAATGGGAGCCTGGTTTGCTTCTTGAATCAACCCCTAACTTTTCCAGCTATAAATTTGGTACAAACTGGCCTGAACTCAGAAGCAAACATATGCTTGCTGTCATCTCCTTGCAAGAAATAAGCACACCAGGAAAAGATGCTGCACGCCCCCCGCAAACGCACCTTTCGGGGCTGCCCATCCACGCTGCTCTGAGAACACCAATACACATGCTTAGGAAGGGCACTCTGACCGACTGACTGTTTTACCGACAACGCGCCACTTCCACCCTGGACGGTTATGCATCGCTAAGAAGATCTGGACCCTTCGCTGAACTGCCCAGCAAACACTGGCTCAGCACGCTGCATGCATGCAGGCTGTTGAGTTGGATAGAAAAAGGGGGGGAAATACTCTGATGTGAAAGGTCTGTTTCAGCAGAATAATTTCCTTCCTCCTGCCTGGTTAGGTCAGGGGTAAAAATACCAATTCTGTCTCTCCTTATGAAGTAGCCCTTTTTCTTTCCATTCTCTCTGCTGCTCAGAGCTGTCTAGAAATGCAGGTTTCTGTCTATGCTGCTTCAGTAACCTTCAGGCTGTTCCCCAGCTCTCCCCAGTGACTCACGGCATAGGCCAAGGGAACCCACCCGATCCAAACAAGGTTCGGGTCCGCGGTCTGTGCAGATCTGCAATGCAGGCACTTCCATCCCTGTGGCTTAAAGAGGAGAAATGAGGCTCAATGATGAAAGATTCCCCTTGAAAGTTTAAGGGAATGCTGATCAACTTTCCCCTTGAAAGTTTAAGGGAATGATGATCAACTTTCCCCTTAAAAATTTAAGGGAATGATGATCAACTTTCTCCTTAAAAATTTAAGGGAATGATGATCAACTTTCCCCTTGAAAGTTTAAGGAAAGATGATCAATTTTCTCCTTGAAAGTTTACAGGAATGATGATCAATGATGACCAACTTTCCCCTTGGAAGTTTATGGGAAGTCAGGTCTAGCGCTCAATACTGCTGAGTCTCCTTTCACTCCAGTACCTGGGGCTATGCTCTTGGACCAGTAGGATCTGAGTTTGATCCTGGCTGTGGCTGGCAAGTGCCAAGAGATCTCGATGTCAAGAGTGATGCTCCTACATGGCTGTGTAACTGCACGTGTGCATTTTGACAGAAGCTACCCTTCACTGTTATCTGGATGCCATAAAAAGTGCCAGCATGCCACAGGTTAAACTTCAGCTAACTTTTGGCTCTGTGGTAGAAAATATCTCTGTGCTATAAACAAAAGGAAGTGAGTTCAACGTCTGCGCCACTCTCAGCACTCTGCAATAACAACATCTGGCTCGTCTTCCTCATTAAAGTTCAGTTCCTAAAAAGCCAGGTCAAGAGAAGCAGTCGTGTGGAATCGCTACGCAATTATTTGGTACAATAAGTCAACATTTCATCTCAATGGTTCGCTTCAGCAGTTCCTCAGTTTGCCTCTTTCATTCCAGGCCTCGCTGATAATCATCTGCCTTTGATTTGCTGGCTACTCAGCTCAGGGTAGACGTGGGATTAGTGCACTTCATTATCCAACACCCTCCTTCCCCTCCACTCCACCCGCCTGGGTAAGAAACACAGTACAGAAATCAGCAAAGACATCAAAAAAATGATATTGTAATGAATACTCCATCATTCAGGATGCACTGTACATGTTCATTTTTCCTGTGCATTTGCAAATGATGCACGAGAGGTTTCTTCTTTTGGAGAGAAAATAACTTCAATTATGTGTTCTCAACTAAAGAAACATGGAAATTATCTTCTTTTCAAAAGGTAGAATTAGCCCAATTTGGAACTGAAAGGCAGCCAGAAACATTTCTCACTGATATTTACTTTCCCTTTCATTTTTCCCCCCCCTTTTCCTTCAGCTGCATAAAGTTTGCAGCTTTCTTCTCCTCTAAACACACGCCAAATTTTTTCAGTAGTTGGATCAACCGTATCAAGGCCTTTCTATTCAACGGTATAACAAAGAATCCAGTTTTAGAGGCAGTAATGCTCACCCAGCCTTTTGGACAAGGGAAGGCCGAGAAGTGAGACGTTTCTTAAGAGCGCCTCATGAGAAAGAAATATCAAATGATCTGCCTCCTCGACAAGAGAATCAATGGATCCCTCCTGCAGTCAAGGCTTGCGTGAGGATCTTCTAGGGTTTTTTTACTGAAGAGTCTCCAAAGCCAGGTGGAGATCCTTGGAAAGAAGTGGATTTGTCTAGCTGCTGTAAAAAGTCAAGAGAATATAAAAACCCCTGGGTTTATCCCGGACATGCAAGAAATCCCATGAGTCCCCTCAGAAAAAGTCACTTTTTGTACGAGATCAAATATGCAGTAATATCAAACAGAGTCAGCCCGTGCCCTACTGCTGAGTCCATTCCCATGGGCACCTCTTCCATTTCAACCCAGGAAAACTTCTGCAATCTTTTCTCCTATGCCTGATGAAGGGTGTTGGTGCCCAAAAGCTTGCAATTCAAGAATTTTTCTTGCAAAAATCTAGTTGGTTTAATAAAAGATATCACCTCGACCACAAGTCCTGATTGCTTGACCCTTTGCAAGGATTTTATTTGCAAAGGTTTTAGAAACAGAAATAGCCATCTGGGGGCAACCAGCAGCCCATGTAGTTTCAAGCCTGCCTCCAGCTGGGGTTAGTATCAACCATTGCCAAAAAATATAACGGAGGGCCGGTGATGGAGGTGGTTATGGAATAACAGACACCAGGAATAACACACAGCCCTCGATCTCTGTCTGCTAGACGCTGACTCACCGGGAGAGCCAATATCTCTTCCCCAGCTCCTAAAGCCTTGCCGTTTCTTGTTAATCTGTCCCAAATTGTAACTCGGGGTGTTCTTATGTTCTGCCTCAACTTTCAGTCCTTTTCAAATGCACCTGGTGCCTTGGCTTCAGTGATGCCTTGAGACCATGCCTTTCACAGGCTAAGTGTATATGGTGTGAAATGAGTATTTCCTTGTATTAGTTCTCAGTTGGCGGCTGCCAGATATTCCCTTGTTTTGGGGTAAGGATGTAGGGAGAGCAGGGTGTGCTGACTGCAACTAAAAAAAGCAGGACCTTAAAGTTGGACTCTGCAAGAAGAGACCTAAATTGGGAAGAGACCTAAATTGGTTACCCCATTTACAAGCTCAAGTCACATTTGCTTAAAGTACTTAGATGCTTAAAGGTAGACCAAGAGGCCAATTTTAGGCTCAAAGGCCATGATTTTTTATGTCTGCAGAACGATGGACAGTGGCTGCTATACAAAAACAGCTTCGAGACACTGGCGTGGGGTCCAGATGCCCTTGCAGCTGGAGCGGAGGAGAGTGGCACCAATGTGGTCACGTCGTGCTGGAGATACAGGTGCCGGAGGCTGGGCTTCTTCCAATGGAGGCCTTGGGGATTTCACTATTGAAAAGAATGGGAGTTTGGACGTGAACATCCACCGGACCAGCGTGATGCTGCCTCCGGCCAGGGGGGCGGACTAGGTGACCTCGCGGGGTCCTTTCCAGCCCAACTTCCTGCAGCTCTAGTACCATTCCCCTGGCAGAGGGTTGCTAATTAATCGGTGTCTGTAACACCCTCCGAGATCCTAGGATAAAAATGACTATATAAGGGCAAACTGTTCCATTAATCATCAAAAATGGTAATAAATGAACATGACTATTTTGTCCTTGAATGCTGTGTTATTCTGCGATAGGCTGTTCTTGTGATCCCACGTGTCCTCGCTGATGTGCTGGATCTGGAGCAGCTGGGCTGTTTTTGCTGGGTGATACAGAGGTTGGATAATCGCTAAATATTTATATTTGGCACTTGCTCTCCACTCTGAACATGACTGTGTTAAACAATAGCTTCCACTTCCATAGCCTGTCACCCTTTTTTGCTGAATGCTGGGGTTGTGTGTCACGTTTGAGCATCGCAGGCATCTCACTGCGCTTTTTGGGGGGAGCAAAGCTGGCTATTCTTAATTAAAAAACAAAAAGTGCAAATCCTCTCATTGTAGCTGTCTGCCTTGTTAATGGAGGAAACACGAGCAGTTTAAACCACATGCCACTGAGACTCAGCATATAAATGCTGTGCTTGGCTTTCCATTGACTTTCCTTTCTAGACCTAAGCTAGCATAATGCATCCTTTGTCCCTACTGGTTGTGGGTGTCTAAATCGATGTTATTCAACATGTCAGTTGGATTTCTCAAGACTTAAACCATGTACAATGGGGGGCTGAGGGTTGGCCATATTAGTCTTTGCTATAGGAGCAATAGATACTGATACTTCAATCCCCCTTAAAAAAAAAAAGACAGAAGAAGCTCCATGCTGAAGGTCAAGGTTTCATGTTTTCTTGCTTACTATTTTTGCAACCTGCCCTGCAAACTTCTCCTGGGCTTAAAGTCACGTGGTATCCCCGGGACTAAGGACACCATCCCTGAGACTAACAGGCCCAATGGTAACTGCCACCGAAACCACGCTGCCATAGCCCCTAACCACTTCGACTTCCAGTACCAGGCCTCAAAGCACTAATCAACCAAGTTCTCCACCTTGGGAGGAAAAACCTGCAGCACCCTTATAGGCTCGGCAGTGCTACGCTGGCTAGCACTACAGAAGAAAGGGACTTGGGGGTCATCACTGACCACAAGATGAACATGAGCCTGCAATGTGATGCTGCGGCTAGTAAAGCGACCAAAAT
>NW_017728910.1:25587389-25604261 GCF_001723895.1 Crocodylus porosus | reverse complement strand
GGGGGGCTGGACTCAATGATCCTTCGGGGTCCCTTCCAGCCCGAATGTCTATGAAATCTATGCACCACTAAAAGGAGGAGATCAAAGCCTGCATTTCAGACAGGGCCTCTCTGGATGTCCAGGGAATCAAAAGCTTGGCCACCAGGCTGCTTAATGAAGATATAAGGTGCTTTTGAACCATCAGAGCCCCCTGCTTTCATGGCTCTGGGTCGTGCTAAAGGTGCAGAGGCTCTGGCTGGAGAGATGATGGAGCAGGGCTGTACTCAGGCACACCGGTGTCACTGAAGCCAGCAGGGAGATGACAGGAAGGCTACTGTAAAGGGGAACACTCCCTTCTCCAAATCTCTACACTCAGACATAAAATGAAAGGAGGACAAAGGTTCAACCTAACCCATTTTACAGATGGACAAAGTGAGGGCAGAGTGCTATCATGCCCTGCAAACTCAGCAGTGGAAGCAAGGATAGAAACCGGGTTTCCTTGGTGCCTGGTTCAGTGTGCTGGTGCTTTTAAGTGGACCCGAGTGACGCGGGAATGTGCCTGTGGTCAGCTCCAGCCATTTGGGGTTAGGAGACTGTTTGCAAGATAAATGCCACCACCTGTGCCACAGTTCAGGTCCGCTGCCCGCTTAAAAAACAGTCTCTTCCAGCTGCGATGCCTTGGCAGGTAACAAAAACAGACGCGATGGCGCACGGCTCATGTTTGAAAAGAGAAATAAACCTCATCATTTTTACAGACGCTAATTTTGCATGTGAAAATTGCATTCATACTGTATTAACAGTTTATATATAGCCTGCTTGCCAGATGCCTGAATATGCTAGAAAAGATACTTAAAGTATGCAAATCGGGTTTCTGTTTTAATATACAAAGAAACTTTAAAATCACATCACTTTCCATCAACAAGACAGGTTTCAATCTCGTTTTTCTTTTGTGTGAAAACGTCGGCAGCAAACAAATGGTTAACCAAACGGGTTCAACCCGCTCTGTGCAGTCTCAGTTTGAGTCAGGGGCATCACGGGCCATCGCCCTTCTCAGGGCCCCACTGAGTTAAACAGAGACTATGTGTTTTGCTTAATTAACATGCAAAAAATATTACAGTAAAAAAGTGTTGCTCGTACTGGAGAAAGGAACAGCCTCGTGGTCGCACACAGGACTCCGGGGTTGCACTCCCGGCAGCTTCCTGAACTGCTCCGCGCCTGCGGATGGGGCGATACTGCTTAGCCGCCTCGCCCCGAGTTACCAAGCTGAACACGCGAACGCTCGCAACGTGGAAAGTGCTGCGTTTTATTTATTTGACGTGACTTATACGCCACCCTTCCCCACAAAGGCTCATCCATAAAGCATAAAGCGACTTGAGCGTCAACATGAAATAGGACCTCCCAAACCAACAGGGCAGCCTAGCGCTGCCCAAGTTGGAAGGTCTTCTTGTTGGGTAAACCCAATGGCTTTTATTAGACCAACTCAAACGGGTGGAAAAAATTCCTCTTTGCGAACTTCTGGATGCAAGCGTCCTTTGTCACGCTGAGGTCTGCGCTCTTCCTGGATGGGATAATAAAGAAGCCGGAGGCTGGTATCACAGATTCACAGCCGTTTAGGGCCGGAAGGGACCTTATGGGATCATTGGTATCAAAAAACATCTAGCTGGCAGCCTTGAGAAGGAAGAAGCTCTAGAGCTGAGGAACAAGGGCTGGGAATGGCCCCCCGCGTCCTTCTGCCATGTAGACTTGGCCTGTTGATGGCATTTGCGGGATGCTGCTCTAGAAGAAAGTTACGCCCTTTGTAGCACAACTTGCAGGGCGATGATCTTCACAAAGCACGGTGGGAGCTTTGAGCAGCGTAAGCATGGGCTGCTTCATCCGCCTTTCAATGCCTGGGGGTCACAATGAAGGGTAAGGGAAGAGGCAGGCCCTTCGGTATGTAGGGCCCACGTGGTGTAGGACCAGCTAGGTCAAAACCAGCACCTTGATTTGCACCGGGAGGCACTGCAGAGTGGAGCACTTGGGTTACATGCTCCTGGCGACCCACCCCTGCCGGAAAGCAAGACACTATTGTTAGCCATTGTCCTTATTCATTGACCTCAGTGGGACAATCCTCTCCCTTGAGTTTTGCATTCTTTATTAAATCTTCAAAGCAGCCACCTGTCTCCCCGCATGCCCAGGACACGCTGTACTCCACAAATAATGATGATGAACGAGAACAACCCTGACCAGAACAAAGGTGTCGCAGCGGCAAAGAGCATTCCTGCTGGGCTCAGCTAATCCTTGCTTTCCGGAGGACAGGAAGGCTTCCCCACCTTGTGCATGTCGCCATCCCAATATTACTCCGCTCCTGCCTCATCAGAGCCCCCCACGCAGAAATGGTTAAGATTTTGGTTGGTTTTTTCACATAGCAATGCACCCTCCTTTGCATCCCAGGGCAGACCTGGTAGGGCCTTTTCAACCTTTTGTAGCATATCTTTGTTGGGGAGCTTTGAACAAGAGACACGGGGCAAGCATGACATCCTCCACCTGACTTCTGGTGGGAACTGGTTAAGAAAAGAGAGGCAGCGACGGATCCGGCCAAAGCAAGGCTCAGGGTATCAGGACACCTGGCATCTACCCAGATCCATGTCTCTGCTTGCCCCTCCCGCATAATAAATGGAGCTAGTCAAGAATATCCAACAATATATATTTTTAATTAAAAAAAAAAAAGGGGGGGGGAGAAAAGTTTTGCGGGGAGGGAAGAAAAAAGGATCAGACCGTTTTAAGGCCGATCTCTTGTGGGCGAGGGTGCCGTGAGGCTGAATCCATCTCTGCTTGTGGTTTTGGCCTTTCAGAGAAGTTGTAGGAGAAGACAATCCAATTAAATGGGACTAAGAGCAAACTGATGCTGCCCTATGGGGGTCCCCTGGCTCCCATGACTTAGCTTGGTACATTGGTCCCAAGCCTCAAAGCCACATGAACTTAAAGTAAATCCAGGTGCAAGTGCATGCTCTCACCTCTGTCTTGCTTTGAGTCTCCTTCCTTATTCAGACCATGCTTACAGCTCTGCTGCAAGACTTCCTGAGGGCCTCTCAAGGGCTGAAGCCGCAGGAGTGTTTAAAGCCACGAGTCTTCCCACCATGTGCAATGAATGAAATGTTAAGGCGAGCTCCTACCCCCATCTAAACCCCTGCTCAGCTACCTTACACCCTGCCAAGCCCCAGTTGCAAAAATGTACTCATTTATTCATTAACAGCCTGTCTCACTGGGGAGAGCTGGGCTGAGGATAAATCCCCTGCACTGACAGCCGCAGGCTTCTGCATCGCACAGACCTGACTGCAGCGAGCTGGGAGACCAGGCTTTTAAGAAAAGATGATCCCAACACTGTGGGGAAAGCTCTCGAAGACGCGAGCGGGGTTAACAGCCTCCCGCAGAAGTGACACCGGGTCTATAAGTTACAGCCCTGATGCAAGGTGTAAAAAGGGACCTCAACTCTTCCCCGAGTGCAAGTGGGCTTCCCAGTCTGGACTGGTGATGGCAGTCTGCAGCCGCTCAGAGCCGAGCCAGGTCGGGCGAACCTTGTGCCGCGACTCCTGCAAAGCACACAGCCCAAGTCAGAGTGACATTAAATAAAGAGGTGACTACATTAAATGTTCCTGCCATGGGCAGAGCGAGAGAGCAATGAAGAGGAGCACTGAGGAGGTGGAGGAGGAGGGCAAACAAGTTATGATGAGATCTGGGGCCGAGATGGAGAGTCTGGAGGCTGCATTTCAAGGCCGGGAGCTGGAATCAAAGCGCACAGTCTGTGCACGCATGATGAGCTCAGTTCCAATATTGTAAAGAGCTTTCGCTGCGGCACAGACTCGCGCATGCTTCACTATCCATTATCCCGGGATCACCAGAAATAATATTTTCAGCGCCAAGCCCTGCGCTGCACTGGAGGGGGGGGGCAGAGTCCAGGCCAGACGCCTGTCGTGAGGATTATCATTTATCTCGTCCAATGTACTTATGGAAATGATCTCTAATTTGGCTCACAGCGGTAAACATTTCTCAACAAAGTCATAATTTTCTGGTGATACAGTGCAGGGCAGTTAACTCCAGTATTATTCAGATAAAAGCTTCAAGCGTTCCTTCAAACGCTGTCGCTGGTCAGCGAACTTCCTGCTTGCCGCAGGCCGCGGCGCTCGTGCGAAGTGCTGGGAGAGGGCATACGGTTTCTCTGTGAAGGGCTGCAAAATGCAGGCTCTGCTTGGGCAGCTGGGGGCTAATGCTCGACAGCAAGATGCGGTGGGCAGTTTCACTGGGATGCAACCCACACTGCATGGGAGAGCTGATGCGAGGCCATCGTGCTACCCAAGTCTGCTCTAGGTGCTTGAGGGCAGCGAGCAGGGAGAACCAGCTCTTAAGGAAAAGCCACACAAATCCCAACACTTTGGTGGGAAAGCCTTTGAAGATGCTGGTGGGAGCATCCTGAGCCAGCATGGGTGGTGGTACGTGGTATTTAAGCGGTGGCGTGGGGGTACGTGGTATTTAAATGGTGCATGGTTGAATTTACCCAGAGAGGTGAATTTCCACCTCGAAGCCTGACGTTGCACGGTTGGATAAAAGATGGCTGGAAGGGTCAAATACGAGAGAGGGCATCTCTGCAGGATGGCCAGCATGCTCCAGGACTTTGTATGAACCTTTTTCCAACACAGGGAAATGAGGGAGCATCTGGCTGGCAGGACCACAAGTGTGACTGCAGCAAGACGGAAAGAGAAGTGACGGGGGTGGGAGGCGGGTGGGAACGCACGGCGTGGAGTTCACAGCAGAGGGATGAAGATGGGCCTCTAGGTTGAAGACCGACGAGATACAATAAGACCATGAGCAAGCAGGTGAGGAGAGCCTCGGTTCAGAAACACCCGGCTCGTATCTCTAAGCGACAAGCTCCTGTAATGGAAAGGATCTGTGCTGCTGGGATCAAAGAAATGGTGAATGAGTTAGGGCAGTGCTTCCCAAACCATGCTCTGCAAGGCCCTTGCACCAAGCCTGTGCCGTTTGCACCAAGCCTGTGCCGTTTTAGCAGGTTTTGCAATTAAAAGGGGGTGAACTGGGAGCATCATGTTGTGAGCTGTGAGTGCATGCAGATGCCTGCTGGTCCAAAACATCTATGGCGCACAAAAATTGCAAGAACAGAGGAGGAAAAGTACAACAGGGGGGTATACCATGAGCCACACGAGGCCAGGGAAGCAAGCTGGGCAGAAGGAGCAGGGCAGCCCCAGGAGATGGCCCTGAAACCCCCTGCTGCTATGCTAGCCTAGCCCAGCGCTACCCTGGGCACCACCAGTCTCCTGGCACGGGATTTAGGCAAAGCCAGGTCAAAGCGCACAACACCAAACCCTCGGAGAGCAATGGAGGGAGAGTCACATCCCGAGCCATCTTCAAATCCCACCGACCCATGGGGTATGTGGTATTCAAATGGTGCACAGCTGAATTCATCTGTGGCGGTGAATGTCCATCTCGAAGCTTGACTGCAACCCTGTTGCACAGCTGGATATAAAAGCAGCGGGCAGACAAAGTCCTGCAGACAGAAAGCATGCTGCCTTGTCTAATGGACTGAGGTCCCAAGAGGCACCCCAGCAGGATCATCCCATGTCCGGGGTTCCCATCCTTTGGCACGTTCAACCCCAGCCCCTCGGTGGGGGTTTTACAAAAGCAAACGGGAAACTTTGCACCAGGAATTCACCTGTGACTTCTAGCGGTGCAGCTACTGCCTCGGCTGGCAGGAAAGCCCTGGGAAGAAGTGAGCACCCAAGGAAAGCTCAGCCTTTTCAATAAAGCTGGGATTGACCTGGGGGAGGTCAGGGCTCGGGAAGAGGCACGGCAGGAGTGACGAGACCTGGCAGCTCAACAAGATCCACGTTTCGCTGTCCGAACACCCCTCCGCGTACCGAGATGCATCCGCGCACGCTGCCCGCAGGCCTGCGGGGCAACCGATGAACTGATCTGGCTAATTGGTCGAGCAGCACTTAGCAGGGAACAGAGCGAGCAGAAGGAGGCTGCGGCGTGTGCAATTATTGCTGAAGAGGCCGAGGGCTGTGGCAGGAGAGAGCAAGCTGTCTGCAGTGCTCTGGAGGAGTACAAGGACCGCCGGAGCCGGGAAGCGCTTTTAAGTTTTGTTCAGCAGCAGGAGTGAGAAGCAAAAAAAAAAAAAATCCTGTGCTGTTTAATGATGGAGCCACTCTCAGGGAGAGCAGGCAGAGTCGGTGGCTGGGGGAAAACTTACTGGGCTGCAGAGTGAAGGGCCAGCCCCTTGGGTGGTGCAAACCGGTGTCAATCCTGGAGCCATATGCAAAACACGCCAGCTCAATCCACGCAGTGGAGCGACATGCTGGGTAAGCAGAACCTGTTCAAAAAGCACCGTCTGAATCCAAGTTTGAGCTGTTTAACTATGATGCTTAAACGCAATCTTATCACAGGAATCGTAGGGAAGTAGGGCTGGAAGCGAGCTCAGGAGGTCACATCCAGTCCAGTCCCCAGGTCACAGCAGAATCAAACCCCGACTAAACCAGCCCAACCTGGTCCTGGAAGTTTCCCAGGACAGATATTCCTAGCTCAGTGCTTGACCACCCTCATCTTCTGTAGTAATGTGTGCCTGGTGAAGCCAATAGGCAGGAGGCTGCCCAGGTCCTGAGTGGGCACTGCTGACGGAGACCACCGACCTCTGCAAAGTAAATTCATTTTATGCAACTTGCATGGCACTCTTGGGCTCAGTCCTTGCTCCCATCTCCAAGGACCTCTTCTCTCTCCACCCTAATCTCTATTTATTCCTGCCAGCATCTCACACTTCACACCAGTGGGTTTCTGCTCCTGGACCAGGCTTATTTCCAGGAACCCACTTTGCCTGGGCATCCCTTCCAGAGTCTGTATAACCCACCTCCTCCAAACCCCATCTCCAGGATGCTGGGCAGAGTCCAAATATTCATCTAGAAAACAGCCGGAATGATCCAGCTGTCTTAAAGCCCCCAAGAGACCATGACATCCTATTGCCACATGCACATCCATGCTCCACCCCCTACTCCATACAGCTCTCTCCTAGTCCAAATGCTTTAGGGGAGGATGCAAAGAGAGAATCAGCCGTCACTTTGCGCTGTGCATATTCACAGCATCACCTCCCAACTCTGAATGAGCTGCAGGGCTCTCCTGGTGCATGAAAATCACAGCACACGCATGCATAAGAACATCAGAGCTAATATCCGTGGGGTCAGACCAAGTCCAAGTCCAGCGGTGCAGAGCGGAGGCTGGAAGGGAGACTGGGTTTTCCCCCTGTTCCTCTCGCCCTTGCAGCCTCCAGCATTTGAGGTCCAGGAAACTCCGACGCAGAGCCTGTGCCCCTCAATGCCATGCTCAACAGCGACTGATGCCCCTTTCCTCCAAGAATGTGTCCAGCCCCGTGAATGCAGGCAGCAATACCTAGAAGAGCTCATAACACGGCTCTAGACACAAGGAGGGTGAAGCCAGCTACAGAAGCACTAAGGACACATGCTGGTTGCTCCTGCCTCGCATCCCACCTTTTTCTGCTATGTATCATGGTGTTTTTAAGCCTCCCCAGAGGCGCTGGGTGTTGGCTATAGCCAAGTCTGGGGACTTCAGGTTGTGCCAACGCTCCTACCAGGAGCAAAGCTGGAGGGTCTTGCCCCTCTGTTTAGGATTGTCCCCTATTTGGGGCCAGGAAGAAATATTACCCCACGGTCCGACTGGTATGGACTGGGGGAAGTTTTCACCTTCTCCTGTAGCGGAGGGTGCAGCCCTCTGCCCAGGACCTCTTGACGTCATCGGCTGCCGTGGTCCCCCCGCTTTCCACGCGGCAGGTTCGACTGGGCGATGTGCGCTGCGTCAGGGTTGAGGGTCGTCCTACGCAGAGATTAGACAACGGGTTTGTCCAGGGCAGTCTGGATAGGGATGCTCCTGCCCCAGGCAAGGGGGCTGGACTAGATGCGACTTCCGGCACTTCCTGCCACCCCGCTTCTCGACGACTCTTGGGACCAGGCTCCAATTCCCTCTTCTGGGACAGCAGCTCAGAGTCATTTGATGGTTTTATTCTGGGTCCTGCATCACGGCTGCCAGGAACGGCACGGCTGTCTCTGCCCAAGGTCAAGAGCAAGGGGAGATGCTTCCCTCCCTATTAGTCGCTGCAGGGGAGATATCCAGCTTCGATTTGAGGCACTCTGTCTGGGTGGCGCAGAGGAGCCGTACCAGCATCCGTTCTTGCAGAAGCAGGGGGTTGATTTGTAAACCTGCAGGAGGGCCGACCTGGAGCCGGCGCTGAATTCCTGTTTCAAACACCCCTCAAGACAAGCACGCGGACACGGCGCCAGCTTGCGAGCAGGGAAATGGCAGAAGAGAAGGCGGCTGTCGTGTGCGCCGAGTTGCCACTGTTGAGACGGCAAAGATGCCGGCTCAATCTGTTGTGCAAAGCTGAGGGTGTGCGTCTGTGCGCGAACTGCAAGAGAAAAGGCAACACCCCCTCCCAGCAAACATCAGTACCATTTCCAGTCTGCACGGGCACCTCCCAGCAAACCAAAGGGGCCAGGGCCTCATCCGGTCCACCAGCCGGTGGCTAGCCAGGCCCTGGCGACGGCAGGGCAGAATGGAAAGTCCCTTTTCCGAATCCTCCCTGCGAAAGACTCCCATCTGCACGGGCAAGCCCACCAAAGCGCTTCTGCCCACGGCAGCACTGCGATCACGCGCTTCGTTTTCTAAACCCAAAATAGCAGGAGCCAGACCTGGGATGTCACGTGCAGCTGTGCCGGGGAAAAGGACGCAGTCCAAATGCCACCCTCCGGTGCGGCCGGCGGCTTTGGCAAGGCACTGAAGCCACAACACGGGCAGCTTTCTCCTCGCCACACCGGCCTCTCTGCTAGGAGAGCGCTCCTCTCCCCGCCTCGAGCCTGCAAAAACCACCGGGCCTGGCAGCCTGGCATCTCTTCCCCAGGATGAGACCTCTCTCTCGCTTTGCATCCTCGGCAAGGCAGCTAGCGGTAGGCATGGGTGAGAAACAGCCTCGTCCCGCGCTCTAGGCTCCGTGTTGCGTTGCTCAACCTGAGCTATAATCAGAGCAGGCCGTGTGGACTCAGCCGGCGCAAATCCGTGCAGCTGCAGTGATTTCCAGGGAGCTGGGCCAATTTCTGCTCGCTCGCCGAGCACCCCCCACGTACTCCCTGGTCTGCCTTGTTGGGCATGTCTGTGAGCCTCCTGGGTTGAAAGATGCTCGGAGAACGCCGTCTGGGCACGGCGTAGTGGTACCATCCCTCCAAGGTCACTAGTGGAGAGGGCAAGCATCTAAAGGGGTGTAGAGCAAAAGAGGACGTCTTCCTCCCACATGCAATAGCGGGGGGAGAGCAGAGCATACTGGAAGGGAGGGCGGTGTTTTTCGACAGTCGGTGTCAGCGTGACAGCTTTGCCAGGGAGCTTCAGCAGGGGCAGGGATGAAGGATGGCATCCCAAGCCACATCTCTTTCTGTCCCTGGACCTCTGGCTGCTGGGCGCAGGAGGATTTCTGGTGGGGCAGCAAAGGTTTGAGTGTCTGGAGGCAACTCCCCAAACACCTACTCCTGCACGGGGGGATGCGGGGACCTGACTGTGCCTTCTCTGATATCAATATGGAGAACCAGAGAGGGAAAAGTACACCCCGTGGCTGGGCTCTTTACCGTGCTGCATCTAGGTGGAGAAATGCAATACTGACATCAACCCCCGGGAGACTGATGCACTCAGTTGTCCCCAGTGGTGCCCCAAAGTGCAACAAGGCATTGAACGTTTGGAGCAAACGTGCCTCACTATGGAGGTGAATAGATGAGAGAGACAAAGGGAAAGAGCCGAGACCCAACATCACCAGGATCCACGACCGTCTGCAACCGTTTGCCATCGAACGCGTGGATCTCCAGACTCGCCGATGACTTTCCTGTACTGGAAGACGGCCATCATTGACAGTCCCTTGGTACAACGATGGCAGTGACAGCTCTGGGGTAAGAAGGGTCTGGCCCTGACTTTCTGGTGACAAAGCAGCTCCGACTCAGAGCCTCCTCCGTACCCCAAAAAACTTTCAAAACAAAGATAAATATACCCAGATCCAAGGATTTCCATGACAAACCAAGTCCATGGTCCCATTTCCTTCCTCCCCCCAACAAACACACTTGCAGTCCTGGATCCTGTCTCTGCAACAGGTGCTTTGGAGGAAAGAAAGCCAGCCCTGGAAGGAAGTTTCTTCCTGACCCCGGGCAATTCATGGTTGGCTTAGGCCCTGAAACAGGACGTTTAGCCAAAAGAAGTCTTGTCTAATGCAGCTGAGATGTCCTCATGTCATGATGCACCAGAAGGTGGGTGTCAAAAATTCAGCAGGACTTTCAACATATGCAGACCTGCCGTGACATCTCACACCTCCCTCACATGGGACAGACGTTTAAAGAGGAGTTAGGAAGCCAGAAATCTCGTATAGCCGAGAGCTCAAGACCGTTCTCTGTGTGCTGCTGGGCCGTCCCCCAGTTACTTCACTGCAGGGTCGAGCTGAGATTGAGATCGAGCGCTGTGAACTGCTTTGGAGAATGGCCCGAAGTTCATCTACCTTTCCCCTGTCATTGCTTCAAGGAGTGATTTCCACCCACCGAGCTGTGGCAGCTTGCTGCATGTCAACCTCAATTTCAGCCCATCTGGCGCTCACAACAATGGCTAACGGAAGAAGAAAATGTCTTCACCTGTAATTTTCCCATCAGAAGGTGGCAGAAAGCAGGCGGTGTCCCCATCCCACCCTGCCCAGCGCCCAGGCTCACGGCCAGGCGGGGATACACAGCCCCGGACCAGCAGCCGGAGCGGGGTGGGGGGTGGATATCATTTATTGGGTTGTGCCACGTGAAAAGTTCAAGAAAACGGTATAATTACAGGCTTGTTAGAAGGAGGTTTGGCTATTGTAGCTCTGCACTGCATCTTGGAAGGGAGCGAGCCACAAGGTTTGGGTTTCGGTCATGTTTATCAAGAGAAAGAGCTGCTTCCCGAGCCACGCAAGGAGACGAGCAGTAATGCGAGAACGGCCTGAGAGCACGGGTATCCTTGTGTCGTCCGTATGCCTGCAACGTGCGCCGGTGCTCTTCAAGGGCTGCCGCAGGCGCTCAGGCGCTTACCCGGATGCTGCCCCCAAGCCCCTGCCCACCCCCACCTGGAAACCTCACGCTCCCAGATGCTGCATTGGTGAGAGCTTGCAGTGTGCTTGCACTCACTCTGCCTGGCACCCTATTTAGGTTGCAGCGATAATGCAGGCTAGGCTATTTGAGCATGGGCGGTCCTCCTGTGCTTCCGCACAATTCCTCTCTTGAGCCCAGAACGACAGGTGATTTTCCCTGCAAATTGCTGGGGGAAGAAAATCCAGCGGGGCTCGGGTTTGCTCCAGTACAAAGAGCCACAGACATCCCGATGATGCATACAGCAGAGTACTCGGGCAGGGCTTTGCACTGCGACTGCTCCCACCTGCGAGGGCTAAGCATCCTCCAAAGGGGCCAGGATGAGTCACAAGCCCGCAGGAACCAGACAGCACTAGCACCAGGAGGGGGTCAGGCCGAAAAAACAGACGTGACAGCCATCCTGTCTGCAAGCCCCCTGGAAGATCATGCTTCTGGCATGGAAAGAAAGAGCCACCTCCGCCCCTGCGGTGCTCGGCCCACGCAGGCCAGGCTCAGGTCTGTCTCCCGAGACGCACGAAGCTGGTCAGGAAATCCCCAGTTCCTGGAAACCCATCCCTCAGGGGCTTGGAAGAATGGCTCTGCCATCCACCACGGATGAGCTGATCAGTGCCTAATTAATACATGTGCTCCTTTTGTCCCCTTAAACAGGCTCTGCCTACCTCAGTGGCATGTTCTGGACTGAGCTAGGAAGGAACCAGGTTCAATTCAGCTCTCTTACACACCACCCCTGCTCCAAGAGGCCCCGATCCTAGCAGGGGTGCTTCTAGGGGCTGATATCACAGAAGTAACATGTCCTCCATAGCTAAACCCTCCTGATGACAAAGCCCGAGGCCAATTTGCATGGTCCTAGCGAATGGCACAGCTTGTTTCCAAACATAAGCCCCCTTGCATTTTATTTTTCAGTGCCCACTTGTGCCTCGGGTTTTCACCTGGGGTCTGCCCAGTGTCTCCCTCCCGCCCGCCCCCGAGGCAGGTGAGCGTGCCATGCACCAGCACGAGAGCTCAGTGCCTCTGGCTTACGCTAAAATTTACGGCCGTCTCCGTTCAAACAGCGTTTGGTCCCGTGCACTTGGCTAGCCCGGCTTCTGGGCTTCCAGGGGCCGGAGAAGAAACGCTTGCTCCCTTCATAATGAGATTCGCAGTAAACGGGGGAAGTGATGCAAAAAGAACACAATGTTCAGAGCTGACACTCATGATTAAATAATTAGTCAATATTACGCTCAAATGCTGCCTCCAGTGTTTCATGCCAATCTGTACAGGGAGGAATTTGTCCTTACGTTACACCGGCGGCTCATTTCAGTAATTTCTATAAGCTGGCACGGTGGCCTCAGCAGAGGATGGGTCAAGCTATTGCTAATCCAGTTAGACTGCTAAATACAAATAAGAACTGTGACGGATTAGGAGTGGGGGTGGGGACAGGGCCTGGGCAAGACAGACTCCTCTCACCTGATTTTCAGTGGGTTTCCTCTTAAAAATGAGGCTATTAGCTAATAATTCATGCACAATGGGGGTGGGGGGTGAGTGTGCAATGTTCCCTGGCACCAGAGAAAACCCTGCCAGCTGCTGATGGAGGGGCATAGCTTTCATTTATAAAGCCTATAGCTTTATAGCGGATAATCATAATCGTACAGAGCCTGTCTTGTCCACAGACCACAAAGCACCGCCCCAAAGCTGGGGTTTATTATTCAGGCACAGGCAATGGGTGCAACATGCCCATGGTCACAGAACAAGGAAGAGGACCTGAGTCTCAGTCCAGCACCCTCCTCGACTGCCTATCTGGGATACCATTCCCGATGCCCCTCAACCAGAAGGTGCTGAACAAACGCACCCAATACTCTTTTTTTACATCCGTGGATGGGAATTAGGCAAGAATGTTATGCATCGGCATGGTGCCAGGAAAAGACTCCAGCATCCAACAATAGGACCTATACCCCTCCCCACAGACATCAGGCCAAAGCCAGGGTAACCGCCCGAGATGATGCACGCAGACGCTGTGGCTGACCAGGACACGGCACTGTGCCCTAAGCATCCCCCTCCAGGCTAAAATGCATGGGGACGGGGGAAATGATAGCTGGCTTGAAGCCTCAGGTTAATCCTGCTCACCGATCTCTCCTATGGCCATTGCATGAAGGTCCTCCAAGGTGCTGTGCTGCAATCACGTGGGTGCAACGCAGTTCTGCCTGCCTTGAGGCATGCGGTTTGCACAGCTCCTGGCCCTCCTCTCCCTGCCCAGAATACAGATCTCCACGTTTGCTTCACTGAGACCAAGGTGCTGGTGCTGAGGGTGACATCCTTTGCCCCCTCGCTGCTGATCCCCTGGCACCCCAAGCGTATTGCATTTGCCCCATGCTCTGTCACCTGGAGCACTTGGCTGGGCTTACCGGGGCCTGCACCCTACACACTCAGAGGGTGAGCCCCCTGCCCCTCACTGTCAGACGGACAGCTGGAAGTGCACGTGGGAGAGGGAAGAATAATGCAGGCCCTTTCCATCCATCCAAAGCTCCTCGTCCTGCACGTTGGGTAAGCAACCGCAGCGACATGCCCCTTCGCATTAATGGCGCTGCTCCCGTTCTTCAGGCGAAGCATATCCTTAAGTGCTTTGCTGGACGGGGGCCAAAAGGACAGGGCTGGGTGAGATGCTACAAGAGCCAAATTTCCAGGAGCGTTGCTGTACCCGCCCCGAGCAAATGGAGAGAAGGTCCCTGAACCACCTCCGTCAAGGGCTGCTGCCTCTGCCCCTCTGGGAGGTGCAGCAGCTTTCCCTGGTGCACGCCGACCCGCTCGACCACGGCGTGGAGCTGAGCTCTGCAGGGCCTGTGATCACCCCCGCGTGTAGAGCGGTAGACTGAGACCCAGCTCTGCACCTCCACCTCCAGGGGCCCAGTCCTGAAGGCCTTACTTCCCTGCCAGCTCCCCAAAGTCCAGGCGGCTCCTGAGAGGAGAACGAGCTCACGCAGCTGGCTCTGTGTTTACGGGGCCAACCAGGGGAAGCCCAGACTGGTTTTTCAGGGCAAACAAAGAGGAGAAAGGGTGGGAGATGGCCATGCTAGCTGCTCCGCCTGGGCCAGACGCCCGCTGGGTCCTTGCCAGCAAAGTCCCTGGCTGCCAGCTGCACCGCCCATGATACAGGTCTGCTCATGTGTAGGGAAGAATTCAACAGGGCAGAGAGACTAAGTGACTTGCCCAAGGCTATGCATGCATCTGTGGCGTGTGAGGCACCTGCTCATCATGGCTGAACAAGCTAATCCGGGGAGACGTTAGCAACTGTTTTACGAGCACGAGGAACGAGGAAGAAGTCCCACCCGGAACCGGCTCCTGAAGCACGTAGGAAAGCGCGGCAGCCGGGGTGCAACAAGCGCTACCATCTACAAGGGCTGCCCTGTCATAAAGTTTGCACCCAGCTACGGCTGGGAAGCTGGCTCCCACGTGTCGCAGGGCCCGCTTTCCACCCCGTGCTGGAGCGAGAAGAAAACCGGGTTTCAGTCTCAGACAGCCAAGCCAGCTCGCGCAGAGACGCCCCGCAAAGCCCCTTCCTGGAAACAATTCGGATTCCCCAGGCATCGTCCGCATGGTGCGAACCCCCACCCGCCTCCAAAGCCTCGATTCCCTACAGCAGAGTCCAATAAAAGGGTGATAAACAGCACGCAAGTGGCAATAAACTTTGCTGCGGAGGGAAACCAGAGATGCACGTCGCATTTTCGTTCGCATCCGGACAGCCCCTGCACTGGCGAGATCTTTGCCTGGAGCTGGCTTGGGCTCCCGAGAACGTCTCTGCTGAAGCGAAGCGCTTGCCCCAACAAATGGGCTTTGCGATCACATCCGATGGGCTGAACGCGAGTTGAATTTATGGAGCGCGTTGGATATGGAGACTAATGGATCTTGCGGGGTGCGTGCTGCATGCTTGAACGGACTGCCCGGCCGCTCGGCGCAGAGAGGGAGAAACACAGAGGAGAAATGCTGATGGCAAAACTTCAGCGGCCTTCCTTTTAGCTGAGTTTTGCTACGCAGGCCGGGAAGGGAAAACAGCAGACACGCGTCGAGCTGGAAGCAATTAGAGACGGAGCACGGGGGGCTCTGCCTGCAAAATCCGAACGCATCAACACGCCCGGAGACCCCGAACCCGGCCCGTCTGCCCCACCGACCACAAGGCAAGGCAGGAGGATGAAATGCATGCGGTTGAGTGGATGTGCAACAGAGGAACAGATGGGCTGTTGCAAGACATACCAGGACTAGCAAAGCAGATGGGCAGCATTATTATTATGCTGGTTTAGAAGTGAATATTGAAGTTTCCACGGGGGCACCTGAAAAGTCATTTAAGGGCCGTATCCTGCACTCGGCGCAGGCACTGGCAGCTAGCTCTCAGTTAATGCTGTGGAAGTTGTGTATGAGCAAGAGGGCGTAGTATCGTGAGCGCTCTTGAGCCTCCGGGATTCAACGGGGAAACAACCCGTGACCGCAGGGTCAGCGCACGTCGTCCAGGAGGACGGACGTTCAAAAGCATTGCCCAGGATGCTCTTTCCATCCCTGCCGGGCTGTGCTTTGTGCAGCGACCTGTCCAAGCTGAAACGGCAGGTCGGGAGCGGCAACACTTCCGCAATTTGGACTCGTCAACTCTCTTTCCTTCCGCTTCCTCGCCTTCGGTGTCAATTCAGGAGGCAGCGAGGAGCTGAAGGGCACTGCTCCCAGAGCCGAGCTCGAGGGCTCGACTGCGGTTCATGGTGGCACAAGCGTTTGAGTCGGGAGCACAATTATGCTATTTATCGAGCCAGTGCCGCAGAAGACCGGCTTCAACCCTCGTCGGGGGCGTCTACACTTCCCCTGACTGCACATTTGGTACTGCGTAGTCATTTAGTACTCACTTTACTAAGTACTAAATGACTGCTCAGTACCAGCCGGTACCACGCAGTCCTAGCAATGCATAGTATTTTTTAGGCGCCACATTGCCGCAGAGATGAGCTATGGTGATGTAGTTCATAGCTACTGCGCAGGAGTGTCGGTGTCCCGGTTTGTGCCTGCTGACGTTACCTGGACACAGCAATGAGCTACGATGCTAGTGACGTAGCATCCTGTGTAGAAGCACCCATAGGATCACAGAAAATAAGGGCTGGGAGAGACCTCAGGAGGTCACATCTAGTGCAACCCCTGCTCCAAGCAGGACCAGCCCCAACTACATCATCATCCCAGCCAAAACTTTGTCTACCTGGGTCTTCAAAACCGCCAAGGATGGAGATCCCACCACCTCGCTGAGTAACTTGTTCCAGTGCTTCACCACCCTCGTACTGAGAAAGTTTCTCCTAACATCCAACCTCAGCTTCCCTTGCTGCAGCTTGAGCCCATTGCTCCCTGTCCTGTCATCTGCTCCCACTGAGACCAGCCCAGCTCCAGCCTCTTTGCAGCCCCCCTGCAGGGAGGTGACGGCTGCTATCAAATCCCCCTCGGTCTTCTCTTCTGCAGATGAAATCAGCCTAGTTCCCTCAGCCTCTCCTCACCAGTCCTGTCCCCCAGCCCCACAACCATTTTCGCTGCCCTCCACTGGACTCTCTCCCACGTGTCCACAGCCTTTCTGTAGTGGGGGCCCACAGCTGGACACAGGACTCCAGATGTGGCCTCCCCAGTGCTGAATAGAGGGGAAGGATCACGTCCCTCGATGTGCTGGCATCGCTCCTACCGATGCAGCCCAGGATGCCGGTCGCCTTCTTGGCAC
>NW_017728910.1:25563844-25585709 GCF_001723895.1 Crocodylus porosus | reverse complement strand
CTCATGGAGACTGAGCCACAGGACTCTGCTCCAAGGTCTCAAAGGGGTTCAGAAGTGCTTTAGAAAGGAGTGCTGCTCCGTGACAGCCTTGTCCACCCAGCCTCCGGGAGACATAGGGGCTGAAGAATAAGAAACCCTCTTTTGTAAGTGTTTATTCCTAAAATACCGAGAGCAAAAAAAAAGTAACCAAAGGCAGAAGCCACAGGGCTCTTGCTGGAATATTTCATTTCCGTAACAGCTTGAAATCTCCAGGCTGAAGATTACCTGCGTGCATGTGCCTGTGTGTTAAAGCCACAATTAAAGGGAGTATAAAATCCCTGCTGTGTAGTCACCAGGAGACTTTTAATCATTCCCAGCCTTGTTCCTTTGCACAGGAAGTGTGAACACGGTGGCCGCTCGTGCCCGGCTCTGCGGACTATGGCAGCTCGGTGCTCCCAGCGGCTGGGTGTGCAGGACACGTCTCGCGTTGGGGCAGATGACGTGCTGGGTTTCTCGACCGGGTTTTGACATGGAGATTACGCCCTAGTGCTCAGTGGCTGGTGTGTGTTCAATGCGGGGTTGCCCCAGGAAAAATGGAGCCAAGCCCTGCACCAGTGAGCTGCCATACTCCTCCGCCCCAGCTCTGTATCACTCAGGCCCAGCCTTTTCTTTTCTTTTTTTTCCGGATGTAGCGCATTTATTTATTTGCAATTCCTGAAAGTCGAATCCTGACATTTATCTGCAATTCCTGAAAGTCTACGTAGCAAACTCTGAACCATCTCCGACAAAGTACAGGGCATGCCATTACAGGTCTACCCAATCTATAAGCTGCATAAGTGACACGCAGAATTTGGGCTCTGTGTTAATAAAACGGGGCTGTTTTTAACGTGTGTGATCGGGGGCAGATTCACGTGCCACCACGAAGCATGGAGGATGCTTTGTTTTTGGAGCCCATCTCCTTGCCACCTCCTAAGTGGGTTGAGAATGAAGCTGGGAAGCCCCAGGGAGGCCCGCTGGGGATTCAGCCCTTCTAAAGTCGCCCATTCAGGTGGCTAAATATGGACCGAGGAGGTCACCCTTTAAGCCACCTACACGCTCGCGCGTCTGGACACTGCGGCGAAGTAAAGAGCGGTGTGAACAGCGGTACCCGGTGCAGGGAGGACTCGAAGTGGCCAGCAAAGTGCAAGGAAGGCACCTCTCTCCCGAAGAGCGAAGTTGCACACGGCGACTGAGCCGCTGGAATTTGCAAACGAAGCCTGCCAAGTGTAATTAGCTGCTTGAACTCAAGAGGTTTAGCAGCTCGCTTTCGGAGCAAGAGGTGGTGGCGTCTGCCAGGGCAGCGAGCAGCTTACACTACTCCTGCAGCTCCCCAAGTCCATTCGCTCCAGATCGGGGAACTTGCACGGTCCGCTGGCAGTCTTGGAGCTGCAAAGGCCACGCTCCAGCGGATGCTCCCTTCCTCTGATTTCATCACCCTGAAAGGTGAACATCCCCAAGTGCTGGGCTTCTCGGAAGAGGTGCTGGGCCCCTCTGTTTTGGCCACAGGCACACAGGACTTCTCAGCAGGGGCACAGCACCTTCCTAGGTCAGGCCCGACACCAGAAAATGCAACAGGGAAGAAAAACAGGAGGGAGGAAGGGCGAGAAAACAAGGAGACAAGGGAAAACTGCTCAGTGCTGCATGCACAGGAAGAAGGCTGCTCGTCCCGCCAGCATCAGCGGCTTCTCCGAACGATTGTACGGACGTGTCATCGTCCCTGCAATCAGGTGCGAGCGAGCTGCTTGCAGGGATGGCGTAAAACCTCCCATATACGAACAGAGGAACTCACAGCTTAAGCCCCATTTCTGAAAAATCACAGCAATGACCTCCTGAGGTCCCTTCCAACCCTAATTTTCTATGAGCCTAAAGCACAAGGATATTCCTGCTGCCCTTGTTTCTGCAAACTGCTGGTGGCATGACTGGAGGGCTGCATATATATATATAATACAGAAACTGATAATATCTATATCTGTATCTATCTATATCTATATACATATCTATGTCTACATATAGATAGATATAGATCTATGTATATATAGATATTATCTATGTATATAGATGTACATATAGATATTGATAATATCTATATTATATATCTAGATGCAGCCCTCCAGTCATGCCACCAGCAGTTTGCAGAAACAAGGGCAACAGGAACGCAAGCTTGGAGATCGCACAAGCTGGGTCTTTCAAGACGCAGAGCACAAAAACCTGCGATTTGTCACAACAGCCCAGATCTGGGTCCAGCTGAGTGTTTTGTGCTTTCTCCAGCAGAGGCTGATAACTGATGCTTGCCTTTTCAAACAACTGCCATTTATCCCGACTCTGATCCAGCATCTAAATGGCCAAATGGGTGTGATTGCGCTAAATCAATTATGTCGGCTGTTACAAGGATTATATTTTGATTCCACTTAAAACTGTAAACCCTCCCACATACTTGTTGCCTAACCCTGCAATTATGCCATAAACGGTGCGAGTCACTTTATAGACTGCAAAATAAATATGTGACAGGGAGAGCCGGTGGCCTGCACAGAGCATGTGAGTGGAGATGGAAAGCAGGGAACGCACAAAGCAGATTTACGGAGGAGTTTTATTGGCCATTACCAGGCTGTCCACAACTATCAAACTTTCCCCAGCAAATGAAATTTGCAGCAATAAACAGACACGATGGGAACTTTCCATTCCCTATTGCCGCTCACGGAGGTTGAAGGGCACTGGCGGGTGGAAGGGAGCGGAGCCGGGGTTACGGCCGCGGGGGGCCCGTCTGCATTATGGAGCTGCTGCCGCTACAGCTGTGCCGACGGCGGTATTGGCAGAGCCCCTGGCAAAGACAGGACGGTCACTGGCAAAATGGGGCTGGCGCGTGGCACCTACACAAGCCCCCCCGCCCCCCGACAGATGCTGCCTCCTCCTGGCAAAGCTGTGCTCCCACAAAGGCTTTTGCCTATATCAGTAAGGCCAGGCAGTCTTTTCAGACCCCAATATAGCTTTCTAGCGTGGACCAGGCCAGTGATGCACCCAGGGCAATTCTCATTTCCAGCACCGACTCCCTCCCGCGTGATCTCGGACAAACCCCTTGCTCCCAAACCCCTTGCCTCAGTTTCCCTTCTGCCCAGCGCAGATAATTGCTTTACCAGGGTGGGCTTCACTCACGAGCGACTCGGATCCTGCAGGGAGAAAGCTCCCGTAAATACATAGCGATTAAGGGAAAACCCAGCACTGCGGGGAGGAGAGGGATGGACAAAGTGCCAACAGGTTGCCTTCCCCCTCACTGGTTTCCGGGGTTGCTGCCCGAGACACGAGGCTTTTACCTCCTTCAACTCTGCAGGTCACCTTGGATGGAGCTGGAAGTGCCTCCATCGTTGGCCCCGCTCCAGAGCATCAGCGGTGGGTTGGCGAGCGAGATCTCATGTCATTCTTAAATAAGGATCATAAAAATACCACCCGGCTGCTGAACTCGTTTACGGGAGATGGGCACGCATCGATGTCTGCGGCTCACAGGCGATCCGGCGATCATGGCAGAAAGGGACGCAAACTCCAATGGAGAAAGAGCTCGTGGGTCAACTGGGCTCAAACTCACATCAGTCCCTGGCACCCACGTGCGAGCACCAGCACAGGTTTTGCAGACGTGCCACCCTGCTGGGCGCAACAGGACGGCGGGTCGGAAAAGGCCGCTCCCAGGGGCTGCGGAGGAGCCTGCGTGCCTCACTTCAGGCCCCAGAGAGAGAGAGAAGTTGGGCCTCGAGGAAAAAACAAACGAGAAAAAAAGGGAACAGAAATCACAAGGTGTGACAGCTGTGCCCGATCGCCGCATCACGCAGGCCCTGCACAAAACGATGTCTACTCACGTTGCAGGGATCCCCTGCCAACCGGTGCTGCCGAAGTGTGTGTGCACGTGTGCCTGGACGTGTGTCGGGTTCAAGGCTGGTGTTTCACAAGGGATTTCGGCATGAGGTCGGATGAGACCATCTCCCCCAGCCCCTCCCAGCCATGCAACGGGGACTGCAGGCATCTCAGGGAAGGCTACCATGCCCGACTGCCCTTGGGAGCACGCGTGCATTGAGCTGGGCTGCAGAGACCGCTCGTTAGCTTTAGAAAACAACATCCTGCTAACCTCCACGCCGGTGGTTCCCAACCTTTTTAGCCTCAAGCCTTGCCTCCAGGGGCTCAATGCAGTGCTTGGAAGACACCCCAGCTCTCAGCTTTCACTCCAGTTTTTGACTCTGGAAAAATAATCGAACAAGAGGCAGGAGGTTGGACTAGATGGTCCCTCCCAACCCTCATTTTCAAAGACCCTTGCTGTTAACATCCTCATAACGCTCCTACTGAAAAGCCAAGACGCGTGAGCAATTTCCCTGTGAATTCTGACCACTGCAGGGCATCAGACACGACTAATTTCCCCACGCTGGCTCTGATGGTCCAAAGTAGCTCCCTGCCCCCTACACCATGTGGCCAGATTCCCAGAAGCACGTGGGACATTAATGATAGGCTGGGTGCCAAGCCGTTGAAAACCTGGCTCCATCACCTAAAACTAAGCCCAAGGAAGGCAATGGGACCAAATCCATCCACAAAATTCATTGCATCCTAGGAGCTAGCACTGCAAGGCAGGATTTGCAGAAGTGCTGAGCAACCCAAACTGGCAGGAAAGTGGGCAGGCAATCAGCCCCATTATAATGGAGCCCCAAGAGACTCCACGAGGTGCAACCCCAGAGCAAAGCCGCGGCAAAGAGCAATTGGGAAAGGGAAGCCAAGACAGAAGTGCACCATGACCCGACCTAGCAGCACAGAAAGAGAGCCCTGGGCGAACTGGGGAGGGAGGTGGAGAGGCTGGCGTACAGAGATGCAGACAGGTCAATAAAACCTTGCACAAACCCGGGGCCTGACCGTAAACCAATCATTGCAACCTGCATGGCAGGAAATGCAAACACAATGAGTCAGGCCCAGGCTCATTTAAAGGAGTCCAAACAAAACCAGAGTTATTTGGAACAACACTGAGATAATGAATTAAAATCCAAGGAAGACAATGCAAACAGGAGGGAACATCAGGGAAGCATTAACCCCCAGTCCGGACCACAAACGAGCCCTGAACCTCACTGGCAAAGAATCCCTTCCTCCATGCCTGATGATGGATGAGATGGCCATAGCTGGTGGACCATCGGGGTCTGGCAGTGTGAAAACACCCACTTGCTCCAGCACCAATGTTTCTGGGCAGACCCATGGGGTTTGCTCACATGAAACGTGCTAACGAGCAGACTTGTGTTTGAGATGCTCAAGAGGGAAACCGGTGCCGGCACCCACCATCAGTGAAAGTTTTCATGCAGCAGCATGAGGCTCTGAGCACAAGATGACTCTGATAAGGCCAATGCAGTCTCTTTTTTAATGCGCTGCCGTTACCAGCACCACGTGGGTCGAATATGACTGTAAAGGCCAACGTGATGCAGCTGAAAGAGCATTAAAGGCGTACTGCAAAAATTAGCTTCTGCCGACTCTCACTCGGGGCAAAGCAGATGGGATTTGGACCCAGGCCAAATGTGACCAGTGCTGCTATTCACCTGGGTCACACAGGAGGGCAGAAGTCAGCTTTTCATTGTGCTTTATGCTTAGGAGGTATCCTGTCTATGCAGGTGGTACTACGAGGTGCGGTTATAAAGCAGCCCCAGCATCAGTCATCACTGCATCTATAGTCGGCCTAAAGCAGGAAACAGGGATGTGATTTTGGAGCCACGGAGGCATACTGCAGTCAGCCCCGGAGTAACAAGACATACCTGCCTCTTCTGTGGAAACCAATGGGAGCTGCAGGCACTCACAGAGTCCTAGAAAATTCAGGTTGAAGGGACCTCAGGAGGGCACATCTAGTCCAGCCCCCTGTTCAAACAGGTCCAGCCCCAGCTACAACATCCCAGCCAAGACTTTGTTGAAAAGGGCTTTAAAACCCTGCAAGGATGGAGATCCCACCACCTCCCTGGGTAACCTGTTCCAGTGCTTCACCACGCTCCTAGGGAGAAAGTTTTTCCTAAACCTCCCTTTCTGCAGCTTGAGCCCATTGCCCCCACTGTCCTGTCGTCTGCCCCCACTGAGACCAGCCCAGCTCCAGCCTCTTTGCAGGCCCCCGGCAGGGAGATGAAGGCTGCTATTCAATCCCCCTCGGTCTTCTCTTCTGCAGACTCAATCAGCCCATTTCCCTCAGCCCCTCCTCGCCATTCCTGTCCCCCAGCCCCACAACCATTTTCGTTGCCCTCCACTGGACTCTCTCCAACCTGTCCACATCCTTTCTGTAGTGGGGGCCCACAGCTGGACACCAGACTCCAGATGTGGCCTCCCCAATGCCGAATAGAGGGGAAGAATCACTGCCCTCCACCTGCTGGCACCGCTCCTCCCGATGCAGCCCAGGACACCGGTAGCCTTCTTGGCACCAAGGGCGCGCTGCCGGCTCCTGTCCAGCTTCTTGTCCACCAGACCTTTTTCGCAGAGCTGCTGCTTAGCCAGTCAGTCCTCAGACCGACCCTCTCTGCATTTTACCCTTCACCATCAGTACTGAACAGAGGAACAATCACTCTAGAAATACCTGGTTCAGTGCTCTCCCTCCATAGCATTCACCTCTGCCACTGTCAGAGACAGAGTTGTGGCCTAAATGAACCATTGGTTGGATCCACTACAGCAAGTCTTGTGATCTTTTTCATGCATGCAAAGCAAAGATCTAGCCACGGTCACATGACTTGCGTGCAATAGAGGCATGCGCTTCCCAGTGTATGCAAGGCAGGAAATGCGTATTAATTTAATCCTTGCAAGGCAGGAAATGCAAATGCAATTAAATGCATGTGCTTCCCAGTAACATTTTAGCTGGCCCAACGTAGCTACACCATTCATCTGTGCTTTGATAAAGATGGCCAGCGTGGTGGTATCTGTGGGACTCTGTTTCTTCTCCCTCTATTAAAACTCAGGCAAAGAGAGCACGGCACTTGCAAAACCCAAGATCAACTGGACCAAAGAGAAGACAATTTCATATGTGGGGCTCCAACCTACTTGCTGTTCTCCAATACTGCATCTTAACAGCTAGGCATAAGGGCCCTTATTTCTTCCATCAGGGAAGGACAAGAGACACTTGCTTGGAGACTTGGGTGCCAGGATGGACGCCATCAAAAGAAAAGAGAGGAGATTCGTTCTGACAAAACGTCTGAATTTCCGAGCGCAGTTTGTTGGCAAACCTCTGCTAATATTATTTAGCAAGCCTCGCTGTTTAGTAAACAGATCATTTCTAATTTATATTTAAGAAAACAGCTTTCACCAACAGTTCATTACATTTGCTAAGAGACTAACTTGAGAAAATTCTATATAAAGCAAGACACGGCAGGAAGAGATGAAAGCACTTGGTCTGGTTGGTAACTCTCCCCAGTCCCAAGTTTAGGAGGAAAGAAAGAGAAATCTTCAGGTTAGCTACCAATAAACTAAACCATCTGAAAGCATTGGCTATCTTCCCTACCCCACTCATTTTTTATTGCAAGGATGGGGCTGTGCTTAGAAACAAAGCCCCATGGTGCTGTCTGAACCTCTGTTAACAAAGACAGGGTCCCTGCCCTGAAAGCCTTCCAGGTTCACCGGCTTCGATTCGGACTCCAGTATGCAACACAACGGATGAACTGTCCTGGCCTTGCAGGCAGCAAACCACTGGGAGAGTCTGGCCCATGAATGAGCAAAGCAATAATTGCGTGCATCCGCTGTGGGGTTTGGTCCATCGATGAAATCAGTGGGAGCAATGCCCTGGGGGTTTTGACATGAGCACCTGAAGGTTTCCATGAGCAAACACTGTCATTGGAGTCAGCGGCCGTATCACCGGGGTTTCCGGCTACTGGGCGTGGTGGTGCCCCATGCTTTGCAGGAAACCTTTCCAGTCCCTCTAACCTAAACCCTTGCTTTGTGGCCCGATTATCACTGCAGCACCTCAGGGCTGGTCCCGAGTCAGGGATATCGTGGTGCGTGCTCCCCAGGACCACAGGGTCACAGCATCCCTTGTCTATCGAGGCCATGGCTCTTCATCGCCTCCCTCTCCCCCTGGGTCTTGCGTCCCGTTCTCTCCTCTCCAATTTTTTGGACGGTGGCAATGTGCCAGGGGAATGCAACCCCCCAGGCCTTTTCCAAGAGGCAGGTCTTGCATTTGGAGGAGGGTCAGGGTTTCTACTATATCTATGCTTCCATGTCCAAGCAGGAAATCCTACAGAGTTCAGTAGGTGGCTCTTAAAAGACTTGCTGAATCAACACCTAGTTGCGCTGCTGGCCTGCTCTTGGTATTTACACCTTTATTTCTGACCTTAGCAAAGCACTCGAGATGACTGGAAGCATGTGAGCACTTACAAACTGGCAGGCATCGTGCTCCTTAAGTACTGCAAAGGCACAGAGAGACACACACCGGCACACTTGACACTCCTCGACTCGATGGGGCAGGGTTTAAAGGATAGTGGACTCTTTCCCACGTGCATGACTGCTGCACCTGGGGGCCTGGCTCATGGGGATTTGCACGGGGTGAAGTCTTTCAGGACTTGGGCACACACCTTCTTTGGAGTAAAAAAGCAGTGGACCCACGGTATACAGCTCCACCCTGGTGTCACTCACTTGAATCTAGCATAGAATTACTCGGGAACAAAGCAGAAATGCAACCATAACAGTACAAGTTACAATGCCGCGGGTGCCGTGTTTGCAGCTATTCTGGGGCAGCTCAAGGCAAACGGGCTACTACCTGCTCCCCTGCCATCTAGTGGCAAGAGACAATTATGACCAGAGGGAAATCATGAATGCGTTAGTCTGAAGTCAAGCAGACGGCAGGGTAGATTTGCACGGTACAGATGAATTAAAATCAGAGAAGTGCAGGGTAGATTTGCACTATATGGATTAATTAAATCAGAGATGTGCAGGATAGATTGGCACGATATAGATGCATTAAATCAGGGTAGATTACCACCGTACAGATGCATTAAATCAGGGATGCGCAGGGTAGATTGGCACCGTAATTAAATCAGGGATGCGCAAGGTAGATTGGCACCGTACAGATGCATTAAATCAGGGACGTGCAGGGTAGATTGCCACTGTACAGACAATTTCATAGTTGGTAAGTAGGGTAGGAAGGGACCTAAGCATATCATCAAGTCCGACCCCCTGCATCAAGTCTTACCCCCATCAAGTCTGATGCATTAAATCAGAGATGTGCAGGGTAGATTGGCACCGTACAGATGCATTAAATCAGGGTAGATTACCACCGTACAGATGCATTAAATCAGGGATGTGCAGGGTAGATTGGCACTGTACAGACAGTTTCATAGTTGGTAAGCAGGGTTGGAAGGGACCTAAGCATATCATCAAGTCTGACCCCCTGCATCAAGTCTGACCCCCATCAAGTCTGATGCATTAAATCAGAGATGTGCAGGGTAGACTGGCACCGTACAGATGCACTGAAATCAGAGATGTGCAGCGCACGTTTTCATTCGAGTTCATCTGATGAAGTAATCTCGGGCCCACAAAAGCTCATGCGATGTATCTCTGATTTAGTTCTTCTATAAGGTGCACATCTTGGCCTGCCAATTATAACACGTGAAGCTAATCCAGGATAGCAGCTTCTCATCTATTCACCCTGCATGCCAGCATAACCTACTGCATTAGAAAAGGCCAACCTAAAAGGCCTGTGCTCTAGAAAAGGCCAATGTAAAAGCCTCTTGTGCCCTAGACTAAGTACCTGACTACAGCATCATTTAGAAGCATTACTGCCCGAGTTCAAACCCAACCCTATCTTTAGGGGATGTTACACGGCTTCAGTATCGAGGCTCCGACACCTGCGGTCCTCGGAGATGAGCGTGCTTGCCGCTGCTGAAAAGCCCGCGCATGCATGTTGCCTCCTCCCATTACAACAGCGCCGGTACGAAAAATGACGCTGCCTTTCCTGGAACTTATTTTAAGCGGTTGAACGTTTCACAAGGAGAAGCTGTTCAGCACAAACACTCAAAAGGTCAAGTCCTAAATAAACAGAGAGAAGGCTGATGAAGGGGGGTGGCTGTTATTAATGGTGCCCGGAGGAGCACAGGTCTCAGGGCGGGGGGAGAGAAGCAGGAGCGTGCTCGAGGTGTGGGCGAGGGCCGGCGCTAAGGGTGTAAAAGCACAGGGAGAGTTCCTCCGTCTCCCACGTAGCACTCGCCAGCGAGCCAGCGTGCTGCTGGCGCGATGAGGCTCAGTTCGTTTTCCACGACTAGTGCCAGGGTCCTGCTACACTCATGCCTGGAGGCAAACCTGAAGCATCCTCGAGCACCCTCTGCAGCCCCTTCAGTGCCGGCCTCTTCACACAGCGAGGGGGTAAAAAGCCAGTGCCATCTGAACCTTTCCAAGCCGAGCTTCGGTTCATCTCCTGCCTTGCGAGAGAACTTCCCCGCGAGTCGGGTGAATGTTTTTACATGCAAATACCGGTGCCGTGTCAATACAGCCCAGGAGGCAGCTCCGGAGAAATGGCACGTGTCCACGATCCGCGAGCATGGCCAACACAAAACGGGCGGAGAAAGGGCATCGATGAACGTTTTCGTGGAAACCTCAGATGCCCGACCCGAGCCTTGTAGCAGGGCTGGTGCGCTGGGAAGAGCGAGCTGAAGCACGAGCTTTGCAAAAGACTCAGGCGAGGAGGGGAAAGAACCACTGCTTAGAGGCAAACCTGGGTCTCGATCCCACGTTTAAGGCTCGGCTGCCTCCAGACGAGCTGAGCGAGCCCTCGGCTTCAGGGTGTCTGAAATCTGGGCCCGGGATGTGCAGCCCGAGTGTGGCTCTTTTAAACCAAGACTTGAGCTCCACAGGAGCTTCATTTTGGGACCAGAGCCTGCAAACGCTCTACCAAGCGAGCCCCGTAGTATTCGGGGAAACTTGCCCACGCTCAAGCCTGAAAAGGGCACTGAAAAGACCGGCTCGCTTCTCCCTGCCTTGCATCAGGCACACTTGGGAAGGAGGCTGTGCGCTGCAGAGAGGGGTCTGGGAGGAGGAGGAGGAGAGGAAGGCTGTGCTGAGAGCAGGGGGTGATGCCGGGAGCAGATGGGGGAAGAAGGAACAAGCACGTGCACAGCTTGCGGATGGTCAGCCACGAACAGAGCCGGGCATGGCCTTGGAGCCACGGGCAAGGAGTTGGAAAGAGGAACAAGGAACAAGGAAGGAGAGATGAAGTGATTTGAGGAAGGAGCTGTCAAGAAATGCTTCTTGGCAATGAGCCTGCTCAGCTTCCTTGGACTCGGTGGCCTTCAGAGCCGTGCAGACCCTGCCCCTCCAGCATTTACCCTCCCACGGGTTCAGCTTGCCATCCAGGTCCTGGTCTCCATCATCATTAACCCTGGCCCTAATGCTCCGATGCACCTTCTTCGGTGAGCTGAAACGGCTGCTGAAGTCTGCAGTCTTTGGGCTTTATGCAGGAATTGGGCGGTTTTAAGGCTCATGTCTCAGGGGGTTGCAGGGTGGGGGTCCATTGGGTTTGGAGGCAGGGGGATAACCTTCCTCTCTCCCAGCGTGAGGCTCCTCTCGGTCCCGCACGCGCAACATCGAGAGCTCGTGCCAAGCGCTGCTCCCGCCGGCGCCGGCCCGGAGAAGCAACAAGTGGCCGGCGGCCCACGCCAGCGCTCAGCATCCGAGGCACGCACCGGTTACCGCGGGCGTCCCCGTGAATGTTAAACACTTGCTGATGGAGTGCAATTAAGCCTCCCTCCAACACAACGAGGCAAAACCTTTGTGTGCTGCCTCATGCTGTACTGTACAGCCTGTCCACCCCTTCTGGAGCTGGCCTCCAGCCAGGGACGCCTAATTAGAAGGGCAAGCGATGCGACAAGAGCAAACAATACGGTAAATATACATGAATCAGCTGTCGCAGCTGCGCAAACGGCCCAGCTCCCGGCAGTGGGGAACGAAGCCACGGAGCAAAGCCACCGGCTGCGCTGCATACATACACCCTGCAGGTATGCAACCGGCCCAGATATGGGCAGCCAAAACCCCACCTCGCTCAGGTTTATGGGCACCTAAGCACGGCATATCCTGGGCGAGGCGGGGCTCGCCAGTGAAACGATCCCGGTCCTTCACCTGGGAGCAAAGAGGAAGGGCAAAATGCTGAAGAACCAGGATGCGGAGCGGGCGTATATCTTGGGAACTCGCTGCTGCAGGAGAAGAGCAGAAGACACGGGTTGTGGCTGTGCACAATGGAGGCCTCATCCTTAACCAGCACCCCTTAGCGATACCTGACCCCTTGGGATCCTTGCTGCCCCATTTAAGACCAAGAGGTGTTACAAGCTACTGAGCACGGTCTCCATGCTGCTACAGAGGACAGAGAGCAAGTGCACGTACCTGCGTGTGCTCATGTATGGGAGTGCATGAAAGACAGGGTCTGCAGGGCTATAAGCAGGCAGGGGTGGATGAGACTGCTATCCTCCGGCTATGCCCTGAGCAGATCCTGTCTCCCTGTTAACTTCTGCCTACGCTCCCCGCTGTGGCAAGTTCTGGACAGCAGCTTGCTGGAGGGCCAGGCTGTTTTATCCTTCCTGGCTGGCCTCCCCCGGCTAGGACAGTGCAGGGGAAAAAAAAAGTCACGTTAATGCCTGGACAAAACAGTGCCCTGATAAATACTGCAACAGATTGATTTATTTAGCTGATTCCTGCTAAAGAGCACTTGGCAAATGTTTGCGATCCTCCTTCCCTTCGGTTCTGAAAAGAGCAGATGAGCCAGCTGTGCCAGGATGTGCAAACACAATACAACATCCAGTGCATCTGGTTTTCCCCTCGCCCTTTGTTTTACAGCCAGATTGGCAGAGCGAGTTCAGCCATTCCTCATTAAAGGCCCACTCACGACGCCTGGATGCACAAACACAGCAGACAAATATTTAGCCACAAAAAGCGACCTTCAGACACCCACGCACAAGTCCAATGCAGGCCAAAGGAGCCCCCAAACCACTACCGTTCCGGGGATTATTATTGCACAATTTCTTCTTTGGACAGCACCCATTTGTCAGGTCCCAGAACGCAGGGGTTCATTCATCCCTGCCACTGCCAACTTAGCTATGGGCATATCACTTAACCCAGGTCTCCATTTCCTCAGCTGGGTTGAAACCTGCCAGGAACACAGAGGAACTGGGAGGCTTCATCAGCCCTTTAGTATGGGAGAATCAAGAGATGGAGCTTGTGGGCTTCATGTGACCCACTCCTAGAGGGATCCCTACTGGGAACGCGTGTTGCTGGCTGGAGGTAAGCCTGGATCCAGCATGGGGCTCCCTGTCTCGTGGGAGTGCGGCCGTGGGATGGACAGGGTGAAAGCAATACAAATGACCAGCCGTGCAAGGGTGGCACTGCCAATGTCCGCACTGCAGGATGACCTGCACAAGGGCATGGCACGCACCGCAGGACCACTGCCAGTTCAGGTTTTTTTGATGTCAACATATGCTGGAGTCTTAAGCTCTCAGCCCCTTTTATGCTCCCTGGTCTGTGTGCTCGAGTGCTTTTCCCACGTCCATATTGATGTGTTGCTTGTGATTACTGTTCCTTGCTGGGTCGCTGCCAGCGTTAATCCACCCAGCAATAATCGCACAGGTATGAGGAAAGGTGCACACCTGTGCCTCTTTGTCACACTTCCCTGCAAGCCAAACCAGGGGCAAAGCCAGGAGCAGGGGGAAAAAAAGGAAGCAAAAGCAGACAGAGCTGAGCATTGCACGTGACCCCAGAATCAGACCTACCGCTTTCCTCTTTTAGGCCACAGAGTAATGGGAGACGAGGGGTTAGGCGGTGATCTCACGCAATCCCCAAGTGCTGTTTGGGATGATAAACATCAAGAAATGCCAAGAACGATGGGGTCAAAACTGCTGCCGCTGTTCTGCTAAAGTTACCCTGGTTTACACCACGGGATGGTCTGGCTCATCATACGTAGCACAATATGTTAGCTGAGGCAGGCAGCTCCCAGGACCCGTGGGAATCACTGCACATGCTCTGGATGAAACTTTGCTCATCACGACTGCAGCCCAGCTCCCTAGATGCTGCTGCATCTGCTTGGGCCCCGAAAACCGCGGCCGGCTCTTGCATGGCTGAGTTTCTGGATGCTCTCCGCGGTTGGCTCTCATAAATTCCCAGCAGCTGGAGTCGGTGGAGGATAGGCAGCCAGACTCCAGTTGCAAGGCAGCCACTTTCATGACCTACTTGGTTTTACAGTCTCCTAAAATTAAATGGGGCAGCACGCGGCCACCGAACTCCAGGCGGACAACTCCGAACCGACCGGCAGAGAGGGCTGGTTGAACGAGCCCTGACACCGAGCAGCAGCGTTCGTCTCTCCCCCTGCTTCCCACCCGTCTTCACAGCAATGCAGGCCGGCGCTTGAGTAATAGAAAACTTCAGTATGCTGATAACCAGCAAAGCCTGACCTGGCCTTTTCTGCCTGCTTGTGAATGAAACAGTTGCTTGCTTCTTCCCTCCCCCTCCAAAAAAAAAATACCCCAAAGAACCACCCCTTTGCACATGCACAGTGGTGTTTTTGCATCATATAAATACCAGCAGTGCAAAAATATAGAACTCGTTATTAGACCAATTAGGAAATTGCAAAAAAAAAAAAAAAAAATCTCTCTTTTTAAATACCAGAATGCACTCAAGCCACTCCAAGGCCATATGCACCATTGGTTGCAATAGCCTCTCGTGATCAGGAATGCTACCCAATTCCCATCTCTGACACTCTCCTAAGACTCATCTACCAATTAACCCTATGTGGCTTGATTAATTCAGTGCTCCTCCACCTTTTTCAGCATCCTCCTTTTTCAGCATCCTCCAAGAACCTTTTACTCTCCCTTCGGGCCAGCCCCCCTGGCCCTTCGCAGTTCATGAATCACAGCTCCAGACCCACAGCTGATCGATTAGCGGAGACACAATTTGGTGGTTCTTGGTTGGATCCCCTTGTTGCTACACCTCGCCTTTCAGGATGGAGATGCCAGGGACTGCTCACAGAAGAGCTCTGATGATCTAAAACGTGCTACAAATCCTAAAAAAAACCCCATTTTGATCAGCAGAGTAAGAACAGGCGCTCACTTCTCCTAGCTCCCCTACGAAGATGTAAAAATACCAGCCTTTCCTAAGACCCACCACACCCATTATGAGAAACTCCACGTAGGATTTAATTCCCTACTGGTCTGGGAAATGGCAATAATATTTTGCATTTCCAGACTCTGAAAATGCCTTGCAGACAATGCAGACTCAGAACACCGCTATTACAAAATCGGAGGCAAACATCCTACTTGTTTTACTAAGGAGGCTGCAGCAAAGAAAAATTAATCCAAGTTGCCTAAAACCACAGAGCAAATTGCTGGCAAAAGTCAGGAGTAGACCTCAGACGAATCCTGCTGTCTGGTCTCATATTTGCTCATTAGCACTCTTCTAAACCTTGCTCTTCCCTATAGTAGGGGCAAACACAATGCAGTTGCAAAGCGGCACTAGGAATGAGCAGTGCCACCAACACATTCACCTTCTGCAGGTGTTTCTTCTGTCCATGACGTGCCACGCAAAGTGTGCCTGGAATTGCACAAAGCCACTTATCCCGTGGTTGTAGCCTGCATGGCTGCAGGAAGGTTGTTGACAGCGAAATGTTAACCAAATGCTTTATTTTTAGACCATAGCTCCAACTTTATAGTGTCTGGACTTGCAACTGCCCATTTCTCTACCAATAAGCTGAGCTACCACATGAGAAAATTGCTACAGTGATAATATTTCCAGGGCACACTGAGTCACTGCCCAATGTCTAAAATGGGAAATAAATAATTTCTGAGAAGCTGTCATCACAGTAGGAGGTCAAGTTTGCTGGATATGGTCTTGTGCAGGAAAACAAACTCCTCTACTTCCACACACAGCCCTCTTGCACTAACAGCCATTTTTAATTTCTCTAGCTAGCTAATAAACAAGGCCAGTCCCACAGCATCTCCTACTGAATATTAGCTCCTATTTAAAACAATTATTAAACAATACTAGCAAAACAGCAGTAACGGCATGTGGGGAAACGTGCTGGTTGGTGGGTAGGAAGTATCTACACATAGGGTGCATCTACACATGCATTTACTGTGCAGTAACTTAGTGGTTTTTAGGCCGGTGTCTGCATGTGCAGATGTTAAAGCGCAGCAACACTGTGAGTGGACTGACTTGGGATTAAAGTTAGTCCACACGCGCGCGGGGTTACTGCGCAGTAAGGCGTCTACACGTGCGTTACTGTGCAGTAACTAATCGGGTACAAAGTTGATCAAATCAAATTTACACCCAAGTCGGCATAAGTTGTCATAGTTACTGAGCAGTATGGGTGTGCACGTGTAGATGTGCATCTGTGCTACACAGTAATTTTTGGTCATTAGTTAATTAGGTTACTGCGCAGTAAAAATCAGCAGCCTGCGACTGTGGAATACCCGTCCCAATCCCACCTGTCCTGCAGTATCACGGTTTTTACTCCCTTCTACACGTGCATCCAATTTTATACATATAAGAACGGCACTTTTCCAAACCCCAAATCCCTCTCTCGATTTTGAAGCTGATCTCTCGTCCTCACTAGCAGCTGGTGGCGGTGAGGTCCATGGGTCACATCAAAACCGTGTGCTTTGCTAGGAGTGCCAGAAAGGAGGCCCAGGGCTTGAGATAAGATAATCTCTTGTACCCAGAGGTGTGCTCCCCTCCTGATGGGGACGCCGGGAAATCTTTCCACGCCGGCGCCTGCTTTGCGACTAACAGGAGATGCCAGTCTTCAACACTGTTGGACTAAGTGGAGCGCTGGAAAGCGTTCTGCTTCGTCAGCGCAAGGTCTCACGTACAAATCCCATCTAATCTGTTGCAGATAAAGTAAATGTTCTGGACCCTTTCGCCGGCACTCGGTGAACTTTGCAGACAAATAAGAGAACTTGCCAACTCGAGGAAGGTTGCGTTGCTCAAACTCTCCCCCCCCACCCCTTTCTTTAGATTGATACCATCTTGATAAAAAGTTACTTTTAAATGCTGCCTTCAAATGGGCATTTGTATGCATTTTCCATCTTTTAACTAATGAACAGGTGTGGGGGGGGAAGAGAGGGAAAAACAAAAAAGGTAATTTTTGCTAGTAGCCTGCTGGGATATAAATAAAAATAATAGGTACATTCACAGATTTTGAACTTTTAACAGCCGCTGCTGCAAAAAGCAATTCTAATTTATAACCATGGAGTCCTGTGAAACATATAACGAAGACATAATAAAATGGAATGTTTATCCTGTGGTTCCCATTAGACCTCTTCCGTTCGATGGTTGTAACTAATGACTTGTTTTTCCACTTTTGTATTGGAAGCCTTATTACAGGGCTGTGTGGAGCATGCCTTATTTTATTTGCCTAGCAATGCTTGCACCTCTCTCCAAAGCCTGCAATTAGATGTTTATGAAATAATATTAAAACGCTCCGCGTAAGCTCATCTGTGGTCAACTAGAAACAAAAAAGGCAAAAAAAAAAAAAAAAAATTAAGGCAACAACAAACCAGCCCCGTTTGTATAATATTATACTGAATACAATAGACGCATGTTCACTCCAGTGCATGTGTCCTTTTGACTATCCGCTTCTATCTGACAACCCTTTTTTTGGCAACTGAACACATTGTACTTCTGAGATAATGGACTGTGGACTATAATGTTGTTTATTCAAAAGCAGGTCACACAGAAATGAGTTGCTAGTCATCTTTATCCTTCCACTTTTCTTATCTTCATGCCATGTAAATTCACGATGAGGTTTGAAAAAAAAAAAAAGTCATACACACAGTTTTAATCACGGCTTTGTATTTAATTGCCATAAGGTGACCTGATGCTCAGAGGGTGAGAAACGGGTGGGTGGGATGCTGAATTCAGGTTTGAAAACTAGCTTCAGATGTACTTATGGGTGAGCGATCTGACTGGAAAAGAGGCAACACAAGCATGTGAACATGCATGCGTGCACACACGCACACACACACACTTAACCCCTCGGTGGAATTTTCCATTGTTTAAAGGAGCAGTTTTGTTTCCAAGGGAATGGCCTGAAGTTTTCTGTGAACCCAAGAGCTACTAGCAAGAAGCATCCACTGTTGGTACAGTGATTTGGGGGTGTCATTGTAAGGCTTTCGTGGGATGCGCTGGTTTAACCCTCCCAGGGAAAGGCCTGGATTCCTTTGGTTGCTCATCAAGTCCAAAGGCAAGAGAAAACAAGCAGACTTTGGGGTTAAAGTCTCCTGGATTAGGACACTGGAGATCTGGGTTGTATTCCTACCTCTACCAAATTCATGGCTTAGACTTACAACTGCAGGCAACGAGGATTGAAGGGACCTCAGGAGGTCACATCTACTCCAACCCCTGCTCCAAGCAGGACCAGCCCCAACCACATCATCCCAGCCAAGACTTTGTCAAGTTGGGTTTAGGATGGAGAGTCCACCACATCCCTATGTAGCCTGGTCCAATGCTTTACCTGGGCAAGGTATCCAGGTTGTAGCCGTATTGGTCTAGAGGAAAAGGCAATCAGGACTTGTTGGAGAGATGATGAGCATCTCATTGTAGAGATGATGTTATTAGACCAACAAGATTCTTGCAAAAAGCATTCTTTATTTGCACGCTTTCGGGCACCAGCGCCCTTCTTCAGGCATCAGAGAAAAGATTGTAAAAGGTCTCCTGGGTAGAAATGATAGTTCACATTTCATAGGACTTCACAGAGGAGTCAACAGATGGACAACTCCTGTTTGTGCCCAAAAGCCTACAATTAAAAGACCTTTTTTTGCAAAAATCTTCTTGGTCTAATACAAGATATCTTCTCTACCATGAGTCCTGATGACATGGGCAAGACATTTCATACTTTCCATACTCTCAGGTCTCCATCTGGGAAAGGGGATCAGCAACCCTGCCCTATCTCACGGGTTAAGTTCAGGGATGAACAAGGGGCGCTTGCTGATGGAGGACTTGATGGACTCCACCATGCAAACAAGGGGCACATCTATGCCTGATGTCTTCTTGATGAGCTGGGTGCAATGGAGATTTGGGTCAGAGCCGTTGGCTGTCCACACCACAAGAGCTACAAATGCAATGGGGCTGGGGGAGAGGCCGAAGAGTGATTAGGACAATGGAGGACAACCTTTTTTTTGGCAGGTGTGCCACAAATTACACCCTGCATCCACCGAGTGCCAGTCCCATCCTTTTCCCCTACCTAATCTGTCACTGCTTGCAGACATGGGGGACGGGAGTATGTTGAACACAGAAGGAAGCAGAGGCAGGTGTTCAGACAGAAGAGCAGCAAAACCAGATGGGCTTATAAACACTGGGTCCTTGTTCGTTCGGTCTTGGGCTGGGGCACGTGTCTGCGTATCTAAGGGCCATGCAGCTTGGTGGGAGATGGGTAGAAGGTGGTCTCCAGGGCTGAATATGCATATCTTGCCTGTGCAACCTCTGGCTCGGGGAGGTTGAGACATCTGCTCAGCTTCAGCCACCAGCTGCTCAAATAGGTGCAAGCCACAAGGTCAGACAAAAGGACCCTCGTGGTCCCTTGGGGCCCTGAAGTCCACAGGACGCTCTCAGGACGTTTCCCAAGGTTTCCGCCTACTCACGTGGTACAAATCTTGCAGGATCCATTGCCAGCTTAGGCTTCCTGGTTTGAACGTAGGGCTAACCTATCGCAGGCACCACCCTTGCAGGACTTCCTTTCCTTATCCGGTGCAACCACGCATTTTTCTATACAACCTCCCCCTTTGCACAGCAGAAGCGGAGGTGACTCCATGCATGGGAATGAGCAGTCACAAAGAAGGAGGGGCACATATGCTTCAGGTGTCAGTACACTTCAGGAGTAAGCAGGAATGCAAAATGAGGAAATAATGGAAGCAAAGCGATCCCGCTAATGTGCTGTTTTACTACAGCTGAGGCTCCATTTCGCTGATGGATGAAGCAATCCCAACGTATCAGTTTAAGTTGCCGCTTATTAGTTCGAGCTTAACAAAACAAGGGCTCACAATCTTTCGGGATGAAAACTGTTGACATAAATACAAGCTAGCGAGAATAACAACCGTTCATTTATCTGTGCCGGCACTAAACCGAGCAAAGGGAAATCCTTGATAACAGCAGACCGATCAGCTCACATACAAAAGACTGGTTTCCTAATTTGTTTTATGGAGCTGACTTCAGACAGCGCATTTCAGCCTGGTCTGTCTCGAGAAGCCACGTCAATCCAAGTCCCACCCCTGTTCATTTGGGTAAGGAGGCGTACGAATAGCTGTGTTGCAAGCAAGCCCTGGTTTATCTGATATTTTTCAGGCAGACAGAATATGCCGCGTCCGGAACAAAGCAGCACATCTGATTGGAAAGTTTAGCACTCCTAAATTAATTCCTTAGACAAAAAGTCAAGGCACCATATTCATAATATCACATTATATAACTTGCGCTAGAGCCAGACAGCTAGTAGGTGAAATAATATGGGTTATAAAACAAAACACTGTTGCAAAACAATTTTACAACTTTATAATTCACTATTATTTTCATTTAAGAAAAATTGTCAGTATAATTGCAGATGCCGCGTGCCTTGCAGGGGCTCTTTGAGCTGGCAACGGGAATTTTTTTAAAGGATGCTATTTCATTTAATACACTGATTTGCTTTATCGTTATCGGGAGGTAAATCTTAACAGGAGGCGGCGCGATGTGGGGCTGTAAGTGCGTTTATTATTGGAACATTTATGCTCAGTAAATATAGCCGCAGTCCCCGGAGATTCTTCCGTATCATTAGATTTCAAAACCGTGCCGTGCCGGCGTACTCAATACAAAGCTACTGTCGACTCCTCGAACTGCAATTATAGCTTAAACGCGATACCGCCAAAGTCGCCGGGTCTTCTGTGAGCAGTCGGCGGAGAGCAGCTTCATTTGTGAGCCTGTGTTTTGAGGATCCCCCAGCAGGCATGACTCGAGGCAGGCCCAACTCTTACAGATTCGGGCTATTCCCCAAGGTAGCGCAGCACGAGCGGTTCTCATTCGTGTAACCGGGTTGCTCATGGAAGTAGGCACTCGATCCAGACCTCCAATGGGATGTGGCCCTTGCATGGTAAAGGCATTCGGTTTGGGCCTCGAGACACCTTCTACTTCGCTCAAGAGAAGAGCCACAGCCCCTCTCCCCCGTTGCAGGTCCCAGGCCCCAGATGGTTTGACAATCTAGGTCTCTAGAGTACCAAATTCGAGATTCCCTACCTTGGACAAAGCCTCCGTGCCTGTTTGTGCTCTGGTTTCACTGGTTGTAAACCGGACTGATGAAACTCACCCACCGTCATCAATGCCCTCGTATGGAAAGCAGAATCACTGAGTCCTAGGAAACGAGGGATGGGAGGGACCTCGGGAGGTCACATCCAGGCCAACCCCCTGCTCCCAGCAGGACCAGCCCCAACTCCATCGTCCCAGGCAAGGCTTTGTCTACCCGGGTCTTCAACACCTCCACGGATGGAGACTGCACCACCTCCCTGGCTAACCTGTCCCAGTGCTTCACCACCCTCCTCGTGAGAGTTTTTCCTAATATCCAACCTCAACTTCCCTTGCTGCAGCTTGAGCCCATTGCTTCTTCTGTCATCTTCCCCCACTGAGACCAGCCCAGCTCCAGCCTCTTTGCAGCCCCCCTGCAGGGAGGTGATGGCTGCTGTTCAATCCCCCTCGGTCTTCTCTTCTGCAGACTCAATCAGCCCATTTGCCTCAGCCTCTCCACACCAGTCCTGTCCCCCTGCCCCTCAACCATTTTCACTGGACTCTCTCCAACGTGTCCACATCCTTTCTGTAGTGGGGGCCACAGCTGGACACAGGACTCCAGATGTGGCCTCCCCAGTGCTGAAGCCGGTCGCCTTCTTGGCAC
>NW_017728910.1:25560533-25563614 GCF_001723895.1 Crocodylus porosus | reverse complement strand
GCGGCACGGATCCGTGTCAGGCCTAGAAACCGAACTCAGGAACCTGGACCTGCTTTGCCTCTATGATAGTGAAGCTGACAAGCATGCCTGCTTAACGAGGGAATCCTTAATTAGCAGATGGCACCACCAACATAATTAACTTCCACAAATGCAGAAAGGACTTTAGTTATCAAGAGTTAAACAGCACCAAGTCAGCGCCCTTAAATAACTTCCAGGCTGGCCTCATCCTGTATGAAGGCATTGTCCTCAGATTATTTTAAGAAGGAGCAAGAAAGAACATCCAGGTATTATGCTCAAAGCCTCTTGTTCCACTATTCCTCTTGCACGGCTAACCCATTGTGACAGTCTAAAGACTAAGAAACTGCAAAAGCTGTTTGAAAGCTGCAAATTTAAGTTGCTTTCTTTTTAGCTCACAAACGGATGCTGAATTCACCCGTTCCCACTCTCAGCTATCTTTCACCCGCACTCCTGTACCGGGTACAATTACTAGCCCCTGTTCTTCTCTCATTCAGCAAGGCAGTCTCAAAATATGGGCCCAACGTGACCATTTTGAAGCACTCCTTATCACTGGCTGGTTCCCACCTGCAAACAAAACTGCTCCACAAGAAGCGTGATGGGGTAGGGGCAACATAAAGGAAGCAACACAAAGGACAGCTCAGCCTATGAGATGGGCTCCATGCAGGCTCTCAGCCGCAATACCGCTGGTGTCGGCTCTCACAGGGAACAGCCTGGTTCGTAACATCACGGTGCACCTCTGAAAATGTCTTTTTTTTTTTTTCGGTGCACCTCTGAAAATGTCTCTTCACCTGGAAGGACTTCCCGAAGACTGAGACACAGGGGCTCACTCCAGACGTCACAGGTAAGCAGTACTAGTCCTCCTGACGTAGGGGCAAAACAGGACACGCAAAAATTAAGCAACTTAGCCCAAACAAATTAAGCTCAGAGACCCAGAGCTTGCCCGAGGTCTCACTCCAAACCGCTCTTCTCAGTTGTAGAGCCACCGCCTGGCCGCTGCTTCTCCTCTGCCGCAGCACTTCGGTTCCCGTTTCATGCAACAAGACACGCGGCCTGGAGCTCTGCAGTCGCTCAGGCCTGTGGCAGAGTCCGCGGCTCAGTCCAGCTCTACCCAGAGCTCATCAAAACTCACGCCTCAGTCTGCCGGAAATGTTAGCACTTGCCCGTCAGTCTGCAACCCAGCGCAGAAAGAAATGGTACGTTTATATCTATTTATATAGCTATCTCTACTCACCCACCCACCCACCTATATCTATCTACTCGCCCATCCATCCATCTACCCACCCACCTATCTGCCCATCCATCCACCCACCCACTCATCTACCTATCCACCCACCCACCTATCTACCCATACATCCACCTTCCTACTTACCTATCTGTCTACACATCTACCCATCCACCTACCTATCTATCTACCCATCCATCCACCCACCCATCTATCTACCCATCTACCTATCCAGCCACCCACCTATCTATCTACCTATCCACGCACCTACCTATTTATCTATCTACCCATCTACCCACCCATCTATCTACCTCCTACTAAAAGTACTTTTAAGAAAACAATTCATTTCAGAAGGGATTCATTTGGGAATTTGGAAGTGTCACACTGGAATTTCAAATTTTCATTTCAACTTTTTAAAAATGTTTTTTCATATTTACTTCACTTGCACATTATTTTATTTTTTGCCTTGCTTCAGAACCTACCTCTTAAAAATGAAACAACAGAATAACTCCATACTTAAAATCATTAAGAGCAGCTGTACGTTAGTACATATTCATAATCTTATATTTTGTTTTAATTAATTAGGGCTGTCCAGGATCTCTCGAGATTGTCTAGTCCTGTTAGAGGCAGGATCAGCCCCATCAAAACCACTCCTGGCAAGTGTTTGCCTAAATTGTTCTTTACCTGCCAAGGATGGAGATCTCCACAACCTCTCTAGGCAATCTACTCCAATGCATAACCACCTCCTCCCTGACACACCACTTCAAAATATTTTCCATTAAAATTTTCAACAGAATCTGTCAGATTTTGACAGAAAAAAAATCACTTTCTTCAAAACAACCTTTTCCAATAGACAATAGTTTCAATTAAATTTTTCCAGCCAGTACGAGCAGTCTGGGGTAAAAAGCCCTCCATGGAAAAGACAGCGGTAACAACGTGGGCAAGATGCTCCCTGCACTGAAGAGGATCGAGTCGTATTTTCCCTATGGCAGAAGGAGGGAACGCGGCACACCTTATTCATTTCTCATATTCGATCGCCTGAAGAAGGGCGATTGCACCTGAAAACTTGCAAAGAACATTTTTTCCCCAACTACTCAGTGGGTCTAATAAAAGATAAATACCTACCCAAGGAACCGGCCTGCCTTCATTCCTCCTAGTCGCTAGACTAGCAGCGAGCAGCAACAACACTAGTTGCAGTTAAAACCTAACTGCCAGATCTCTCTATTTTATTTCATGTGAGTGATAGCAGGCCATAAAAAATGACTGTAGCGGCACAAGCAGAGCATGTCAATCACAGGGAAGGACACGGGAGAGCAGGCGCCTCTGCAAGGAAGATGTGACATCCCAACACACGTCTCCGGGGCAGATTTAAAAAGAGTTGGACAGCAGAGCGAGAAGCAACCCAGGCACCATCCAGGAGACACTTTGGGCAAGGCAAGTTTCACGAGATCATTAGGGCTGTGGATTCAGACATGCCTCGTCCAGCACTTCACCCAGACAAACTGGTCACCATCAAAGCCTCGCCGAGAGCCGTAGCTTGTTAGCTTTCCTTCGTTCACCGGTGCCGTTCTCTGTGCTTAATTCTCCTTAGGGGTTACTGAGAGCATCGCCGATGCTGAAGGGTGGTCGAAAGCCACTGGCATGTTACGAGATGGCAGCTGTTTGCATCTAAAACCAGTCAGCAGGATGCTGCCGTGACCATGGATCTCATGAAGGCTGGGTATGCTTTGGCCTCCCTGCCCCGCTCCTGTGTTGCAGCAAGATCACCTAAAAGCCTACCGCTGTTTGTGACATCGCAGTGCCTCTGTCATCAGAGGATGGGAAGCTGGGTGACAGCGACC
>NW_017728910.1:25551268-25560522 GCF_001723895.1 Crocodylus porosus | reverse complement strand
GCAGGCAACAGGACCTGTATTCACAGCAGACAAGAAGCTGGACAGGAGCCAGCAGTGTGCCCTTGGTGCCACGCAGGTGACCGGCATCCTGGGCTGCACTGGGAGGAGCGGTGCCCGCAGATCGAGGGCAGTGATTCCTCCCCTCTGTTCAGCACTGGGGAGGCCACATCTGGAGTCCGGTGTCCAGCTGTGGGCCCCCACTACAGAAAGGATGTGGTCACGTTGGAGAGAGCCCAGCGGAGGGCAATGAAAATGGTTGGGGGCTGGAGTCAGGACTGGTGGGGAGAGGCTGAGACAAATGGGCTGATCGAGTCTGCAGAAGAGAAGACCGAGGGGGATTGAATAGCAGCCGTCACCTCCCTGCAGGGGGGCTGCAAAGAGGCTGGAGCTGGGCTGGTCTCAGTGGGGGAAGATGACAGAAGAAGCAATGGGCTCAAGCTTCAGCAAGGGAAGTTGAGGGTAGATATTAGGGAAAACTTTCTTACTAGGAGGTGGTGAAGCACTGGAACAGGCTCCCCAGACAGGTGGTGCAGTCTTCATCCTTGGAGGTTTTGAAGACCTGGCTCGACAGAGCCCCGGCTGGGATGACGCAGCTGGGGCAGCTCCTGCTTGGAGCAGGGGGTTGGACCACATGACTCCTGAGGTCCCTCTACACCCTCATTTTTTATGACTCTATGATTCTCCTGTGATACTAAATCAGAGCTCAGATTTAACTTTGTTCTTTCAAGATGCCCCTTTGAAAGGGCAGTGATCTGAGATCTGCTGCTTTGTCAAAAGGCTTCCAAATTCTTGGACTGAAAAATCACAAGAAATGCACTACTTTTCAGGACTGTATCTGCATCCGGACTGGACCCAGAAATCACACCGTGACCTTGCTGGTGAACTAATCCGGTAACAAACCCAGGGTCCGAGCCCAGATACTGAGACTGCAATCCCAGGCACCCAAGGAGCTTGGGTTTGATGCTGCTGAAAGTTCATCCCAATTTTCCTCGCATGAAGATCTGTACCGCTGGATTCCTAGTGACAAAGAGACACGGGGTCTTCCAGGTGAAGGGACAGGAACACTGTACTGTTGTGTGAATGAGCCACATTGAAAGAGGGAAGGTGTAGCATTTCCATCCCTACATCTGCTTTGTGATTCCTGGTGTCCCCATCAGGAGCCAGCGTGCTCTGGGAAACAGTTTAAATAGTTTCTCAACAGCATGAAGACTGAGCTCTGGAAGAGCACGGAGCTGATGGGTTCAGCACGAGTTTCATGATCTGATATAGGCCCAGTGACTAGCGGGGCCGGGGGGGGACCACATGGTGCTGAGCACATCACGTCCCCCCGGCGCCGAGATGAAAGAAGCAGCCAAGACCTCAAAGGCCGATAAATGGGACACCTTTACCTTTCACAGCTGCCGAGAGACAGCATGTCTTGGTTTCTGCTACGGCCAGGACGAAAGCTTGCAACTAAAAATCCTTTGCACTGAAGCCTGCCTGCTGCCGCTTGTATTCCCTACTGCGGAGAGCTACAAAAATGACTCATTACGGTCTGGTGCTCCACGGCCTGTGGGTGGGATGGCATTACCTTGGGGGATGCTGGAGAACTGGACTATGCGCGAGTGGGCAAAAGGCGCGACGAGCAGAACCTCTCACATGGTTCCCCAGTTTAATCACATGGCTCTGCCTGGATATCCCCTCGACATATGTGGCAGATTAGAGCCGCGGAGCTATTTGGGCAGGAATGCCCTGGTGGAATGCTAAGGTTTAAATGAGGACATATGCTTCATTAGTTCATTTCCTAATTATGACTTGGGCATTAAGACTCGCAGAATCACTACAAAAGGCTAAACATTCCCACCGGTTTCACATGCCTCCTTCTCACTTCCACAATCGGCCCAAAGAGGGAATTTGACACCAGCCTGGCCTGATCCGACTCGCTTGGCACTTCCACTTCCTAAACGCGACGCTTTGTCCTACGCAGGCTTTCGGGGCCAGTGCAGATTATTTTCTGTTCCCATACCAGTCCAGATTTGCTTTGGATCAGCGGCAACTGCATCACGATTAGTGCATGGCGCGCTGCCCGCGCCGGTCAGAGACAGGCCATGGCCCTCTGCACCTCTTCCGAGACATGCAGCAAACAAAAAGCCAATTGCAGCCCAATTCCCCTGGCCTCTTATGTGAATGAAAGAAATTCAGGTTTCTCTCCAAGCGGCCCCAGCACAGACTCCTCGGTGAGGACAGATTCGGGACAGCATCCCTTAGTTTTGTGCACGTCATGTTCAAGAACATGCTCGTTTGCATAAACACTTGGAAATTATTTGAAGCCTTCAGGACCTCCAGGTTAAATTTTGCAAAGATTTAAATTCCTGCTGGCCAGACCCATTTGGTTTAGAAGAATACTCAATGGGGGACACGATAATAAGGGTTTACAAAATACCAAAGGGTGAAGAGAAAGTCGATAGGGATTTATGGTTTACCATCCCTCGCAATATAAAAACTAGGAGTTATAAAGCGGAACAAGCAGGTAGCAATTTAAAACCAGCCAAAGGAAGTTCTTACTTTGCATTGCGCATAATTAAAACTCGGGGCTCATTGCCACAAGATAGCTGATTGTTTAACCAGATTCACAAAGACACTGGGCAAATTCTTGGGGGGAAAGGGGCATCGGCCCCTATTGAGCATGGGATTGAGGGATCGGCCTCTGAATCACAACTTCCTGGACCTCAAATGCAGGAGGTTGCATGTGGGACAAGAACAGGGGGAAAAAATCCCTGGCCAGGACAAGTTCAGCATGCACTTTCTTCCGCTATGTGTTGCGCGAGACTGGCCAAGATGGACCTAGGGTCTGCCCCAGTCCATGGCAGCTCCCATGTTCTTGCATATGATGAGATGCAAACTGGTGTCTCGTTCTTCACCCAGGGCCACACTCATTTAACTAAATAAAAACTTTCTATAAACAGACCTTGACCATGCAAAACACATCAAAATAGAGCCCGCAGGTGGCAAGAGTGTGAACAAGCCCAAACCCATCATGCCCCAAGGAAAACAGCACGAATGGCCCCTCTGATAGAAGGCAGGGTTGTAACATTTTCATCTGATTTTCCCCTGATATAAAATCCCTTTCAAAAGTCAGTTCTTCCAAAACAAGCCATCTTGCAAAGGGAAAGAAGTAAGATTCAGTCTGTTAAGATGATGCTACTTTTATGACCGATGACACAACGTTCAGGCACGCGGACTGCACAATTGCTGCTACTCTGCGAGCTCTACCCCTCTCCTGATTACCACCTGGGAACGGGCTGCCCTTCCACAGCCTCTCCTTGGCAGGGCAATGACACCTCTGGGCTGAAATAGGACGGCAAAGTGAGCCTTTCAGCAAGCTGAGGAGGAAATGCAAGGTCCAGAGGGATTTGTGAATAAGCAAAGTGGCTATTTTCCAGAAGAACCCAATATATATATATATATATATATATAACATACATAAACCCTTATGTTAAAATGTTTTGTCCCCTCCAGTCTTTCAATGCAAATAAGGCTGACAGCCTGGTACTGTTTGTGATTAGAAATGATTTGTGTTTCCATAGAGATGCTGCACCAGAGTTCGTTAAAATGGATATATGTGCACACACACAGGACCAATGGCCAATGGAAAAGGCTTTTTATTAGATGCAAAGACCATGGCAGAGGGAGGAGAAATTTTGGGGGGAGGGAGGAGAAATTTTTTGCTTTCTCTTTCACCCTTATTGACAGCATGAAAAGGCCTGAGACATGCTGCACTGAGATGCAGCAAGATGGGCTTGGGCTATGGGGACTTGAAACCCAGGTGCCCCCAGGCCTAAGTGGGGACAAGGGGGCCGATGCGTGCAAGCTGGGCTCACGGTACAGGGCGGTTTGAACACTCTTATTTTGCAAGGAGAGAGTCAAGACTCAGTCCAAGGGTTTGCTACTCCTTCCAAATACACCGCTACGGCTAAAGCTGAAATTTGGCTTCATGGCCATGGAAAATGATTCCTTACTTTGGCTATGGCCATGTAGGTGGTGGTGGTGGTTAGTTGTTTTTTTAATGGTTTTTCCCCGTCTTGCCAAGACCCTGCTCCTATGCTGAGATCTGCCTCGGCAGAGCCCTGTGCCCACAAGAAGCCATGCAAAATTTTAAATTCCTGCTGGCCAAAGCTTGTAAGTTCTGCTCTGTTTGAAGGCAAGAGCTGCTCTCTGCCGTGCCCCAATGCTTTGACACCTAGCCACCCACCTACCGAGGATCACCATCAAATTGTTGTTGGAGAAGATGGACAGCAACTGCCCAGCCATCTTACAGTCCCCAGCGAGGGATATCATCCCTCCCGTGGGTTGGCGCAGGGGACTTTATTCCTGCGGTCTTGGCAATAAGGATTTCTCAGCACTGCGAGGCAGGATGTCGGCCTCCAGAGTCGCTTGAAACCCATGCAACAAGCAACGTGGCTTTGTCCCCGCTTCTTGCAATCTATCCAGTGGCAAGTAGTGAGCCAAGGAGACTGACCGGTGTACAGAATAAAAGGCCAAACAGCCTCAGACCTGGCTGACGAGGGACCTGTGACGCCGTACAGCGGATTAACTCCAACAGTGAGTTGTACAGTCCCAGGGTGCGGAGTGGCAGCTAGTTCAAGTGCCTTACGTCTTACAGGCGACCTGCTGTAACTGTCCCATCCGTCTGCCCTGTCCCATTTGAGGCAACTGCTATACCGGTGTTATCTTTAAAGCTCTGTCAATCAGTTTAAAGTTGACAGAGGTTTAGCTTCACTCTGCCAGTATGGGAGTGGAGGGGAAAAGCAGAAATCCCACCCCCCGCCACTTTTGAAACAGTTTGAAGTTACCCCTGTCCACTGTCACCCGCAGGGTGAACTCCGCCAAAGAGCAGTGCTTTCCTATAAACCAGACCCTTTCACCCCCTAGCAAAGGCGAGGTTTCTAAGCGCACCTGTAAATTAAGATGGCAAATTCTCCTCTCCTCGGTTTTCAAGCACCCTTAGGGACCCTAGGCTCAGCTGTTTCTGTGCCTGTTACAGCCCAGCCTTGATGGGAAGCAAAGAAATGGGTTGCAATCACCTAAGTTCAAATAACGCCGCGGATAAGCCAGGCAATACGGCTTCCGACATGTTCGCCTGCACCGTACGGGCTCGTTAGAGTCATTAAGCTAATGACAGAGAGACAGCCACTCTGTTTGGGCCCTGGGCTGTGGAGCGGCTGTCTCGATGCATCTCTTACCTTTGCTTGCAAGGGTGGCGGCTGCGGTGCCAGGACTGGATCGGTGATGTAGGTCTTCTTCGTGCCAGGCGGCTGGTACATCCCCGCGGGGGTCTGGGCCATGGGGTTGGCTGCGGGATACGCCGGCTCGGGCTTCCAGGTGTTTTGCGGAGCGTAGGGCGGCTCGGAGCTGTTTCTTCCCCCGTAGGCAGGGCCTGCGGCGTAGTAGGGGTCTTGGTAACGCCCCTGGGGTGCCACGTAGCCGTAGCCAAGCTCTGACAGGCGCGCGAGCTGGGGACCGTATCCGTACTCCGGGCCCCGGGGCTGGGATGGAGCGTACTGGGCTGGCCCGGGGGGGCGAGTCAGCTGCGGTCCATAGGGCTGGTTCGGACCGAGGCTGGTGTACGGACCGGGCTGAGGGCCGGAGGGCTGGAAGTGAGGGCTGGGCTGAGCCATTTTCACCTGCACGTTGAACGCCGGCCGGCTGGGAGTGGACGCGGTGGTATAAGAAGCTGGGACTGGTTGAGGCTTCAGCGTGCCCACTGGGGTGACTGGGATGGGGGACGGCTGAGCTGGGGCCTTGCTGGTGGACTTCTTGGTGGCGGTGAGAGGAGGTTGGTTTGGAATAATCATCCGCTTGTGCCCGGTGACAGGAGTGGAGCCTGGGCCGGCGGCCACGGAGGAACCGGGGGGCATCCCAGAGCCCTGTGGAGCAAGCAAAGGGAGAGACCTCAGTGCCAGCAGGGAGGCATCGTCGCGAAGCGAACACGAGGGTTAAATGGAAACGGGATTTTACAGCAGCATCTGCACAGCGCCTGAAACTGCTTAGTGAGGCAGGAACGTACCCAAGACCACACATTAGAAAGCAGTTACAGCAACCTGCCCGGCTCTGACAGAACAAGGACAAAGCCGGAGCAATGCAACAGAACTGCCACGCAGGATATTTCACCTTTTCTCTGCAGTTTTTCCACTATAAAAAGCTGCCTGAAAGGGAACAAAAAAAGAAGGCATTTTTGGACAGTAATGAGGGGGGAGTCGATGAGCACTAAACGTAAAGGATCCCCCTAAAATAAGAGGGAGAAAGCAGGATGAAAGGCAGTTGTGGCATGCAGATCCCTGAACGTGTTCACAGGTTACTGCCCGCCGAGAAGGACTCGCGTTTCGACACACAGAAGGCCATACGGAGAGATGGTTTGAAAGCGGTTCCCGTGGAAGGGCTCCCAAGGCAATATAATGTTACCCGAGTTCAGGTGCCAAAGCAAAACATAAAGTGATGCCAATATACAAATATACAGCCTGCTCTCAACTCGGCTGCTGCAAAGCCGGGGGGGATCCTGGTGAGGTTAAAACACGTCACGCCGGAGCACAAGAGCACAAACCCAGCCAACGGACCTGAAAGCTTAAAATATCAGCTCCCCGAAACCTACTGTGATCCAACACAGAGGGGACAGGAAACACAGACTCAAATCCCAGCCTCTGCTGTGGCCCTGGGCCTCAGCGGACAAATGGAGAATTAGTAAAACGATGACAAAGCCCGAGCTGAGCAACAGACAGGAAGGATTTTAGGTCTTAACAGGCTCGCATGCTGCTTTTGTTAGGACCTATTTACTTCCAGTGCCTAATGAACGCTGGGTAGGAAGGACCTCTTGGCCAATAATCCAACCCAAAAGCGTGACAAAGTGTTTTAAAAGTACATCAAAGATCATCTGTGGGTCTTCCCACCAAACCAAAGGAGGACATGTTGCAATGTTTAGGGTTTAAAAACCAGTAGGATCCTCTTCCCCTTTCATTTCTTTTCCCTCTAAAAAAGATCCACCCGCCCACTTACACATACATACATGCATCCACCCACCCACCCACCCATACATACATACATGCATGCATGCATCTACCCATCCATCCACCTGCCTATCTACCTACCTACACATACATACATGCATGCATGCATGCATCCATCCATCTTTCCATCCATCCACCTGCCTAGCTCCCTACAGATACATACATACATACATGCATGCATGCATGCATCCATCCATCCAAATGCAAAAAAGCAGCTTTTAAAACATTGTTCTTACTGCTCCCCTTTAAGTTAGAGTTAAAGGTTGTACACATCTTTTCTTTAAAGCCCTCATACTGGAGTGAGTATTGCCAAGACCCCTTCTTAACATCTGATGAAGTAAGCTGCTGCTTATGAAAGCTAATGCATCTCTGACATAGTCAGCCCATAAGCTGCAAATCTACCTTGTGTTCAGTACTATAATCTCAACCTAAGAGTCTCTATCCTTCTCTAACTACCCCATCTATACAGCTCTATAATCGAAGAGTTAATTTCTGCCTTTGGTGTAGACACGTGCGGTTCTCTCTGAAGATACAGGATACCAAACTGAGCTCTCTCAACCCCCAATCATAGGCTTGTTTCTAGACATTACTAATCTTGCAGGGGTTGGTGCTAGAATCAGGAAAGCAGTAGAGAGAGACTGCACCGCTCATAGACGTCTGATTCAGCTGCTCAACCTCGCATCTGCAACCCACCAATAAAAGTCAATCAGAAAGGAATAATTAAATTTCAAATTTAATCCTCGCCAAGCAGAGAAATAATGAATATTAACTAGCGCGGGCACTCACGTGAGGGAATTCCTAAGCTGTGCTACGGCATTTTCACACTTCACAGTGGTGGCAGCAGCTCTGGAGCAAACCCCCACTGGGGATAGAGAAAAAGGGAAGGAGAACACAGCACAAGCCTGGATCAAAAGACACGAGAGAGACCCTTTAACTCTTAATGTTGCAAGGAGAGACGTGAGACTCCATCCAAGGGCTTGCTATTGCTTCCAAATACACCGCTAGGCCTATGCCCGAAATTTGGTTGCAATGCTGCAAGAGACCCTCGAACACAGCCATGGGATACCCGGGAACAGCAAGAAGGCAAAGGGACTGAGAAGAGGTGTACGGACTTAGGGACTGAAGATCAGTGGTTCCCATCCTTTCTAGTCTCAAAGCACCTCTCGTGGGACTCAAGACTCCCCTTGCTTGAATCATCAGCTTGCAAGACAAGCTGGGAAATCTGGTTGTCACACCAGATGACAAAGCTAACCTATTTAACGCCTTCTTTGCCTCCATTTTCCTGAGCAGGGACCGGGTCACCCTCCACCGGCCCCCCTCACCCCCAGGAGAGGCGCGCCCAGGCCCAGGGTCAGGGCGGATCAAGTCCGGGAGCGTCTGGCGGGACTGGACGTGTTCAAATCAGGGGGTCCGGACGATCTCCACCCCCGAGTGCTGAGGGAATCGGCTGCGGTCCTTGCGGGACCCCCGGCACGGCTGTACGAGCACTCGTGGTGCTCTGGTGTGGGGCTGGAGGACTGGAAGAGGCCAACGTGGTTCCCACCTTCAAAAAGGGGAGGAAGGAGGACCCGGGAGCTACAGGCCAGTCAGTCTTACCTCGATCCTGGGCAAGCTTTTTGAGAGAGTTATCCTGGTGCATGTCCATGAGGGGCCAGGGGGAGATCATGCTCAGGGGCAACCAGCATGGGTTCATGAGCGGCAGGTCCTGTCAGACCAACCTGGTGGCCTCCTATGACCAGGTCACCAACTCCTTAGACACAGGGGGAGCAGTGGACATCGTCTTCCTGGACTTTCGGAGGCCTTCGACACTGTCTCTCACCCCGTTCCCATCAAGAAACTGGGGGCTGTGGTGTCGACACCCGCACAGTCAGATGTGTCCCAACCGGCGGGAGGGCCGCACCCAGAGCGCGGTGGTGGCCGGGTCATGTTCGCCCTGGAGGGGTGTGGGCAGTGGGGTCCCCCAGGGCTCGGTCCTTGGGCCCGCACTGCTCAACATCTTCGTCAGTGACTTGGACGAGGGGGTAAAAAGCACCTGCTCAAATTTGCTGATGACACTAAGATGTGGGGGATGTGGGCACACTAGGAGGAAGGAATAGGCTGCAATCGGCCCTAGACAGGCTACAGGGGTGGGCGGATGAGAACAGGATGGGTTTCAACACCGACAAGTGCAAGGTGCTGCACCTGGGGAGGAACAACCAGCACCATACCTACAGG
>NW_017728910.1:25542793-25551067 GCF_001723895.1 Crocodylus porosus | reverse complement strand
GGCACTGGGGGAGTCCCTGTTCCCCCGAGCACCGCCAGGAGTGACCAGGAATAACGGTCACAAGCCGGCAGAGGGGAAGTTTAGGTTAGATATCAGGAGGCGACTTCACAGTCAGGGCAGCTAGGGTCTGGGACCAACTTCCAAGAGAAGTGGTGCAGGCTCCTACCCTGGGGGGCTTTAAGAGGAGATTAGATGAAGACCTTGCTGGAGTCGTTTGACCCCAGTGCCCTTTCCTGCCAGGGCAGGGGGTCGGACTCCATGATCTGCTCAGGTCTCTTCTGACCCGATCAACTATGAAACTATAATTGTTGTGTTGAGCGGCACCCCGTTTGAACCTGCTACGACACCCCGGTTGAGAATCACTGGACAAGATGTATGGTGGAGGGAAATACTGGAGAGGGGTTATTGCCAGAAGCCTGCCCCCCTAACACGTGATGAGAAAGCTTGCTCGTTTATCTGAGCCACCGCACCAAGCAAGCACAGAATACATGCTGCGAGCACTAGCAACCTTCCTGTTTCCTTGCATATCCTGTCCTTGCAAATGACAGTAGTTTGTCTACTTACTGTAATGGGATGAAAGGCCCAAATGGTGGGAGAGTGTAATTGCTACCGAGAAAGCACTTCTTTGCCATGTGGGGCTGAGAGAAGATGGACAATATTTTAATGGCAATGGGCTATTAGTGGGTGGGGATGGAAAGGAAGCGGGGAAGGGGTTTAAGTCACCCATCCTGTACCCAGCTTGCGACTGAAAAGCGGGTTGCTAAAGAAGGCACCGAGGGTCTGCTCCTATAACGCATGCATCTGGGGTCACTCCAAGACCTCGGCAGTTTTTGCTGCGATTGAACTGAATTGGTCGCAGGTGCCTGCAGGACAGAGACCGGACCACCATGCCTCCCCAGAGAGGAAATGCAGCCCGCAGAGGGTGCAGAAGGGGTCCCGCGGGCGCAAGGCCAGCCGATGCCTCCTTCTAACCGCGTGGCCTGGGCGTAATGAGAACAGCTGGAGTCCCGAGGTCGCCCGCTAACTTGCTGCATGACCTGGGCATGTCACTGAAGGTTGCATCACGGCCACCAAACCACAGCCTGCCTTGAAGCAGAGGAAGTTTGCATCAGCACGAGTCCCCAGAAGCATAATGCACGGCTGGCTCTGGGCTCCCCGGGGAGCGCAGGGGAAGCACGCGATATACAAAGACAAGGTGGAGGACCCGAGACTCGTCAACAGGGCCTGGGGGGCTGGGGGCGGGGGGAAAAAGGGCAGCGGTCCTGCTTTTGGAAGTGCAATGATTAGGGCTGTGTCTGGTCCCTGTGCATGGAGATGGGAAAGAGAGACAGTTCTCCGCATTTTCCCACCTTGACTGCTCTGGTGTGTGCCACAGTTTGATGCTCAGCATCTCAGGCTGCAGATGTCCTCCCCTTCAACCCTAACAATTTGGAGAGGGGAAACCCAAGCGGATGCCTGCTCTAAGGGCCTCCAGGAGATTTCAGGGGAGTTAAAAGATGAGAGAATAGTGCTCAGATGCCACCGGGCTGTGTGATAAGGACAATATCTGTAGGCAGGTGGGAGAGGTAGGATGGACTAGGGTATAAATGAGCTAGGGAGCAAGGCATCTTAGTGCACTGAAGGGAACCAACACATGGGCACACTTAAGCAGCAGCCCGGAGGAAGGCAGGAAAGAACGAGTGCAAAATGGTGGGAGAAACGAAAAAGAGAAGAACTGAAGGGAGGTCCTTTCTTCAGAAAGAAAGCACGTCACGGTTGCAAATGGTTTATTCCAACACAGCACGCGCGGCAGTGTCTCTTAGGGTCGTTTCCATACTAAGACAGGGTATTTGGTTGTTCACCATGCGTGTACCGGGAGGAACCGCCTCACACTTTACAAGTGCAAATGAGGACCGTGCTGGTTACCACCAGCTCTTCTCTTGCAAATTCATATTTGCAAGGAGAGAGTAAACTGGAAACCCCAGGTGCAGATAGTGCAGAACTTCATCTACCGTAAAAAAAATATTACACAAACATGGTTTTACTTTTCTGGGGAAAGCACATGAGAGCCAGGTTTAAACACAGATGGAAGTGCCGAAAAGCACTTTCTCTTCTATAAATGAATTAACCTAGCAGTTCAAACAAAGGTGAAATAATAGCAAAACCAAGCCTGCATCTCAGCATAGGGCACGGGGGGAAATGACTTAAAACACTGCATGCTCTCATTGGTTGCTGCTTGAAATAATTCTCCTGTCTCTTTAAACGGTGTGCAAGTCGGTTGCTTGCCACTTGCACAATCCTTTTGGCCGCGGGAACCCCGTATTCGGGTTGCGTTCCTACTTCCGGGTGCAGCCCGACTGTTTCAACAGGGCTTGTGACCTAACTTGTTAAATGCTGGGACCCCGGTTGGGGTTGGGGCTGCCTGGTTCACGAACCGCTGCACCACGAGTTTCCTCGCACGAGACATGCTGGTTGTGGGAAGGCTCCTGAATCTCCTAAGAAGGCTGACGGTCACGGCGGCCCCACTGCACCGTGAGCTGCCCTGGATGCATCCTCGAATGTGGAACAGCTGCACTAATATCTTCACTGTTGTGCTCGAGACTGAATTAGTGACAAGACTAATTTTAAAGTGTCGTATAAACTGCACGGGGGTGAAATCCAGCAGCTTCTACAGAAATTAATCTACGAACCCACACGGCTGAGCCAGGAGGGAGTGCCCTTCATGAAAGGTTTTGAACAACTCCATCAAATCCTACCGCAGGAATACGCTTCTGCAAGATCAGTCAGCTCCATGGAGAAAGAATCTCATTCTCCCTTCACTTCTACAGATCTGCAGAGCACTTCTCCGTAGAAGCTCTTTAGTTATTCAATTTTACAGAGTGGCTCAACTCCCCCCCTACAAAGTTCTTAGCATCCTACAAGCTTCACATAAAAGGCTATTCAATTGTGCCTTTCACTGGCAGGCTACCATCAATAAAGGTAAATTGATGTCTCTCTTCTCACTCCGCTCCCCTAACTCGTCCGCGGGCATTAGAAACTGAGCAGTCACACTTTGGAGTTAGATTCACACACTCGCCAAACCAACCCCAAGTCTTGATTTCTGGGGAAAAAAGAAAGAAAAAAAACCCTCCCAAAAAACCCAGAGCACACAGATGCCAAAGACAAGCAAGGCGAGGGAATAAATATGTCACTGCTTCTGTCTCCCAAACGGTGGCCTGATGAGTCTCAGATAGCCACAAGCTCTATAAAGCCCATTCAAGTCCTATTAGGACTTTATGAAAATATCACGTTCTGCACATTTTGGTCATCAAAATAAGAAATCAAGTTGTTTTTTTTCTTATGACCTTGGGGCTGAATAAAATCCTACTGCCCAACAGTTGGGATCATCTTTGGTCTCTCATCACACAGTCTGTCCAGGGAAAGAGAGCGGGGCTGGGAGCAACCTTCTGGTTCAGCAGCCCCGTTGCAAAGGAAAGGTGTATATTTTTATAGCTATAGATAGACAGATAGATAGATCGATCGATCTATATATAGATCTCTCTCTATATCTATCTATCTATCTATATACACATATAGAGAGATCTATATACATATATATAGATAGATATAGATAGATATATAGAAAGATCTATCTATCTAAGATATATCCTATATATAGATATATATAGATGAAGCTGTGTAGATGGGATTTGGCCTGAAATTATGGGGTCCTCTGCCACCCTCCCAGCTCTCCCTCTTTCAGCTTTGATTCCAGGTGAGCAGAGACTGAAATCCTTATCGTGCCTTGTTCCTGCCCACAGGTACAGTGGGATCAAACACAGCCCCACACTGAATTTGGGTTTGGTTCATCCATATTCATCCCCTCTGCTTTGCTAAAGCAAATGGAGGGTATGTCATTGAAGACTGCAGCAAAGCATAGAGATGCCCGACTTGGCTTTAAACTAACTACCGGGGGAGCAGAAGCAATTCAATGTGCCCATGAGGGTGGCCTTACCCAGCGAAGAAGGGTGCCCCTTGCTGCTTCTGGCACTCGAGCTAGCTAGATGCAAGCACACTTGGATGCTTGTGTCCCAAGTTACAGGTTGCAGGGTAGCCCTGAGATTCCTGCTCACACACATGGATGCAACAAGGCGTTAAAAGCAGCGATAAGAAATGGCTAGGAATGTCTTGACGGTTGCTGTTTGTAGTATTTCTATCAAGGGAACAACCAGAAGTTCCCAACAGAATCAAAGTCCCAATGGTTACCCCCCACTCACACATGCACCATATATCTGTATGGGGGAGTGGAAGTAGGAGCAGCATTTTGAAGGCGATTAGGCACTGGGACATACAGATGGACACTGGGCAGGAGTTTCAGAAGTGCAAAGAGAAGTTGCACATTTCCCTTTAAATTTCCCATCAATCCCAAATGCATGAACCACCCCCACTGGCACCTAGATGCCTAAATACTTTTAAAGATCTGGCCCCCATGCTCCTACCCAAGAGACATTACAGTCCAGCGAGACCTGCACCCGAATCCAACAGGCTGGCTTATTCTCTTCGCTCAAGAGCCCACGCCGCTCCCCAAACAGGCGAATATCTTTTCCGGCGTGTGCTGCGCAGATCGGCGGCTGCACTCGGCGAGGACAGCTGTGTTTAACTGCAATACGGCTTGCGGGCTGGCTACCCAAAGGGACCACTCCCAGACGTTTCACTGAGACAGCATGAAGGGGAAGCCTAACAAATAACCTTGTCTCAGGCCAGGCCCAGGAGAAGAGCCCCAAGCCTTGCAAACACCATAAAGGAAGCATGGGAACACTTTCAAAATGCAGATGGGCCCTAAGGCATCTGCAGGGAGTCTGCACAGTTGTGATGATTTCCATTAATTGGCTCTTTCATCCTTCGTGGCAGAGGTCTGATGCAAACGGGGAGGACGATGGCAAGAGGCGGGGGAGGCAGAGGACATCCTGGCCTCCAGAAGGGCCACTTCTAAAAGGCATCCTGGGGAAAAAAAAAAGGCATTGCACGTAGACCTTAACTCTGCTCTCAGCACGCGGACCAGGTTGTGGGGGACTAGTCAGTCACCCATTGCCAGCCTTCATTTCGTCCAGATGCCATGGGCACAGCTAGGAGGACTCTTGGCTTCCGACTGGGCTACTGCATGAGCTGCAGCAATGCCGAGGACCTCTGGCATGCCTGTGTCAGGGGCAGGAGCTTCATGCCAAAGAATGAGTCTTTTTTTTCTGGTCAGATTTTGTATGGTTTTCCCTCCCCCAGCACCACCACAGGCCGGATAAGTTTTCTCCTGTCACGAGAAACTCTCTGAGAGCAGGACCAGCACCCAAAGCAAAGGCAAACTGACTTCTCAGCTAATGGGTGATAAGTGGTAAGATTTATATCCGTCCCTCCACCTTGACGTGTCAGATCCTTAGCCAGACTGACTCTCTAAAACCCGCCTGAACAGACGAGCATAGAGAAGTTGTGCGTTATTAGGCACTGAGAGCAGCACAAGAAACTAAGATGCTATCACATTCTGTGAGAAAGCAAGATGCACAAACAAGTGACCTCGATACTTTCAGTGAATTCAGGCTGAATTCACTGAGAAAGCCTGTTGTAATTTAAACTGAGCTGTCTAGCCAATCCACCTGCATGGTTCAACTGAGTTTAGCTATTTCCCATAAGTTAATCGGCAGGAACATGACATTGCCGCCCATGGCATGCAACACCCGGTAGATCCTTGCCAAAAAGCTATAAAAAGATGTTGGCCATAAACACCTAACCGTTTTGAAAACGCATCCCAAGATGTTTCAATAAATCCCGACACTCCTGATGAAACAATACAGTGACGCCAGTAGTAAAAGGACAGAAATGGCTCTCAACATTTGTTGAATTTGTGGTTTGCAGGCTCAGCAATAAACAGTGTCCAAAGCTGCATGCTATGCTCCCTTGGTCAGAGCTGCTGAACACAGGGGAAGACCAGATCACCGCCGAGGGGCTGAAGTCACACCACGCGAATATTGAGCCAGGATGGGCAGCGGGATGGAGACACCAGTGCTCAAACACAACCTTTCTTTGCAAAGGGTGCCACCTTGCAACGCGAGCAATCTCGAAGCATCGCACTCCAGGCAAGCGGAGGCTGAAGGCTGGACCGCCTCACCTGGCTTAGCAAAAAGGTGCTTTTGCCAGGGAAAGCAGGGGAAAACCCCAGGCCTGATATGCACAAAGGCTTTGAGTAAGCAAAGTATTTTTATGACTTGTGCTACTACTAAGCAGAGTGAAGCTTCAGGTAATACGACGACACAACACCACCCTCAGCCCTCAAAGCTTTCCTCGGTGTTACGACCTGATATATTTGGTGGAATGGAAACAGCATCCAAGACACCCAAAGTGGAGAGACGTGGAGTGAGGAAAGAAGCCGGGAGCGCTGCTGTTTGTAATGTGCACTGAAGATACAGGAAATGTGCGTTCAACAGACAGTCAGAGTGTGCATGCGAGAGAGAGAGGTATGCATACATACACACATGTACATACACATAAATATATACACACATATACATATATAGAGAGAAACTCTCTCTCTATATATATATCTAGATAACTAGATATATCTATAGAGAATATCTCTCTCCATATATACCTAGATACATCTATGGAGAATCTCTCTCTCTCTCTCTATATATATATATCTAGACACATCTACATCTATATATATATATATCTATAATAAATATAAATATGCACACAAATACACACACACACACACACACACAAAGAGATCAATCGATTGATTGATCTCTCTATCCATCTACCTACCTATCTATCAAGCACATGCCCAGGCTCTTCTGGAACAGACCTACTGATTTTAATATAAAATGGTGACATCCCTCTATCATTTTCTGAGATCACCCAAAAGAAATTGCTAGGAGGGAGAGATTTCCTATGAAACTTGACAGTTGTCCAAACGAGTTGTATGGAAGTCTATTATTTCAGCTACATTGTGTAGGGGTTTTCACCCCTGTCTCTGGTTGGGGGGGGTTTGTTGCTGTTTTGTTTTTTAGAGAGTACCACCTATAGGACATTGCTAGGTTTCTCTCTCTCAAACTTTACAGGACGTTAAAAGGCCGTGTGAACAGATGCGCAGAAATCATGAAAAGCATATGCAGTCACAAAGCTCTTGTTTCTACATTGCTTAATTCCATATCTGGTTATTCTGCCACGTACTGAGTCCAGTCCTTGTGCTTAAAGCCCCAACAGGCCTATTAAGCTGGGTTTAAAAATGACCCTACCAATTGCTCTACCATGGGATGCTAAAACTTTGAATACTGGTATTTGTCCCTTCACTTCCAGTGAAACCATATGGCTTTTTCCTTCTGACTCCCCCCACCCCTACCCTTTATTATATATTTTATTTTTTTGCAGTCTGAAAACAGGAGAGGAAGACAGTACAAGCTACGCAGGGCAATCCCAAACTCACTCAACATCTGCTTTCTTAAGGTTGACTTGAGAGAGAGCACCTGCGAGCTGCCAATATTTTTAACAGGCTGCAGCATGATTTGAATTAGTGGCATGACTGGTTAGGCTGAGAGAGAACTTCAGAGCCAGAAAGAAACCCAAGTAGGGGGCTGATTTTATTTTACTATCAGCTCCAGCATTCACCTTTCCAAATTGGTCAAGCATTTTAAGATCAGATTTGAATGGTGTTTAGGTGGTTCCTCTTGGCTCCCTCACTTAGCCATCCTGCCTGTCTTATCACTGCTGGCTGAAGTGTTTTATTATCCAAAGGACCTCTCCCATCCCAAGGAAGATGTTTCTAGCGGTGTTTGCCCGGAAAGCTTTTGCTCAACTTGCTGGAATTTATTCTTACACATACACGCACACATATATACATACACATACATACACACACACATATATACACATACACACACACATTAGGGCCATGCAAAGCTTCGGTTGCTGATTCTGCTGATTCAATTTGGAAGAGATTTGCCCAATTCGGTGGCTGAATCTCCAAATCCGAATCAGAAGACCCATAAATCTCTCCGAATTGGATCGGAACCCTCTGTTCGATTTGGAGAGATTTGATGATTTGGCCATAGACACGACTTGATATGTTTTTTCTATGTACCTCAAGGTGCATAGAAAAAAACCATATTAAGCTTCATCTATGGCCGAATCGCTGATTCTCCAAATCAGGATCGAATCTTCAGATTTGGCTAAATCAAATTGGGATAGTGATCCGAATCAGTAAATTGAATCACTATCCCCCGAATCAGACTGAATCTGAATCCAAATCGAAAACTGCCTGCTTTGCAC
>NW_017728910.1:25497097-25542693 GCF_001723895.1 Crocodylus porosus | reverse complement strand
CAACCTGATGGCCGCGGGGACCTGCAGCCTAAACGGTTTTGACGTTTGAAACTTCAGAATACGAAACAGTGACTTTCTAGCCCAGGGGCAGCAGTGCTAAATGCTAAAAACCTTGGAGGGTGTCGCTGCCAGCCTGCCGAGCCGTTTGGCTTCCATCACGTACAGAAGACAGGACTCGGTCCCCACTTTTGCCTGGGGGTGTCCAAAACCTGCCAAGCACCCGTGGTCCAGGGGAAAGCGTTCGCACCGTGGTCCAAAGCAAAACTCCAGAGAGCTAGCGGGAAAAGGGGCTTCATCGCTGAACCCTGAATTGGGCTGACGGCAGAAATTCGGTCTGGAGTGCGGCCACGATTGTTTCGAGCTCTGGCTCAGACCTTCACCGTGTGCATCTCCCTGGCTTTTCACAGTTGTTTGGAAGGGACCTTACAGCTCATTGGGTCCAGCGCTTGGGCAGGAAAGACTGATCTTATGCATTGTTTCCTGCCAAAGAAAACCACCCCAAATAATGCACCAGTTAAAAAAAAAATCCTGCTTCAGAAGCCATCAATGAATCGCAGCTACTTAGCAAGCCATAAAAAATCCCAGTGGGACCCAACTGTTAAAACCCCAAGCAATGCCATTTGGTGAGCTTTCAGCAATTTAATTCAAGCCCTTGTGGACTCTCTGAATTCTCTAAATGAGTCAGTGGCATCTCTGCCAAACTGTAAAAACTTAGGTGAAGACAGGTTCGTTTCCTCTTCCCTGCCCGCTTTCATGACCGAGGGCAGCCGGGGCACGCAGCTGGCCGGAGAAAAGACCTCGCTGCCCAGCACGGTTCCACCTGCCCCGAAACAGGGGGCCCGGAGCTCACCTTTGCTTAAAAGCTGGAGATAAGCCACATTAGAGAAAGTCATTTTCCCAGCCTCGCAGGGCAGGTGATGCAGAAATCAATAGGCCACTTACAGGGCACAACGCGGGCTTCCCCCAGGGGCCGAGGGGTTGCTCCTGAGCTGCTCTGGTCGGGGAGGAGAGGGGTCAGGAGCAGAAGGTGCCACGCAGGAGAGAAGAAATGCAAGGGTGGGGAGACCACTGCAGGAAATATGCCACGGGGGTCACACTGGAGGGGGTAAGTGAGGGCCAGACCGTGGTGGAGCAAGTGGCTTGCAGGGTGTGGGCTGGGGTTTCTACCGGTGGCAATACAAGTCCCCCACCCACGTGCCCTGCCAGGGCCAGGCGGGTGTAGGGGACTTCTGCCTATGGGCTGCGACAGCTACCGCGGAGGGGGTTCGGGCTGCCGGTGTCTACACTGCAGCTTATGCAGCGATACGTGAGCCAGCTTCAAGGGAGCAGCAGAGCCACAGCTGCACGGTGCTGCACGCAGCCTGCGACGGGAAGCCCTCGCTGGACTATCTGAGCTCTGTGCTGCCGCAGCTAGTGGTACCCAAGCACAGCAGCTCAGCTACGTCCGATCTGCGGTGGGGACGTACCCTTACATCTGCCAGCGATGCCGCTGGGAGTCTGCCAGAGGTCACCTATTCTGCCTGGGCAGTCCCATGCCGACAGCACCCCACTGCAGTGCTCCACGCCGGGAAGTTTCCCCTGATGCAGAGGCCTCGGATAAGTCCCTGGACGCCAGTTAAGGCCCAGTGAACTTGGAGTTCAAGTTCACTCAGCGGGATAGCTCTAAGCGAGCTCTCTGCAGAGTCGTGAACTCCAGCCTGGAAGAAAAGTCCCGTACAATTCAATAGGAAAAAATCATAATCAAGAAGATGTTTCTACAAGTTCTCTGCAGCACCCTACATCTTGATCTCCCAGCTGTGACACTGGGATCACAGCCCTGGATGTCACCTCTTGGGCCCCGAGTCCAGCCCCCTGCCATCAGAGGAAAGCGTGCCACATTAAAGCCCTTCATAAATGGAGTTAGCTCCATCTTAATACTAATTGGGTTTCTTACCCTTTGGGGAGGTGATTTCAGAACATTGCTCTTCTGATCATTAGAAACCTTATAATTTTCAGCCAAATTGTATTCATAGCATATAGCTTCATAGCTGTTAAGGGCTGAAAGGGACCTTACACATCACTGGGTCCAGCAGCCCTGCATTTGGGCAGGAAAAACCGCTGACCTCAGCAAGGTGGGTATCAAGGCCCAGTTTATTCAGGCTCAGCTTATACCCAAGATACTCCAGCACAGTTACAGACACATATACACGCAATGTTTTTGGATCAAATTTAGGTTGCACAGTCCACCGCTGGAAAGTGCAGATCTAGTGAAGACAGTAGAGCTCTGCTCATACAAACCAGGGGAGGATATGGGCCCACAGGTATCAAAAAGAGTTTCTAAAGTTGCCAGCTTTCAGGATTTTATTCTGGACCTTCTTATGTTTTAAGTTTCTCTGAAAACCCCAACTCCAGCAGTAACGTGCGAGAAGCATCAAAAAAGCAGCTCTCACATTTGCAGAGAAAATCGGACTCAGGGGTACCCTGAAGTCTTCCAAGCCAGGGCCAACATAAATAAGACGCTTGAACATCATTGCAAAAGTAATAAAAATAATAATTTGATGATTTCAAGGTAATCTCATGATTTGTTTTAAATGGCGTGGGTTTGGTGATGCTGAACACTTTCACCTTTCCATTGGCTTCATCCCTCTCAACTTGAATTGGACTTTTCTAAGAGGCATGGAAGCAGATCTGCAGGAAGGCTACAGACCGAGAGAGGTATCGTTAGAAAAGGGCACATTCTCTGCTCCATTCTTTCAGGTTGACTTAAAAAAAAAATCCTGAACTTATTATTTCTTCTAACTAGAAACAGATTTTTCTTTCTTTAAAGAAATTCTTAAACAGAAAACCTCCTGTGTCAGTTTAACAGCATATTAATCACTTTTGCAACCCACAAAAAAGTTTTCTGGAAAGCATAACTGTCTGCAAATGGAAATGACAATTGCTCTCTCTGATGCAAAGCCGCCTACAAGTTCTCTCACTTCCATGACTCAGCACCAGATAAAAGCAAGAGAGATCATCAGCAGTGAACGCTCCCTTTTGGGCATGGAGGGGAAAGAAGACAAAAAAAAAAATGTGTAAAAAACACAATTACTCCTGCAACCCCCCCAACCTGTAACATAAACCCACATTCTCTAGCAGTGGATGCTGCTCCCAGAGAAAATCAACTGCAAATATCCCCCGGACTTGAAAGGGAAGGGCTGGGCACCGATAGCATCAAAATCAAAACACATGCAAAACCCAGAGTGGCTTTTTTTTATTTTTTTTGTTCTTTCCCCAAATGAGCAAGAGCCTGGCTGTTTCAATAAAGAGGAATTTTATCTTCATTCATCCCCTGCCCTGCTCTCATTTGGTAGACAAATGAGTTCAAGTTTTGCTCACCTAGAATGAAAATTTCCAGGCACTCTAAAGCCACATGCGGGCAAAAAATAAATAAAAAAAAATTAAGAAATCACACACGCTGGTGGCGAGAGGAAGGGAGTTTTATCGGGACTTTCCCTAGTGCGCTGAGGCTGCCGCTTGATCTTGCCATGTCACAAGCTGGATGGGATGGGGCGGATTTTGTTTTAGGGGAGACCCTGCAGGCCAATATCAATGTCCTATTTAGGACCTGCACGCAGAGGTGGGCTTCTCGCATGCCCACGGGACTCATCAATACTGGGATGAGGAGTGCCATGGCATGGCAGGTCCTGAAGAGATGGGCAGTGCTAGAGTCTTTTGTAGCTCCTCTGTTGTCCCACCCTAGCTCCAGGGCAGAGGATGGATAGGGATGGGACTGCTAACTAAAAGGGCTGCATTAGTTTATCTACAAAAGACACCAAGGAGCCATCAGGAGACGGAAGATGACTGCCACTCTCAGCAATGCCTCCCACCATCTGCAGTGACGTTGGGGTCACCTGGCTCCTAAACCCCCCATGATGGAGAACGCACACACACACTAGTGAGGCTGCTTGGGGGCGATCCTGCCTTGTGAGGTCCCTTGAAGCCCTGCTTCCCTACAGCCCTATGATCCAGGAAAGATTTGGCCTCTTTCCTAAGCAAACGGCCGGGGAACTTTGCTGCTGAGCGTTTTTCAGCCTCTCACACTGTCGTCATTAACTTCTCCATCCGGCCGACGGGCTAGTTCAGCCACCGGCATGGCACGGCCCTGGAACAAGGGCAGCTGGATCCCTTGTGCGGAGTCTGATCTCTGACCATGGGAGCGCTCCCCTGCCTCTCCTCGCAACCACGTGATTTGGGACCATGCAAACTGACTGTGGCTCAGGCTCCCAGCTCCCGCAGCGTAAGAATCCCTGGGCTGGACGGATCAAACGCTCCCTCTGACCAAATGCAGCCCCTAGTTTTGCTAATAAATGCCCTGGGACTCTAAAAGCAAAGGAAGGACCAGGAGGTAGCAGTTAAGGTGACATCCTTTGCTTCACACCGATTTTGTGCCTTCTAAACAGGCCAGGCAAGTAGTCCCAGAGAGGCCAACTACTCCACCTTCTTTAGGTATCTTCTGCGAGGCTACTAGTGACTCTTGAAGATGGAGGGCTTCCCCGCTGGGAGCAGAGCAGAGCCCCCGGACCTTTGTACACGCCACGCTTTTGGTCCTTTCTTGCACTGCAGCAGCATGACTGCTTGCATGAGTGGGTTTTCCAGACGCTTTAAAAGTCTTTCTGGCACATTAAAGTAAAACTCCTCGGACGTAGTTTAGTTTGGCTCACCGTAAGCTGCAAAGGCCAGCGGCTGGGCTACGTAGCAAGCCCATAACCTTTAATGGCAACTTGAGGGATCTCAAAGATCCACCGCAGTCCTCCGCACAAAAACCTCCCTGCTCGCTTACTTCCAAATGAACGGCTACAATAGCACTGGCCCAAAACAGATGCGAGCTGCCATCCAAGGACCCATTGTGCATTTGGGCCTTGGCTCACCCTTGTCAGATCTGGGTCATTTCTACCATCCATCAGCAGATAGTTTTGTAGTTTCTAGGGTCAGAAGGGACCTGAGTAGATCACCTAGTCCTACCCCCTGCCCTGGCAGGAAAGAGTGCTGGGGTCAGATGACCCCAGCAAGGTGTTCATCTAGAGGAAGAAACACAGGGCCTGGAAGTGAAGTGCCTTGTCCCCAGGGGAGAAACCCAGAGCCCCTGGACTCCCAGTCCCTTCACTTGCAAGCACAATTACATGCTCATGTGGTGGCGGGCGTTCCTCCTCGTGTGGCTGAAAAGGCGATGCTGGAAGCAACCAACCCACCTGGCTTGAACGCTAGCACCAAGAAACAGGCTCAGGGATGAAGATGCCAACAGAAATAAATCAGGACTCGTATCAGAGGTGATATCTTCTATTAGACCAACTAGATTTTTGCACAAAAGAAAAAAAAAATCTTTAACTGCAAGCTTTCAGGCATAAGCACCCTTCCTCAGGCATCAGAGGAAAGGGTGTAAAAGTTCTCCTGAAAGTTTCCTACTTCATAGGAGAGTTGAAGGTGTGGTAAAATCTCCTGTTTGGCTTGTAACTGCAAACAGGGAAGGAAAAAACTATGTCTGCAAGAAGCTTGCAAGACGGAGGGTGGGTTTCCAGCCCCCTCACCCTCACCCTGCGTCTTTATTTCTTTTTTTAGTGGTGCCTGGAAATCAACCATCAGGCAGCGGAGCTGCCCCCTGCCTTGCGGTGGCAGATGGCACGCAAGGCTCAGGATTTGGGGTCCAACTCGGCAGGGCTGCGTGGGGGATTCTGCAGCAGGGAGGACCAGGCACACAACGTGCCGGCTGCCGGCTGCACTCATTGCGCTCGCTGTCTGCTGCTAGCAGCACAAGGTGTTCCGAAAACACGAGTCGATCATCTGTAGCCTTATTTCTGTACATTTCCTGCAGGGGTTTCATGAAACAAGCCCGGAGAGATGCAAGGGCAAGAGTCCCTATTAGGAGCAGCCTCGTCAGCATCACCCAGCCAAGCATTTACGTCATCGGCATGCTAATTTAATCAGACCTGAGCAGTGATACTATAAATGGATTAGCATGCCAGCTAGCGTGGTTACCGAGGTAACTCAGCCCTTTGTGCCACGGATACAATCGGCTTAATGATAATAAAAACCTCAGCACAACCGAAACAGGAGGAAAAGCCTGGCAGAGCTGCTGCGGACCCGACCCTTCTTCCGCCCCCCAGCCGCTTGCTGCAATAAAATTAAGTGCCACCGTGATCTGTACACACAGCATCCCGGGGGGGAACCAGCAAGCAAACAGAACCTGCGGAAATAATTAATATAGGTCGGCTACTAATGCCGTCAGCGTTACTCAGTCACTTCACGGTGAAAGGGAGAGAGGAAGAGGCGCCGCAGGCTGACTCCGAACAGCAGGCAGAGAACTTCGTGGGAATAAGTCCCTGCTCAGCGCTAGCACTGCACGCAGGGCCCTTCGTCTTTAGATCGCAACGTGCTTCACCCAGGAGGTCAGCCCCCCTAGCTCCATTGCACAGACGGGAAAAGCAAGGCACGGGCAGGCCAAAGGGCACACTGCTCTGTAAGACTTGGCTCCAGACAACCGCTCCCTGCCGCCTCCCCGGACAAGTGGCCGAAGCAGAGGCTCCTTTTACCACTGGGGTCACCCTGTATTCAAACCACGTGCTGAACTGTAACCCCACATACAAAGCACGTGCTGAACTGATCCTCCGCTTTCTGCGCGACGTGCCCAAACGAGCTGGAAGCAATGCCGAGCTACCTGGTCTGGGCACGAGTATCCTGGCCAGGTCCGCACCCTGTTCTGGAGTGCCACGATTACCTGCTGACGGTGCCCAAGCTAGCTAGGGACGTTTGTGAGAGCCTGGGGCTGCAGGGTACACGCACTCCCAGACGTGCTGCATCAGTTAGTTCCCCTTGTGCCCTTCCCCGTTGGCACCGCGGTACGTCAGCACGAGCTCACGGTCCATGGGAAGGAGCGAGGTCGCCTGAGAAGACGCAGCCGGAAGGCAAGGAGAAAGCACAAGGGTGGGTCCTGAGCACAGAAGTGACGGGACTTTGGCAATGACTAACAGGGACCACTCTCCAAAGAGCTGGCCGGGACACTTCTCCCCACCAGTACCCAGCTCCCTGGACACCTCTGCCCTCCACGCACCCCTCTGCGATACGTACCATGTATTGATCGAGAAGCAAGCAAAATGTTCCCATAGGAGCCCTCTTCAGATGGGGTTAGAAGAGGCCACTTCTCTCCGGGGAGAGGCGAATCCAACACGTGCAGCCATGAGACCTGGATCCCTCGGGTAGAAAAAGGGATGGGAGGAGACCGCAGCCCTGACTGAACGACCGAACCCATCACTGGCAGCAGGTCTAAACCCACGTGTGAAATCCTCCCGGAGCGGGGTCGGCAAGCGGACAGCGACGCACGGGCCACGAGCCAACAGCGGCAAAGCCAGGCTCCCTGGCAGAGGACACGGTGCCACCGCTGACATGCAAAAGCTGCTGCCACCTTGGTTTACAAATAAACCTCAGCAGAGCAACTCCGAGGAGACAGAGCAGCACTCGCTCGATCTGTGATGCCCTGTGAGTCAAGTGCTGGGACACTGCTCTGCAACCACGCAGGACAAAGCGCCTGGCAGGGGGAGATGCTGCACGTCGGACAGCATTCGCCTCCACGCCGGCAGACGCCTGGTGCCCGCCCGTGAAACCAATGCCCCTACAGGCCTGAGATGAGTCCCACCATGGATGGGATGGTGCCTGCCTAGAGCATATCCTCCCGGTGCAGAGGGCAAAGGGAAGGCATTTGCAAACGATGGGGGTAGGCTGAAAGGCACCTGGAACTTGTCTCAGAGCTGAACGCTTGCAGGATGAGAGCCACGATGCTCGAGTGCCGGTCAGCTGAGCATCTCGGAGGAGCCAGGAGGGAGGGAAGGGTATTCGACAGAGGCATGGACTCTGGCACAAAGAGACCCTGGCTTCCTCCCTGGTGGCACAGAGGATCACTGGATCCCAAACATCATTGATCAACTGGATTGTGCTTCCCTAGGCAAAAGCACAAGGGTTGGAGGGAGCTACTGAAGTGGAAAAGCAATAGGGGGACAAGGTAACTGGGCTCATTATTCTGTCCCCATGTGATAAAGGCCTGACCGTGCTGGAGAAGTGTTGCAGGGACTCGCTTGCACACTGCAGCAGCAGATGTATTAGAGCTTCACAAGTGCAAAGGAGGAGCAACGAAGCAAGACGGAGACCAGGGGCAAAGCACAGAGAGCGAGGTCTGAAAAGAGGGTTTCAGCTCTCAGAGGGCTGCGTAGCAGCCCATCCAGGAGGCCAGACAGAGACCTTGTGACACCTAGTCATTTATCTGGGTATATATATTGAGCTCTGTGTTGAACCTCCTGTTTTAGGGCTTGGTTCAATACAGCACTTAGATGTGTGCTGCAATGCAAGCGTCTGCTGCACTGCAATCAGTGGGGCTTCGTGTCTTGGGCACGTGCTCAACGTTTAACAACCTCACAGGGTTTGACGGGACCTCCAGGGTCTTCCAGTCCAAGCCCCGGCATGAAGTCAGGACGGGCCATTTCTACGTGAGCACAGCACATGCGTCTCCGGGGAAAAAACAAAGTGGGGGGGAAAGGGGGATGAGATGCCAAGGCTACCTAGCCTCTCGGTGAAGTGCACTGGAAGCTGCATCTCCAAACCTCAGGCCCGAAGCATCTACACGGCAGCAATCAAGCCATGACTGCATCGATCATACTCCTCTTCTCCTTCAGTATTTCCCTTCCTGCCTGCCAGGTGGGCCGGCGGCTGCTTTAGCCACATGCTGCACTGCAGAATGGCTCCATCCCGCCGCAGGTGTCCGAGCACATTAAAAATGGAATTAGGGGGTCATTAAAATGTACAGTACACGTCTAAGCTATTTATAGTTGTGGGCTTATTCTCTCGGCCACGCGTTACATAACCTGTGCCAGGCCTAATGGATTCCCCCCCCACCCCGGCCAGTTTTCTTCTCTGCTTTTAACCCCTTCCTTTTAAAAGTCAGGGATGTAGAAAGAAAAGCTCTAAGGACCCAAGTCCTCGAACACCGCAACAGGGGCGGAACGACCAAGGACAGGGCTTGCTAGCCTGTGGCAACCTCATCACGATCCTCCGGTATGAGCTGCTCCATCAGGAGAGATTCCTACTGTAGGAGGTCAGTGGGTAGAGAGAGGGACGGGTTTTGGGTGGGAAGAAGTAGATGGGATGTGGACACGTGTCCTCCAAGGAAAGCCACATTTCACTTGGGCTACTGCCTGGAAGAGATGATGGGGTTACTGAAGCAACTATACACCCCACTTTGCAAGCAAGGAGCCCTAGGTCTGAAGACAGGAGAGGATGTCTGAGGGTATCTGGCTCTGTGATCTTACCCCTACCTGAGCTGCACAATTGCTCCTAATCTTTGGCATCCGCTGTGCTTCACAATCTGTCGCAGAAGAGCACAGAGACGCTATCTACAGCATCTCTCGGGCTTTGAGGGACAGGTGGGGTTGAAGGGCTCTTACGGAGATAGCAAGGCATCCGCAGCTAAAGATGTGCATCGAAGGCTCTGAGAACGACCGGACGATTGACCGGTATCCATCTTGTAGCTGTACTGGTCGAGAGGCAAAAGCGATCAGAACTTGTGCCAGAGGTGATATCTTTCATTACACCACCTAGATTTTTGCAAAATACCTTTTTGCAAAATCCAGTGGAAGACTAACTGGTATTTATGTAGCTGAGCAAGGAGACGGTTTAAGAACAGGGACTGCAAGGCGGACGCAGCAGACAGGGTATGCCAGTGGCCGCTGTGCCATTAAGCAGCAGCTCCTATGCTTCTGGAGAAGGGGACTGCACTAAAGGAAATGGTTAAGATTCCTCCTTACTGGAGTCACTGCATCTTCAGCATCGGTACCCGAAGACAACAAGATGGTGTGGACGGGTTCAAAGCCTGCCGGCAACGTCGTGCTCTCCTACCCTTCTCTGCCACCCCCAACACGAGCCTCCACCGAGAAGCAGAGAGGACCTGGGCCTGAACAACAAGAGAAGAAAAAGTCACGTGGACAAGGATATTGGATTATATAATACAATATCACCGCCTTTCCATACATGAGAATACCATAATCGTTTTCTCTTCTAATTAGGACACCCAGTTAGCACTGCTGAGCAATTGCTAAGTAGATTTAAAATCGGGACTTAAGTAGCTGTTTTATGGCTAATCAAATGGGTAAATATAATGATTTGCTCCAGTTCCCACTCTGATTACATAGCGCAGCTATTTCATTCCCTAAATAAGATCCTTGCACCCAAAAAGAATAGTTTAGCGAGCTTAAGAGCAGAATGTTAGGCTCAATTTCCCTGGAGGGTAATAGAGTGGGAGTGTCTGTATAATTAGCTTTATGGGCTCCCTCCCCTACAACACAATGGCTTTTATAGAGGAGCTTTCGCACTCTCTACGGGACCTCATGTTAAAGCCACAGAATAACACAAGAGCACATTAGGTTCAAACTGATTTGTGCAGACAGGCTCTGGATGAGAGGGGAAGAATAAGAGAAGTGCTCGTTATTTCAGCCTGAAGTGGTCCTACCCTTTACTTTTTCCTTTACGGATCAAAAGCACCGGGGGGGTGTTTGCCTTTTGAACTGACTGGAGTACTGGCTGTCGGAGCCAGGACGGGGCTGCTAGCACGCATCAAATCAAAGGCAGTATAAATCATCAAGGTGCAACACAGACTCTTCCCTTCTTCCCAGAGCACAACATTAACAACCCCGAACAATGGCACAAACTCCAAAGCGACGCGTTTCACGCGGCCTAATTCTGACCCCGTTCACGTGCACAAAACCGAGGGCCAGTTCCTGAGGCTTAAGAAGTTTGTCATCGGACATTTTCCAGGCAGAGTTGGCTTTTTCCAGAGGTTTGCCTAAACGAATAATGTTACGTGCTTCTGTGATGTGTTTTGCTCTGGGATATTTTCTACCCATCACCTGAAAGCTCCCGAGAGACGATTAACTCACATAATTCCCATTTTGCAGATGGGGAAGGCGTATTCCTAGAAGGAGGTTAAATACTTGGCCTGAGAGAGCACAGCACGGCCACAACTTGAGTTAGGAACCAACGGGAGAAAGCTCGCTCCCACGTCTTTGCTTCAACAGCTACATCATCGGCCCTTCAGTGCCCACGCGATGGGCATCTCTGTAGGGTCGAAAGGACACCCACGGGCATCTCATTCTAGCTCGTGCTGGACAGCCACAATCACCCATGGACACTGCCTTGAAATCATATCACTCACCCTGTCCCAATTAAGCGGGGATCTGCTATTTCATCAATGTTGCTAAAACAGTTAGGAGAATAAAGGCAGAATAAAAGCAGAAAGGCCACTCGGAGAGCAAGGCACAAACACAAAAACTGAAGCTCACGGACATCTCAATTGCTTCTGGGTAATCTCCAGTTTTCCCTTCCTATTAACAATAGCATAGAAATCAGAAGAGAAATAGGGCTGGAAGGGACCTAGTCATCTACTCCAACTCCCTATAAAACATTATTATTTTTTTCAACAGCTGCTGTTCATGAGGAACACGCTCCAAGACCAGTCATGCTGGCGGTAAAAGGATGAGCAAGAATGTTTAATTGTGGGGTTTTCCATTCGATGAGGATGTCGTTGAAAACACACTGATGAAGAATACGCTCAAAGACCAGCCTCGCTGGGGAGAAAAAGGCTGAGCAAGAGTTGTGGGGGTTTCCCTTCGATGAGGGCAATGTTGAAAATGCAGGTGAAAAATGACAAATGTGACCAATTATAGTAGTGACGGAGTGTGCAAAGAATAGATAATGCCAAATGTTTGTACTTCGTGGAGATCCCCTGATGGGAGTGTCACAACTCACCAATGCCTCAGTGCTAACTGCGAGAGAAAAGTTGCATTCCCTGAATAAATATTTTGGGTGCCAAAAAAAAGAGAGGGGGAGAAATGAAGGCCAGCAAAGCCACTTCAGGTGCCAGAGTCAAGACATCTAATTGTGGAAATCCCCGTATTTATGGCTCAGCTGCAAGAAACAACCCAGAAGGAAAGGGTATTGCACAGAAATCTATTTGATTTCAGGACTAGATAGGGTGCAGTTTGCAGACAGATACCAAAAGCCAGAGTGTGAATTCTGACTCACGGTTTCACCAAGGGTATTTTCCTAGACCACAAACCACTGCCACGGGTCCTGAAGGTGGGGGAAACAGGTGTTGCAGAAACAGGGGTTGGAGCAGACTTTACTCAACTGAGGCCACTTCAGGGTCGGATCCTTCCCAGCAGCCAGCTGCAGGCCGTGCGGGCATTTCCAAGCCATCGGTATTCAAGTCCAGCCAGCAGAGCTCTGGTGTTCCTATTTCCGTAGCCAGACAGGGTGTGGATATTGGTTTTAATGACATCCCGCGTGTTTTCCGCAGCCAAAGCTGAAGGTGCTCAAAACGACTGCATTAGCAATAATAAGAACATGATGACTCTCAGTCTATAGCCCTGGGGCCCAACCTGGGACACGCTTCTTTGTGCGAGTAATCCCATTAACTCAGGCCGAGGAGATGACACGTGTGCACAGAGCTCCTCAGACACAAAGGTTTTCCAAGACCAGGGTTCAGTTTTGGGCGCAGAAGGAAGGTCTATAGTCCTGCGCCAATGCCAGGAGACACTGGCTTGGAGAACATAACTTCATGCGACGTGGCAGTGCCACCACGCAGACTTCAGGCCAGCTTTTGGGACGTGCAGAAGGGCTCCAGGCGGGCATCACAGAGGGCCCCGTGGAGTCAGGTCATGGGCAGCATCTAAAAGCCCCTAGAGAGCCCCGCTGCACTGGGGACCATGTAACGCAGTCCCTGCCCCGAAGAGCCTACCCTCTGGACAAACATGCCACAAAACCAGCAATGCCCAGCACCCCCCCTGCGGCGTTGGGGGAGTCGAGGGCACTGCTCATGTTCGGCGGCTGCAATGGCAGAGGAGTCTGTCGATGAATCCATGCTGGAAACAGGACCACATCCCGGGTTACAGAAGAAGCAAATCCCTCCTCCGCAGTTCCCGCAAGCCTGATCGGGGTGGGGAAAGATCCTTCCTGACTCCAGCATCCAGCGATCGGTTTGCCCCTGGGTTAGGAAGGCCAATACTATACCAAATGCTGCATACAGGACTCGAGTCCCGAATATGGCCTGCATACAGGACTTGAATCCCACGTTCCTGCTCCTCTCTGCCATCGTAGCCTTGAGACTTATTCAGATTGAAGCCATTTCTTTTACAGCAGAGGTCTTTTCAAGGGATGGTTTTAACCCTTTGTCTCTCTCCCATTGCTAGCGTTTCAAATTAAAATCAGCATGGGCTAGGGCCCGAGGATTTTATTTTATCTGGCACATACCGCTGTCATTAAACACACTCGAAATGAGTGGGTTTAGTTCAAATAAAACTGCCTCCTCTTTCTCTCAGCTCAGCAAACATAAAATAGAAGCATCCCTCTGATACATTCAGAAGCAACACACGTCACGTCATGAGTAGAGGATCCATCTGGCAGGCTGACATAGTAATAAGTTTGCTTAATTGTCAGGTCAGGCATATTACAGATCCAGGCTGTCAGTCCCTTTATTACAGCTTTGTACTAGAGAATGTAAAACTCCTTGTACAGTGCACGCACGCGGGTATTTTTATATGTGTGTGTGTGTGTGTGTGTGTGCGTGCGTAAGGAAATATAAGAAAGAAAAAGGGGATTCAATTAAGGAAAGAAATACCAACATCGAGCATCAATGGCATCGATGACGAGTGCTTCCCGTTACAACCTGGGAGCAACTCCTACCTCTGAAGGATTGAAACCTAGGAGCGGAGGAAGCAGCAAGGGGGATTTTTACAGGGCATCATCTGCCACTGGCTCATGGGAAAAGGCTTGGGAGTTAACTGAAGCCAAGGGGAGCCACTGTTTGCAGCAGCCAAATGCACACGAGGGAGTAATCACAAAATCACAGAAAATGAGGGCTGGAAGGGGCCTCGGCAGGTGAACCCCTGCTCAAAGCTGGGAGCTGCTGATGCGTGTCTGTCTCCCTTGGGCCTCCCAGCCCGAAAGCCTAGATCCCCATTTACGGCTGGACTGAGTGGTTCAAGGCTCGGACCCTCGCCTCTGGATCCACAGCAAGAGCTATTACTCCCTCCGTCGAGGGGCCGGGGGACCTCACACGTAGTCTATTTGCACCGAGCGGCCACGTCTACGCGAGACGCTTCCTGTGCAGTAGCTCGTTACCACTGTGCTCGTTACTACTGAGCTGTGGAATTGCAGGGAACAAACTGTAAGGCGACGCTACGGTGCAGTAGTAACGAGCTACTGCACTGGAGTAACGAGTTATTGCTCAGTGTTGCAGGAAGGCGTGCGGGGACGCTACTGTGCAGTAATGTAGTCGTTTGGTACTTGGGTATGCAAGTACTAAATGACCATGCGGTAACAACAGCATCTCATGTAGACGTGGCCTCTAAGTAGCAAATGCTTTGTACGATTCGGGCTCCAACACTTTCTGCAGCTCCTGCCATCCAGATGGACTTCTGCAAACGTGACTCGACTGTCATTTTTGCACAGAAAGCTTTTCCCCACTTTGTCTGAGCATTTTTAGTCCTCTCCGCCCTTTACCTCGGTCAACTTGGCAATTATAACTGTTACCATCACTCGGGAAAGCACTTTGAAATATTGTTCGGAGGAAAGACGCTACCTCGAATTAAACCCTATTTCAGAGCTCTGCAGGCACGTGGGAATTTCCACTCCGGGCGAAGTCCGTTCTCTAAAAGTTTTACTGTCCTTCGTTAGGCACGAGCGCGTTACTCAACAACGGCACAGCTAATTTCTTGCGAGGCTTGCCAAGTATAGGCTGCTAAGATCTGCCTGAGACAGCCCAAGCGTGGGATATTGTCCGAAGTGTTGTAAAAACTCGGGGTTATCCAGGAATACCGACCTACTCTTCTCATGTCACACAGACCCAACCCGAACGCTGCAGAAGCATTTCGGTTTGTGGGCACGCTCCTCTTTGTAGCCCAGCCGCTTCTCACCCGGTTTCATGTCGAACTGCAGAGAGTCGATTTAGGCAGCAGCTGTTTCATCCCCGGGGACCGGTGTTGGGACCCACAAGCCCCACTGCATCGGGGCTCGAGTCCAGGCTCGTGCGACGGAGATCAGCCTCCGACTGGGAATCCTGCTGAACGTGGACAGGAGGGATACAACAACCTTAGCATCCCCGGATAGCGCTGCTGTCAAGGGACCCTGGCAGCTCACGGTAGCCATATCGATTGCCTACCGTTTTGCAAAGCAACAAGAATGATCTGCAGCTTGCAGACGTCCCTCTCTCAGCACAGCCTGGTGCTTACATCAAGGTGTCGATCGCCCCAAATGTTCTCCCATGTTGATAAAGGCGTGATGGACAAGGCAGCGTGCGTCTCCAGCGGTGCCTCGTGCCAGGTGGGATCGCAACTTTCCCCGTGCATCTCGGGGGGCGCGTGTGGCTAGCAGAGACTCTCCTCCCAGCACCTGCATCACTGTTTTTGCTACGGAGGATCTAACTCTTCTTCCCAGCATCCCCACGAACGCCAAGTGGCGTGCCAGATTTGTGACACCCGCGGCATGCCTTCATGGCTCGTTATTTCTAAGGACAACAATGCGCTGGCTTATCTACTTCTTACAAATCTCCCGGTGTCAGCCGCTCAGCCCAGAGATATGTGCTAGCTCGACCACAAATGATGGGCTAGATGCAAGGGTCACTGGTCTGTCTTATAGAGGAGGAAATGAACACAGCAATCCCATCTGTCCTCAAAATATCTGAACATCCCTCAAATCACCCTGCCCCTTGCAATCGTCTGCCAACCCATCCAGAAGTATAGCTGTGCAAGAGGGCTGCATGCACACGCACGCTCGCGGCACTGCGCACGTCTACGTGCAACTTCGCTAGCATACTTTGGAAGCCAGAAATAAAATTAAGTTTCCATCTGCAAACAGTGACAGAGGGATTTCAAACAAGGGCTCCAAAAAAAATCTCATTGTTTAGCCAGGTTCATTTCTCCCACGGACTGAAGGAAAAATAAAAAAAGACAGTTAAGACTCACTGGACCAAAGCATTATTGATTTCACATTGAAATGACAGTGAGCTGGGGCACTCGCTCTTCCCTGCAAAGTAGCAGGGCGAGGTTTGCCTCACTATAATCATCTTCCCTATCTGAGTTTCCTTACCTACGCACCGAAGCCTGTCTCCACCACCATATGGTGTTTCAGTGGTGATGTAAGCTAGCATAGACACCCTGACACAGACTGCAAGCCTGTTATGGAGCAAATGACAGCAACAGAAGACTGGGAAAATAAGAGCTACATCCCAAATACGTATGTCAGCGAGCTGCATTTTTCTGTGATGCAAAGAGGTGTGAGTCAAGGAAGGAACGTCCTTTCTCGTCTCTGGCGGACCGGAATAATTTACAGCTAGTAGAAGAGCTACAGTGAGGAGCCATCAATTAGTAACTTTTGTATAGCATTGGAGCTTTTTTTTTTAAATTATTTTAAGTCCACGCAAGCTTTAATATACAGAGAGACATGATGAATCTCGGCACTGCCGTCATGCCTCAATAGCTTCCAGACAGGAAGGCAAAAGGTGATCGATACGAGAAAATACAGACACATCCCCTTAAACTGTCCACAGATGCATCCGCCTGGTCCTTTAACAGCTTTGGACTGGGAACATCTTGCAACAATTCTGAGGCAAAGCCAGGCTATAAATGCATCACGTAGATTTATGCGCTGGTAACGAGGCCGGGGGTTGAGACGGCCTGGCTGACTCTGGTACTGCTGCAGGGCACTTGCTCCCACCATGCTACAGCCCCCCCCCCCCAAGCTGAAATGACCACTTCACCCTCTGTCTATGTAGTGGGGGGGGAGCTCTGGTCAGTAGATGGATGTTGTATCGAGGTGGATTGAGGGATAGGATGATCCAGCAGCTGCATGCACCAACCTGGGGTGCAGACAGACCTGCCCACTCAGTAGGAAGCAACTTGGACTCTCTGTGCCTCATTAAGCTAAGTGTTACTATCTACGCATGCACAGCAATTACTCTGCAGTAGACTAGTCTAATGTGCCATTTTCTAGTGCATGCAGATACAGGTACTAAAAATCAAGGCATCAAATTAATGCACTGAAGTGCACGTGTAGACACTGACCAGGAACAAATTGCTCCCGGTCAGCCTAGGCAACAGGGAGTGGGGAGAGATTTCTCAGCTTGGTACATTAGGGCCCCAGTCTCTATGTAGCTGGGAGGCAGCTGCCCGGCAGCCATGCCTCGGAGGTTAGGACCAGGCCCCATGTTCCCTGCCAGTCCCATCTGTAAAATGGGGAGACCAACACTAGGGTGTGGCTAGGATACATGCACTCGAGATGAGGTGCCCTGTTATGGTGGTAATAGCAGGCACATGGATGCCCATGATCCACGGCAGTTATGGCCTTTTCTGGGAAAACTTTCCCCTCCAATGCAAGGGTTGCACCCCCAGTGCCGCACCTTTAATCCACTGACCTGGTGCAGCTGGGGAAGCCCCCTGTTCCCCTCTTACTGCAGCACTGCACAGGCGTGCACTGCACGACAGCCCTGGGATCTGCTGCTGGTCTCCAGGCAGAGTTTAAGGAGCTGGGTCTGAGTTAAGCAGCGAACAACTCGGTGGTGCTCATGCAGCTGAGTGGAAGTGCACAAGCTGGGGGCTTGCACAGAGTCCGCTGACACACCTATGATACCAACATCCAGAGCTTTACTGGAGAGGAGGGGCATATTGCTGACATCAGCCACCAGTTTGCAAGCCGAAGGCACGGCCCCTGCATCAGCAATCTCCTGCCACGGATGGCAAAATCCCGGTGTCAGCAGAACCAGGATTTCACACTGCATCCAGGGCCCTTCATAGAAACCTTGCAAGGAATCAACTCCTCGGAGCCTGTTGCACCGAAAGAAAGGGGAGCTCTCAGTCTGCACGTAGAGGAGAGCAGGGATGGATGGGCTCTTGCTTGCACCCCTGGAAAGGACACGCTGGTCCGAGGGAGAGCAAGGAGGAGGAGGCATGGCCACGGCAGACATTGATGCATTAGTCTGGGATCAGTTATCCCAGTCTAAGAAGCAACCAGGCTCTGGTGCACCCAAATAACTCCCAACCTACGGCCATCCTGGATGAAAGTGCTTGTGGGAAGGGGACACATGCTGGCATTTGCTTACAAATCCACCAAACAGAGCAATCCCGGTGCTAAAAAGATCACTGCTGCGTGCCCTGGATTTATATGCCATCATCCACTCCAACCCCGACCTTGGGATGAGGCAGCTGATGGAAACAACTTGCCGGCTGTAGCTCTTGGGGTGTGGTGGAGATCAGAGCAAAAGGGACTGTCGCTCGCATGCTCTGGGCCCAAAGGTAGCAATGCCTAGGGGTTAACCACCAGCGGTACAGGCACAAGTGATGTGCTGCAGTCCTAGACCCCCTTGCCGGTTCATGTCGTCCATCACCCTTTCACATGGGGCGGGCTGGCCCCGTGCTGAGCCAAAACCCCCTTCGGGACCTCCCACTGGGTTATACACGACAGGAGAGCAAGCAACCTGCGATGTGGGAGAGCTGGGCTCAGACCCTGCCAGGACAGGATTGCAGTGTGAGCTGCTTCCTCTCTCTAGGTACATCCATGCCCCACCCCGGGCTTTCTTGGGTAAGAAATACAGGCATCCGCAGACACTCAAAACTTTGCCCCCAATGAGCTTAAGGATAAGGGGAATGCCTGGAACTGCTTCGCCAGCGCATGTCTGAGCTTGGTGCATGCAAGTGGGGTGGGACCCACCAGAGATGCCATGTGCCTCAATTTCCCCATCTGCAATAACACTTCTCTACCTCAAAGGGGGCACTCTGATGGGAAAACCGCTGACTTCAGTGAGGCTGAAGCGATGCTGTAGCCATGCTGGTCTAGGAAATATATCACCTGCCAACACTCCTGCCTCAATGTCAATAAGGCATTCAAATATGGAAGCCCGCATAAGGAGGCTCTGCATGGTCTGGCTGTGTTCCTCCACCCCAGAGGTGGCCGCATGCCAGGGGCTGACATGGACATAGCTTGTGCAGCCCTCTGGGTGATTGTGGGAGAAGAGATCATTCATTACGATTTATATTACCCAAGTGGCATGTCATAAGAAAACACGTTAGAGTAACGAGTGGCTTGTTCCTTAGGGGGCTGATGAACAGCTTATGTTGGTCCCACTGAAAGATAAAAGCTAGGAAATCAAATCTGATAAGCTCTGGGATACCGTGACCCGCTCTACGAAGGTACGGGACACGCTGTTCCACCATCGTTCCACCATCCGCAATGCAACATTAATGAATGCAGAAGGAAAAATACAACTTACGAGGCACTATTTGCTTTTGATCGCCACTCCCAAAGTCAATATTTATGCTCATCCGCGTGCAACGTTTGGCAACGTGCAGTACATTCAACGCGAGGTCTCATCGAAAGCTGTAACTGAGCATGTGAGCAAAAACAAATGGGGCACGGGACCTGGAAATGTCACCTGAGAAGCAGAAAATTTTTTTAAAAAGCCACGTGGGTTGTCTTCCTCATGAATACAAAGAAGTAGCGGGTGGGGAGGGAGGACGCTTTCATTTTCATCCTGGTGAGAGAACAACAGGAAAGAATAATAATATGCAAAGGTCATCCTTATCCAGTTCATCTGTGACAAGCTGATAATCTGGGATCTCAGAAAACGTAGCAAAAAAATATCTTAGCAGACATGCTCTTATCCAAAGGATTAATGTTTAATACATGCCAACAGATGCAACAGATGCAAACATCTGTTCATCAGAACCACGTCTGCTCGCTAGCCGGCTCTGGCTGGAGCCCACGGGCAGAGGAGGAAATTCCTACCCTCTAGAGATAGGGCATCATGCAAAGACATCTGCAAGCACCTCCTGGATGTGCAAATCCCCACGTCCACTAGCGTGCCACACCTGCCACACCAGGATCCCCTGCCGGCACTTGTGTTGGTGAGGCTATGCAACCCAGACCCTGCAGCCATGATCACAGGGGATGACCTCCAGGCCCCAGCGAAGGAAACACTTGGAAGGCAATGAGGCAATTCAGACAAGGTTTGGGGGGTAAATTTGGTATCTTTTATTAGACCAACCAGTCTCACCCCTGCCCGCCATGCAGACATAGCCTGGAGGTGAAGTGATGGGACCCAACCTTCACCTCCCAGCCCACACGGAGGAGATACTAGCAGTTACAAGCAGGCCTGGATGGAGGAGACATATGCAGAAATGGGACCTGGCCTATGCCCGCTTTCACAAGCTTCCCCTCCGTCTCCTCCTTCTGCAGCAAGATCAGGGCCTTTCCCCACACCCCCCCAATAAAAGCTTAAAATTTTCCACTAGGAAAATGCAATAATGGAAAGATTCAGAGAAGCCCTGCAACATCCAAAACTGACAAATCCCACTGATTTAGCACCTCTCGGGTCCATGTCCTCATTCACGAACCTTCAATGCTGCACCATTGACATATTCGGGGGGGTAAACCCCATATTGTTCAAAACCAACTGCATTCAGTTGCACCTTCTCTTAACCCCCAAACCACTTCCACAGTGGTGCTGTATCTTTAGAGAAAGATACAGCTGTTGCCTAACAGCTGAGCCAACACTCGTTAGATCGATCTGAAATATTTCTGAGAAATGAGTTATTTTTGCAGCCCAGTAAAATCATGTGAGGCCAGCAAGGTATGCATCTGGGCTAGTAAATCATAGAAACCATGGAAAATTAGGGTTGGAAGGGACTTCAGGAGGCCATCTAGTCCAACCCCCTGCTCCAAGCATGATGCATTTTTGAGTGATATTTCAGGTCTCTATAGAGCTTCTCTATTGCTCCCACAATCCAAGTCTGATCTACCACCAAAGAAAAACCTGTTCGATGGTCTGGAAAGCTGTGCCACTTGTCGGCTGGCAAGCTTGAGTCATAGCTGGAGATATAGGCTGAAAGATAAAAACAACACCTACAGCTGTGCCTATCTGACTTGGAAATAAAGGGGGGAAGAGGTGCAAATTACAGCCACCCAAGAAAGTAATGCTCCAAGGAAGGCATGTCTGCACGTGCGCTTTAATGCATGTTAGCCTATTTTAATGCGCATTAAGGAATCACAAAAAAGTGTTCTTTAGCTAATGCGGATTAAACTAGGTTAATGTGCCTTCTTCTAGTACCTCACAGTGGAGGTACTACATTTAATGCGCATTACCCAAAGCACGTTAATGAACGTGTAAACACGCCCAGAGTTTCAGCTGCAGCTATTTCTTCTTGTTCCCTGGTTTCTAACACCGCGGTGAAAACAGTTCCATCCTGTTCCAACACCGTGAAAGCAAAATATGCCCCTCACCTTATCACTGCTTTTGTTGCTATCCCTGACTGGCTGTCATGAGAAGTGATGGAATAATAGCCCGCGCTGTCAAATATTTCAATCCGCCTTAAGTGCTAGCTATTAGAAGTTACTATTTTCCAATATCTTTGGATCTGAAGAAAAATGTCTCCCTGGATTTTTAAAAAAATATTATTATTATTACAGTTCTGCAGCACATTGTGAAACTTTACTTTTCTTGTCCTTTTCCTTCCGAACAAATGCACAGGTTTCCTTGCTTGGGCTGACTGACACATCACTGCTACCGGGAAGGGAACGGCGCTGTGTGCTGGGAGCAGAAGACGGTGAGACAGGATTACTGGGGTCTATTTCTAGCTCTAAGCCCTCAGGTAAATCACTTAGCTCTGGGCTCTGTTTTCCCTCTCTATAAACCATGGATAATACCCACTTTTACTCTTATTCTTTATATTCCAATCTCACCCAGAGGCTGCAGCCAAAAGCAAAGCCCCGTTTTACTATATATATTCACCAGCAGTTCTTCCTTAATGGGCTTAACAAGCTGACTAGACAAGGCAGACAGGAGGAGAGGGAGCGTGGGGGACATGAATTGTCTTGGTGGCTCTGCAGGTTGCTGGTGAGTCGGTCTCCTGGGTCCCCATCTGGTCCCACACTGAAGCAAACGCCTCTGAGGGATGTGGAGGGGTTGACCACCAAAGCCCTCTGCAAAGCTTTGAGCATGGCACAGCTGTGCCATGGCCCCTGTATTCAGGAGCTAGAAGGTACGGAGCCAGGTAGACTCTGCTTACGAGCAAACCCACGGCTGGTATCGAGCCCGATACCCTCGCAGAGTTTCACCCATCCGGACAGAAGCTCGGCAAGGAAAACGAGAGCTCCTCTGAGCTCCAGAACGATCTGGCAGACCCCAGACAAAGCAACCGGCCTCTGATATGTAATTCACGGCAGGACGGGAGGACCCCAGCTTTCAGCCGTGGCTATTTCTAGCACTTGGCTTTGGCAGCCCCTGTCGGAGGCTCATGCTCTCTTAACGGCGACTGCATGTGCCTTTTTGTGTTGGCCTGTTTTCTCCGAGGATGAACTTCTCTCCTCCAGGTGGGAATTCAGCACGTGGGTAATTGCGGACTGTTGGCTACGCCTCCTCCATCCGAGTGCATTACGGAATTTTTGAAGCGCGACTACCCAAAAAAAATGAAATCAATAAACCTTTAAAAACTACAGCTCTCAGGCATTCAGGCCCTTCTGTGGTGCCTGGTGTAAACACAGTGACTGCTAGCGACTCCTTTGCTTCAACAGTGCTTTCACAATAAGGCCGGCAGCCTTGCTGGAAGGCAAATAACACAAATCACCAGGGTAAATACAGTGAGTATTGAGGGGATTTAATAGCCCATGTTATAAAGGACATAAGAATTGTTGGTCTCATGTTCCCTTCTCACCTTAAATATCCAGGAATCGTTCGTTGTATTGCAGCTTCCAAGCTCGACCCTCATCCCACCCTTTGGATACCCCAACCTCACCCTTCCTAAGCCCAGTCTGAGAAAACAAAAAAACCTGGACAATTTGGTCTGGAGTAAGAAAGCCATTCCAGTGGCTGCATCTACATGAGACACTTTACTGCACATTAGACTGATCTGATGCATAGTAAAGTGTCACCAGCTACACATATGCACCTATTATTGTGCAGTAGATTAGTCTAATGTGTCACTGTCTAGTACCTGTAGATATAGGTACTAGAAATCAGTACATTAAACTAATGCACTGAAGTGCACATGTAGACGCTGACCAGGAGCAAATTGCTCCCAGTCAGCCTAGGCAGCAGAGGGTGGGGAGAGCTGTCCCAGCTTGGCACACTAGGGTCCTGATCTCCACATGGCTGGGAGGCAACTGCCCAGCAGCCAGGACAATTCTCCCTAACCCTGCAGGGATCAGAACCAGCCCCGGTGCCCCCTGCCAGCCAGGACCTGGCACCCAGGGGAGCCTGGAGCTCCCCTTGGCTGCTGCAGGGGGGCAGAGCAGGCCAGGAGGAGCCCTAGGCTTACCTGCTCCCTTCCAAAGCAAATTTGCTCCTAATGGGCACACGTTCAGATGCGTGTGGGGGTGCAGTTCAGCATGCCTGAGTTTTCTATGTAGAAAATTCAGGCACATTAACTGCATATGTAGATGCACCCAGTGATGCATTGCATATGGGGCCACTAATCTCCACCCAGAGGTGGCTGCATTTAGGGAACATTGCCTTAGAGACAGTGGGTGGGTGCTGTTTGGAAAGAGAGTCCCAAAAAGAAACCTAAAAGACAAGATGACTATGCACTACTCAAGCCAAGTATGTGTCTTTTCAAATTTCAAAATTTTAGCAAAATTTATCCAGAGCAAGAATTTGTTATGGACTTTCTCTCTAAATTTCCCCTCCAATTTTTCAACCAACTGTTCAAGCAAGTGGATATTTTAAATCAAGAACATTTTTTTTCCTTTGATAAAGGGTTTCCTGGTTATCATTTTTGGTTTTCGGAAAGCTTCTCATTCAGCCTAACTGACGTGATGCACAACTTTCTCCAAGCATGAAAGACTGAGATGGGCCGCTGCAATGTCAGGTTATCCAAAATACTGTGTATCCTGCCATAGAGTTGCCCAGCTCTGTTGCTCTGCAGAGTCTCCTTCACAACCTTCCTCTCCTTCCCCATGGTTGCAGGAGTTTATATGCAGCCAGGGTCCCTAAACATGAATCTTTCATGGAGATCACACAACAGGAAGCAAGCCTGGTCTCCAATGTGCCGCAGCTAAAGATGAAGCTTATGTCCTCTACTTTTCTGCTGTCCTTTAAGTGTGAAATTTTGAAATGAAAACAACACTTTTATGACTTTTGGCAGCTCCTGTGACTCACACTAATAACCAGGGCCTGGGTGGCCCTGTGGTTAGTTATGGAGCTTTTCCCTGGTAGGTCACGAGCTCTAACCAGAAGGTTTATGTGGACAGAAAGCCACTCCTCATTTGAAGACGGCCACTGACCTACATGAGACAGATTAATAATGTCTAGAAATCCTCCTCCACAAGAAACTCTCTTGACTCAGGGGAGAAGACAAAACCTAACTCGGGAGAGGAGACTGAAGTGATCTTTCACTTTGCGGTCTCCCTGGGTTGCAGATGAGTCACAGGAGGCGGCAGCGGTTTGCCCAGAGACACAGAAGAAACATTTAGGTAAAGCAGCCCCAGGGCTGAGACTGACAGTCATAAGGAGAGATGATACAGAGGGGTAAATGGCCTGGGCCCATTCTCCTGCTGAGCTAAGTGGTGGGTGAAACCATCACCCATTGCACTTTACCCCACTTGGGAGCAACAAAGATGCTGTCCCAAGGCTAAGGGACATCACTGAGTTCCCCTCTCCGAGCCAGAGTCACACTGATAGATTCAGAGAAAAAATGGGTGAAGCCAACCTTCACCAGAGCTATGAAACAAGGAGCAATGGTTTCAAGTTGCAAAAAGGGAAGTTGAGGTTGGATATTAGGAAAAATGTTCTCACTAGGAGGGTAGTAAAGCACTGGAATGAGCTACCCAGAGCGGTGGTGAAGTCTCCATCCTTGGAGGTTTTGAAGACCTGGCTCAACAAAGCCTTGTCTGGGATGATGTAGTTGGGGCTGGTCCTGCTTTAAGCAGGGCGGTGGACTAGATGTGACCTCCTGCAGTCCCTTCACACCTGAATTTTCTATCTTCTGTGCTTGATGCTGTTAACCGGTCAGGAAGCCGGGGTGCTGCAGCGGATCCCACAAGCTTTCTCCATACGCCTTACCACTGCTGTCACCATGAGCTGTAACCGGGCATCTCGGTTTGGAGACCAGCCCATCAGAAACCTTACCCAACTTCTAGGCTACAAGCTTACCTGGATCCTCAAGAGTCAAACCAGAGCAACTCCATCTACTTTCAGGACCTACTGATTTATAGACAGGACGTTTCCAGAAGGCACCACTCCTAAGGTATCATAGGCAACAATCAGTCACCATCACGATACTTATTTAGGGCCAGATTCTACCCTCTTTACTCACTGACATTGCAAACTTGGTCCAGAAGACCAAGGGCACATCAAATGGGAAGTTACACCCGTAGGAGGTGGGATGAGTGAAGTAAACCTCTCTCATGACACCCTGCGACTTGCCTGCGGACACGTTTCCTTCAGCATAAGAAAGCTGTTTTTCCATTTAGCTTGTGCCGCTATGGAAGTGTTGAAAGAAAAGGGGACTCCCCCAGTTTCCCCCATAAGCACTTTTATTCCAAAATAGTAGCATGCCATGGGGAAGTTACAGTGGTAGAAACAGAGTGGTTTAACTACACAGGAAAAATGGCCTGCTACACAAATTGCCCTGACTCTCGCTAGACCCATCACCTGGGTTGGTTGGAGGTGGTTTGTGAAGGTTTGAGCCAATAAATGTGCTGATTTCCCAGTTCACAATCTCACCTATTCCTACTACAAAGCTGTCAAGTGACTGATTCTTTTTTTTTTCCTATATGCTTATTGCAGATCAAATAAAGAACAAACTTCAAAGCCCTGCAGTTTGGTTCTACCCTTCAAGGACTTGCTCGAGTTCTTTTTAATTACAGCAGATGACACGTTCAACTCTGGCATTTTCTTTTTCTAGCAGCTATGGCTAATAGTTGGTGTAATTATATTTTTCACAGGACTTAATTATGTTAACCAATAAATACTGAAAAGTCTAATGAATGGAAGAAGAGACAGTTCGCTCCGCATCAAAGCCATGCCTCCACTTTCCTCCTGCCCTGTTGTGGCTGGCTATTATAGCAAATCCCCTTTAGAAGATCACCTTGCCGTTGCTAGACATAGCGGGGCAATCTGCATGGCTGGCCTCTCTAATTACAGGCAGAAACATCTCACCCAACTGCACGTGCAAGCTGTGAATTTATGTGCATAAATCAGGAGACAGGATCTCAGGGTCACCAACTTTATGAACTGGAATACGCTGCACGGCTCCATTGAAACTAGGCTGTGCCATGAGATCCTAGCCAAATTCGAATCAGCAGAGGTAGCCAAGTACGTGCTTTTCTGATTTTTACCTCGGGGTACAAAGCCACACAAGAACGCTGTCCTTTCTGCTACTCCATATCTCAGATGAAAGACACAACCCACGACAAGCAAATCTCCATCTTGTCACATCAACCCTATGACATGTTTAGCGAGGGATCCAAAAGAGCCCGGAGGGGAGGAATGCAAACAAATATAAATGACTGAATGAACGCCATGATACTCATACCTGAACACAACCCCAATTATGGGTAGCACCATAGTAACGGTTGACCTTTTATCTTAACTATTTTTCTCCCCCAGTGGAAAAGAACCAAATTCATGTCTGCTTTAGTTTGTCCGCAATTTTATACAGAGTAACTGATTCAGATTGCTTATAAGGAGCAGAAGCATGATGTTGTAGTTTTACATAAGAGCTGTTTCTATGCAGCCATAAAGACAAAAAAAAAAAAAAGGCCAATCTTTTTTTTGAGGTTTTGCAGTGAGGTTATGCAAAAATCAAACAAAACAGAAGGCCAAGACACCACTAACTGATTTGCAAATGGGGTAGGAGGGAAGGGATTTGAAAGCACTGACATTTAAACTAACTCTGTCCCCAATGCATGAGTTTTACAACACTCATCGACCCTGGCAGAAGCAAATTAAGACCCACTGGGTACTTTTACAAATTTCATCCACACGGTACACTTTTGCCATCATTGCAGGCATGTGAAGCATTCTAGATAATGGGTAAAAAGGTAAAGCAGAAGACAGGGTAGATTAGCACCTTACAGATTAACCAAAGTATGTATGTACGGGTATGTGCATCTGTGTATGCACACATATATATGCATGCGGATGTGTATGTGCACACATATATATGCATGCATAAGGGTACGTGCAAGTGTTTATGCACACATATATATGTGTATGCATATATGTGTGTGCATACACACATGCACATACCCATACATACATAAACACATGTGTGTGTGCATGTTTGTGGGCTGAAGCTCACTTTAAACTTATGGACCTAAGGAGATTATAATCAAATACTGACAAACACCACGTACAGGGCCCACAGGCTGCTTCACCTTTATCTCTGATTGACTTGGGAATTTTAATCCAATTCCAATATCACTTGAACATGCACACTGTAGAGACACAGCGACACTGCATGTGTAGAGAGAGAGAGGGGCACGCACACACATACACCCAGTTTTTTGTTTTACACACAGAGAGGATAGCATTATTATGAGAAGAGAGGAAAAAATATGTGTAACTACTTCAGCTGGTTTTGGACACCCCACCAAAATGCCATTAGACAGTCTCTTTTCCATGGGCTAAAAGGAAATCACAGCACGTAACATTCACACATCCGCCTCCTAGGTGCTCTCTGCATTTGAGTGATAAAAATCTGCCCAACTCCCGTCAGCCCTGCAGCCCAGATCTAGGCATGGAAGAGCAAGCGGGATCCCATCCTGTCTTGTTGCCTTATCAACCACAGTGACAGCTGAGCTATGATCCATACATCTTCACTGGTAGCGATTAGGCCACGAAAGCAGAACGAGCACAGCTTGGTATTCAGATATCTGGATCAGGCTGCAACGGTGACAGATAACAGCATAACGGCACTTGTAAAGGGAGCACGCTATTCACCCAGCAGCTAGCACGGAAGGAAAAGCCTGGAGGACAAGATGCTATTTTTACAGTCACGTTTCTATCACCTCAAACACGCCGAAACGCGTCTGCTCCAAAGCACCCTGGAGCAGGTCCCCTTCCAGAGTGCTGCCTTCCCTCTGGCGTGAATGCCGGGAAGATCCCGAGATGCAAACGGGCAGGCTCCTTCCAGCAAGCACAAACCTATTTGCAGATGGCTCCAGAAATGGCCTCAAGCCAGATTTCTACTCGCCATGTACAAAACACACCATGCAAGCACGGGGCTAGGCACAAACCTGTTGAACCCGAGGCTTGTACGGGGAGCTGCTCTCCAAGTCCGCCAGGATGCTGGTCAGAGAGTCGATCTCCGCATCTAAGCTGGATCGCCTTTCTTCCAGGGTCTTGCCGCCAGGATTCGCCTAGGAAAGGAGGGAGCAACATTTCAAGCCACGTAAACTACTCGGTCCAGCAGCCGGGTTTGGATTTTCATCCCAGAGCATCGCCCCCATCCCCAGGTGGAAAGCCCCAAGTCCTACAATAGCAATCTGCCTTGTCTGCTTGGCTGTAGCTCCTAAGAGGAGACTCTGACTCCTTACAGGCAGGGACAGAGCTCAGCAAAATGGGGCCCTTAGCCAGGTGGATCCCATCATGCGAGCTAACAGCAGCAGAGCTCCCCTGATTGCAGCAGTGAGGTCTCCACGAACTTGGCTCACCCCGTTCTGCTCCGACTGCCTGCCCCTCTCCCACAGCCGCTCCCCGAGCCAAACCCATCCTCTCCCTTTGGCTCCGCGTCTCGTCCAGGTACATGGTATTTCAGAGTGTCACTGGAGGAGCAAACGGATCGCTGCGTGGTTTACAGAACTCTTCCGTCATCAATCCTCAGCGTAACGGCAACTTGGCCGAACGCAGAGACCGTGCAAAGCAGTCAGGCTCCGCTCAGCCAAGCTCATCCATGCTGAGGCATTCATTAGCTCCTAACGATTATTAAACCTTATTGGATAATGATAAATTTGGTCAGCCTAACAAGGAAATGGACTTTCCGATAGGCTTTATATGCATGAGCATGTCATCAACAAGGTGCAGCCTTGGGCCAGAAACTATTCAGAAGAAATCTTTTCTTTTTATTATTACAAAAGCTCATTTTAAAAAGTGTCCACCTAAACTAACGCTCTGAACCGCTTTCTCACAGGACTCGCCAAGATCTTTTTTTTCCTGGCTAGGATGAGATTTGGAAACCCAAAAGGCTGCTAAAATTCCCATTTGATTTACACAGCGGTGTCTTAAGTTTCTTTTCCTCCCTCTCATCATTTCATTGCTCGAATGATGGTTAACACACACAGACCACTGGCTGCAGCCCGTCAGCTAAATGCTGCGCAGGCGTCCAAGCTGAGACACCCTGCCCGGACCAGTTTGGAGCCTGGACAGAGAAGGCAGGCAGTGGGTGAGAGGAGACGAGGATCCCAAGATGTCACCCAGTATCACCCAGAGGCTTCCCACTGCCGTAATGGCCACAGCAGAAGTATTCGTGTCGTGGCCCGTCAGATTCCAACAAATCTTCTAAATACCCCATCACTGCAATGGCAGATGGTGAAAAAACACCTAATTGATGGCAAGAAGAACTGCCCAGCAAGGGCACGAATATAAGCCAGGTGTCCTGAGGCCGAGTCTGGTGTCCTCACCACCAGGCCACGTTGCCTCTCGGGCAGTTGGCTTGCTAGGTAGTTGCTAGACGGTTTCCTTCCTAAGCTCTCCCCCTCCAGTGGTAAAACATCTAAGGCTACGTCCACACGACAGGAGCTACTGCTGATTAAGCAGAGCAGCGAGGCTGGAGTGGTGCGAATGCAGCTCTGCAAGGAGGAAGGGGTTTATCTGTCACCGGGACGCCTCCAGACACGGGCACCCTCGCCAGCAGAAGTCACCAGACCTGCATCAACATTGCTGGCAGAGCCCCATCAGCTATGACAGTGGGGGGGGGAAGCTTCTCGGCAGGCATCCCACAAGATAAACCCTACGTCCTCCTTGAGGGCTATCTTGATGCATTTCCCCTGCCTGCTCTGCTTTCTGCTCCCTTGCCTGTGCTCCCGGCCCAACCTGCTCCTCCTGTTCCCTCCTGATCTGCTGTTCTGCTTTCCTTTCCCACCCCCATCTCTTGTGTCTAGTACCCGGAGTCCTGCCCCCCACCGACAGAAAGGATGTGGACACATTGGAGAGAGTCCAGTGGAGGACAATGAAAATGGTCGTGGGGCTGGTGAGGAGAGGCTGAGACAAATGGGCTTATTTAGACTGCAGAAGAGAAGACCGAGGGGGGATTTAATAGCAGCCTTCAAGTCCCTGCAGGGGGGCTGCAAAGAGGCTGGAGCTGGACTGGTTTCAGTGGGGGCAGCTGACAGAAGGAGCAATGGGCTCAAGTTGTAGCGAGGGAAGTTGAGGTTGGATATTAGGAAAAACTCACTAGGAGGGTAGTAAAGCACTGGAAAGATTGTCTGGAGAAGTGGTATAACCTCTATTCCTGGAGGTTTTTAAGGCCCTCCTTGATATCCCTTGCCTGGGATGACGTAGCTGGGGCTGGCCCTGCTCAGAGCAGGGGGTTGGACTAGATGTGACCTCCTGAGGTCTCCACCAGCCCTTATCTCCACAATCCTACTGCATGCCACACACAGAGGCCGGTGGCAGGTTGGCCACCCCTCAGCCACAGGGCCTGAGTGTTTCACAGCTCCCCTGTGAAGCAGCTGGGCTGGCAGGACACCGTAATAGTCCTTTTATTGCAGCACTGCAGGGATGAAAGGACCTCCATGGAAGTGGGCAGCAAGGGGGGAAATACCTGCAGGATTCTCTCGACTGCCCCAAAGCTTATTAACGCTGCATTTGTTTAAAATAAAAAGACATAATTAATGCAAGGCTAAATTCAACCTGTCTTCACCCGCCCCCCCATCTCTACTCCTTTGTAGTAAATTAAGAGCAGGATCCTGCAAACGCTCACAGAATGAGAGAAGTGGGGCTGGACAGGATCTCCATAGCTCATCTGGTCCAACTCCCTGCCTGAGGCAGGATCAAGCCCATCCAGACCACCCCACACACACCCAGGGTGTAACCTATTAGCAACGACACACGCACATTCCCACATGGCTGCGCGTGCAGGTGCCATGCCTTGAGCCCTGCACGATGGGATGAGGTCCAGGGAGGTGCAACGACGCCACGACACAGAGCACGGGCATGTCCAGAAGACCCGCTGCAAACATCGCTTCCCCGTCCCCGGAAACCAAGAGCGAGACTCGGCTGCCATCCCTCAGGCCAGGACAGCAGGGAAGCTCAGGCTGGGAGGCAGGACATGAAACCATATGGGGAATTTAGGCAAGGCACAACATAACAGCTGGAAACGGCGATGCCCCCGAGAGTCAGGGCCTCTGTCGTCCTTCTTCCACCTCCTCCAGCATATGGGGTTTCACTGTGTGGACGGGATTTGCTGCAAGGGCTGAGTTTGCCACATTTCCCCTTTCATCACAACCATGCTGCTTCCCCTGTCCCTTTGCTATGACGCTCCTGGAGGCTCCCCGGCACAGAGGCTGGGCCCAAGGTCCCCAAGCAGGACGTGTTAGACCAGCCAAGGTACTTGGGTACCAACTTCATTAGGAGCCGCAGCCAGGAGGGCCGCGCGCTGCATTTCCGGCTTGCGGCACGACCCTGGGCCCGGCCCTCGAGCTCCCTTCAACCTCAGCCAGCCCAGCTGAAAGGGGGGTAAAGAAAAACTAAACCCCCAAGCTGCTGGGAAAGCAGACATGGCCTCTGATCTCACCGCGGCGGGCAAAGCTAATGCAAAACACAAGCCTGCCTGGCGCAGTCGACGCGTTACCGACTCTCCGCAGAGCCCCCGCCCCCGCCCCGAAGGAGAAGGGCCGTGAGGCTTGGCACGCTCGCCGGCCCCCCGAATCCCCGGCGCGCAGCTTGCAGCAGCTGTGACGGAAATCCAGCCCGAGCCTGGCCGTCCCACACCGCTCCGATCACCCCGCCGCCCTCCGCTAATCCCGACTCACGCCGGAGATGCATCCACCGGGAGGAGGAATTTAAACTTTCCTCGTGGAGGAGGTTCAAGGGAATATCAGCGCAATGGGCCGTAAGACGTGAAAACGGCGTCGACTGCCTCGGCCGCCCGCCCTGCCACTCCTCGTCAAGGGGAAACGCTGGATTTTTTCTGTCTCTCTGGGGAGTGCCGATGCTCAAAACCGTGCCCCTCTTCCCCCTCCAAAACAGAGGACTTTGGGAAGGAATTTCACTCGGGAATGGGCGTGCGCAGTAGCACCGAACCCCTGTGCTGCCAGCCACCCGGGTGTAGATGCATGCAGAGCACCGCACCCAGGGCTCAGCAGCCACCATTACTGCACCACAGTAATTTGCTCCTAGTCAAGGGGAAATGCTGGATTTTAAAAGCATCTGCTGGACAGAGAAAAGCATGAAAAAAGGCTGAACAAAAAAACAAAAAATAGGAAAGCAATTCAGGCCGGCATCCGTATTTAATCCTTGCTTTCCCTCGCATCTCCCCCAGTGGCACTGCCACCGGAGGAAGGAACTTTTCCACCCCCTCCTTGTTAGCCATCTCACCGCCCGCCAACTCCTTCCTCCCTCGTTTCCACGGTCAAAAGCTATCTGAAGTTCAAAGAGGCGCTGCCGCGGCGGCAGGGGACCAGCAGAAAGACGCGTCCTCCAGGCTGAGTGCGGAGAGAACAAAGCGCCCGGCGCGTACGCGGCCGAGTTTATTCTCCCCTGAACCCGGTGAAAAGAGCAAAACTTTTGCTTCAAATCCCCAAGCAGACATCAATGTGGTGCGGAGGAGACCCCCGCCCAACGCGCGCAGAGACCGCCGAGGACTCTGGACTTCGGTGGGGGTCCAAAACGCTTGATTTGATGTGAAATTGCTGTTCCAGGCAGCGGGGAGGGGCCGGGAACGCCAGCGGTGCCCTTTGAAAGCAGAGAGATTGAGCCTTTTGAAACAGATCTGAAATGATGGGAGACTGTGGCAGATGTGACCGCGGTGATTTCAGCGGACGTGACGGTTTCGGGGATCTAATAGGCCAGAACTTCCCTGCTGCTCCATCAGGCTGGAGCCAGGCCTGAAATATCCTTTTTTTAGCCTTTTGATGGCATCCAGGATAAAAGCAGAAGGGAACCTCAGCTCCAATTTATTTCTCTCTCTCCCTTTTGCAGAAGAGAAATAACGTGGCTGGTTTTGTTTTGCCAGACCCTGCTCGGACTACAAAGAAACCACTTAACAGATCTGAGCAGGGCATTCAAAAGCATTTGACGCTGGCCTAATTAATTTTGCTGCTGACGGTAAAATGTGCGCTGGCATTTCGGAAGCAGAGCTATGCCAATGGCAGGCACTTTCTGAGGCTCTTCCCAAGGACGCTTCTGGCTGATGGACCCAGATGAAGTCACCTCCACGTGAGGGAGGACTCGGACGTTGCCTGGAGCCAGGATGCCTGGATGGGGGGTGAGCTTTATTGTCGAGCCCGTAAACCTCCGAAAAGTAAGAGCAGCACCACCCGTAGGCCCAGGCCGGATGCCGCTCTTGGCAGGGGTCTCGTCAGCATCCGTGCTCCACTGCTCACCACGCCACACGCAGGCACGCGCTCAGGATGCAGGGGAACCAGATCAGGAGCTGGACCGGTGGGATGAGTCTGGTGTAGTTGGGGACCGCTGCTGCAGCTCAGTCTCCCCTCTACACGCAGCAGGGTAACAGCAGGCACTTCGCGCCGCGTTGCGAGGATGAGCCGATGAATAACTCCACGGTGCACGTGGAGACCCAGGCGCTACGCAGAATGATGGACAGGCACCAGGGCAGATGGGGAGGGTCTGGTGCACTCAGCAATGCTAGCACAGCCTTAGCTGTGGCTTCACAGCTAGCCCCCAGCCTTGCCGCCGCCGTGGGAGGCAGGGGGCCACGCCTTTCATACGAGCGATCTCCGAAATCGCTCCTACCACCCGGGGCTGAGTTTGATGCCCGTGGTGCAAGCGTGCATTCGGAGAGCTCGATTTAACGAGGACTAGGGAGTGGGATACAGCCTGGCAATTGCCCTCCTTCCTCATAGGCTGATGAGCAAACTGGCTGCTTATCCTGCTGGGATCCTATGCCCCCAGCTGACTTCCTGCCCTTTGGGCGGGGGGCTGGACTCGACGATCTCCCGAGGTCCCTTCCAGCCCGAATGTCTATGAAATCTGTCTATGACCACCCATAAAACCCGGCCAAGCAGCTGGATTTCTGGAGCAAAGGCTGTAATGTGTCCATCCTTCATCCTCGGGGAAGCCTCCCATGGCTCCCCAGGCACCGGAGCAGCAGAGACTGTTTACTGGACGATTCGAGGAACAGGCATGCTGAAGTTCAAATCCAGCCGTCGGCCTTCAGGGGTGACCTCCCCGACCCACAATGCATGCATTCAAAGCGGTCTCGTGGCAAAGGGGGCTGCCCTGCACTCGGGGCTGAGAATAGAGGCTTTGTGGGCTCTGCTGCCGTTCTTGTCTTTATGACAAAAATGCCTCGGTGTAAAGCATTAACGTCCAGGGACATGTGCAGGGAGACACAGCCCCTGCTCTGAACAGCTCAGGCAGAAAACAAGATCCGAAGAGTGGAAAAGGAGCACAGAGAGCACGAGCAATGTGGCCAACGTGCCACCCAGCAGGTCCCACGTGCCCCGTCTCCGAGGCCAGCACCGTGTCCAACATCAGCCAGGGCTGCATCACCTTCATGACGCTGATCCTGGTGCAAATATCAAAGACACCCACGCTCCAGGGAATCATCAGACGTGATTCACGGCCAACAACGTGGGTTCGCGCTGGTGGCCCCGATGTGGAAACGCTTGCCACGATGGGGAAAGGCTTGCGGGCCCAGGCACTTGCTGAGATGCTGTTCAATCTGCAGCCGTGGAAGGGCATGCAGACCTTGAAGCCGGCACAGACGCTCTTGGGCCACAGCTCTGCGCCTCCCCAGCAGATGGGTAACAACAAGAGCCACTTCCCATGGACTGCATCGCTCTCCAAAGAGCATCCGTGCCCGCAGTGCAAGAGGGGATCCCTGTGCTACGAACAGCAGAAGTTTGCTTTGCCCCTGCTTTCGAGACGCGGGGCTGCGTATCGAGCTGGCATGGAGACAGAAAGGCCGATCTCACCTGAAACAAGCATCCGGCTGGAGCACGCGAGTCAAAAGACCGCTTCCGGGCTTCCTGATTAAGGGCTAGCCCGGGTAGTGAGGGCAGAGCGGCTGGTCTGCGGGTGCAGCAGGGCGACAGGGCTAGACAAGGAGGCTGTACTAGGAGGCAAACACTAAAAGGCAGCAGGGGCAATTACAGAGTCAAAGGAGGGCCCAGATGTGCAGGCAGAACCAGACTTCAGGTTCGGGGGCACCCAGCTTTCACCAGCTCAGAGCTTCGGAGATAGGTCTAGATCCAGAGGGTCACCCCCAGCACTGCAGTTCCTCCAGTCCAGCAATTCTCAACCCAGAGATTTCACATAGGAATCCACATCCAGATCTGCCATGGTCTTCCTGAGCGCAGAAGAAAAATTGCTCCAGTATCTCGGAGCAGTGGTCTCAAGGTGCAGCAAGGGAAGTCGAGGTTGGATACTAGGAAAAACTCTCTCCCGAGGAGGGTGGTGAAGCACTGGGTTATCCAGAGGGGTGGCGGAGTCTCCATCCTTGGAGGTTTTGAAGACCCAGCTCGACAATGTAGCGATGGTCTAGTTGGGGCTGGTCCTGCTTGGAGCAGGGGGTGGACTAGACGTGACCCCCTGAGCTCCCTTCCCACCCTCGTTTTCTAGGATTCTAGGATTTTTCTGTAGTCAAAAAAGGGTAAAAATGAAAAGCTGGCATTTTCTGAGGGCCTTGACTCCATGGAGAGGTACCTCAACTCCACTGAGGGGTGCCTCAAGTCTAAAAAGGTTGAGAAGCGCGGCCCTAGACCACACTGATCAAACCCTCGAAGGATAGAAGAGCAGCCTGGGATGTGTGGGGGCCCCGGAGAGACACCCGAGCATGCAGCCATTTAGCTGGGGATTGGGCAGGGGGCTTACAGACAGCCCCAAGCTCAGCTTCCAATTTTCTAGTATCCCTTTCTGCCTCTGGTTGCTCATTAGCCTGCCCTCAAATTCACCTTCACATCTGGCCCTGATGTTCATACCCCATAAACCCTAGCAGGTAATGACACCATAAAATCACAGATAATAAGGACTGGAAGGTACCTCAGGAGGTCACACCCAGTCCAACCCCCTGCTCCAAGCAGGACCGGCCCCAACTCCATCATCCCAGCCAAGGCTTTGTCTAGCCAGTCCATAACTGCATGGAAACTATATAATGAATCCCATCAGGCACAGTCCAGATCTGGGGAGATGACGAAGGCATCCTCAGGTGGGGATGACCTCCGGAGATCCCTTCTCTGATCCCGGGGATCTGGCACATCCGCGAGCAGCGGCCAGGGGTAAGCCAGCACTGATCCGACAGCGTACTTAGCCGGTCAGATCAAAAATTCAGCCTTCTTGGTTTGGTAAGAGCCACTGGATGCAAGCTTGGCAGCGAGCTGGGAGACGTATTCATCAACAAAGGAGGTGCATAAAGGTATCTGAAAGCCGAGTGGTGGGTGGGTGGGTTGGGGGAGGGAAGCGGGGGAATAAAACTGGTTTATTTTTCCATTAAGGCAATTCAATATTCTCGGGGTAGAAACGCAATCGCTCGTCCTTGGGAATTAAATTGAATTAGCGGAGCGTTTTTGTTCATCAGCAGAACACGCGATGGGAAATGGGATGTGTCACTTTGTCTTTACGTCTCTTGCAGGACGCCGCCGCGCTATTCGCGGGGCAGGATGAAGCTGAGCCGAACCCGAAAGACTTTGACTGACTGAAACCAGCTTCCTGGGAGCGGGGAAGAGATCTCTTATCATTAGTAAAACCACATTAGGGCCCATTATTGATAATTATGGCCACTGTTAAATTTTTTTTATTTTTTTTTGGCTGTTCCCCCCACCAACTTTAAGCATTCACTTGCGACAATGTGATTAGCCATAATGACAAGCTGATGTTCCCCATAGAGAAAAACTTGACAACTAAACCAAGATCCTGGAGACCTTATCCCCCACCTGCAATAACCAAGGAGTACCCAAATACCCCAATATAGCCATAAAATAAAACCAAAATAGATGATGCTCAATAGCTCAGCACGATTTTTGTGTCTGCCCATATTCATGGGAGGTAAAACCCCCTGCACGCTTCAGGCCCACGCCAGGCAGGGACATGCCGCTCTGGTTCGCGTGTTTTCTCAAGCCACCGGCAATGCAGCCACCCTTCGAGGGGCATTGCACCGCAGTGAGCGAGCTCTGCCGAGCTCCCCCATATTACCATATACCTGGCCCGGGGGGTAACATCCAGAAGCACGGCATGGTGTTTCAGCACAGCCCTGCCTCTACAGTCACCAAAGATCCCACGGCACATGCAGAGGACAGATGCTCTTAATCACCGTCCCCCGGACAAAACTCAATCCCCCCATGTCTACAGTTTTAATGGAATAGAGCAATTTTCTCCAGTCCCCGTCCCAAATGGAAGGGGAGCGTTTGCTACCCAAGAGTTGTCCCCTTCCACCCGAGACGGCTGCACGGCACGGGGGGGATGCGATTGCAGTCGGGCTTGCAGGGCGTCTGGGGAACAAACAGAACAAGTGGGTTGCAAAGGCCGCATGCTGTACACGCAGACATTTGGCAGCCCTCTTTAAGGAGCCTGGTTCCTCATGCGCATCATGTGGACTGGGTATTAAACTCCTGTTCAAAACTCGAATGTGAACTGTGCTGTCAAACCGCGACAGACTGTACATGAAATGGAGCAAGAAAACAGCACCTGAAGTCTGCAAAGCGCTGTCAGAAGAGACGGCGCGTCCGACGTGGCTCCACGTTTATAGCCACAGGCCCTGAAGTTGGATAGATAGGGACGGAGAAGATGGGCTGCACCTACAGATAGGCACAGACACCAGAGACTCTGAAAAAGGACGTGGGGGTTAGAGTGGAGAAGCAACTCAACGTGAGCTTCCAGCACAAAGGGAGCTACCGCCGTCCCGGGATGTCTAAAGAGGAGCGGATGGGAGGAGGAGGCAGGTGGCAGCAAGACTCACCCCTGGACAACATATCCCCGTTTTAGAAGAGTGCTGAAACGTCAGATCGGCCCCCAGAGCCGTGAGGACAATTCAGGGGCTGCACAAAGCATCCCGCAGGGAGAGGCCTGAACAGCTCCGTGCGTCTGGCTCACCAAAAAAGACGTGCAGTGCAGCAATACCTCCAAGGCGAGAAAGCGCTGGGTATTAAATGTCTCTCCAAACTACAGGGCAAGGCTGTCTAACTGGCAGCCCTTAAGCAAAGGGTCGGGGGGTGGGGGGAGGCACACTGCTCACATGGCGAGTTGCTCCTGGGACTATGGCCCATGGGACGCGTGGCCCCCAGCTACCTAGTCTAAGAGAGGGGGAGCAGGCCTCATTTCTTGACATCATCCCGTCGAGGCTAGCTACCTTTCTGGAAGACATAGCTCAATCAAACACAAGTTAAGCAGCTAAATGAAGGGTTTGCCGAGGGGAATCGAATGGCCTGTGATATATAGGTGGTCAGACCCGTGGTCTTATAGATTCATAGAAGTCAGGGGCCCGCAGGGACCTCACGAGATCATCAGGGCCAGCCCCCTGCTCCAGGCAGGAAAGACACCTGGGGTCAGATGAGCCCGGCAAGGTGGGTGTCAAGTCGTCTGGTCCAGCCCCCACCTCTCAGGAAGGTGTAAATGGAAGATGTGGCATCATAACTACCGTAGTGTAAAACAAAATCCAGATGCATAAAACACAGCTGTATGAACAGCTCTATTTGGAGGTAACTGAATTCACATATGAAGGGCCGATCAATAATATCACAAAATCCTAGAAAATGAGGGTTGAAGGGACCTCAGGAGGTCACATCCAGTCCAACCCCCTGCTCCAAGCGGGACCAGCCCCAACTCCATCATCCCAGCCAAGGCTTTGTCTACCCGGGTCTTCAAAACCTCCAAGGATGGAGATCCCACTACCTCTCTGGGTGACCTGCTCCAGTGCTTCACCACCCTCCTCATGAGGAATTTTTTCCTAATATCCAACTTAAACCTCCCTTGCTGCAACTTGAGGCCACTGCTCCTTGTCCTGCCGTCCGCCCCCGCCATAAAAGAATATAACAACTCTAATCAATAGATCAACGGGTACCACCATACCTGCAAACTACGCACGAGACTAAAAAGCATGAGTTACCTTTCACAGACGGTTAGGGCCAATTCAGAGGAGGTAACCACGCATTTAACTGCAGTCAGGTCCCATCTCACTGACGCTTCGGCACGTGGTCGTGGTCTAGTTGAACCGAGGCAGCGGCTCTGAGATCTGCCTCTTTCCCCCCCAAACTCACTGTTCTGTATTTCTATGCAGACTTGGTTTGCGTTTAGAAACCTCTCATCTGAAGCCAAACGTGCAAGACACCTAAATGCAACACGGCCTGGCTGTTTAGGCATGCTGCTTATGGAAATACATAAGCCCGTGCTTAATGTTAGTTGTACTTCAGTCCTTCTGCCTCTTGTGTGCATAAGTGCTCTCGAATGCACGCATGTACCCCTCTTTGAGGGTCATGGAAACCAGACTGGAAATCACAAGGGAAAAAAAGAAGCAAAAGATCAGTACAGATTCACTGCCCAAGTGGAGTGAAGGATCATAATTCAACACATCACTTGTAGATCATTACAAGTTTAACACTCTTTTCATAAAAAAATAAAATAAAAAATCCCAGCCCTGTGCTTTATCACTTTTATTTGAGCTGGAAACCGCCCCCCCCGGAAACCATCAGGCTCTGTGCTGATGTGATGCACGTGGTGCTCAATTGCAGCCTGCCCCGCACTTGCAGTAGAAAGGGTGGAAGGATGAGTGCGAACCCGTCGTGGTTCCCCACGGCTTTATCCGCCAGGCGTCTGCAAGGATCAGAGAGCGTCCTAGGGAATTTGGCAAACGGCAGTCCAGTTTCACGCAAACCTAAGTCTAAACCACGTGAAAGGCAACGGCGGAGGTCAGTTTTGTTCCGAGTTCTCTTTGAACGTACAGAGAAGTACGCTTGGAAAATAAATGTTGGCTCTCTCAAATAGGAGAGGAGGCCTGCTTGGATCTGACCTGGCAAACTGAGTCACAGGCTTGGTACGGGCACTCACAGACAGAGCCAGCTCCTCTCCGGTAGCTAAAAGGTTGGCATTCCCGTGTGAAGAGCCTGCTTCCCACCTGGCTATGGAGCAGGTTTCACAGTATCTAATACACCTGCTGCACATCCCGTCGGCACAGGTGAACTATTTATTATATGCCACCATCTGGGGGTCCCAGGAAGCTCACTAAGAAGCCACGCTGGCTCTGGACAGGCGTCTTTTCCAGGAAAAAAAAAAACCAACGCTTATGAAGAAAACATGACATTTCAGTTTCTCTGCTACCTCTTTGGAGAGGTGTATTGGCAAGTGGGACATACCAATGACCCTTCACGGGACTATGCTACTCCCATTCCCAGGCTCGCTGCTCGGGGAGCAGCCGTACCATGCTCCAGGGATGGCCCGGACCCACCCGAGGGGTCACAGGCCGAGCCGTGGCAGGATTTCAGGCCTGTGGTAGTGGGCAGGGAGTTAAAGGGCAAGGCTGCAGGTCAAGACTGAGGAGCCCTGGCATAACGGCACGAGGGAAGTGAATACAGAGCAGGCCTAATGCAGCGCCCCTCGCTTTCCTGAGTGCTGCTGGGCCTCCAAGAGACCCCCTTTGCTTTGCACAGACTCCCTTTGCTTTAACCTTGGCATATTTAAAAAAAAAAATCAAACCCTTTTCTCAGACACCCGCACTCCTATCCATTCCCCTGGGCATTAAAGATCCACGCACTACATTTTTATCAGCAAAACAAAGCCTCCTCCCCACCCCCCAGAAAATAAAACCCCTACTACTATGGGCAACATCTCTCCCAATCTGGAGGAAGCCTGTACAATAATGCACGTCCCTCTGTCCTAGAACAGATTCCTGCGAATCCCAGGCTAGTTTTCTCACGGGTCATTTTACCACCATTCATGACCTCTCAGTCGTCCTGCGACGTGCTCTTTGCAGAGACATTTTCTGACCACAAAAATCCCCTCTTGTGGAGAGCAGGGCCTGGAGCTGGGGTGGGGTTTTTTTGTCCCACTGACGAAACTAGGATAACGCAGAGGGAACCGTGTGCATTTGGGCTGCTTCGGCCCTCAGAGCGTTGATGGAGCGGAGGATTTTCTGTACGAGCACTGCGGTCACAAATAAGAGCCAGGAAGGAAAAAGAAACCCCATCAGACAGGTGGAAATCGGTGCACAGAAAGCATTACTGTGCGGGACTTTGCACTGCCCTAGTTGTGGGAACGCTGAACTCAGCTGGTCTAGACTCCAAAATCAATGCCTCTGCATTTCCTTTCATCTTCTTCGACCGGCACTTCATTCATTACCACCAAACACAAAGGGGTTTTGAGCATCCGACGCCGTCCCGGTGCCCCTGACCTCTGCAATGCTCCACCTCCCCTGGCTTCACCGAAAGGTCGCCTCCCATTAAACCTCATCTTCTGGCCTGCGAGGGAGCCGACTTAGCAGTGCGGCAGGGCTCTGCCGTGTGCTTCAGCTGCATTTTCACCCGTCGCCCGCAGTGATGTGCCATGAGGGACGGAGGCTTCGCAGCTCCATGCTGCACCACCGGCTATTTAGCCCGGGGCGCTGGATGTGGCTTCCCTGCCCTCCTGTACGCCCCCAGGCTAGCATTTGAGACTACACCAGGGGCTAAAACTTGTCAGCTTGCAGTGTGGCTTTCCACGACTTATTATCTGTCATCCACTTCTGCTCTCAGGGCCCCCTGCCTTCCCCAGCACATGCTCACAGCACCGACCAGGTGTTGGGCCTCGCTGCAACGTAATGCGGAAAACTAGTTTGCTGTTGCTATCCTGGTCTCCTTCGTAATACCTGCCCAGGGCTTTGATACTAAGGGCTCAGAAGACACACATTACAGCAAGATATTAATAGCCAAGCAGAGAGATTAACGCAAGGCTTATGTCATACAATTAACATTTTTTCCGGTTTTATCCTTTCAGTAAAATTTGAGCTTTATAATTAGCATCGCTGTCTGCTCTGAAGAGCGCAGGAGCTGGGGACTTACATAAACGGGAGTGGAGGTCTATGAGCGATTCAAAATAGACGTGGTTTGGCTTTTTAAAGCGCACAGGCGCAGAAAGACGCTTGTATTTCGGTCGCGTCCGTCTCAGCCACGCAGCTCCCCACACTGACGCTGCGCATGGTTTTTGTTCATTTTGAACCTGAAACACAGCAGCACGCTGCTTCTCAGATATTTTAGGGGCATTCAAAACGAGGTTCGGGGCAACAGCCTTCAGTCCGCGGGCGATTTGTTTATGCTGGGAGACTCGGCTGCGATTTAGAGCAGCGGTCCTCAAACTTTTGGGGACCTCTTGCTATTCTGTAAGCGTGTCATATTTCTGTATCAGGACTCATCTTTTATTAAACCAGCAAGACTTCTTGCAAAAAATATCTTTAATTGCAAGCTTTCGGGCACAAACGCCCTTTATCAGGCATTGGAGAAAAAGATTGTAAAAGTTAACTTTCTGATCCCTCGCTACGGATAATAAAACTTGATGACATCCCAGCCACCGTGTCGCCCCTCCAGATCCTAAAAGAGGCTGCCAAGTTGCTTGTTTGCCCCCTTCCTTTCCATATCTTCCCTCTCCCTATTTGCACTTTCCCATTCCTTCTTTCTTCGTTCCCTCCGGCCGACGGCCACGTTCCCCAATCCGAGAAGAGCCGGCTACAATAAAAGGGACTTTCTTATCACGGAAACTCATAGAGGCTGGCCTCTATTTCCACGCCAGGAATCAGACGCCCCGTTTCTGCGCCGGCCCAAGGAGACCGCAGCTTTGCTCGAGTCGCAGGGAGTTGCTGCTCCTTCCCAGCCGCTCGCGACGGCCTGGGTTGTTTGAGCTTTTCCTTGCTAATCCCACACCTGAGCCCACGCCATCCCCCCGCCTGGCCATTAACAGCATCTAGCACTAGAGGGAGGCGAAACGCATGTTCTTTCCCTCTTTGGCTTCCTCTGCCTCCTGGAGCATGGGAAGGCACGCAATTTCTGAGAATAACTAAATAAATGACACGGAGAACAGAGTCTCGCTGCAAAACAGACCCCCCGGAGTTAAAAGCAGCATCCCCTACGGACAAAAATGCTATGGGTATTTTTTTTATTTTCCCCCAGCAGTTTGTCTATACAGGCGCGCACACACACACACACACACACACACACCAAACAAAAAAACAAAAAACCAACCCACTTCCCTGTCTTTTTGGATGCCTACTTAAATGAGTCACAGCCTTGTAGAGGCAACAGCAAGACGGCTGGCTAGGAGGAAGACAGCCCTGCGCAGACAGTGAAATGCCTAGCAAAATCCTTGTTTTAAAGGCACTTGCCACTTCATCTTCCGACACCAGTGCGTGTCTTCCTCTCTCTGGGAAACACAAAGCAAGGGAGAAGACAGATGGCTCGCGAAGGCAAGCTGTGTCAGAGCAGCAGGTGCCTGTAGGTTGCCTTGCGAGTTATAATGCCGCGTGGCGAGCCGGCAGGAAAGCAGAGACCCTCTCCCCCAGCCCACGTCCGCGGCAGGGTGAACGCGCGTCTCCTCCAGGCATCAGCAAGCGAGAGATGCACGGCCTGGTCCGCAGCAAGAACAGGCTTGCATCGAAGTGCAGCCTTATGCTTGGCATGCCAAGCGCCTTTGCATTCACTGGGCACCTACACGGGCACAGCGGAGCGCGCTGGCAACTGCTCTTGTCAAGGGCTTGTCCGTGTTGCCATGCTAACCCTGCTTTTAAGGCAAGGACAGCCATCCTCCCTACCCACCCTAAACCGAGCCAGGAGTTTGCAGGTGAAGACAACAGGGGCACACGTGCCAGGGGGACAGCGCAGCCTGGCAAAGCAGCGCCGGAGACCTGGATTCGATTGCTGATGGCCCCTGGAAGACATCCGGCAAATCGCTTCATCTCCCCAAGCCTCACTTTCCCCGTCTGTGAAAAAGGAGAGCTCTCCCTTCCTTTGTAGAGTGACTTGAGACCCGGTGGTGAAAAGCGCGAGGGATTTCCAGGAACGTCAGGATGGAAGAGGGCTTCTGCATTATCCAACCCAGGCCCCTCCTACGCATTAGGATGGCAGCACTTTGGGCTCCTAGTCAGGCCAGGCCACTGCTAGAAGCCACGCATACGAAACTAGAGATGGTCCTTGCCCTAAAGAACAAAACTTTTGGAGGACCTTCTGGGCTCTGCTGGTTTCTCCCCCACCCCTATTTTTTTTTGCTATATGTGTCAGGGTGTTTTTAAGCCTCCCCAGAGGCGCTGGGTGTTGGCTACAGCTAGGTCTGGGCACGCTGGGTTGTGCCAATGCTCCTGCTGGGAGCAAAGCTGGAGGCTCCTGGCTAAAAAAATCTTGCTCAGGGTCAGACCGATGCCACATTTGGGGTCAGGAAGGACTTCTACCCCATGATCAGATTGGTACAGACTGGGGAGAAGGGGAAGCTTGCTTTCCTCTGTAGTGAGGGGCCTAGCTTGAGCACATATTGACACTGTATAAAAGCAAGACATTGACTGCTGCGACTTCCCTGCTTTACCTACGGCAGGTCTGGGCGACAGGTCTACGTCATATCAGGGTTGATGGTTGTTTTACAAAGAGTTTAGACGATGGATCTGTCTGGGATGCTTTGGATAGGGCTGATCCTGCCTCTGGCAGGGGTTGCACTAGATGGCCCCTGCAGATCCCTTCCAGCCCTTTTCTATGACTCTACAAGGATGAAGGAGAAGCCCTGAGCTTGTCTGCAAGGAGCCCAGGAAACACAAGTCTCCACTAGGCTCAGCAGCTGCATGAAGGCAATGCCTCCCACCTGGGCCTGCGCTGCCTGAAGCACTTCCTCGCATCGAAGCATCCTGCTGAGCTCTAACTGGTTTTACTTTGGCACGTCCTATCCAACCTCAGAAACCTAAGAAAGTTTAAACCCTAGCTTGGTTTATCCACACATGAATGTGCTTTGCAGAGAGACCAAGGCAGAAAGAGGACCAGCCACTTGTCCACGTTTTTTCCAGCCGGATTTTGAAATGCCAGAGCCAGCTTTCCTCTTTGGAGAAATGTCGTGGGATCTCTTGCCTCCGTGTCAAACAAGCAGGACACATAGATGCTGATGGCAGGGGCTGGAAGGGACCTTACAAGATCATCGGGTCCAGGCTCCAGACTCATTCAAAGCTCTCCAGAAACCCTCCGACACTAGACTAACCCATACCCAGCTTAGCAAAATGAAGCGCCAACTCTGCCTCGCAGTTCAAAGGGGTCTACAACTTTCAAACCTGAGACGTAGCTTCTCCCAGCTGCCCCTTCCGGCAGACGCAGAATCACAGAAGTCGGGTCGAAGGGACCTCGTGGATCTTCAAGCCCGACCCCCCGCCTGGGCGGGAGAAAAGACTGGACTCAAATGACTCCAGCCAGGTAGGCATCCAGCCTCTTCTTAAAGCCCCCCAGGGTAGGAG